>NC_083583.1:60302295-60902295 GCF_027579695.1 Neoarius graeffei
TCAAAACTGAACATTACACCCACCACTCCACCAATCCACAGCATTTCTCTTTATTACGTCATTACTTTACAGAAGTACTTCCCAATCCTGGTGTTGGAGCATCCCAATACTTTTCTTTTTTTTTCCTGGTTAAACACCTACATTATGGACATGTGAGAATTCCAGTGTGTTAGGACCAACACTGGAAAGTGAAGTGTAAGGGAAACACACCCTCAGTCAGAACTTCTGGATGAAATAGTTTTATAGACAGCGAGTATTTTTGATTGTTTACCTGGGACAAAGTGGAAGTAACTCTTCCAGCATGTTACAAGTCTCTACTTCTTCAAGGTCAGGACATTCTTCTCCTCCAGCAGTAGGAGCTGTTCTTACGCTGCGCTTCCTGCTCCTAAAGCCTGGTGATTGGTCCGTTGTCCTACAGGTTTTAGAGCACAGACTCCATGCTGACCAATTAGAAACATCACAATCTCTGGGCATCACGCAAGAGCGAAAGTTTACAGGGGTGCCAACATGGTCGCAAAGACTGGAAACGGAGAAAAAAAAATCAACTCATGATCATGATAATGATTCACTGTAGAGAAGTGATCCAAGTCTAAAACATTTACAATGTCATATAAGATACATAGAGACTAATTTCCAAACTATTTGTTCGATTTCTGTATCAGGCCAAGATTTGTTTTCTGGTATCTAGCATGTCTGACAAGAGGTTGCTTTCCGCATTTTCAATCTTTTTATAATTGCTAATCAGTGTTACATAATGGGTAATTTCACTGAATCAATTAGCTTTGCTGCACAAAGTGAGATCACGCTCTCCCAACGACAGGGTGAAATATAATCCAAACACTGTATGTTAAAAGAAATAAAAATGATGGCATCAAAAGCTAGGGATTTATCTATCAATATTTATTAATATTTTAGCAAAGAGAATGTAAAGCTATTTAAGAAACATTTGGAAACTTGATTCCGATAAAGGTCTTGTAACATAAAGGAGTCAAAGGGGGTAGTTAGGATCTGTGCACAAGAGGTTTATTAAAGATATGGTTCATGAGAACATAAATAAATGATGCACAGTCAAAGGTCATACACAGAATGCAGTTAACATCCGTATCCAGATGGTAATCAGTAGATGTGGTCAACAGGACAAGCCAGGGTCCAAGTACAGTACAGATAGAGAATTACCAGAACCAGAGGATAAATGAGTGAAACAGGAAAACAAACCACGAAATAATTGGCAAGACTTCGCACTTGGCCTATAGTGTCCATGTGTTTTATATGCTCTGCAAACAGGAAGTTCCTGTCATAACCAAAGAAGAGAACTAGAATGGGTGGTGTGGTGGTGAATTGTCCCTGCAAGATGTAACACATGTAATGTTATTTTATTATTATATTCCATTATTATATTGTCAAACCTCAGACACATCCACTGCAAATTCATACAAAAAAAAAAAAAACTGCATGAGCCTAATACACTGCCCAGCCAAAAAAAAAAACAACAACAAAAAAAGTAATCATTTGGATTTTAATAATCAAACACTTAAGAGCTTTTGATTGGATAATTACTGCAGTGATTACTGTGTTTCAGCTGCAACAATTCTTTTAACTCTAACTGATGCAGTGAGTAGTCTCTCATTTCTAAAACAAACATGTCAGATGACGTATCCCATAATTGTGGAAAAGATGTTACTGTATTTCAGAAGGGTCAAATTATTGGCCTGCATCAAGCAAAGAAAACAACTAAGGAGATTCCTGAAATGACTGGAATGGGCTAAGAACTGTCCAAAGCATTATTAAAACCTGGAAACCTGGAAGGATAGTGATGAACTATCAACTTTGTGGAAAAATGTGATTGGAAAAAAAAAAATCCTGACTGATCATGATCAGAGATCACTTAAACACTTGGTGAAGTTGAATTGTTATAAAACAAAACAAATAAACAAAAACATCAAGAGTAGAACTTATGGTTATGTTTAATAATGAAAGTAAGATAATTTCCACACTCCCAATGTGACGAGAACTCACAGGATTGGGACTGAACAGCTGTGTGGCCAGAAGAAAACCACTTCTGAGTGAGATGAATCAGGGCAAAAGGCTTCAATTTGCTATGGAGTATAAAGATTGGACTCTGGAACAGTGGAAAAAGGTCATGTGGTCTGATGAGTCCAGTTTGACCCTGTTTCTGAGCTATGGGCGTGTCAGGGTAAGAAGGAAAGCTCATGAAGCGATGCACCCATCATGCATAGTGCCAATGTACAAGCCTCTGGAGGCAGTGCTATGATCTGTGGTTGCTTCAGTTGGTCAGGTCGAGGCTCAGCAACATTATGGGGCAATAAAATGAAGTCAGCTGACAACCTGAATGTACTGAATGACCAGGTTATCATCACATCAATGGATTTTTTCTTCCCTGATGGCACGGGCACAAACTTAGGACTCAGATTGTGAAAGAGTGGTTCAGGAAGCATGAGGAATCATTTTCACACATGAATTAACCACCACAGAGTCCTGACCTTCACTCCATTGAGAATCTTTAGAATGTGCTGGAGAAGACTTTATGCAGTGATTCGACTCTTTTGACATCAACACAAGATCTCGGTGAAAAATTAATACACCTTTGGACTGAAATAAATGTTGTGACACTGCACAAGTTAATTGAAACCATGCCATGGTGAATGCATGCTGTAATCAAAGCTAAAGGCGGAGCAACCAAAGATTAGTGTGTGTGATTTTTTTTTTTTGGCAGGGCAGTGTATTTTCAAGTGTAATAATTTTTTATCAAGAAAGAAAAGAAAAGACTTAATGATGCATTTATTATTCTCATGTGTGTATAATCTTTTTAGTTTTTCTCAAATGCAAATGTAATGCAAGTTATTATAATAGTAACAACTAATACAGTTTATAAACACAGTTAAGCCGTAATTAATCAGGCTAATTAACGAGTTGGGCATTTAGAAAAAAGTCTCTGACTTCACTCAGTAATTACATTATAATTTATAAACCAAGAACAACTGGATTTGGCAGGGACATTCAATTTTTTTTTCAGTGTTAATATGATTAAGCGTCTGCTTTAACACTTTAATAGGTATGATAATTAACTCTCGAATAATTTGATTGAAGGATCAGGAGAAAATGTAGGAGTTGTACTGAGTGGCCAGTGTTGGTTCATGGAACAAGTTTATGCTGAAAAATGTAATCGTATACCATTTTTTAGTTTTCTGGTCTTGAATTTTGAGGCATGCTAATCATATGAATGTTGGATCAAACAGCAGTGTATCTATGTTCCCAGGGTCCTGTGTTCTAATCTTAACCCTGAACCCTAACCCTTAACTCTAACTTTAGCACCCACACCCCCAACCCCACAATTGTCCATGTCATATTACGTAAATGGGGCGGCATGGTGGTGCATTGGTTAGCACTGTTGCCTCACAGCAAGAAGGTTCTGGGTTCAAGCCCAGTGGCTGACGAAGGCCTTTCTGTGTGGAGTTTGCACGTTCTCCCCATGTCTGCGTGGGTTTCCTCTGGGTGCTCTGGTTTCCCCCACAGTCCAAAGACATGCAGGTTAGGCTAATTGGTGGCTCTAAATTGACCGTAGGTGTGAATGAGGGTGTGAATGGTTGTTTGTCTCTATGTGTCAGCCTTGTGATGATCTGGCGACTTGTCCAGGGTGTACCCCGCCTTTCGCCCGTAGTCAGCTGGGATAGGCTCCAGCTTGCCTGCGACCCTGCACAGGATAAGCAGTTATGGATAATGGATGGATGGATATTACGCAAAAACAGAGCTAGGAAACATATTTTTCAGGTTCACATCATGGACTATATAGAGGTAGGGAACATTGGACCCTGGGAATATAGTAATGACCCCTATGAAAACAAACAGTGCTAGATGCACTAAATGCATAGTTCTGATTGAAAAAAACCCCAACCTTTTTAAATGTTGTTTTTCACTATTATCTTCAAATTTACATACATTTGAAGAGTTTGGTTCCAAAACGCGATAAACGCCAAATTTGAAAAATTGAAACTCCCACTACCAAACCAACAGCAATTATCATATCTTACTCGTACCATATTTTTGCCAAAATGCGATATCTGCCATTGATTTACACACTGCATTACGACCTTTCATTCCAAAACACAACAAGCACCATCATCGATTTTTCTCAAAACCAGACATATCCATTTGACCAATCAGAGGCCACCATTGGTGTGAAGTCTTCTAAGATGGCTGCGCCCATGAAGTAGGAAATTGCTTCATCACTTCTCACATTTATTGGACAATTTCATGCTGAATTATTAATAATTTTGATACAATCATCATCATCATCATCATATTTCCCTCTTGGCACATTACTGGCCTTGGGGCGCTCCTGATGGGGGTAGTCTAACATCCATCAGTTGCATAAGCCTTGTTTTGTCCATCATACACCGCCTAGCCTGTGTCCTATCCACCCCAAGCAACTTTTCGACCTTAGTCCAGACTTTGGTCGGTGTTCTACAATCAAAAAGAACTTGCTTTTGTATGGCCCAGTTTGGTAACCTGCAAACATGGCCTAGGTATTTCAAATACTGGCATTGACAGAAGATGCGGATAGGAGGAGTGTTTGTAAGTTCCCTCAGTTTTTCATTGGAAATTTTGTATCTCCAATCTAATTCACTGTCATCGGACACTTGCTTTTCTCTTGTGGGAGCACTGATGCGTTGAAACCCACCCTTGACCATTTTCCTTAGAAATCCTTTCCAGATCACTTCCACTGTATCCAACTCTTTTTCAGTCAGTGCACATGCCTGTATACTATATAGAAGGCGAGATAGCACGCACGTGGTGAGGAATCTGACTCGAGTTGATAGTTTGACTCGCTTATCTGTGAGGATATGTTTTAGCTCATTCCATTTCTGGTAGGCCGCTCCAATTCTTGCAAATAGGAAACGAGGCGTCTTTTCTTCATCGTTGGTAATTGTATACCCGAGGTATTTAAAAACCCTTACATTCTTAATTTTGTTACCATCAATGGTGAGCAGACTTGCCTAGCTCTTTATTTCCTCATTTACGTTGAAGGCCATAGTTTCTGTTTTTACATAAGACATTTTCAAGCCGAAGCGTGCAAAGGTTCGATCGTAAATCTCTAGGGTGTTCTTTAGTTCATCTATTGAGTTTGCAAAAATCGCCTCATCAGCAGCATACAGCAATTCGGTAATCTGGGTAGTTCCACGTGCTGGGGCCTCTGAGCGGTATTCCCGTGGTGATACTTCATTGGGAATGCAGTATGTAACGTTCACACCTGCACCTGGGCAACCCCTTAGTACTTCATTTCGTGCTACCCTGACTACAAAGTCCATATAGATATTGAATAGGACAATAATCTAAAAAAATTAAATAATCTATAAAATAAAATAATCTGTCATGAAAGAACATGGTTAAATGCACTTTAAATAGAAAGGGATATGTAGAATTTTGGGGAAAAATGCCTTGGCGTGGATATGTAGCGACTTGACAAAAAAAATTACTTGGTTCAGTTAAAAGCTGTTAATTAGTTCTGAATTTCATTTTTGAAGTTTATTATCATTAAGGAGTTAGTCAATAAATTTTAAAACAGGATACAGTGATTTTCCTTTTATCACTTCCCATAATCAGAAAAAGTGATTTTTCTCAAAACAATGGAATTGGATATATAGCATTTTGGAACCAAACTCTTCATTTATATTTTATTCTAAAATTTCCCCCAATTTGGTCACCTGCTAATCCTCACCCACCAGCCAGCCAGAGGGATAGAGGTGATACCATGACCAAAATATATATGAGTGTGGAGTTATTACAACGCTTCCCTATGGCTGCATCACCTGGGCACTTAAACAACAGCAGTTACATCAACTGGATGCCTTCCATCATAATTGTCTGCACAGAATCCTAAAGGTTCGGTTCCACGATCACATTTCAAACCTTGATAAAAGAAGGAGAACTGGTTGCTGTAGCCTGGGAATCAGCATAAGCTCCTGCCATCTCCTTTACTTTAGGCATGTGGCACGAATGTCAGATGGGAAGCTTCCTAAATTCCTGCTAGACTTGGTTCCCACCCATGGCTCTAGAGGTGTTGGACGCCCAAGACTAAACATCCTAAAGATGCTGGGTAATGATCTTGAGCTGTATCTCGGAGAGGATTATGATATTGCGATGGGGAAGCTTTGTACACTGGATCAAGATAAATGGCACTGAATCCTACATTCCACCAAACAATGATTAAGAGATTGTGAGCAGGCAGACCCATTGCAAGACGGATGAAGACCTGACCAAGGTACATGGTACAAGGTAAGCCAGCCAGCTCTCTCCTATTGTACAACAGCTACTAACTATCTATCCTCTTCTGCTTAAATGAGTTCCCAGAAGCCTGTGATTGGTTAGTGTCACTATGATTGAGATACTGTATGCCATCCCTCCCACCTGAGTAAGTATCAGCTCTTGTTTTATCCATAACAGCAGCTGATGCTGTTTGCTCATGTAATATTGGTTCGTTGCTTCATCCTACGCCTTTATACTGCATAATACTTGTCATAATGTTTCATGTGTCTTTATCATATTATGTGAAAAACAATACTTTAGGTGAAAATGGAGAAAAAATGGATTTTTGTTGAGCCTCATAATAAACGTAAAATGTGGGCATACACATATTAGACCTGTGGAGAGACTGAGAACTATAAACAGACACAAATATTCCTGCAGTCAGTTTGCATTTTCCAAAACAGGCACAAACAGTGGTGAGTATTAGCTGTGAATACCAAAAGGGCTTGGATGAATTACTCAGATATTCAGGAAAGAGCAGCGCTTACAACGACCCAGTTTGCAATAAACTAAAAGTAAACATTCACACTCATAAGACTGGAAACTAAAATACAGATACAAAACTGAATCTGTCACCAAGTTATGGTAAAATCTGTTTGGCCTGTTGAGCTACAATGCATCCTGGAGGATGTAGACTCACTGATTTATTAATGGATTGATTACTGATTTTTTTTAATTGGTTAATTATTTAACTCACCTTAGCATGGCATTCTTGCCATCACTTCTTGTACAACGAACTTGCCGTGTTTGGTAGCCAACATGAATATCCCATGATCCTTTGAGGCTTCTGTGGTGATCATGGTGGCGATGCTGGAAGTGGATATTCCCAGTATGCTGCTTGACAGTATGTGATGTTTTTACCACTATGTGTCCACTCAGACTATTACTAAAGTCCACTGTGGTCCTTCCACTGGGCATTGTACCTTTGCGTCTGCAAGGACTCCAAGGTCCTGCCCACAAGCTGTAGCTGTGTTTCTGTTGGTCGGGGGGACACTGGACAGTGTTGTGGCTACAAGGACGGACCTGTGTAAGGCTTGGACATGCTGCTCCACCATAAAGAGGCGGGGCTAACACCTGCCGTGTACGGTGCTGTAGAGCAGGAGCACAGGTATGGCTGCAAGGTGACCAATGAGAGAAGGTTGAAACGATGCAGTTGAGTGGGCATGGCAGCAGACACGCCCGCTCCAGCTCTGGTGGGGGAGAAAATGCTTTGCATGTGTGAGAGCTCATGGTAGTGCTGTTCAAATGAAGCACACACATCGCAGTGCGTCTCTGTAAGCCATGCTGTGCCGTCACACACTGCTCAGCAGCCAGGGGAGGAGTTGGAGAACATGGACCCCATGCAGATGGTTGCCATTCAAACAGCTGGCGCTGCCACTTGCACACTTTTTCACATGTGCGCTGGTGAGATGGACGCTTCCAGAGCTGACAGTTGGATTGGTGTGTGCTCCAGCCTTCAGAGTGAACACACCACACAGAGCGAACCTGTAGGCCTGTAGAGCCACACTCTGGGGCTATGCACCCACCCCACATGCCTTTAACACAGAGACACACACAGAGAGAAACATACAGTAGCTCTTCTTAACCTTAGCTCTCGTCATGCCCCGAAAGGTAGAACTAAAAAGAAAAAAATGAAATTTTAAAAGAGGAACAATTGCACACCTGCCCATTCATGCAATTATCCAGTCAGACAGCAGCAAGGGGCATATCCATGCAGATACAGGTCAAGAGCTTCAGTTAATGTTTACATCAAACATCAAAATGGGGAAAATATTTGATCTCAATGACTTTTACCCTGACATGATGATTGTCACCAGATTAGTTGGTTTACATATTTTTTTGGTAAACTGCTGATTTCAAGGTTTTTCCCTTGTAGCCTATACACATAAGGTTTGATGTGTTATATTATGAGATGCTTTTCTGCTCAGCATTGTTGTAAAGAGCCATTATTGGAGTTACTCCAGCCTTCCAGTCATTCTCCTCTGACCTTGCTCATCAATAAGGCATTTCGGCCAACAAAACTGGTGATCACTGGATGTTTTTTTTAATCCCACCATTCTGTGTAAACTCTAGAGATCATCCATCCATCCATTATCTGTAGCCACTTATCCTGTGCAGGGTCACAGGCAAGAGGCGGGGTACACCCTGGACAAGTCACCAGGTCTTCGCAGGGCTGACACATACGTACAGACAAGCAACCATTCACACTCACATTCACACCTACAGTCAATTTAGAGCCACCAATTAACCTAACCTGCATGTCTTTGGACTGTGGGGGAAACTGGAGCACCCGGAGGAAACCCACGCAGACACAGGGAGAACATGCAAACTTCACACAGAAAGGCCCTCATTGGCCGCTGGACTCGAACCCAGGACCTTCTTGCTGTGAGGCAACAGGGCTAACCACTACACCACTGTGCCACCTAGATCAGCAGTTTCTAAAATACTCAAACCACTCTATCTGGCACCAAACACCATGCCACAGTGAAAATAACTGAGAGCACATTTTCCCCCCATTCTGATGTTTGATGTGAACATTAACTGAAGCTCTTGACCAACAACATGATTGCAAAATATTACATCAGTGAAACTCAGTCTATGATATCAGATTAGTGTCACTGTAATAAGAGAGGATTGGTGGTGATGGGGGGTATAGAGGGTATAGAGGTTATAGGGGTGATACAGAAACTGATTGCTTTCTAGAGACTTAGAAAGTATGACATCATCATCTGTTAGACCACATGGACAGTTAAGGCCTGTGCTTCATATCACTCCCAATTCCCTAACCACACCCATATTAAAGAGTGGAAACAGATTCAATAAAAAAGAAAGGCATATGGAGACAATGGGTTTCTCAACTTGGCTTCGTTCTTTATCATCAGATATATTATCATCAGTTATTCCAAGAGTATCTTTCTATTACACTTTGACATACAGTATATATACCATATGTGATCATTTTTAATATGCAAACTATTTCAACCACAGTCAATTTTTTTAGGTATTGTAAACTGAAAATAAAAGCATTTCACTTGCCCTGTTAAATATAACGTTAATTACTATCTGAGAACAACCTCCAAAGCGTTTAACTTTCTGCTCATTATATTATATTACAGCCTGCTAATTGTTCCTAATGAGCTCTTTTTACTTCAGTCTAATATCATTTGAATTGCACTTGGTTATAGTTGTAGCCCAGTTAGTCATGGTAAATCAATTTTAAAAAATGGTGTTCAACCATTTATGAGCATAATGGATGTAGGCACAAAACTTGACATGGCTCTAATAGTCCTGAAGGTGAGTGATCTGTATGTCTGGCCTGAACTTAAAAGACAGTATTGACTACATACTGTGTGTGTGTAATGTCCAAGGCAATTTTTGTTCCTTTTAATTTAGTCCTTCTGCTGTAAATGCTGATAAGTGATCCCTGCTCCAATTCAATTGTTTTACTGCTCAATATTATGATTTTGTGACCCAAACCAGGCTGAAATATTGAAAGTAATTACAGATTCGATGAAACATTTGTCAAAAGTTATTAGGACTGATTTGTGAACCTGAAGTCTGTGGAAATTCCTCAAGAAGAAGAGGTGCTGCTGACACTTTGAGAAGAAGATTTCAGTGTTTGGTTGGAAGGTAAGTCTGTGATCAATTGTTGTCCCAAAGTATCTACATAACTCGACCCTATCTATCCATCCATCCATCCATTATCTGTAACCACTTATCCTGTGCAGGGTTGTGGGCAAGTTGGAGCCTGTCCCAGCTGACTATGGGTGAGAGGCGGGGTACACCCTGGACAAGTCACCAGGTCATTGCAGGACTGACACATAGAGACAAACAACCATTCACACTCACATTCACACCTACGGTCAATTTAGAGCCACCAAATAACCTAACCTGCATGTCTTTGGACTGTGGGGGAAACCGGAGCACCCGGAGGAAACCCAAGCAGACACGGGGAGAACATGCAAACTCCACACAGAAAGGCCCCTCTCATCCACTGGGCTCAAACCTAGAACCTTCTTGCTGTGAGGCGACAGTGCTAACCACTACATCACTGTGCTTCCCAACCCTATTTGCTGGTTATTAACTGACAAAGTGGGGATGCTGGGAAGTTCTTTATGAAAGTCAACATCCAGTTCCTTTGTCTAGGCAATGTTGAGGTCAAGGCAGTTCTGCCTGCACCACTCTGCAAACATATCCATCTTAGGCCCTGGTAACATTACAACTCATGATGGGTTTGCCAATACTTGGTGATGAAAAATTGGTCGTTTCACCACCAATCGTGTGATGCTTGGTGAATGTTCTCCGAGCTTCATGAGTCTCCACCTTGTGAGTGGCCAAAAACGTCATGAAAAATTTCAATGCATGCATATGGTGGTGATGTTTTCATTGGCAAACTAAGGCAGAAAATACTCACAGATGCATTTGGGAATACTTCCCAAAGCTTGGGGAAGCATCGCTACTGAATACCTCAGTTTCATCGATAACCCATTGTGAGCTGTAGTGTGACTATAGCCTTGGCCTATAACTGTTCCTGTGGGTTGGTGGTGTCCATGATCACAGTGTCATCAGAGTAATAATACAGGGACCTGCAATAAAGCTAAAGTTGGCTGTCTGAGTGGGACCTGACTATACCCTTTGGGTTTGGACATCATTTCTCAAAGATTTCAGACAGTTCCTGAACTCTGGTTGGGCTGTGTTCATAACCTCAATGCCAAGATCTAGTCTGACCACTGCATCTATTCTGAAGGAAGATGGTAATGGTTATGGTCACTGGTCACTTTTTTTAATTGAATTACCATGGTAATGGCCACTGGTAATTGTCATAGTTCAGTTGTGCCTCTTCTTCATTCCTCTTGTCCCAGTTGTTTCCCCTCCCCTTAATTTCTTGTTTGCCTGTGTGTGTGTGTGTGTGTGTGGGTGTGGCTGTCCTGCTTTCCTGCTGCCAATCTGTCTATACTCCTGCAAACCATCCAGCAATCAAGCTCCAGCAGTATATACACCCCAGCTCTGCAATCCAGTCTTCGCCAGATCATTCAATCTACTTGTATGGTACTGTGTGGAGGCCAGTCCTGTAACTGGTTGAGGTGTCTCTTGCATGTTTTTTTTTAGTTTTGACTAAATGTGAATCTCCTGTGCTTCAGATCCACTGTCTTCCTCTTACCAGTCTGCCAGCCACCCCAGTCTGCCAACTGGTCTTCAGTCCTACTCTGCCTGTCCGCTCAGCTCTCCTGGAAAACCCCTGATCTTCTGCTTGCTTTTACTCAATAAATCAACCTTACCTGCTGAACTGTTAGTCTTGAGTCTTGCTTTCGGGTCCAGTCATCTCAACACACTAAACAGTAATGGTTGTAAATATACTGCTAGCAGTGGGTGAAGGGGGTATCTACAGCTTTAGGAAGCTTGTAAAGCTTAGTAATAGCAAAAGAGATCTGTTGAAAGAGAAATTCATCTGTTAAGAGTAGCTGAGTCTAAAAGATTGCCAGCACTTTACAAGCAGAGTTGTTCATTGACGAGTACCTGAATGACAGATGGCACATTATCAAGCTCAAAAGACATTACATGGTATTCTTACTCTCACTAAAAATGGCCAAACTCTTCCATCCTGCAAGAGTTTATTTGGATTCATGTTCAAAATTCTCTCTGTGAAGTTATTAGGCACACTTTTCCTTTTCTGGTAGTGGAAGAGACACCCAGAGGACCGATTGCCTAAGGTTATTTTATTGAACAAACACAGATGGGCTCCAGTCATTAACTATATTCCTAAAAGTGTATTTATTTGTAAGGTTTACCTAATAAAATCTAACCAGCCAAAAATATGGCTGCATACAGACATGGAACTGGAGGTTCAGTTGTTTTACAGATTAAACATCACAACATTGAGGAAACTGGCACTCACTCTCTAGAGTATGGTGTGAAAAACAAAATACGTTGCGAACGGTATTCGAGTCAGTAAAAATAACTTCTTAACCTAATAAAACAGAGAAAAATGAACTTGTGCAAGTTATCAGGAAGGTGCCAATAACCAGGAAGGTACACCACTACAAATGTTGTGTAGAAGAGCATATCTGAAAACATAAGACATTGGAACCTGAACCTTCTGTCAGCTAAGAATAGGAAAATGAAGATACAGTGCACACAGAATCTCTAAAACTGGATAGTCAAATCTCAATTTCTGATGTGAATTGCATATGGTAGGGCTGGAAGAATTTGGCGTAAATGATATTACGCCAGAGGTACTGCATGCTTAAATGTACTTTTTTGAGCTGTAAACTAAATATGATTGTACTATGATGAAACACATGCTGGTGTTAATATTGACAAAAAGATCCTTTTATAAAAAAGAAATCAGCATTTTATGGCTTGAAAATGTCTCACAATTCCATCTACTGATTAAAATAATCCTGAACTTTGCAAGTCTGATGTTGACACAGAGTTGACCATTTGGTACTTCTTTGTCATGAAATTTATATAAAGAATGTTAACACCCCCCAAGTGGGAGTCTGTGAAACCATACTCATTTTCAAATATACACTGATCGAGAATCATCATTCACAGGCGTTTATGCCCACTCTCCCTACCCCGCCTCCTCCTTTGGGGTGGCACGGTGGTGTAGTGGTTAGCACTGTTGCCTCACAGCAAGAAGGTTCTGGGTTTGAGCCCAGTGACTGACAGGGGCCTGCAGTTAGGTTAACATGGGGACAGCCTTGGACTGAAGTGCCCTCGAGCAAGGCACCTAACCCCCAACTGCTCCCCGGGTGCTGTCGCGTAGCTGCCCACTGCTCTGGGTATGTGCGGATGCTCATTGCTCAGGTGTATATTCACTGCTTCAGATAGGTGAAATGCAGAGGACAAATTTCACTGTGCTTAAGTGTCCGTGTGATAAATAAAGTGTGCTATTTTCATCTTCTCAGTCTCTCCAATTGCTGTCTTCAAATAGGATTTTGTTTACTGTGTTTACTAGAAGGGTATATATGAATGCCACCCTCTTGTGATATCCATGACTTTGTAAGAAGTGGAACTTTTCTGAAAGCTCAGAGTTCACAAGTTGTGATGTGTTTGCTGACGTTTTCAGAAATGGTAGAAGCCATGGAAGTACAAAGTGTTCTTAATAATTTTATAATATGTCTGAGGAAAATTCCCAATGGCCTCATGTTTTCACTATGGCTTTGCAGTTCCTATAGTACATCACTCACTGTGGGTGGCACAGTGGTGTAAGTGGTTAGCATGGTTGCCTCACAGCAAGAAGGTTCTGGATTTGAACCCAGTGGCTGGCAAGGGCCTTTCTGTGTGGAGTTTGCGTGTTTTCCCCGTGTCTGTGTGGGTTTCCTCCAGGTGCTCCATTTTCCCCCCACAGTTCAAAGACATGCGGTTAGGTTAATATGGGACGGCCTTGGGCTGAGGTGCCCTTGAGTGAGGCACCTAACTCCCAACTGCTCTTTTTGTATGTATTCTATACTGACTAATCACTAAATTTAGGCTACTGCTAAGAATGATCTGGGGCACGACAACAAACTTTACTTGTTGATATTACATGCATGAGTTATTCAGTTAGTCAAGTCAAGTCAACTTTACTGTCAAATATGCTATACATGCTCGACATACAGCACAGATGAAATTTCAGTCCTCTCTGATCCACGGTGCAAACAGGCAATGCAATAAATAAAAATAGAATAATTGAAACTAATAAACAGTATAAACACTCTAGATAAGAACTAGACAGACTAAACACTCATATATATAATATATATATACACACACACACACACATACATACACATATACACACACACACACACACACACACACACACATACAGTGGGGCAAAAAAGTATTTAGTCAGCCACCAATTGTGCAAGTTCTCCCACTTAAAAAGATGAGAGAGGCCTGTAATTTTCATCATAGGTACACTTCAACTATGAGAGACAGAATAGGGGGAAAGAATCCAGGAAATCACATTGTAGGATTTTTAATGAATTAATGGGTAAATTCCTCGGTAAAATAAGTATTTGGTCACCTACAAACAAGCAAGATTTCTGGCTCTCACAGACCTGTAACAACTTCTTTAAGAGGCTCCTCTGTCCTCCACTTGTTACCTGTATTAATGGCACCTGTTTGAACTCGTTATCAGTATAAAAGACACCTGTCCAAACCTCAAACAGTCACACTCCAAACTCCACTATGGCCAAGACCAAACAGCTGTCAAAGGACACCAGAAACAAAATTGTAGACCTGCACCAGGCTGGGAAGACTGAATCTGCAATAGGTAAGCAGCTTGGTGTGAAGAAATCAACTGTGGGAGCAATTATTAGAAAATGGAAGACATACAAGACCACTGATAATCTCCCTCGATCTGGGGCTCCACGCAAGATCTCACCCCGTGGGGTCAAAATGATCACAAGAACGGTGAGCAAAAATCCCAGAACCACACGGGGGGACCTAGTGAATGACCTGCAGAGAGCTGGGACCAAAGTAACAAAGGCTACCATCAGTAACACACTACGCCGCCAGGGACTCAAATCCTGCAGTGCCAGACGTGTCCCTCTGCTTAAGCCAGTACATGTCCAGGCCCGTCTGAAGTTTGCTAGAGAGCATTTGGATGATCCAGAAGAGGATTGGGAGAATGTCGTATGGTCAGATGAAACCAAAATAGAACTTTTTGGTAAAAACTCAACTTGTCGTGTTTGGAGGAGAAAGAATGCTGAGTTGCATCCAAAGAACACCATACCTACTGTGAAGCATGGGGGTGGAAACATCATGCTTTGGGGCTGTTTTTCTGCAAAGGGACCAGGACGACTGATCCGTGTAAAGGAAAGAATGAATGGGGCCATGTATCGTGAGATTTTGAGTGAAAACCTCCTTCCATCAGCAAGGGCATTGAAGATGAAACGTGGCTGGGTCTTTCAGCATGACAATGATCCCAAACACGCCACCTGGGCAACGAAGGAGTGGCTTCGTAAGAAGCATTTCAAGGTCTTGGAGTGGCCTAGCCAGTCTCCAGATCTCAACCCCATAGAAAATCTTTGGAGGGAGTTGAAAGTCCGTGTTGCCCAGCGACAGCCCCAAAACATCACTGCTCTAGAGGAGATCTGCATGGAGGTATGGGCCAAAATACCAGCAACAGTGTGTGAAAAACTTGTGAAGACTTACAGAAAATGTTTGACCTCTGTCATTGCCAACAAAGGGTATATAACAAAGTATTGAGAAGAACTTTTGTTATTGACCAAATACTTATTTTCCACCATAATTTGCAAATAAATTCTTTAAAAATCAGACAATGTGATTTTCTGGATTTTTTTTTCTCATTTTGTCTCTCATAGTTGAAGTGTACCTATGATGAAAATTACAGGCCTCTCTCATCTTTTTAAGTGGGAGAACTTGCACAATTGGTGACTGACTAAATACTTTTTTGCCCCACTGTATATATATATAAATTGGAGCAAATAAACAGTCAAGGGTACTTGAGGTATAGCAGGTAAACATGAAATAAGCAGTATAAACAATAAACTAATAGCTGTTAAGGTGAGGTAGTGCGGAATAGTGCAAATGAGCGAGGTAAAGTGAAATGTGCAGTCCCTGAGTTCAGTGTGCGAATGAACATTGAGAGTATGTGTGTGTGTGTGTGTGTTGGGGAGGGGGGGGGACTGTGAGGGTGACATGATGTCAGATGCTGAAGGGGGGGCAGGGGTGTGTGCGGGCAGAATCTGTGGCAGGGGGCAGAGGGGGGAGGAGGGGCAGAATAGGGAGGGAGTTGAGCCTCCTGACCGCCTGGTGAAAGAAACTGTCCTTGAGCCTGCTGGTTTTGGCCCGGAGACTCCGCAGTCTCCTCCCCGACGGCAGCAGGCTGAAGAGGCTGTGAGATGGGTGGGTGGGGTCACCTGCAATCCTGATGGCTTTGCGGGTGAGGCGGGAGTTATAAATATCCATAAGAGACGGGAGAGAGACACCAATGATCCTCTCAGCTGGTCTCATGATGCGCTGCAGAGTCTTGCAGCAGGACACGGTGCAGGCGCCGTACCACACGGTGATGCAGCTGGTCAGGATGTTCTCGATGGTGCCTCTGTAGAATGTGTGCATGATGGGGGCCGGGACTCTTGCTCTCCTCAGTTTGCGGAGGAAGTACAGACGCTGTTGGGCTTTTTTGGCCAGTGATGCGGTGTTGTTGTTCCAGGACAGGTCTTCAGAGATGTGCACACCCAGAAACTTGGTGCTGCTCACCCTCTCCACTGCAGCACCATCGATAGTTAGTGGGGCATGCTGGGTGTGCACTCTCCTGAAGTCCACAACAGTCTCCTTCGTCTTCTCCACATTCAGGTGGAGATTGTTGTCCTTGCACCACATGGCCAAGCGGCTCACCTCACTCCTGTAGATTGTCTCATCGCCATTGTTGATGAGACCCACCACAGTCGTGTCGTCTGCAAACTTAATGAAGAGATTTGAGCTGGATGTTGGTGTGCAGTCATGGGTCAGCAGAGTGAAGAGGAGGGGGCTCAGCACACATCCTTGAGGGGCCCCCGTATTCAATGTGATGGTGCTGGAGGAGTTGCCGCTGACCTGTACAGCCTGTGGTCTCCCCGTCAGGAAGTCCAGCAGCCAGTTGCACAGGGAGGTGTTGAGTCCCAGCTGGTCCAGTTTATGAAAGCCTTGAGGCAAGTACAAACTCGTTCCCTTCCTTGCACTTCCCTGAGCAAAATAAATATTTAACCTTTTACATTACAAGCATTCTTATCCAGAGCAATGTACAACAACAGGACCCTGACTGGCCCACAGCAGTGGGCAGCAGGTGCCTTGCTCAAGGGCACTTCAGCCATTCCTATAGGTCTAGGGAATCAAACCAACAACTTTTGGTCCCAAAGCTGCTTCTCTAACCTTTAGGCCATGGCTTCCCATGGCCTTTCACTATCTGATTTCACACATTTACTTTAAAACTGCAATAGTTTACATTATGCTGCATGTAACAAGTGGGCAATGGAGTTAAAGTAACAATTGCCAAAGGTCAACTGCAGTAGGCTTGAAACATTTTCAAAATGCGATGTGAAATGAACACTGTCGTAGAAGTGGAAGACTGAATGAATGATAATTATAGTATAATTTCCAAAATAGTTATGGTGAAAATGATTTTTTAAAAAGATTCTTTTTAAAAAGATAAGTGTCCAGCCTTGGGATGTCAGGCACATGCTTGAAGGCTCCTGATATAATGTGACAGCTAACAAATTCCACGCCCACTCCATCATTCAGGCCATTGCTATGGCAGCAACAAGAAGACAGATGGAGAGAGAGAGAGAAAGGGGAAATGGATCGTTCTCTTGCCAATGTGCATGTTCGAGGTAAAGCAACTACTGCTTTAGGCAGGTGAAAAATAACGATAATTATGTGAGACAGAAAAACCTATCCCACAGGGCTATATAAAGTGGAGTATACCATCTGTTCAGAAAGCAGGTTTGTAAGCCCTGTCTGTGTGTCTATACTATACTGTACATTAATTATGTAACTATAGCTAACTCGGTGTGTGTGAAAAGGAGAGAGATTACTGTAATAGAGAAGTGATGTTTATAATAGACATAAAATGATTCACCAATTCATGCAATGATATTTTTGAAAAGTAAATAGATAAATAAATGCAGACGTTTTTATTACCCAAAATGCAACCTTTATTTTCCTACTCTTTATCAACTTAAATATTCCTTTTGTTAAATTAAAAAAAAAACACTTTTGTTTCATCACCAACAATAATTATTTATGCACATTTAGGAAAATATACACTCACTGGCCACTTTATTAGGAACACCCACCTGCTGTTTTATGCAGTTTACTGATCAGCCGATCCCTTGACAGCAGCACAATGCATAAAATCATGCAGATACAAATCAAGAGCTTCAGTTAAAAGTAGACGGCCTTTTGATTTCATAAACTCGGTGAAATTTACTTCCCTCTGAAATTTGATCATATGTTTATTTTTGTAATATCTAAAAAACAAACAAACAAACAAACAAACAAAAAAAAAAAAAAAAAAAAAAAAAACACAGGCCATTCTGTGGCTGGGAAGTTATTTAATTTGAGGGGATTCCCTAGCAAATAATGTACATGATGAAATCGTACACGAAATCGCTCAGTCAAGGAGACAGAGGAAGTCCGTGTGTGCGTGTGCGCATGCGCAGGTTTACCTTTGACCATGCAATGACCTGACAATTCCATCATTCTGTCGCTAAATGAACAGCTGATCACACTGAGGTGCTCGCTGACCGCCGATATTTATTAGTTTGGTCCTGCGTTTACTTTCCTTCATATACAACATAACATCTTTTTTTCTTGCTTTCCATTACTGTAGTCAGTCTTTCATGTTTCATTCGCACACTCACATCCTCCATTTTTCTCTCCTGTTTCAAATTTGTATCCCACAATGCCTTGCATCAACAGGGAAAACCCACCACGTGATGCATGACATAGTATATTGAATTGGGTCATGGTGAAGCAGGAAAAAGTAGCAGAGAATTTAGGGCCACATGGTTTTCTCATCTCTCATCTCATTATCTCTAGCCGCTTTATCCTGTTCTACAGGGTCGCAGGCAAGCTGGAGCCTATCCCAGCTAAATACGGGCGAAAGGCGGGGTACACCCTGGACAAGTTGCCAGGTCATCACAGGGCCACATGGTTTTCGTCTCATCTCATTATCTCTAGCCGCTTTATCCTGTTCTACAGGGTCACAGGCAAGCTGGAGCCTATCCCAGCTGACTACGGGCAAAAGGTGGGGTACACCCTGGACAAGTCGCCAGGTCATCACAGGGCCACATGGTTTTAAATTCATTAATTGTTCTTTTTTTTTAATCTCATCTCATCTCATTATCTCTAGCTGCTTTATCCTGTTCTACAGGGTTGCAGGCAAGCTGGAGCCTATCCCAGCTGACTACGGGTGAAAGGCGGGGTACACCCTGGACAAGTCGCCAGGTCATCACAGGGCCACATGTTTTTCTCATCTCTCATCTCATTATCTCTGGCCGCTTTATCCTGTTCTACAGGGTCGCAAGCAAGCTGGAGCCTATCCCAGCTAAATACGGGCGAAAGGCGGGGTACACCCTGGACAAGTCGCCAGGTCATCACAGGGCCACATGGTTTTCGTCTCATCTCATTATCTCTAGCCGCTTTATCCTGTTCTACAGGGTCACAGGCAAGCTGGAGCCTATCCCAGCTGACTACGGGCGAAAGGTGGGGTACACCCTGGACAAGTCGTCAGGTCATCACAGGGCCACATGGTTTTAAATTCATTAATTGTTCTTTTTTTTTAATCTCATCTCATCTCATCTCATCTCATCTCATCTCATCTCATTATCTCTAGCTGCTTTATCCTGTTCTACAGGGTTGCAGGCAAGCTGGAGCCTATCCCAGCTGACTACGGGCGAAAGGTGGGGTACACCCTGGACAAGTTGCCAGGTCATCACAGGGCCACATGGTTTTCTCATCTCTCATCTCATTATCTCTGGCCGCTTTATCCTGTTCTACAGGGTCGCAAGCAAGCTGGAGCCTATCCCAGCTAAATACGGGCGAAAGGCGGGGTACACCCTGGACAAGTCGCCAGGTCATCACAGGGCCACATGGTTTTAAATTCATTAATTGTTCTTTTTTTTAATCCCTAATAAAACTGGAAGTCTGTGATTCAAATTCAGTAGCTTTTGGTCCATTAAACAACAAATAATTGGGTGTCAGGGAAAATTATTTTATGACCTAAACTTGAAAAATCTGAAAAGCAGTCTAGCTTTAATGTTCACTTCAAACATCAGAATGGGAAAAACTGTAATCTCAAAGTGTGACTTTAACTGTTACATGGGTGTTGGTTTGAGCCAGATGGACTGGTTTGAGTAATTCAGAAACTGCTGATCTCCTGGGGTTTTTACACACAACAGTTTCTAGAGTTTACACAGAATGGTGCAAAAAACAAAAAACACTGAATGAGTGAGTGACAGTTCTGTGGGTGGAAACAAATGCCTTGTTGATAAGAGAGATCAGAGGAAAATGGCCAGATTGATTCGAGCTGCCAGGAAGGATATGGCAACTCATATAATCACTCTTTATAACTGTGGTGAGCAGAAAAGCATCTCAGCATGCAACAGCAGAAGAACACATTGAGTTCCACTCCTGCAGCCAAGAACATGAATCTTAGAATCAAGAACAAGTTCATATTAAAGTGGCCAGTGAGCGAAATATAATATAAATTTAATAGCCTTCGAAGTAACAAATTCCTTTTATTAAAAATGAAAAAGTTAATAACAAATAAGCCTTTTATGAACATTTGTACTCCCTCCATTTGCCTCACTTTTCTTCAGCTTTCAGCAATCTGTTAAAAGAGGGCTCTGATTTCTTGTTAAATCTATTTGTACAGTCAATCACACAACAGCTCGTTCCCATTTAAGATTGGTTTTCTTTTGTGTTTTCATACCATTAGAGCTGTGTTACTTCCACCTCGGATGAAATCACGTGTATTCCCACTATTGTACTTTATTATTCACTCTGCTGTCGAAACAAAACAATTACCATGAGGAAAAATAATACTACTTAACTACTCAACTGTTACTAAGTAACAATATTAACATTATAAGTAATTATTGTATTTTAAATAACTCATAATGGATGTTCAAACTTCGCAATCATAAAGTTAATTTCTCCCTTTTAGGTTGCTGTTAAAGTGAATGTGTAAAATGTTTTTTTGTTAAATGTGGTACATCAAAGTGATTGAGCCTTTGGCGTAGAGTGTATATACAATGTACAGTGACAAGCGCAGGTATTTATTCTCAAAAATAAAACCTTGAGTCACAGCAATGACAAATAACTTATTTCTCCACAATCTCTCTCTCTCTCTCGCTCTCTCTCTGGTGTGCTTTACTGGCTTTTTGTTCAGATGTCTTGATGCTACAATAGAGCTTAGCCTCAGGGTTATGCAATATGTGGGACAATAAATAATGTGTGTGCTGCCATGAAAAAAAAAATCAGAGAAAGGGGTAAGGAGTAGGAATAGATGACACCTACATAAGCTCTAAGTACGAGATATATAACAACTGATATAAACCCATATAAATATTTCGACGACAAGACAAATTTCAAATCTTTCATCAGTTTTGATGTCATTTACATAACACCTTAGTGTTTATTTATTTAAATGCCATAAGGTTCCGTTATGATAGTTTATGAGCTGACAACTGATGCTGTAGCTTTGTATATTTATGGCATTTATGGTGGTGTAGTAGTTTGCACTGTCGCCTCACAGCAAGAAGGTTCTGGGTTCGAGTCCAGTGGCTGACAAGGGCCTTTCTGTATGGAGTTTGCATGTTCTCCCTGTGTCTGCATGGGTTTCCTCTGGGTGCTCCGGTTTCCCCCACAGTCCATGCAGGTTAGGTACAATGGGGCCACTGTAATTGGTGCAAGCTGTAGTGGTTTCTCAGCCATAATGTATATACATATATATCTCGCTATGGCAAAGCTAATAAAATTAGAAAGTATATTTCTGATTAGTGTCAGAGTGGCGCAAGCTGTAGCCAAATTGTGAGGCAGAAATTGTAGTCAGTAAACAGGTTGGAAAGTAATGAAAACAGTGGTCTTTATCAGGAAGTCAGTCAGGAAACCAAACGGCTCGGTATAGTAAGGTACGGGACACAGAACAATACTTCACGAGGTGTGTTTGTGTTCATAAGCTGAGCTGATGCAGGGAAGGTGATTGCGGGATAATTGGAGACAGGTGATGTAGTTAGAACTCTGGTGACGGGGGAGGGCTGTGTATCATGGGAAGTGTAGTCCGGAGCAGCCATGTTTGGAGGCTGCACCAAACTCAGGTTTTCAGTGCTGTTACTGACAATTAGATATTATGAATACTTAGAGCAATATCATGACATTCATTCATTCATTCATTCATTCTGTCCAGTAAATGCTTTATCAGCTGCACCACTGTGCATCATGAGAGAGTTATTTGCCTCTTTTTGTTGGCCCTGAAGTAAAATGCATATTACAACCCTGCTTATAAGTCTCCTATAAATACTTCAGACATGACCCAGTGCTGTTCTGGATCCAAATACAACCTCACTAAACAGCATTTGTCACGTTTCTGGCATGCCCATATTTCAGGACATATGAAAACCTTGGTCTAAATCTAGTGTTAATTGGGATGCTTTAATTTTCTGCTGTGAATTTCCTTATGCGTTTATTCAAATATCATTTTTGGTCAAACATATAAATGGGGAAAATGTATAGTCGAACCAATAGTTGTGCCTTTGAAGAGTGATAGTTTGTGCAGTGAACTACTGACATGTTCGTTCTTCAATGCTTTAAAATGTTGCTGTTAGTTACTAACATTAAAGATGTAGTAAGACTGAAGTAGTTTTCTTATTTATTTATTTGTTTGTTTATTCCCATTCCAAAAAAGTGTTATAATGCGTTTGCAGGGTATGTGGCGCAAATTATTAGTGTCCAGATGCAGATGATTCCTTACTGAATATGCTGTGTATGCACACGTGTACCTATAATTATCGTAAAAGAATCCTGTAACTTCAATACAAACGTAATAATTCAAGACCAACTGGCAGTCAGCCATTGTGTTGTAATGTTGTAGAGCGGATAATGATTTTATACTACTATAGGATTGTTAATGCCAGACGTCAAGATGTTACTATCTGATTAAAAATGGCTAACAACATTGCATCAAGAAACTATACATGGCATTGCAGGTTCAGTGGACAAACAATACCTACAAGTAAAATATAATGAGATGAAACTATGAAAGTTTTTTTCTTTCTGTGGAGTTTTATTTAGTCCACTTATTATTATTTTAAAAAAAAGCAACAAACCCTCAATCTTACTGATTAATATTACTGGTGTGGCTCTAATCAGTGCCTTATTGATTAGAGTGGAATGCATATTTATAATCAACCACCTTGTTCCATTCTTTTCAGCATGAACAACAGTTAAGTTTGCAGTACCTGCTCTTTATATAATTACTTGAAAAGCATAAAGTGGTGCTTGAAAGTTTGTGAACCCTTTAGAAGTTTCTATATTTCTGCATAAATATGACCTAAGACATCATTTTTCACACAAGTCCTAAACGTAGATAAAGAGAACCCAGTTAAACAAATGAGGCAAAAATATTATACTTGGTCATTTATTTATTGAGGGAAATGAGCCAATATTGTATATCTGTGAGTGGCAAAAGTATGTGAACCTCTAGGATTAGCAGTTAATTTGAAGGTGAAATTAGAGTCAGGTGTTTTCAGTCAATGTGATGACAATCAGGTGTGAGTGGGCACCCTGTTTTATTTAAAGAACAGGGATCTATCAAAGTCTGATCTTCACAACACATGTTTGTGGAAGTGTATCATGGCACAAACAAAGGAGATTTTCTGAGGACCTCAGAAAAAGCGTTGTTGATGCTCATCAGGCTGGAAAAGGTTACAAAACCATCTCTAAAGAGTTTGGACTTGTAGGTGCAATAGGCTTATCAAATCAGTCTCATGTAAAAAGGGATCGGTCTCATAAATTCATTAATCATGAATTCAAGTGTCTAATAGTTTATAGCTAAACTATTAAAATCAATGGAATAACTTAGTGGTGATGTTGCTATAGTTTTAGTGAGTATTGTAGCTCTAATGTAATACGTTTACTCTAGATCTATAACATTCATATAACAACCAAATGGGTGAAGGCAATTAGAATACTTGTTTGGCAGAGGTTGGCACTCAGTGAATGTTGTAGCAATAGACAGGACACAGTTTATTCCAAAGATACCATTTATTGAAATAGCTGCCATGAATTAGTAAACTAATACTGATCAAATATAGCAACAATAGAAGCCAAGGAATAATTCAATATAAATGGTGATACAATGTATACAGGTAATAATCAGTAGTGTATATGATGATAACTAAGGCAGTAATGGTGATCAGAAGTAATAAGCTATATGCAAGTTTACAGTGTAGGGGCGAGTGGATGTTAAAATGTGAGAGGGAAATCACGTGTTTGTGTGAGTATGTGTGTGTGTGTGTGTGAGTATGTGAATAGAATGTGCGAGTCCTGTGCTAGGCCTTGCCTAAAGGGGGATGGGCAACAAGGAGAGCGCACGAGAGAGAGAGAGAGAGAGAGAGAGAGAGAGAGAGATAAAGGAGCTGTAGTTTAAAAACTAGTCTCGGCTAGGCCTTAAACCCAACTTCTACTCAACCCTTTGCTACTCCTGAAATCCCAATGTTGAGGAGTGTAGTGCGATAGAGGGAGTTAAAGAGAGAGAGAGAGAGAGAGAGAATGCATGCACGATCTAACTAAATACAGATAGTAAACAAAGCAAATCAAACAACACGCGGTCTAAGAGCAACTTTCATGTGAATCAAAATGCGTACATTTACACCATGAATGAATTCAAATAAACAACATTCTTCACATTAACTAGCCACAACTAAGACTACTACGGGAATTACATCCTGACCCCTACTCAGTGGACTTTTTACTTTTTATTTTTTTATTATTTATTATTATTTTTATTTATTTTTTATTTTTATTTATTTTTTTCTTTGTCTATAATTGTAAAGCTTCCTTGGGTTTCTTGAAAGGTGCTATATAAATTTAACTTATTATTATTATTATTATTATTATTATTATTATTATTAAGACTAACAATTGCCCAGATGCCAGCCTTACTTGAGCTCGCTCTTGCTTGGTGACTGAAAGTGCACCGTCTGTTATCCGAAGACAGCGCGGAGCGCAGGTCCAGGGAGAAAATAGTTCTGTTCCTTTTACTTTCACAGCTCGTCAGCTGAAGATCTTCAGTGTCCTGTCAGTCATCTGATGATCTGGAAGGAATCTTGTTTGTAGCTCGTCGACGTTGCGAAAGGGAAAAGGGATACGGTTGCCTTTTCTCTTTAAAATACTGCGTGGGCTGCAGTAACTAACTGGTTCAGTTATTATTGCAACTATGTGAAGATCAAATACCTTGAACTTTGGCTAAAGGTCCGGTATCAATAGCTCGTTCTTTCTTCTTCTGTAGCACAGCTGCAATGGCGTCTCTTTCATGCGTGGAAACCCACCACCAGAGAGAAGGAATTTTGATTTCAGGTTTTAAGGTTTTAAGCACAGTCGTGACATCACTGTATTTGGTATCCGGTATCATCTCTGTATCCAATACCATTACAGGGAGTCAGAAGAATGAACGGAGATAGAACATGGCATTGAGTACAGGGATTGGTATGTTCAATGCTGTACAGTGAAAAGGGGAAGATTACTATGGCTATGGCATGGCAGCCCCCCTACAGACTCCCCTAATCCACAGTCAGACAGATTGTGTACAAATAGAAGAAATTCAAGACCACTCTTACCCTCTCCAGGAGTGGTCAACCAACAAAGATCACTCCAAAAGCAAGGCGTGTAATAGTCAGTTAGGTCACAAAGGACCCCAGGGTAACTTCTAAGCAACTGAAGGCCTCTCTCACATTGGCTAATGTTAATGTTCATGAGTCCACCATCAGGAGAACACTGAACAACAATGGTGCACATGGCAGGGTTGCAAGGAGAAAGCCACTGCTCTCCAAAAAGAACATTGCTGCTCATCTGCAGTTTGCTAAAGATCACATAAACAAGCCAGAAGGCTATTGGAAAAATGTTTTGTGGACGGATGAGACCAAAATAGAACTTTTTGGTTTAAATGAGAACCATTATGTTTGGAGAAAGGAAAACACTGCATTCCAGCACAAGAACCTTATCCCATCTGTGAAACATGGTGGTGGTAGTAGTATCATGGTTTGGGTCTGTTTTGCTGCATCTGGGCCAGGACAGCTTGCCATCATTGATGGAACAATAAATTCTCAATTATACCAACAAATTCTAAATGGAAAATGTCAGGACATCTGTCCATGAACTGAATCTCAAGAGAAGGTGGGTCATGCAGCAAGACAATGACCCTAAGCACACAAGTCATTCTACCAAAGAATGGTTAAAGAAAATGAAGTTTATGTTTTGGAATGGCCAAGTCAAAGTCCTGACCTTAATCCAATTGAAATGTTGTGGAAGGACCTGAAGCAAGCAGTTCATGTGAGGAAACCCACCAACATCCCAGAGTTGAAGCTGTTCTGTATGGAGAAATGGGCTAAAATTCCTCCAAACTGGTGTGCAGGACTGATCAACAATTCCCGGAAACATTTAGTTGCAGTTATTGCTGCACAAGGGGGTCACACCAGATGCTGAAAGCAAAGGCTCACATACTTTTGCCACTCACAGATATGTAATATTGGATCATTTTCCTCAATAAATAAATGATCAAGTATAATATTTTTGCTTCATTTGTTTAACTGGGTTCTCTTTATCTAATTTTAGGACTTGTGTGAAAATCTGATGATGTTTTAGGTCATATTCATGCAGAAATATAGAAAATTCTGAAGGGTTCACAAACTTTCAAGCACCACTGTACATTACTGTGCATTTAACAAGCAGGCAATGGAGTCAAATTAGTGAGAGAGAAAGGGCAATTGCTGTAGGCGAGAAAAGTGGTTGGAAACACTATTTCAGAATGACAATCGAACTGGCAGGATTAGGCAATGCAGAATATTAATTAAATGATAATGTCGAAAATCTTTCTGGTAATGGTGTCCAGCTTGTACAGATGGAATTCAGACTTGAGTGACCTGGTTCTAATATAGTGGATAAATAATGGGCATGACAGTCTCATCTCTGCTCTGTCAATCAGGCTGTTGTCATAGAAATGGAAAGTGGACAGATGGAGAGAGGGGGAAAGGGAAGGAGGAGGAGCATTCACTCAACACTGTAAAGTGTCAGCGAGGGTTAAAGCTGAGTGCTTTGATGGGGTTAGTGTGAGGACAGCAGAGGCATGCCTGAAACTGATCAACTGGATTGGTTGGGTCATTTTATTTCAAATGGACTTGGAAAAAAACAGATGGAAGAGACGTTTTAGATCATTCAGTTACACTTCATGTTAGATCACATCACAGTGAGCTGTCTGGTTTTATAGTAGGGAAGCATCCATCCATCCATTATCTATACCACTTATCTGTCAGGGTCATGGGGGGAGCTGGAGCCAATTCCAGCTAACTTTGGGGGTACACCCTGAATAGGTTGCCAATCCATCACAGGCCTAACACAGAAATAAACAGCCATTCACACTCACAGGCAATTTAGAGTAACCATTCAACCGAATCCACATCTTTGGACTATAGGAGGAAACCAGAGAACCCAGATGAAACCCAGGCAGGCACAGGGAGAACATGCAAACCCCACACAAAAAGGCCCCAGTCAGCCACCATTTTCAAACCCAGAACCTTTTTGCTCTGAGGCAACAGCGCTAACCACTGCACCACTGTCCTGCCCAGCAGGGGACCGATTATGTAATTTGTATTCATTGCATGCTTGGAGGTTTCAACCAATCACATCGACCTGAGTTTTATCCGTCAAGGTCATTCATCCAAAAGCATTGCTTTATCTGGTTAGCCAAGATATACACCTGTATGGGTATTTATGTTAAGCTGATAAAACATTCAAAAATCAATAATTTGTGCACAGGCAACATGTTGGGAACTTACTGTCCAAATCAATCCCTGTTTTCGAGCAGCAGGTTTTCCCATAGAAAACACTGTTAAGGATTAAATCATGTTATATTTCTTATTATGTTATTGCAATAAGAAAAAGGTTTGCCAACAACAAAAGCATGTAATGATGGTTGCTTAGTTGTTGGTTGTGCAATGCCAATATGGGGCACATGTTGGGGGTGGAGGGGAATGTATGTAACAAGATGTTATCTTTTAACATCTGCAGTATCCGTGACAGGTCAGAGTTTTCAGGGTTTCCACAAATAAGTCTTACTTTTTGAAGTTTTCTGCATCCTGATACAGCTTTCATGTAGGGGGAAGCCACAGGCTAATGGTTAGAGAAGCAGCTTTGGGACCAAAAGGTTGCTGGTTCAATTCCCTGGACCAGCAAGAATAGCTGAAGTGCCCTCAAGCAAGGCACCTAACTCCATACTGCTCCCCAGGCTGTGTTGTATATTACTCTGGATAAGAGTACCTGCTAAATTCTATTAGTGTAATGTTATAAGATGGACATATAAACACAAGGTGTTATGCTACATTCATGATCAATTGGGACATTTACAATCCCAGGTAAGAATAATCAATTTGAATGGCTCTCCACTTTGGAAAGATCTCACACAGAAAGTCAGATGTGTTTGAAAAGCTTTATGATCACAAAACACAGGATGATATTTGGATCATTTACAGTAATGGGTTATTCATTTTTGAGCTATTCGTTTCACAGTTTCCTTTTTTTTCTGTTCTGTTGATGGTGAATTGCTGAAGAGTCTATAAACAATGAAAAGCAAAATCTAAAACCTTTAAAAGTCCTTGGCTGTCACTCTGGAGAAACCTTTAATTGATTTACATACTATATATGGCCAAAAGTATGTGGACACCTTGCCATCATACCCATATGAGCTTGGTCAACATCACATTCCCTTTGTTACCCGAACAAACTCCACTGTTCTGGGAAGGCTTTCCAATAGATTTTGGAACGTAGCTATGGGACATTCTGCCCTTTCAGCCACAAGAGCATTAGCATTAGTGAGGCTGGGCACTGAAGTTGGGCAAGAAGGCTTGGTGCATAGTCAGTATTCCAACTGATCT
Organism: Neoarius graeffei; assembly: GCF_027579695.1. Taxonomy (NCBI): domain Eukaryota; kingdom Metazoa; phylum Chordata; class Actinopteri; order Siluriformes; family Ariidae; genus Neoarius; species Neoarius graeffei. The sequence continues at coordinate 60,331,263 of NC_083583.1, forward strand.
TGAAGATGTTCAGTGGGGGTGAGGTCGGGGATCTGTGCAGGCCACTTGAGTTCTTCCACACCAACCTTGGCAAACCATGTCTTCATGAACCTCACTTTGTGCACAAGGGCATTGTCATGCTGGAACAGGTTTGGGCTTATTAGTTACAGTGAAGGGAAATCTTAAATCTACAGTATACAAAGACATCATATACAATTGTGCGCTTCCATCTTTGTGGTAACAGTTTGGGGAAGAACCACATATGAATGTCATGGTCAGGTGTCCACACACTTTTGGACATATAGTGCATGTAGAAAAAGTCAAAGTCCTGCCTGTCCCCAGACCTGGTCTTCCCAGGCTATCTCCCATCCCAATACTAACCAGGCCCCTAAGGTGTATTAGGTGGCACAGATCTCTGCTTCTATAGCCCTCGGCCTCTTGCCTCAGGCCTCAAGGTTACAGTGGGGGGCTGGTCCTCTGATAACTGTGAGAGTTTGACTCCCTACTTGCATCCGTATCTTTGACTTGCAAGTGGCGTCAAAGCAAAATAGAAACCTGGATGTCAGCCATGTTGGTGGATATACAAATGCGGGTTCAAGCGACATTCCATACAAAACATAGTCACATGTGTGCAACTCTCTTTGTTTTTCCACTTCTTTAAGCATTCTTTTAGCTATGCCATATCTTTGTGCTGTATATGGCGGTGGTCATAACAGTACTCGTGACCGTGGCATGTTCCGATTTTTTAGAATTCCGTCTGTGATTCAGAAAGAGGATGAGGAAACTCTGAGGCGTAGTATGGAGAGGAGATGAGCACGGCTGAACAACATCAACAGGGCTGATCTAACAGAGGCTAAAACCAAAACAGCAGTAAACAGTAAGTTTGCAGTAATCTTTTTTATCTCAGGTGAAATTCAAAAGCTTTCTCAATAATATCATGGAAGAATTTTATTTCACGTTGCTAGAATTTTGCTATAAAATGAGCGTTCGCTTGTCATGGTTCACTTGGTCGTTGTTATAATTTTAACACGTGTATTACCATTTTGCTTCTAGGAGCACCAGCAAAATTATATGATAGAAACAATCCAGACTGGGCACCCACTCAGAAAATGGGTTGTTTCATCCAAGATCAGACTTGATTCTTCGGCAGCTGAACCAGATAGAACGCGATATCTGGGTACTTGATGGTCGGTAGAAGCATCTTATCTTTAGAAAAGTCTGACTTTTTTAAATAATATGGGTCAAAACCACACATCTATCTTTTCTTTGTATCGAATCTTTGCTCGATTCTTCAACTCGTGGTAATACTGAGAAAATTCAGCATTGTTTACAGACATGCTTTCAGTGGCTGCCATCCTAGTTGCTTTGTATATCTACCATCACGGCGGACACTCATGACGTAGCACATTTTGATCACGTGGTTGCAAGTCATCTATTGCAGCGTGCCTTGCCATACAGCATTTTTATGATAGTCTTTGGTATGACCCAACCCTGAGTAGAACTCACAATCTCCCGGTGGACATGCTAACCACTAAGCCAGCTCACGGTCATGTAGAAAAAGAGCCTATGGTCATGTAGAAAAATAAAGATGGTAAGACTGTAAAATAAATGCGGCACCAATTAAACATGTTTTGCTGTGTGTTTATAAAGCTATTGGAATGCTTTTTATATTCTAATTTTTTTCTGATCTTAAACAGTGAATGGTCTGAGGTGGGAAGTAGGAACTTTCCAGAAAGGCATTTTAAGCCATAGGGTCATTCTAACGTTTTCCTTCTTTTTCCTCCTTCATATGTGTTTTCATGTGATTCCAGGTGAACAGTAGAAATAGTAAAATCTTCAGGATGTTTGACATGGCATTAATGTGACTTTTTTTTGGCAAATGGATTCAGTCTGTCTTGCTGTGCTGCATTTTACTCACCATGGTTCCCATTCAGTTTCAAAATATCACCTCTCCATCCAAAAACCCCATTTCTGCTTCACAGCAATTTAGGGCACTGCATGCATTTTCACACTCTCAGTGAGCTGCTGAGAACTTTTCCCTTCATAATAAAACTATAAAACTGTATTTACTTAGAATCAAGTCTTTCTACCGTACAGTATGTGCTAATGGATGGTATGAGCTATTTTTCTTCAATTTTTTGGTATTCCAGGCTGTGCTGTTCTTTTGTGCATGCACAGCACAGTAACAATTATGGTCAGGAAAAATGCTTTTTGAGAGCTTTTCTGAAGAAACATCAGTGAATGATTCTCACCAGTTACTTTATTAGAAACACCATATGACTACTGGCGAGATCCCCACTTTGCTCTCAGAACAGCCTCAGTTCCTCATGACATGGATTCCACAAGGTGTTGGACATATTCCTGTGAGATTCTGGTCCATGTTGACAGAATATCATTGCTGCAGATGTGCCAGTGGTATATAAATGCTGTGAATCTCTTGTTCTATCACATCCCAAAGGTTCTGTACTGGATTCAGATCTGGGGAGGCCACTGAAGTACACTGAGCTCATTGTCATGTTTATGGAACCAGTTTGAGGTGACGTGTGCATTGTTTCATGGAGCATTATCATGCTCTCGGTAGCCATTGTAAGATTAAATTGTGCCCTTAAAGGGAGATGCATGTGGTCTACAACAATACTCAAACAAGCTGTTGAACAGCACTTGATTGGTATTGGGCTGAGTGGGTACCAAGAAAACATTCCTCACACCATTACACTACCGCCACCACCTCCACTAGCATGAACTGTTGCAACAAGGTGGCAGCGGTGGCTGTTCATCGCTAGTGATGATGACTGCTTCATTAGGATGTGCAGAAATGCAGATGGGCTGCAGGGCCTGCACCAGAGCGACAGAGTCGTCTGCAGTGGTGGCATGAATGGCCTGGTTGAGCCGCCACGGAATGTCTGGCCTTGTGAGCTCTTGCATACTATTCTCCTCTCTTAGCAAAGCACCTTGCACAGTAAGGTAAGACAAATGATGTCATGCTCCCATTGTGTTGTCTCTCTGGACCTCCAGACCTGATGCCAAATGGTGCACAAAAGTACCACAGACCTGATGGGTATGGAAGTTGTCCTGCAGTGACAACTGACTTGCCGAGTGATGCCATCCATTGGCCATTTGAGTGGCTCTTCCGCATGTCATCTGGTGGTGTGCCATTGACCCTGTTGGGTTCATCTGCCACATTGCACCAAAAAGGCTCGTGACTTGTTGCCACAAGGCAGGTGAACTCTTGACCCCAAATTCTGACCCTACCATCTGCATAGTGTGACAGAAATCGGATCAGGAAATGTTTTCCAAGTCTTCAGCTGTTCAGTTTCGGTGAGCCTGTTTCCACTGTAGACTCAGATTTCCATGTTCTTGGCTGACAGGCATGGAACTTGGTGTGGTCTTCTGCTGTTACAATTCATTCTCCTCAAAGCTTGACCTATTGTGGTTTCCAAGATGCTTTTCTTCTCACCACAGTGGCACAAGAGTGGTTGAGTTACCATAGCCTTCCTGTTGGCTCAAATCAGTCTGGCCATTCTCCTCTGACCTCTCTCATTATCAGAACTGTGGATTTTCTTGTGTGTGGAAAAACCCAGGTGATCAGCCACTTCTAAAATATTCAAATCAGCCTGTCTGGTCCTAGCAACAAGTCATTGACATCACATATTTCCCTCTTCTGATGTTTAATGTGAACAATAACTGAAGCTCTTGACCTGTATCTGCATGATCTTATGCATTGTGCTGCTGCTGGACATGATTGGACAAATGCATGAATGAGCAGTTCTGCAGGTGGTCCTGTTAAAGTCTCTGGTGAGTGTATGTCTCATTAGAGGGGGCAGTGACAGAATAAAGAAAAATAACAATGAATGATTAATGATTGAGACATAACTGTCATACTGAAATGAATATTCAGATCCCAAATCGTCAAGGCATTGCTCCTAGCTGCTGGTTAAAACCAGGAAGGACTGAAGCATAAAACAAATCTTAGAAACACACTTACAATGAACTAGATCTTGGAATGATGGCACGGTGATGTAGTGGTTAGCACTATTACCTCACAGCAAGAAGGTTTTGGGTTCGAGCCCAGTGGCTGATGGGGGCCTTTCTGTGTGGAGTTTGCATGTTCTCCCCGTGTCTGCATGGGTTTCCTCTGGGTGCTTCGGTTTCCCCCACAGTCCAAAGACATGCAGGTTAGGTTATTTGGTGGCTCTAAATTGACCGTAGGTGTGAATGTGAGTGTGAGTGGTTGTTTGTCTCTATGTGCAGCCCTGCGATGACCTGGTGACTTGTCCAGGGTGTACCCTGCCTCTCACCCACAGTCAGCTGGGATAGGCTCCAGCTTGCCTGCGACCCTGCACAGGATAAGCGGTTATAGATAATGGATATATCTTGGAATGAGACTAAAACACAACAGGGTACATAAAGACAAACCTTTTTGTTTGTCATATTAATATTTATCTCTCTTTTGATGATGATGATGATGATGTAGAAGCATCATAGGCATTTTGACAGCCGATGACTGATTACAACCTGAATTGATTAGGCTTCTGTGTAACTATACAAAGTCTTAATCATCGATAAGGTCATGAGAAAAGCACACTTAGCTAGCAAGTATACGAATCATATGTATGCTTTGCTGAAAACCATTACACCAATATTTGCCTTTTGACCTCAGAAGCCATTCTTTTCCATATGGCTGGATTTATTAATACTGGACAGTGCCCAATGGATTTTTTTTTCAGGTGGCACAGGTGGTATCCTGGTAAAAAATGTTTGTATTTTTAAAACTGTAAAATTAATCAGTTTACAGTAGGTGCAAGATCCATCTCAGTTTACAACAGTGGCATTTTCACAAATACATTTTTTCTATGTTCAGATTTTTTTTTGTTGTAGAAACAGCTGACTAGCTGGAATAACACTTAATAAATGTGGGATTTTTTGTTGTTGTTGTTTGCTCTAGCCATGTTTCCATTAACCTGATTAATGCAGAATTTGAAATTGTGAACTACAAAATGAAGAATGGGAACGTGAATTTTGAAAAAATGCTCCAATATTGCAAAAAAAAAAAGTTTTTGCATTTGGATGAGTTGGTTTTTCAGATGATTCGAAAATGCAATATTTTGTAAAAAAAAAAAAAGAATAAATAAATGAAAACACATGACATTTTTGCATGACATGACATGAACAGCAAATGGAAATGTGACCTTTCTGAAAAAACAAACAAACAAAAAAACACAGCTCTTTGTAAGAGCTATCATAAGATATTGTTAGTTTTTTCTTTTTTATCAGACATCTAATTTTTTAGGTTTGTTTACCTGACATGTTTCGATGTACGACTGGAAGGCCACGCCTTCGGAAACATCAGCTGATAAAAGATGCGTCACCAATAACATCCGGTGACACTCTGAGGAAGACGACAGTCGTACGTCGAAACATGTCAGGTAAACAAACCTAAAAAATTAGATGTCTGATAAAAAAGAAAAAACTAACAATATTCAATATAAGACATAATGAATGTAATTGAAAGCTATCATGAGAGAAGAAACTATCATGAGAGGAGAAAACCCAGCTTTAATTACATAACTCAGTGGAAACAGAAACCATTCACAATTTGTTTTGTAAAATAAATAAAGTAAATAAAATATTGCTTTTAACTTCAGTTTTTACTCTCAATATTTTACTGGTATTGGTATTAACACTGAGATATGGACACAAGCACCAGCATTTTTATACTGACCACTAGAAGTCTAAAATCATAGATGAGATTTTTGGTATAAATAAGAAACATTAAATGCACAGTGAAATGAATTTAATCCTTAAAAAGGAGAAAGTGGAGAGGACTGAATATTTTGTTTGAGCCCTTTGTAGAACTATAGTAGAACAATACTTCTCATTTGGCTGGCACATGATGGAAATGGTTGTCATAAATTCACATCCTCTATTCAAAACATAATAGTGCATCATGCTAAAAAAAACTAAAAATTAAAAATCACAGTGTGTCATTCATTATTGCAGGGCACTCCATGCCTTTGTTATACATAATTTCAACCAGACTGAAAAGTGTGATAAAACAACCTTATGTTCCCTATTCATTTTGACTTATACTCACTTATGTATATACACTGTCTGGCAATTTTTTTAAATCACTATTTGGATTTAAATAGGCAAATACATAAGAGCCTTTGATTGGATAATTACTGCAGTGATTAATGTGTTTCAATTGGGAACAAATCTTTTAACCATAACTGATGCAGTGAGTAGCTTCTCATTTCTTAGACAACCACGTCAGAAGACATATCCCATAATCGTGGAAAAGATGTTATTGTGTTTCAGAAGGGTCAAATTATTGGCCTGCATCAAGCTTGCTGAAATGACTGGAATTGGGTTAAACACATTACTAAAACCTGGAAGGATAGTAGTGATCCATCAACTTTGTGGAAAAAAATGTGGTTGGAAAAAGATCCTGACTGACTATGATCAGAGATCACTTGGTGCTTGGTGAAGCTGAATTGTAAAAAAAAAAATTGACAATAGAACTCACTGATATGTTTAATAGTGAAAGTAAGAGCATTTCCACACTCACAATGTGATGAGAAGTCACAGGAGTGGGACTAAACTGTTGTATAGCCATAAGAAAATCACTTGTCTGTGAGGCTAATCAGAAGAAAAGGCTTCAATTTGCTATGGAGTATAAAGATTGGACTCTGGAACAGTGGAAAAAGGTCATGTGGTCTGATGAGTCAAGCTTGACCCTGTTCCTGAGCTAAGGGTGTGTCAGGGTAAGAAGGAAACCTCATGAAGCGATGCACCCATCATGCATAGCGCCAATGTACAAGCCTCTGGAGGCAGTGCTATGATCTGGGGCTGCTTCAGTTGGTCAGGTCGAGGCCCAGCAACGTTATGGGGCAATAAAATGAAGTCACCGGATAACCTGAATGTACTGAATAACCAGGTTATCATCACATCAATGGATATTTTCTTTCCTGATGGCAAGGGCATAAAATTATGGCTCAAACAGTTAAAGAGTGGTTCAGGAAGCATGAGGAATCATTTTCACACGTGAATTAACCACCACAGAGTCCTGACCTTCACCCCATTGAAAGTCATTGGGATGTGCTGGAGAAAAGTTTACAGAGCGGTTGGACTCTCCTATCGTCAACACAAGAACTCAGTGAAAAAAAACTCTGGATGGAAATAAATGGTGTTACACTGCATCAGGTTGTCGAAACAATGCCACAGTGAATACACACTAAAGGTGCACAATTTGGGCATAATGCACATTATGATTTACATAAATGAATTATTAATGCGGGACTTTGTGAATAAAATATGCAAAAGACAAATAAAAGAAACACTATGAATAAGTTTGACTTAATGGTGTGACTTGTGTTTTGAAGTGAGAAAACTTTCATCTCGTAGATGATGATCATTTGTGTGATAATCATGTGTTGGTGAGCATGTTCAGTCATTTTCAACCCAACAAGTTTTTATATAAACTACAGACTTTCTGACTAAAGTAGAACACGGATAATGCAACAGAATAAAGAGAGGTTAGATATTGCGCTTTCATTGTTTCTCACACTGGTCACAAATGAATCATTGGAAATTGAATTATTCCTCACATCAAAACACAAGTTATGTCATGAGGCTAACAGCAGAACGTATTGTAAAATATATTGGCTGCACTGTTTTACTCTGTTATATTTTCCATCAGTCAGTCAAAATGTAATGATGTTTGTGCAACAACTATTTTTATTATGATTTTTTAAATTAATTGTCAGTTTTATCAATTTCATCTCATCTCCTCTAGCTGCTTTATCCTGTTCTACAGGGTCGCAGGCAAGCTGGAGCCTATCCCAGCTGACTACGGGTGAAAGGCGGGGTACACCCTGGACAAGTCGCCAGGTCATCACAGGGCTGACACATAGACACAGACAACCATTCACACTCACATTCACACCTACGCTCAATTTAGAGTCACCAGTTAACCTAACCTGCATGTCTTTGGACTGTGGGGGAAACCGGAGCACCCGGAGGAAACCCACGCGGACACGGGGAGAACATGCAAACTCCACACAGAAAGGCCCTCGCCGGCCACGGGGCTCGAACCCGGACCTTCTTGCTGTGAGGCAACAGCGCTAACCACTACACCACTGTGCCGCCCCACAGTTTTATCAATTTATTTTATTAAATAGTCTTAACTTATGAGCTATGGCCTTATGAATACTTCACCTAGGACTTTGTAACATTAAACTGCATGTTATAAAAACCTATAACTTTAAACAAGCTACTGATAACTTTAAATCCAGTATTGAAAATGATGGAATGATTAAAATGCAAATTCAAACAGAAATATAAAAGTAATACTGGAGTGGTGGCTACAATTATCGACACCTTAACAATTTTTTGGCCATTGCAAAAGTAGAAAAGACTTTCAATACGTAAATTGTGCATGAATAATTATTCAAACTTCCACTGGGGGGGGGGGGAAGAGTTGATTCCCGATTACTTAGCTTATCAGATCACATGACACCATTCCACAATTATCGCCATCTTTGTCCACAGTTAGACACCGTTCCACAATTATCGACACCCAGATGATTATTTATATAAAAAAAAAAATCGGTATGTGGTATTAAGCTCAAAGGGGGTGGGGGTGGGGGTGGGGGTCTTCCGGTTGATTAATTAATCAATAACTGTTGTAACTCAAAGTCACCTTTGTAAAATTGTTTTTTTATTGGTAAATCTGAAAAGGTGTTGATGATTATGGACTGTTGATAATTGTAGCTGCCACTCTATTATTTAAAAACTTGATAGTTCTTAAGTAAATATTGATATGTGCATAGGATGAAATACACAATGTGTCAAATTACAGTATACCATGGGCACTTTGGGATGGTTAGCACTGTCGCCTCAGCGCAAGGAAGTTCTGGGTTCCAGAATGGCTTCCTTGATCGTCAACCTTCAACTATGAGGATGGTGGCAGACATTGCAATGGGCACCCTCGACTAGATCTGTGTCCCACCTTCACTACCCCAGTCAAAATGTTCTGGATCTGCCGCTGCTGTTAAGGCAACATTAACATTACCAGGTTTAATCCAATGTTCTGCTTTAGTGTGACCAATCAGCCCTGAATCACTTTTGGTCCTAGATCAGATATTTATTTGATATATGTCCATGTGACAAGAATGAGAACATTTAGAATTAACTTCATGTGGCTTTTTCCGAATGCGCCTGTAAGTCTCATTATTGTCATCATCTTTCCAATGTCGGAAGCGTGGCAAAACAGCAATGAAATACAGTGATTTTATTCACTGGTGATTTCCTTGATATGGACAAAAGTTTGTGTACACCTGACCATCACAGTGTTATGTGCTTGTTGACTGTCTAATTCCAGATTTAGTTCCTCTTTGCTGTCGTAACAACTTCCACTCTTCTACGAAGGCTTTCCACTTGGATTTGGAGAATGGCTGTAGGGATTTGTTTACATACCGCCCTGCATACTCCAATTGTCTAGTTGGTTTGTGTACAATGCACAGAGCTGACTGTAAACAGGTAAGAGGCCGTGTGTCTCAAACTGCCATAAAAACCTCAAATGAGATGCATATTCCTGAATATGCTGTATACTGTACATGTCCAAAGAATGCTCTTGAAACCTGAATAATATTGGCATATCCCACATAATAAGGTCACATTTGGAATATCCAAAGGGAAATATTCTGTTTTCAGGACCCATATTAAACTCTGAATATTGTCATATTCAGAATAACAGTGGAATATTAGTGTGAATGTAAACATACTGACTCAAGATTGTAAACAGGAGTATTAGAGGAATATTCATTTTCATTAGCCATGTAAACAGCTTGGTAGCAAAATTATCTTTTTTGGAATAAAGACAAAAACATTATTTTGTGCATGTAAGCGTAGTAACTGATGTTGACTGAAGAGGCCTAGGATGCAGTCAGCATTCCAGTTAATCTCAAAGGTGTTCAGTGGGGTTGAGGTCAGAACTTCCACTCCAACCTTGGAAAACTATGTTTTCTTGGAGCTTGCTTTGTGAACGGGAGCATTGTCATGCTGGAGCAGGTTTGGGCTTCTTAGTTCAAATGAAGGGAAATTGTAATGCCACATCATATGAAGAAATCCAAGACAATTGTGTGCTTACAACTTTGTGGTAACAGTTTGGGGAAGAACCACGTATGCAGGGCTCAACATTAACGGTAGTCCGACTGTCCGAGATAACCAAATGTTTGGTCCAGACAAGTCAAATCTGCATCTGCCTGTCCAATGGGACAGGTTGAATATTTGTTGAAAATCACCATTTTTATAGTAATTATTCAGGAGTTACATCAATAAAGTTCCAACAAAACTAGTTCAATCCCCTCAGCGGTCTGGCTATGTTAAAATTCCAGGGAAGCAGAGTACAGCAGGTGCATGTGTAAAAATAACCACAGCATAATATCTGATTATAGATTATTAGACTCTGAATTCATTCAAATTGGAGAAATGGTGATCAAACACCTCAGTAAAAGAAATATCTGTGGTGAATCTTCATTTCATTGAGACATTCATTGTATTTTTCTTTTGCATGGGACATAATAACCATCACAAATGTTGTAAAATATTTGGTGGGAATTTTACGACAGTGCCGAACTCACTTATGGTTTGTTTTCATTCACAACGTAATTCTGTCCCCCTTATCATGTCCAACTTGATTTCTTTTGGTTTAATTTCATCTCATCTCATTATCTCTAGCCGCTTTATCCTGTTCTACAGGGTCGCAGGCAAGCTGGAGCCTATCCCAGCTGACTACGGGCGAAAGGCGGGGTACACCCTGGACAAGTCGCCAGGTCATCACAGGGCTGACACATAGACACAGACAACCATTCACACTCACATTCACACCTACGCTCAATTTAGAGTCACCAGTTAACTTAACCTGCATGTCTTTGGACTGTGGGGGAAACCGGAGCACCCGGAGGAAACCCACACGGACACGGGGAGAACATGCAAACTCCGCACAGAAAGGCCCTCGCCGGCCACGGGGCTCGAACCCGGACCTTCTTGCTGTGAGGCGACAGCGCTAACCACTACACCACCGTGCCGCCCCTGGTTTAATTTCTTTAAATTAATTTATCCTTCAGGTTTTACTGGATTAATCAGAATTTAACTTTATTTCCTCTAGAAGCTTTGAATGTGAGTGAGTCTAACTTTTAAAACTGCAGATCAGGTAATGGGGTTAGAACAACATGTGCTATAATGGGGCTTTGGATAGTTTTTTGTTTATTGTTACACTTAAACTTGAGTTTTATTGAAAAATTAAAAATTATTAAAGCATTATGATTATCATAACTACACCTGCTTTTTGATAAACGTTGTTAATCACTTTCCTTTCACTGAATGAGTAAATACACAGTAATAATAAAAAGGTTATGGTCAGGACAAGTGGAAAATCTTGCTGCTTGTCTGACTGGACAAGTGGATTTAAAGGTTAATGTCGAGCCTTTATATGGGTGTGATGGTCAGGTTTCTGCAAACATTTGGCCATATGTATTTAGGAAGATAAACTGATTGTTACTGATGAGCAACTAGAATAAATTATGACATTTGCTTGGGCTACTAGCACAGACATTTGTTGCTCCACCTATGATGAATTGCCTGACATGTAAAATGGGTTTTGTTGTTCATGATGCTTTTAAATAAAGCAAAATTTATATTGCCCATGTGGCTCATTTTACATGAAAGGCGACTTCACATTAAAGACAGACATGAGTCATTTTGAGAAGCTTCAAGATAGATAAATTGGATCTGAGCAACAAAACACAGCAAAAACCTGAACTGTGAAATAATGCCTGTAATGTGAATGCAGTCCGAGATGTAATTAACTTCAGGTCAATGCCTGTGATTTAATGAAGTCGAAAGGCCTTTATTTAGAGGACAGGAAAGCTGCTTTTTGAATAATGAGAGTCCCTCGAGATCTCACTATTAAAGTAGTGGTTGCGTTTGGTTCCTACATTTCGTACATGGGGAATGTAAATGACATTAGAAAACAGAGAGCCAGATGAGAACCCTTAGCAGGAAGCAGAAAAAAAAAAAAACTAAACAAAACAAATGATAGTTTTCACAAGAACAATGGGTCTTTTTATCTTACAATGACCTAGATATCTTTGAATAATTCTCTCTTGTACACCCCCCACCCCCACACAAGTGAGAACTGTTTGAAGAATAGGATGTCAGCTCCTGTCAGTTGTAACAATAGGGCAAATGACAGAATAATTACATAGTAATGGTCATAGAAGCAAATATAGTGCTCTTTTTCTCCCGCAGGTTTTGGCAGAGAAGATGTGGAGGGTGGAAAATAATCTAAATAGATCAGAAAAAAAGGCATGTTTCGAGTCTTAAATATGAGAGAAGAGAGTGACCCACTCAGTGTGCATTTACTGTATATATTATTGGCACCACTTGTAAAGGTTAGGAAAAAGGGGTTAGAAAAAAATCCACCTTTTGGTGAAGTCGTTTAATCTCACACTGAAAAAATGAGAAAAATCCAACCTATAATTGAAATAAATTTATTCAGAGAAAAACAAATCCTTGAGCAAGAAATAATTATTTTCAACAAAAACACATATGCCACTGGGCGGCACGGTGGTGTAGTGGTTAGCGCTGTCGCCTCACAGCAAGAAGGTCCTGGGTTCGAGCCCCGGGGCCGGCGAGGGCCTTTCTGTGCGGAGTTTGCATGTTCTCCCCGTGTCCGCGTGGGTTTCCTCCGGGTGCTCCGGTTTCCCCCACAGTCCAAAGACATGCAGGTTAGGTTAACTGGTGACTCTAAATTGACCGTAGGTGTGAGTGTGAATGGTTGTCTGTGTCTATGTGTCAGCCCTGTGATGACCTGGCGACTTGTCCAGGGTGTACCCCGCCTTTCGCCCGTAGTCAGCTGGGATAGGCTCCAGCTTGCCTGCGACCCTGTAGAAGGATAAAGCGGCTAGAGATAATGAGATGAGATGAGACATATGCCACTATTATTAGCGGGAAGGTGGACATATATATATCAGCTCATATACCATGAGTATCTATCTATCTATCTTGGCTGTCCATCGTTTTTGATAATGATGCTTTGTGTTTGCACAATTCATCTGTTGTGGACTGTCATGTGGCTGTGGAGTCCAATTCTCGAGTCAGTGCGTTTACATGCACATAGAGAAAATCGAATTTCTGCCGTTGCTCGACTGAAATCGAAGTTCTAAATGGCATGGAAACACCTTAGCTCGGCTGAAATTGAACTGAACTTGATTTCTCGTAATCGAGCTACACGACCTAGATTATGCGATTTTTGCCAAGCTACTTAGTGCATGTAAACCCTATCGAGCTACGTAGTCGAGCTATTTACTTCAGCACTGCCCCTTCCGGAAGTGACGAGTGACGAGACCACAAGCGGGAAACACAACAGCCTCAGTCGAAAAAAAAAAAACCAGCCTCGGTCGGCATGACACTTCAGATCAACTTCAACTTAGTGCCCATTTTATTAGGAACACTTCTGTTCGTACATACAAACTACAAACACTCTTCTTGTGAACACAGAACTGATAACTTTGTTTATACTCTTGAACAATGTTGCCAGATACTGCTGATGTTTTCCAGCCCAAAATATGTTCAAAACCCGCCAAAATGCACTTAAAACCGCCCAATCTGGCAACACTGCTCTTGAATAGCTCTTCATGACGACAACCGGAAGTGTACCAACACGATGGGGCATGTAGCGCCACCTGTGGCTCCGGTGCACAATGTACCTCACACAACAGCTCGATTTCCTTGTGTGCATGTAGGATTGGATTTCTCTGGCACCCCTGCTGGGACCCTTTGCTCGATTACCGACAGCAGCTCGATTTGGATGTGCATGTAAACGTACTGATTGTCATGAACATTCACAGTGTGGGCAAGTGAACTGCCCTGGCTCAGCTGGTGTGGCCGTAGCAGCCTTCCATCATGCTCGAGCATCAGCAAGGCTTGTTCACCCGGCTTCCTCAAAGCTGTCGTGGGCTTGTCTCGTCAGTGCACACCACCAACGAGAGCACTGGGTAGCTGCTAGAAGAGAAGCAACCTGCTGAACAGGCCATCGACTGTCGACCCCACAGTCCTGGACCAGATCTCTCAGAGACCCACTATGGACAGCCTTGACCTTCCCCTTACCATGGACGAGGTCAAGAAGGCGATCAGCCAGACCAGTTCAGGCAAAGCACTAGGAATGGATGGAATTCCAGCTGAGTTCTTCAATTCACTCGGGCCAGTAGCACTAGAAGCCTTCCACAACATTCTCACCAGCATCTGGGAGGAAGAAGACATACCTAAAGAGTTTAGAGATGCTACGGTCATCCTGCTGTTCAAAAAGGGCAGCAAGGCTGACTGCAGCAATTACCGAGGCATTTCACTTCTATCAGTCGCTGGGAAGATTTTGGCTCATGTCATCTTCAACTGCCTGATCACCAACATCTCAGAAGAGAATCTGCCTGAGGCACAGTGTGGTTTCCGTCCAGGCCACAGCACCACTGATATGATTTTCTCAGTCTGTCAAGTCCAAGAAAAGTGCATTGAGCAGAACATGGACTTCTATGCTGTCTTCATAGACCTGACCAAGGCCTTCGACACAGTAAACAGAGAGGCCCTCTGGCTCACCCTGTCAAAGTTTGGATGTCCAAGGAGGTTTGTGAACCTGATTCGCCTGTTCCATGACGACATGACTGGTCTAGTAAGTTCTGGTGGAGAAGCATTGGAGCCGTTTGACATCACCAATGGCATGAAGCAAGGATGTGTGCTGGCTCCCATTCTCTTCAACCTCTTCTTCACCTAGGTGCTGAGCCATTCCATCCATGAACTGGATCAGGGAGTGTACCTTCATTTCAGGCTGGACGGATCCGTATTTGACCTTCATCGCCTGAGTGCAAAGACCAAAACAATAGAAAAGAAGATCCTAGAAGCGCTATTTGCTGATGACTGTGCCCTTACTGGTACGGCACACAAGGAGTCAGACCTCCAGCTCATTGTCAGCAAATTTGCCAAAGCTTCTTGTCTCTTTGGTCTCACCATCAGCCTGGACAAGACTGAGGTTCTGGTGCAGCCTGACCCAGCTTCTACTGCTCATCCTCCCTCATACTCCATTGAAGGAACAGAGCTCAAGTCAGTGGAGGCCTTCAAGTACCTTGGCAGTGTCATCTCCAGCGACAGAACCCTGGGCAAGGAAATCAATGCCAGGATCTGCAAAGCCAGCCAAGCACTAGGTCATTTGCACTCGCATGTGTTGAACCAGCACATCAGGCAGTCCATGAAACTCAAGGTGTACAATGCCATCATTCTCTCCAGTCTTCTATACAGAAATGAAACATAGACACTATACAGAAGGCACCTGAAACTGCTGGAACAGTTCCACATGCATAGCCTGTGGTCAATTCTTGGCATCCGATGGCAGGAGAAGGTCACAAAATTGGAGGTCCTGGATAGAGCAGAGACCACAAGCATTGAAGCCACGATCCTGAAAAACCAGCTTAGATGGACCGGCCACATCATCCGCATGGATGATTCATGGATGCCAAAGCAGCTGCTGTACGGCGAGCTCTCCACTGGTAAGCGAAACCGAGGCAGGCCTCGCAAGCGATTCAAGGACTGTGTGAAGGCTAACATCGCCCATGCCAAGATCACTCCAAAGCAGCTGGAACAGTGTGCACCTTGCTGCCCTTCTTGAACAGCAGGATGACTGTAGCATCCCTAAACTCTTTAGGCATGTCTTCTTCCTCCCAGATGCTGGTGAGAATGTTGTGGAAGACTTCTAGTGCTACTGGCCCGAGTGACTTGAAGAACTCAGCTGGAATTCCATCCAATCCTAGTGCTTTGCCTGAACTGGTCTGGCTGATCGCCTTCTTGACCTCGTCCATGGTAAGGGGGAGGTCAAGGCTGTCCACAGTGGGTCTCTGAGAGATCTGGTCCAGGACTGTGGGGTCGACAGTCGATGGCCTGTTCAGCAGGTTGCTTCTCTTCTAGCAGCTTCCCAGTGCTCTCGTTGGTGGTGTGCACTGACGAGACAAGCCCACGACAGCTTTGAGGAAGCCGGGTGAACAAGCCTTGCTGATGCTCGAGCATGATGGAAGGCTGCTACTGCCACACCAGCTGAGCCAGGGCAGTTCACTTGCCCACACTGTGAATGTTCATGACACTCAAGAATTGGACTCCACAGCCACTAAAAGCCTTCCACAACATTCTCACCAGCATCTGGGAGGAAGAAGACATGCCTAAAAAGTTTAGGGATGCTACAGTCATCCTGCTGTTCAAGAAGGGCAGCAAGGTGCACACTGTTCCAGCTGCTTTGGAGTGATCTTGGCATGGGTGATGTTGGCCTTCACACAGTCCTTGAATCGCTTGCGAGGCCTGCCTCAGTTTCGCTTACCAGTGGAGAGCTCGCCGTACAGCAGCTGCTTTGACATCCATGAATCATCCATGCGGATGATGTGGCCGGTCCATCTAAGCTGGTTTTTCAGGATCGTGGCTTCAATGCTTGTGGTCTCTGCTCTATCTAGGACCTCCAAGTTTGTGACCTTCTCCTGCCATCAGATGCCAAGAATTGAGCGCAGGCTATGTATGTGGAACTGTTCCAGCAGTTTCAGGTGCCTTCTGTATAGTGTCTACGTCTCATTTCTGTATAGAAGACTGGAGAGAACGATGGCATTGTACACCTTGAGTTTCATGGACTGCCTGATGTGCTGGTTCAACACATGTGAGTGCAAATGACCTAGTGCTTGGCTGGCTTTGCAGATCCTGGCATTGATTTCCTTGCCCAGGGTTCCGTCGCTGGAGATGACACTTAAAGGCCTCCACTGACTTGAGCTCTGTTCCTTCAATGGAGTATGAGGGAGGATGAGCAGTAGAAGCTGGGGCAGGCTGCACCAGAACCTCAGTCTTGTCCAGGCTGATGGTGAGACCAAAGAGACAAGAAGCTTTGGCAAATTTGTTGACAATGAGCTGGAGGTCTGACTCCTTGTGTGCCGTACCAGTAAGGGCACAGTCATCAGCAAATAGCGCTTCTAGGATCTTCTTTTCTATTGTTTTGGTCTTTGCACTCAAGCAATGAAGGTCAAATACGGATCCGTCCAGCCTGAAATGAAGGTACACTCCCTGATCCAGTTCATGGACGGCATGGCTCAGCACCTAGGTGAAGAAGAGGTTGAAGAGAATGGGAGCCAGCACACATCCTTGCTTCATGCCATTGGTGATGTCAAATGGCTCCAATGCTTCTCCACCAGAACTTACTAGACCAGTCATGTCGTCATGGAACAGGCGAATCAGGTTCACAAACCTCCTTGGACATCCAAACTTTGACAGGGTGAGCCAGAGGGCCTCTCTGTTTACTGTGTCGAAGGCCTTGGTCAGGTCTATGAAGACAGCATAGAAGTCCATGTTCTGCTCAATGCACTTTTCTTGGACTTGACAGACTGAGAAAATCATATCAGTGGTGCTGTGGCCTGGACGGAAACCACACTGTGCCTCAGGCAGATTCTCTTCTGAGATGTTGGTGATCAGGCAGTTGAAGATGACATGAGCCAAAATCTTCCCAGCGATTGATAGAAGTGAAATGCCTCGGTAATTGCTGCAGTCAGCCTTGCTGCCCTTTTTAAACAGCAGGATGACCGTAGCATCTCTAAACTCTTTAGGTATGTCTTCTTCCTCCCAGATGCTGGTGAGAATGTTGTGGAAGGCTTCTAGTGCTACTGGCCTGAGTGAATTGAAGAACTCAGCTGGAATTCCATCCATTCCTAGTGCTTTGCCTGAACTGGTCTGGCTGATCACCTTCTTGACCTCGTCCATGGTAAGGGGGAGGTCAAGGCTGTCCATAGTGGGTCTCTGAGAGATCTGGTCCAGGACTGTGGGGTCGACAGTCAATGGCCTGTTCAGCAGGTTGCTTCTCTTCTAGCAGCTTCCCAACGCTCTTGTTGTTCTCATCGAACCAGTCTTGATGAACTTGCACTCTGGATCCAATGGTGGATGTCACTGAATCCTTAGTCAATGACTTGAACTGGTCCCACTTTTCAGATGAGTTTCCAGTCAACTGTCCATGTGAAGTCAGCTTGTCATCCAGACTGTCAGCAAACTCACTGCAGCACCTTGCATGCTTGAGCTTTGCAATGTTGAAGGCCGGTCTCATGAGTTTTGACTTCCTGTGATGTATTGGGACGATGTGCAGTGCGAAAATAGACCTGATCAGACGATGGGTGGTCCAACACTCAGCTCCTCGCATAGTCCAGGTGATCTTGACATCACGAATGTCCCTCCTGTGACAGATGACATAATCGATTAGGTGCCACTGCTTGGATCTGGGATGCATCCATGTCGCCTTGTATTTATCGGCTTGTTTGAAGAGTGTGTTGGTGATCGTCAGGTTGTTTTCTGCACACCAACTCAACAGCATCAAGCCATTGGTGTTCATTTTTCCAATGCCTTGGTGTCCCAGAACCCCTTTCCAGTTCCTGAAGTCATTGCCGACTCTGGCATTGAAATCACCTAGCAGGAGAAGCTTGTCATCAGCGAGGGTGGCTTTTGCTAGTCAATCCAGGTCACTGTAGAAGCTGTCCTTCGCTTCATCACTGCTCGTCAGCGTGGGTGTGTAGGCACTGATGACTGTGACGTGGCAATGGGGGCTGAGGGGGAAGCGGAGCTTGATCAATCGCTCACTGATGCAAGTGGGAAGGTCTGGTAGTTGTTGCAGAAGACTTGTCTTGATGGCGAATCCCACTCCATGTATTCTGTCTTCATTCTCTGCCTTGCCTTTCCAGAAGAAGGTGTAGCCTCCCTTGACTTTGGCAACTGAACCTTCTCCTGCAAGCCTGGTTTCACTCAAAGCAGCTATGTTGATGCGATAGCATGCCAATTCTCTTGCAGTGAGGGCTGTTCTCCTCTCTGGTCTTGGGGCACTCTCACTGTCCATGAGTGTGCGAACGTTCCATGCTCCAAAAAATCATGTTTCTCTTTGCTGTTTCTCAACTGCAGTAGAGGGTAAAACTGCCAGCTGCAGCTTGCTGGCCAGTTTTGTGTAGGACAAGCAATATTTGGGACACCTTTTCTAGTCCCCTCCCTCATATGAGGGTGAGCAGTGCTAACCCTAAAAAGGGCTGCTCAGTCACCTGGAATGCTGCCAAACACTTCTGTTGTCCCAGGTCAGAAGATGAATGACCACTGGTCCACAGGCCACCTGACGTGCAGGTTTGGGACTATGACTTCCAGTGGTTACCTCCACCTGTCACTTTGCCCCTCCCCTATTGCTGCAGGACTTCTTCAGAAACAGCAGAGTTGAAAAGATGGGTTTGTGCAAAGGATCTGTGCGGGAAAGCTTTTAAGTGGAAAAGCCATTGCACTGGGGCAGATCCACTCTCTCAGCCTCGGAAGTCAGGATCCAGTGGTACGAAGAGTCATCATGACTGGTGACTTCCTGAGCTGCAGTGGATGGCCATGATGTCTTTAGTGCCCTGTCATGCCCTACGCTCTCCACAAAGTGCTGCAGAACTGCCTTCCTGGCTGTTGGATCTAATGACCTCTTCTGCCCAGGCCACCAGAACTGACTCACAAGCTGGGTGGGCATCCTTAAGTTTCACTCTGTCAGGCTGCATGCTCGCTAGACAGAAGGGCTAATGACCCCTAGCAGGGAGACTCATGGGGGCAGGATCATCTATCTCCCATACAGGCCCTATGGTCCTGCCCACTGCCCTAAGTAGAGGCAGTGGGCAGTGAAGCGATCACTGCCTCTACACTGCAGCTCAGGAGTTCACCAGTCATGACGACTCTACTACTGCCGTGAGTAGAGAAAAACAAATTGGCGGAGTGTGTTGCTGAACCAACTGAGGACGAAATTATAACTCTACTTGAAAAAAAAACACCCAAAAATACAAAAAAAGCAAAAAATAGTATTTGATGGTAAGAATGTATCTTTTAAAATTTTTTTCAAGAACTGTTATTGTAGCATTTTTCACAAATTGCTCCTGTCATTTCACCGGTTTGTTTACATTCTAAGTGGAAATTATTTTGTCGGAAGTTTTATAAAACATATAAAATTGGATAAAGTTTTTATTGATTGAATTTGCAAAAAATAAAAATGCTCTGTTTCTCAAAATCCAGTGAATGTGGATAGAATAAAACAGTTATTCCACTCAATTTCATCATACATGGATTATAGCCAACTCGGTGCGATGCGTCTCGTCAGCTATCAGCTCATAATATGACTCGATTTCGTGGAATAACTGTTTTTATATATATATATATATATATATATATATATATATATATATATATACACACACACACACACATACATACATACATACATACATACTGTATGCACATTATACTGTATATACACATTTTATATATATATATATATATATATATATATATATATATATATGGGCGGCACAGTGGTGTAGTGGTTAGTGCTGTCGCCTCACAGCAAGAAGGTCCAGGTTCGAGCCCCGTGGCTGGCGAGGGCCTTTCTGTGCGGAGTTTGCATGTTCTCCCCGTGTCCGCGTGGGTTTCCTCCGGGTACTCCGGTTTCCCCCACAGTCCAAAGACATGCAGGTTAGGTTAACTGGTGACTCTAAATTGACCGTAGGTGTGAGTGTGAATGGTTGTCTGTGTCTATGTGTCAGCCCTGCGATGACCTGGAGACTTGTCCAGGGTGTACCCCGCCTTTCGCCCGTAGTCAGCTGGGATAGGCTCCAGCTTGCCTGCGACCCTGTAGGACAGGATAAAGCGGCTAGAGATAATCAGATGAGATGATATATATATGGATGCATATGCAGTAGTACCAGTCAATAGTTTTGACTATTTTCTACATTGTAGAAATTGTAGAACAATAATGAAGACATCAAAACTATTAAACATATGGAACATATATGAAGTTGTGTGGTAAACAAACCAATGTTAAAAACCAAAACATGTCTCATATTTTAGATTCTTCAAAGTGTCCAGCGTTTACCTTGATGATGCTTTGCACACTATCGGCATTATATTAACCAGCTTCATGAGGTAGTCACCTGGAATGCTCTTCAATGAACAAGTGTACCTCATCAAAAGGTAATTAGTGGATGAGTTTATTGCCTTCTTCATGCATTTGAGATCCAACAGTAAATAATAAAAGTACTCTTGAAAAACAGCTCTATTCTACAACTGTAGTAATCCACATTATGTCAAGAACCGCTCAACTAAGTCAAGAGAAATGATAAGTGCCTTTTAATTAATAAAAATAAAGAAAAACCATTTAATTAGAAGGTGTGTCCAAACTTTTGACTGGTACTGTCTGTATAATACACAATTTTCTGAGTGACTGGGTTTTATATATCCAAATACTAAATATGACAGCTAATATATCTTCACTACTATTTAGAAATGCAATATGATTCGCATAAATTGAAGAAAATTGCTTCAGCTGCATTGTATTTCTGCCAAGGGCAAGCAGTCTCTGCTATGAATTCCTTTCTTTTCTGCCTCTGATCTCCCTGTGCTGCGTGTGGGCTCTCATGTGTCAAATGTGGTATATACTGAAGAGACTGGTGAACATGGCAAAATGCCATATGAATATATTCTGTAATGTATATTGCCATAGTGAATAATAATAATAATAATAATAATAATAATAATAATAATAATAATAATAATAATTAGATCAGAGGCTACAATTATCAACAGTCCCTAATTATCAACACCTTTTCAGATTTACCAATAAAAAACAATTTTACAAAGGTGAGTTTCAGTTCCAACAGTTATTGGTTAATTAATCAACTGGAAGACCCGCCTCACTCTTTGATCTTGTCATCTGATGACTCAGCTCGTTACCTGAGATTTTTTCAGTACGATCAGCAATTTGAGAAAAACTCGGATGTCATCATTGCAGGTAAGCATGGTGGAAAGATCATGGACATGTTTTTACTTCTCAAATTCACCCATAGGGGGGCACGGTGGTGTAGTGGTTAGCGCTGTTGCCTCACAGCAAGAAGGTCCGGGTTCGAGCCCCGTGGCCGGCGAGGGCCTTTCTGTGTGGAGTTTGCATGTTCTCCCCGTGTCCGCGTGGGTTTCCTCCGGGTGCTCCGGTTTCCCCCACAGTCCAAAGACATGCAGGTTAGGTTAACTGGTGACTCTAAATTGACCGTAGGTGTGAGTGTGAATGGTTGTCTGTGTCTATGTGTCAGCCCTGTGATGACCTGGCGACTTGTCCAGGGTGTACCCCGCCTTTTGCCCGTAGTCAGCTGGGATAGGCTCCAGCTTGCCTGCGACCCTGTAGAAGGATAAAGCGGCTAGAGATAATGAGATGAGATGAGATGAAATTCACCCATATTTCATGATCTCCTTGTCGAAACCTACTTTATTTCTTACTCTTTCATTTGACAGTCGCCATTTTGTATCTAAATGTGTGTTTGAGAAGTCACGTGAGGTGTCGATAATAGTGATCACTTTCACCAGTGTCCACCATTATTGACACCCTGTGGAATTAAGTGACATTTACAACTGTTGTGGATCCATCTTTGTGAAACATTGTTGAAGTAGATGAAGCACTTTTAAAAAATAAAAGTGCTGTGATTTATAATAATTTTTTTTCTGATTCTTAACAGAATGGAATGTTTATAGAGGATTTGGAATCGTATTGCAATAAATAGAATTAGACCAGAATTAAATTCCTAACATATAAAAAATTATATCACATCTCTCATTATCTCTAGCCGCTTTAAATATGCTTGACATATTCAGATTTTTCGATTCCATTTGGGAAATATATATTTTTTGCAGTTTGTTGTAAATATCTACCACACATTACAATATCAGTAGACATTTTATATTTTGGTTCGAGGAATGACATGCAACCTGGATGCTCATGTGGTTACAATGTCAATTCCCTGTTGAGATTTATTGGTAAACGACAAAACTAGAAATTCATACAAACGACAACGAATGATTAACAAAATGTGATCTACAAAAACACTTAGAAAGTGGGTAGAAAGTGGAACAAAAAGATTTTCTGACAGGTTAAACATTATCAGTTCATTTGTTTACAAACATTAGAATTACTTCCTCATTTACGTAAACACCCATATCCATATACACTACCGTTCAAAAGTTTGGGGTCACTTTGAAATGTCCTTATTTTTGAAAGAAAAGCACTGTTCTTTTCAATGAAGATCACTTTAAACTAATCAGAAATGCACTCTATACATTGCTAATGTGGTAAATGACTATTCTAGCTGCAAATGTCTGGTTTTTGGTGCAATATCTCCATAGGTGTATAGAGGCCCATTTCCAGCAACTCTCACTCCAGTGTTCTAATGGTACAATGTGTTTGCTCATTGCCTCAGAAGGCTAATGGATGATTAGAAAACCCTTGTACAATCATGTTAGCACAGCTGAAAACAGTTGAGCTCTTTAGAGAAGCTATAAAACTGACCTTCCTTTGAGTAGATTGAGTTTCTGGAGCATCACATTTGTGGGGTCGATTAAATGCTCAAAATGGCCAGAAAAATGTCTCGACTATATTTTCTATTCATTTTGCAACTTATGGTGGTAAATAAAAGTGTGACTTTTCATGGAAAACACAGAATTGTCTGGGTGACCCCAAACTTTTGAACGGTAGTGTATTTATAAAAAAGATATTTTGTACTAAATATAAATCTATGTGGGCGGCACGGTGGTGTAGTGGTTAGCGCTGTCGCCTCATAGCAAGAAGGTCCGGGTTCGAGCCCCGTGGCCGGCGAGGGCCCTTCTGTGCGGAGTTTGCATGTTCTCCCCGTGTCCGCATGGGTTTCCTCCGGGTGCTCCGGTTTCCCCCACAGTCCAAAGACATGCAGGTTAGGTTAACTGGTGACTCTAAATTGACCGTAGGTGTGAATGTGAGTGTGAATGGTTGTCTGTGTCTATGTGTCAGCCCTGTGATGACCTGGCGACTTGTCCAGGGTGTACCCCGCCTTTCGCCCATAGTCAGCTGGGATAGGCTCCAGCTTGCCTGCGACCCTGTAGAAGGATAAAGCGGCTAGAGATAATGAGATGAGATAAATCTATGTAAAACAAATTTTAAATAAAAACTGTTTTGTTAACTTAATACCACATCAATTATTATTTTATAAATAATCATTTGGGTGTCTTTAATTGTGGACAAAGGTGTCGATAATTGCGGAAAGGTGTCACGTGATCTGACACGCTAAGTAATTGGGAATCAACTCGTTTTTCCCAGTGGAAGTTTGAATAATTATTCATGCACAATTTACATATTGAAAGTCTTTTCTACATTTGCAACGGCCAAAAGATCATTAAAGTGTTGATAATTGTAGCTGCCGCTCTACTACTACTACTACTACTAATAATAATAATATTATTATATTACAAAAAGTTGAGAATATTTGGTAAGGGATTATTATTAGTCCTATATCATATTGACATTTTCCATGTGAAAAGCAACATACTTGTGGTGTACAGCTGACGTAGTGCTTGTGATTTGATATCTAGGCTCAGAAAACATGGCAGAAAGACAGAGCTGAATGTAATGCAGTAAAGGGAAATCTCCGTCTTCCTGTATAGTGAAATAAGATCAAAAAGTAATCTTCAGTAAAACTACTCTCATGGATATGTGAGCCTCTGCTTTACAGAACCAAATCATCCTTCTTATATTCTTCCTGCTCACTGTTTGTTGAAACGCTTTGTCTTTGGGTGTGCACAGCACCATTTTTTTTTTTTTTTTTTAAATTTCACTCCCACCCACTCATGCAGAGACTCTTTATCAAACTACTCCTGCAAAATGTTTAACCAAAAAGTCAACTTTTTTTTCCCTCAAATTTCCTTCAGGCATAATAAAGTATTTCATAATGCAGTATAAGATTTTTTCCCCCCTCTTCTGTCCTATTCTAATGATGTGCCTTACATGTGCACACCATAGATCATATACACTCAGTGGCCACTTAAATAGGAACCCCTGTACACTTGCTTGACCAATCATGTGACAGCAGTGCAATTCATAAACTCATGAAAATACAGTTAATCTTCAGTTAATCTTCACATCAAACATCAGAAAGTGATTTCTGTGACTTTGACTGTGGCATGTTAGGGCTGGTTTGGGTATTTCAGAAATCGCTGATCTCCTGGGATTTTCAGGTATAAAAGTCTAACACAGAATGATGAGGAAAGCAAAAGAACATCCACTGAGTGATAGTTGTGTTGGCACAAAAGCCATGTTGATGAGAGATGTCAGAGGAAAAACACTTCACCAGAGTGATTCAAGGAAGATAGGAAGATAATGGTAACTCAGATAACCGCTCTTTACATCTGTGGTGAGCAGAAAAGCATCAACTCTTGAGGTGGACACGTGAAAACTGCAGAAGACCAATAAGGAATCCACTGGACTGGGCAGTTGAAGATTGAAAAATGAACAGACAGTGAGATCATTTTATGATCCTTGATATACTGTATAGTATTACATGAGATAGGCTCATTAAAGACAAAAACAATGCAAAGAAAGTCTTTGCAGTAACTGGGTAACTGGTATAAATAGCACATTTGCTTCTCCGGATCAGTTATTAAGCTTCCACAACCAGTTAAGAAATAAAGAGCGTATTAAGTACAATTAAGAAATACCAATATCAATTCCAGCTCATCCATCAATGATGGAAATATTCATGTTGTTCACATACAACACACAGGAAAACATGCTGATTTGGTGCCGACCCCTGCCTCTGAATGTCTTGGCAGTGATTTATTCCAGTCAAAATTGGACACATCTACCAGTAATTTTGTCTCTTCTTGAAGAGTCGTATTAGCTGAAAGCGAGTGTGTAACAATAGAATTGATCTTTAACTTTGCAAGTGACAGATTTCCAGCAACTGTGATGACAAATTGATGAGGTGCAGAGCATTTCAACCTCAAGCAAGCTTATTTCGGTTCTGAAATCTTCTATAACACAGAATCAGGCAGTAATAGACAGTGCTAATTTAGGGGAACCTTGCTCTCTATGTCCATTCAATATTTCAATTTCATGACCAATTTGGGAAAGTAAATACATCAACAATTCAAACCCGAAACCCACAACATTCATAAATGTGTGTGTGTGTGTGTGTGTGTGTGTGTGTGTGTGTGTGTGTGTGTGTGTGTCTGCGAATGTGCCAATTTTGTGACTTGTCCTGCTATTATTATGTCCTGTTTATATAACAAAACCAGAATTTGATCTTTTGTGCATGGAGCAGAGCTCCATACTAAGAGAATTCATCGACCTGATTTTTGATGGTTTGATTGCTGTACAATGTCCGTATGAGTGTGTACCACCATAGGGAACCTGATCATAAATGCAAGGCAAAGCATCTCAAACACTTGCCCACTGGATGACAAAATTTGTATCTTTATTTACATAAGATAGATGGGTTTTATCCAGTGGTTATTTATAACTAACAGGTTACCCGGCGTTGCCCGGGTTTTGCAAAATTCTGGGTTGCCCCCAGACTTCCCATGTCAAATTTGTTGAAGATCCGTCAAGAAATAGTGATGTTAACCCAAAACAAACAAAAATCCAAACCATCCACCACCCAGGGGCCCACCGGGGACCCCTGGGAGCCCAAATATGGAATTTCTGAGTTCTGCCAAATTGTGGCCATCTCCTGTACCTACGTGCCAAGTTTAAGTGAAGATCTGTTGAGAGTTTGTGCTGATAAATGTAATGTGAAAGGCATTGAGGGAAGGAGTGGGTGGGTAATGTTGCCCCCAGGGACCTCCCTGGGGCCCATATATTAATTTTGTTTATATCTGTAAAATTCTGGGTCACTCTCGGACATCTGTGCCAAACTTAGTGAAAATCCATCGAGAAATGGCAACATTAGCTCAACACAACAAACAAACAAACAAACAAACTTTGCCGCTTATTATATAGATTTGCATTTTAACAAATAACATGGGATTATTTATGAACACATTTTATAGAAGATATTCATGACAGTTTCATATAAAACTAGTTGAAACAGTTTTATTAGTCCACTAGCTTGTTGGACAGTTGACAGTTTCTGTCATGGCGGTAGATGGATGTAAGTGCAGGAAGAGTTTATTGAAAACACACGAGCAAACAGATCCAAAACTTCGACAAAGGCAGAGTCCAAAAATAGCCTCAATGAGGTTGTAGCTCATACGGCCAAGACACCCATAAAATCATAAATATGACAGGTGGCACCACCATTTTGACAACTTTTAATGCCACACCCACCTGGGAAACATTGTATGTGAGTTTGATCAAAATCCAATCAGTCCTGTAGGAGGAGGAGTGATTTTTGTAAATTGTGGATAGATGATGATGGACAATGGATAGACGATGGACGGCTGACATGTGATCACATAAGCTCATCCGGCCTGGCTTGTGGCTGGATGAGCTAAAAACAGGCAATGGTGGAGTGAGGCATGGACAGAATATCAGAGGTAACGCAATACTTACAGTCCAAAAACACAAACAGAGTCAAAACCAGAAAAGTGATACAAAATACAAACCTTGGTAATGTTTGATGCTTGTATAACATTATGTATACTTTGCAAAAAAGTCTGTGTGTTACTGAGAGTGCTGATATGTATGCGCTGTGATTGTGCTCTAATCAGGAACAGGTGCATGGTCATTAGTCCTAATGGCAGTGTGCAGGCTGCAAAGCATGTGGATGTGAAAGATGGAACCAGATAACTGTTTGACATCTCAGATTTGATATTGGATGGTAACTATACAGTAATGCTGTAAAGTGAAAGTGCTGGACACCCACCAGACACCCAGCAGAGTCACACCATAATAAATGTCGTGGTGTTGTTTCTGGCGCCATGGCATGTGGTGTTCAAAGAAAGGAATAAATCTGTATTCATAACTGCGATGTGAATCTCATTATTGGTCTCACTGTCACAAGACAATGCAGCGATTTATTGACATGAAATACATGACATGACACAATTTGATGGATCATATGTTATATTATTCTATTCAGGTTGATTTTGTGCCCTTGCAAATATTTTGCTCATACAATACAATCATCAGGAGCTCCACATTTAGGCAGTATATATATGATTTTGTGATTCCACACCACTGAATTCTGCTATGATTGGAGAATACTAAATCAAAACCTATCAATATCTGACCAACTTTGTTCAGGATCTGAGGTAGGACTACCATTGGTTCTTGAATGATGATGACATAGACAAAGACATTGTATTAAGTATATATTAAGATATTAAGCATCATCAGTTTAACAATATGAATGATTTTCTACACACTAGCTGTCCGTCCTTAATGATAATTATTGACTTATTAATCAATCATAATCATTAGTTATTGATTTATTCTTCTAATAAGCGAAACTATTTATGATTTCTGGCTCGATTGTTGACATTTCTGTCATTACCATCAAATCAATTTAAAGGAGGTGGACACAAACAAAATTCAGACAGCCATAACTGGACTGTGAGATGTACGGCTTTTATCATGTCTCATTTGATTGTCACTGTATTTTTTCTGTCCTGAGGAGGCATTCTTTCTTTTTCTTCAATGTTGTCTTTTTCATGCTCTCTGTTACCCCAGAAATGACAGACAGCCAGGTAAAAAAAAAAAAAAAACGGAAAAAAAAAGTGGTAAGAAAAGGTCAAAAAGAGAAAGGTAAAAACTGGAATAACACGCAAATCTCAACAGTACCATTACAGATGTGTTTCCATGTGCATGACCTTCCACTTGATCTTTCATGTCAATGAGACAGACCATCACTGCAACACTGAAGTTGTCATGGCAATGGAGATATCTCATTAGCAGAGGGGATGGTTGCCTGGTAATGAAACGTACATGCATAAAGACTCATGGGACATGCAGAATGAGGTAGAATGGCGTATGCTTTATAGACTGACCAATCAAACCTAAGCTTTGAAGATGAATACATTGAGAATTGATGTTGCTTTTTTTTCTCTGTTGTCAGAGCTTGCTGTGCCTCATTTGTCTTTTTTTTTTTTGCATCTAGATTAATTATAAGTGATGTCGTTCTTTCCTGCTGTAATAGTTGGAGCTCCTGGCCCATAATCCAGCTTCCCTTTAGTTTAAAAGAGAAGGCCATTTACAATGTTCTGTTAATTATACCAGCCAGAGTGAAGGGGTCTCTTGAATGGCAAAACAAATCAGCACTGGCATCTTTTTATCTTTTTTATTTTACTTTCATTTGCATACTTTTTTTTCCTTCCTTGCCATTTGATCCACTTAAGCCTACCATTGGTCAGCTATGTGCAGTGAGGAGAAATAAGTATTTGGGAATTTATTTTTATTTAATATACTTATGTGTATCACTGGATGTGTGTTTTCAAAAGACATTACACACATAATATCTTGGGGGGCCGGGGGGAGAGTATGCATTTGTAGGCATTATCAAAGATCTGCACTCACAAAAAAACCATTAAAATAAATATTTACAAAGCAATTTCCTATCATGAATACTCTGCTGCAAAGCCTTTTTTTTTTTTTTGGCAATTTCAGCTTCAGACATGTACAGTAAAAAAATAATTAAGTTTTTGCAATATTATGGTTCAATTTTATCCCATTCCTCTTGCCTAACCATCTTCAACTTACTTGATGGCCTTACAAATACAGAATCCTCTATAAATTTTCAATACATTTGAAGAGGAATTTGGATAGGCCATGCAAGGCATCCATCCATCCATTATCTGTAGCTGCTTATCCTGTTCTTACAGGGTCTCAGGCAAGCTGGAGCCTATCCCATGGACTTGCCCTCTGGGCGAGAGGCGGGGTACACCCTGGACATTCACAGTCAATTTAAAGCCACCAATTAGCTTAACCTGCATGCCTTTGGACCGTGAGGGAAACTGGAGCATCTAGTGGAAACCCACACAGACTGTGAGAGTATGCCAGCTCCACACAGAAATGCCGCTTTTCCACTACCAACGCGGCTGAGTTGGGCTGAGCCGTGCCGTGCTGAGTTGGGCTGAGTCGAGCTGAGCGGGGCTGTTGGAGTTTGCATTTCGACTACAACTGCGCTGAACCGTGCTGGCTGGAAGTGGGTGGACACATTGGGTGGAGTTAGCGAAAGTGGGTGGACGTCACGTGATGTCGTTAGCCGGCGCAAACAGTGACATCAGTGATCTTTTAAGCGGTAGTCTCACACCCGGAGAGTAAACAATAAACATGGAGGACATGGAGTCGTTAGTATTGCTGGTCTTGGTGCTGTGGCTTGTTGTCACCGACAACGCCAACAGATACTGGCAAGAGCGTATAGATGAGGCGAGGT
Organism: Neoarius graeffei; assembly: GCF_027579695.1. NCBI lineage: Eukaryota > Metazoa > Chordata > Actinopteri > Siluriformes > Ariidae > Neoarius > Neoarius graeffei. The sequence continues at coordinate 60,361,520 of NC_083583.1, forward strand.
GTATAAGGCTTCATAATTCTCGTAAATCTCCTTCTTCCGGGTTTACGGTGTTTACAGATCCCAGCGTGCTCGCGGGGCGTGTGTGGGCGTGTGAGGACACGCCTCCTCACCAATCAGTGCACAGGGGAGTGTCTCCTCACGCCCCTAGCCTCACTCAGCTCAGTTTGGCTCGCTTCAGCCCCACTCCAAAAACCGTGCGAGTTTTGGGTGCTAAGCAGGGCTGAAGCGAGCTGAGTCGTGCTGTTCTTAGATAGTCGAAACCGCGAGCCGTGTCGGGCTGAAGTGAGCTGAAGCGAGCTGAAGTGAGTTGAAAAAGGGTAGTGGAAAAGGGCCAAAAGACCCTCATCGGCTGCTGGGCTCACACCCAGGACCTTCTTGCTGTGAGGCGACAGTGCTAACCACTACACCACCATGCTGCCATGCAAGGCATTCTTGAGTTACAACCCCGATTCCAAAAAAGTTGGAACAAAGTACAAATTGTAAATAAAAACGGAATGCAATGATGTGGAAGTTTCAAAATTCCATATTTTATTCAGAATAGAACATAGATGACATATCAAATGTTTAAACTGAGAAAATGTATCATTTAAAAAGAAAAATTTGGTGATTTTAAATTTCATGACAACAACACATCTCAAAAAAGTTGGGACAAGGCCATGTTTACCACTATGAGACATCCCCTTTTCTCTTTACAACAGTCTGTAAACGTCTGGGGACTGAGGAGACAAGTTGCTCAAGTTTAGGGATAGGAATGTTAACCCATTCTTGTCTAATGTAGGATTCTAGTTGCTCAACTGTCTTAGGTCTTTTTTGTTGTATCTTCCGTTTTATGATGCGCCAAATGTTTTCGATGGGTAAAAGATCTGGACTGCAGGCTGGCCAGTTCAGTACCCGGACCCTTCTTCTACACAGCCATGATGCTGTAATTGATGCAGTATGTGGTTTGGCACTGGCATGTTGGAAAATGCAAGGTCTTCCCTGAAAGAGACATCGTCTGGATGGGAGCATATGTTGCTCTAGAACCTGGATATACCTTTCAGCATTGATGGTGTCTTTCCAGATGTGTAAGCTGCCCATGCCACATGCACTAATGCAACCCCATACCATCAGAGATGCAGGCTTCTGAACTGAGTGCTGATAACAACTTGGGTCGTCCTTCTCCACTTTAGTCCGAATGACACGGCGTCCCTGATTTCCATAGAGAACTTCACATTTTGATTCGTCTGACCACAGAACAGTTTGCCACTTTGCCACAGTCCATTTTAAATGAGCCTTGGCCCAGAGAAGATGCCTGCGCTTCTGGATCATGTTTAGATATGGCTTCTTCTTTGAACTATAGAGTTTTAGCTGGCAACGGTGGATGGCACGGTGAATTGTGTTCACAGATAATGTTCTCTGGAAATATTCCTAAGCCCATTTTGTGATTTCCAATACAGAAGCATGCCTGTATGTGATGCAGTGCCGTCTAAGGGCCCGAAGATCACGGGCACCCAGTATGGTTTTCTGGCCTTGACCCTTACGCACAGAGGTTCTTCCAGATTCTCTGAATCTTTTGATGATATTATGCACTGTAGATGATGATATGTTCAAACGCTTTGCAATTTTACACTGTCGAACTCCTTTCTGATATTGCTCCACTATTTGTCGGCGCAGAATTAGGGGGATTGGTGATCCTCTTCCCATCTTTACTTCTGAGAGCCGCTGACACTCCAAGATGCTCTTTTTATACCCAGTCATGTTAATGACCTATTGCCAATTGACCTAATGAGTTGCAATTTGGTCCTCCAGCTGTTCCTTTTTTGTACCTTTAACTTTTCCAGCCTCTTATTGCCCCTGTCCCAACTTTTTTGAGATGTGTTGCTGTCATGAAATTTCAAATGAGCCAATATTTGGCATGAAATTTCAAAATGTCTCACTTTTGAAATTTGATATGTTGTCTATGTTCTATTGTGAATATAATATCAGTTTTTGAGATTTGTAAATTATTGCATTCCATTTTTATTTACAATTTGTACTTTGTCCCAACTTTTTTGGAATTGGGGTTGTATTTTGGCTGTGTTTGGGGTTATTATCTTGGTGAAACATTTATCTTCACCCCTGTTTCTTGGCCCATGAGACTAAATTCTCCTGGATTCATGTATCCATGTATCAAAGACAAGCCCCAGTACTGTTTTCAGAGAAGCAGCCCCATATCATGATGCTCCCACCCCCATGCTTCACTGTGGGTATGGTGTTCTTGGGATTATACATACAACCATTCTTTCTCCAGAGATGAGTTACTGGAGTTCTATTTTTGTTTCTTTAGACCAGTGTTGTAGTCAAGTCATTAAACCTCGAGTCCGAGTCCAGTCTCGAGTCCTCAGTGTTCAAGTCTGATTCAAGTCCAAGTCATCTATCCATTATCTGTAACCATTTATTCTGTGCAGGGTCACAGGCAAGGTGAAGCCTATCCCAGCTGACAATGGGTGAGAGGCAGGGTACACCCTGGACAAGTCACCAGGTCATTGCAGGGCTGATACACAGAGACAAACAATCATTCACACCGACGGTCAATTTAAAGCCACCAATTAGCCTGACCTGCATGCCCTTGGACTGTGCGGAAAACCGGAGCACCGGGAGGAAACCCACTCAGACACGAGGAGAACATGCAAACTCCTTGGCCACTGGGCTTGAACCCAGAACCTTCTTGCTGTGAGGTGACAGTGCTAACCACTACGCCACTGTGCCACCCGTCAAGTCCAAGTCATTAAAGAAAATTTCGAGTTGATTCCGAGCCGAGTCCACTATTGATCTGAGTCGAGTCCAAGTCAAGTCCGAAAACAAGACTCCAACCACACCATTTGACAGTGGCTGTTGCTGCCTTTATGTGAAACCATCTCTGCTACTGTGTTGGACTAACATTACTGCTCGACTGCCCCGTTTTAGTTAACAGGCTACAGATAAAAAGCTTGTTCATTGCTCAGCAAGCCCCACCAACTATAAACAGGGAAAATAACATGATAGAGGGTTAACACTCGCTAATTCATTGGTCAGCAAGCAAGCCCCACTATCAACAGGGCAATGAACATAGCATGTCACTTCCTTCTCTGGGTGGAGTCTTGCTAAATGATGATTGAAGTTTGAGGTTGTCCCTGTCATCTCCTCAATAGTTCTTCTACATATGGAACACATAGCAGTGCATTTTTTTCCACTGCACAAGAAGTCTGTATAAGCAAAGCGGACAATCCTAGGGGCATTCTGTCCAGGCATTTTAACACCACTGACATTAGTTTGTTCCTGAACATGCCATATGAACAGGTGAATGTGCTTCTCTTTGTCAGGGAGTGTGAAGTATTCTGTCAGAGATGGTTGGGAGACGGATGTAAGTGCAGAAAGTGTGTTTATTAATACAAGTGAAGACAGGTAAACAATCCAGAATGACAGGAAAAATTGTAAAATGATGAAACAGGCAATAGGTCGAGCAAGGCACAAACGGGCTATCATAGACTCAGCAGAATCTAAGATGAGAAACAGGAAAACAAACAAGGAAGGAAGGAAGGAATGAAATAAGGCTCGGTAATGTGTCAGCAACGCAACTCAATACTTTGCAAAGTAAGTGTGCTTTCACAGTCTTTATATAGGTGCACTGACTGCGCCTTAATCCTGTGCAGGTGCAAGTCATCCGCGTTCTCATCTCCAATTTACGAGTCCGAATGCAGTAAATGCATAAGTTCAAGTCATCAGTGCTCAAGTCCAAGTCAAGTCACAAGTCCTTAAAATTAGGGCACGAGTCGGACTCAAGTCCGAGTCCTGGACTCAAGTACTACAAGCCTGTTTTAGACCATAACATATTGTTTTAAAAGAGTTCTGATTTGTCTTTGTGTAGGATTGTGGAGATAATTGTCTCTCTGTGTAACAGTTGTTCCTGCTGCTTTCATGCTGTCCTGCAACTCTTTTTGAGTGACTGCTGACTTCTCTCTTATCTTCCTTATCATTAGACATGATACGAACATGCACAGAAACTCCACACAGACAGTAAGTTTGAGCTCGGGATTGAAATTAGGACACTGGAGCTGTGACGCTACCCACTGCAACACAATGCTGCCCTGTTTTGTGGAAATCATATGGGTTATTTGTGCCCATGTCAGTATATTTGATTAAATTTAGAAGTTTTTCTTTTTTTTTGTCATTCACCCAAATATCATGAACAATATGTATTAAAAATCCCATGCATTTCCCATAAGTGTATATGTTATAGTTATAAATTAGGTGAAATGTGTATTGGGTGAAGAAATTATTATTATTATTATTATTATTATTTCTTATTATTATTATCCACCCTCCTCTCAGCGCATTGGGGCACAGCATGCTGGTTCATTTGCCAGAGGTCAACCAGGCCTCTCAGGCTTTTGATCAGACAGGTATTCAGCTGAGGATTCGTCGAAGGATGCATGCCGTCCCAAGCAGTGCAATCTTCCGGATCTCTTTCACACTCATCTTGCATGAGAGTTTGTCCAGCTGGTCTTGGAACCCGGTCTTGATAGTCCCCAGCACGCCTACTACTATTGGGGCCACTCGTGTCTTCGTGTTCCACATGCATTGCACCTCGATCTCGAGGTCTTTGTACTTGATGATCTTCTCAGCCTCCTTACTCAGTATGTTGGTCCGGGATGGCCACATCGATGAACACACGTTTTGTTCTTTTTATCCTGGAACACGATGCCCGGCCTGTTGGCGGCTATGATTCAGTCCGTGGGCACCGTCTTATCCCACATGACCACGCAGTCTCCATTATCGATGACCGTGTCTGGCTTGTGTTGATACCAACTGTCTGCCACAGGAACACCCAGTTGCCTACACAGTGCCCAGTGCACGTAGGTACCAACCCTGTTGTGTTGCTCGAGGTACTCTTTTGGGGCCAGTACCTGGCATCCGGACACTATGTGGCTGATGGTCTCCTCAGCTTCACCACACAGACAGCACTTGCTGTTGACCTGCATGCCCATGACATATTTCTGGTGATGATGGGTGTTCAAGGCCTGACCTTGTGCAGCTGTGATGAGGTTCTCGATTTCACTCTTGAGTCCTGCACTTTGGAGCCACACGTGTGTCTACTCTTTGTCGATGTATGGTCTGTCCAGGCTGGTAAAGGACTGACCATGCAATGATTTCTCCTTATAGCGCTGCATTCTGGCCTCCATGGTCTTGACGCAGAGTAGTTTTTTGGTGGTCTTGCTGCTAGTGCTCGCAGTCTCAGGTAAACTGTACTTATTATTATTATTTTTATTTATTTATTTTAGGTTTTTTTTTTTACAGTGTAGGTCACATAAGCATGGTGAAAAAAGCCTACTGATAGCTACATTTAAAGCAATATCATTGTGGGAATTTCTAACGAATAGAAGCAGCACATTGTTTGGAGCCAATAAAACTTCCAAAACACCCCTGTGAGACAGTAAAACCATGTCCAGTTGGAACTCAAACAAACAACATTAATTGGCCAAGAATGGTTCATGTTTTTCCCAGTTGTTCTTCTTGAAAGACACACTAGTTTCCATGGTGCTAAGGAGCTGTGTAGCATGCTCAGTGGAGCTCCAGCTGGGCTGTATGGTCTGGGCACTCGTCTCACATTACATGCACAGATGGACTGATCCACTAACTGTAATTCTACAACTGCCAGAGATTCACCCTGATCCAGGCGCTGTGATGACAAGGATCAATACCTCTTTGTACTTATTTGCTATGTACATTTTCTTATGTATCTTCGAGAACATGTACTTATATCTGCACCCTCAATGTACATACATCTGTCGAGTGTTCTATCAAGCATTACGTTACATATTTACATGATATATATGTACTGTAAACCATATTTATACTGTATATTGTTTCCTCCCTCTACTGTGCATGGAGCATAATTTATGCAATAATTATAATCACCCATATCATTGCCACTAGGGATGAAACCGAATGTGAATTATTTGGAATGAATAGGACAGTAAAAATAAATAAATAAATAAATAAATAAATAAAGTTATGCAAGTGGCAAAGAACTTTCGTGTAGAAGTAAGTGTCCAGAAGAAGCTCATTAACATGAACATACAGCTTTGATTAATTAATCCTTAGTAACTGCCTGGTCAGGGTTACAGTGGGTTAAATTCGGATACAGCGACAATTATTGACAGTCCATGATTATTGACACCTTTTCAGATTTACCAATAAAAAACAATTTTACAAAGGTGACTTTCAGTTCCAACAGTTATTATTGGTTAATTAATCAATCAGAAGACACCCCCCTCGCCCTTTGATCTTGCCATCTGATGACTCAGCTCGTTACCTGAGATGGAATTTTTTTAGCACAATCAGCAATTTGAGGGAAAACCCGGATGTTATCATCACAGGTAAACATGGTGGAAAGATCATGGACATGTTTTTACTTCTCAAATTCACGCATACTTCATGATCTCCTTGTCGAAACCTACTTTGTTTCTTACTCTTTTATTTAACAGTCGCCATTTTGTATCTAAACATGCGTTTGAGAAGTCGCGTGAGGTGTCGATAATAGTGATCACTTTCACCAGTGTCCACCATTATTGACACCCTGTGGAATTAAGGGACATTTACAACTGTTATGGATCCATCTTTGTGTAACATTGTTGAAGTACATGAAGTACTTTAAAAAAAATAAAAGTGCTGTGATTTATAATTTTTTTTCTGATTTGTAACAGAATGGAACGTTTATAGAGTATTTGGAATCCTATTGCAATAAATAGAATTAAACTAGAATTAAATTCCTAGCATATAAAAAATTACATGCTTGAAATATTCAGATTTTTCGATTCCATTCGGAAAATATTTTTGCAGTTTGTTGTAAATATATACCACATATTACAATATCAGTAGAAATTTTATATTTTGGTTTGAGGAATGACATGCAACCTTTGACCTGGATTTTCATGCGGTTACAATGTCAATTACCTGTTTACATTTATTGGTAAACTACAACCCCGATTCCAAAAAAGTTGGGACAAAGTACAAATTGTAAATAAAAATGGAATGCAATGATGTGGAAGTTTCAAAATTCCATATTTTATTCAGAATAGAACACAGATGACATATCAAATGTTTAAACTGAGAAAATGCATCATTTAAAGAGAAAAATTAGGTGATTTTAAATTTCATGACAACAACACATCTCAAAAAAGTTGGGACAAGGCCATGTTTACCACTGTGAGACATCCCCTTTTCTCTTTACAACAGTCTGTAAACGTCTGGGGACTGAGGAGACAAGTTGCTCAAGTTTAGGGATAGGAATGTTAACCCATTCTTGTCTAATGTAGGATTCTAGTTGCTCAACTGTCTTAGGTCTTTTTTGTCGTATCTTCTGTTTTATGATGCGCCAAATGTTTTCTATGGGTGAAAGATCTGGACTGCAGGCTGGCCAGTTCAGTACCCGGACCCTTCTTCTATGCAGCCATGATGCTGTAATTGATGCAGTATGTGGTTTGGCATTGTCATGTTGGAAAATGCAAGGTCTTCCCTGAAAGAGACATCGTCTGGATGGGAGCATATGTTGCTCTAGAACCTGGATATACCTTTCAGCATTGATGGTGTCTTTCCAGATGTGTAAGCTGCCCATGCCACACGCACTAATGCAACCCCATACCATCAGAGATGCAGGCTTCTGAACTGAGCACTGATAACAACTTGGGTCGTCCTTCTCCTCTTTAGTCCGAATGACACGGCGTCCCTGATTTCCATAAAGAACTTCAAATTTTGATTCGTCTGACCACAGAACAGTTTTCCACTTTGCCACAGTCCATTTTAAATGAGCCTTGGCCCAGAGAAGACGTCTGCGCTTCTGGATCATGTTTAGATACGGCTTCTTCTTTGAACTATAGAGTTTTAGCTGGCAACGGCGGATGGCATGGTGAATTATGTTCACAGATAATGTTCTCTGGAAATATTCCTGAGCCCATTTTGTGATTTCCAATACAGAAGCATGCCTGTATGTGATGCAGTGCCATCTAAGGGCCCGAAGATCACGGGCACCCAGTATGGTTTTCTGGCCTTGACCCTTACGCACAGAGATTCTTCCAGATTCTCTGAATCTTTTGATGATATTATGCACTGTAGATGATGATATGTTCAAACTCTTTGCAATTTTACACTGTCGAACTCCTTTCTGATATTGCTCCACCATTTGTCAGCACAGAATTAGGGGGATTGGTGATCCTCTTCCCATCTTTACTTCTGAGAGCCGTTGCCACTCCAAGATGCTCTTTTTATACCCAGTTATGTTAATGACCTATTGCCAATTGACCTAGTGAGTTGCAATTTGGTCCTCCAGCTGTTCCTTTTTTGTACCTTTAACTTTTCCAGCCTCTTATTGCCCCTGTCCCAACTTTTTTGAGATGTGTTGCTGTCATAAAATTTCAAATGAGCCAATATTTGGCATGAAATTTCAAAATGTCTCACTTTCGACATTTGATATGTTGTCTCTGTTCTATTGTGAATACAATGCCAGTTTTTGAGATTTGTAAATTATTGCATTCCGTTTTTATTTACAATTTGTACTTTGTCCCAACTTTTTTGGAATCGGGGTTGTACAAAACTAGAAAATAATACAAACAACAATGAATGATTAACAAAATGTGAGCTATGAAAATACTTAGAAAGTGGGTAGAAAGTGGAACAAAAAGATTTTCTGACGCAGATTAAACGTTATCAGTTCATTTGTTTACAAACATTAGAATTACTTCCTCATTTATGTAAACACCAACATTGATATATTTATATAAAATATTTTGTACTAAATATAAGTCTACGTAAAACAAATTTTAAATAAAAACTGTTTTGTTAACTTAATACCATATACCAATTATTTTTTAATAAATAATCATCTGGGTGTCGATAATTGTGGAATGGTGTCGATAACTGTGGACAAAGGTGTCAATAATTGTGGAACGGTGTCACGTGACCTGATACACTAAGTAATCAGGAATCAACTCATTTTTTCCCAGTGGGAGTTTGAGTAATTATTCATGCACAATTTATGTATTGAAAGTCTTTTCTACTTTTGCAACAGCCAAAAGATCGTTAAGGTGTCGATAATTGTAGCCACTGCTCTAGTGTATGTGTATAATTTGGCTTGTTTATAAAATATCATGTAAATAACAAAAGTCACTGTGCAAGTCAGGTTAAAAAAACAGTCCTACATACATCTCATAGGGTTTAAAGAGCAAACAAACAAACAAACAAACAAACAAACATTCTAATTTAGGCCACACCCACTTCATCTTTAACTCTGAATACAGATACAGATTCTTTGATATTTTCAAGTGTCACAGAGACACAGATAGCAGCATTGTGCTACACTGTCGAACTCAGAAGCTTACATTTGAATATTATCACGTCTGCATCCACCCAAACTCAACATTCCACTACCCAAAGTTTGCAGCAGCTTCCAAACATGGCTGCAACGGACTACAATAACCAACCTGCACCACACCACCCTCCATCTATGGAATACTGATTATCGCTCCACCCGTCTCCCATCTCACCTCATCACTGCTGTGTATATAAGGACTCCCAGGTCCACTGTCACTTTGTAAAGTAAACGCTCAGTGTTCCCTTGCCTGACTTTACCAAGCCATGCTGACTTCCTGGTTATCGATATAGTTCTGTATTAGGATTGAGGCTCTCTATTTCTACCTGTGATATCCTGTTTGAGCCTCGCCTGACCGTTACCTGCTTGTTGACTCTGCTTTTGCTTGATGATTTGGATTTGTTTGCCAGCTTTGCCTTTAATAAACTCTCTGAAGCTTTTTACATCCGTCTGTCACCTGCAACTGAGACAGGATTTTATAAACATGTCACATTTAATAAACTTCATTTTTTTGTTTGTACTTTAGAAATAAGGCAAAGCTGATGACAATTGACAAGGGGACAGTACTACCCAATGTTACATTCAATGAGGAAATATTGGAGAGGGTCCAATTGTACCAATACTTTGGAACCCGAATAACAGCTCATGGAGATACTAACGAGGAAGTGAGGAAAAGGTTTGCTCAAGCAACAGCAAAATTAAACAAAATGAAGCATGTCTGGAAGAACTGTAAAAAATACACCAAACTAGACATCCTCAGAACCTGCATTTTTCCTATTGAGACCTGTGCATGTGAAACATGGACCATCAAAGAAAAAAGTGGAGAAGAAAATCAATGCCTTTGAGTCGAAATGCTACAGAAAGAACCTCAAAATCCCTTTGAGAGCTACAAGAATGAAGGCATCGGTATTAGAAGAATTAGAAATAGCAGAACATTGGGTAGTGAATTTTGTAACAAAAAAGATGAAGTGCTTTGGACATCTAAAGAGACACTTAAGCATAGAGCGTTATTCTTGAGGGGAGGAGGGAAGCCACTAGTAGGCGGGGCAGACCCAGGCAATGATGGCATCAAAACATGGTTGAACATGCGTGGGTGGGGGTGGGGGGAGGCAACTCATCTGGCAATAGACAGGAAACAATTCAGGGTAACTGTCAAAGCGGAAACGTCACACTAAGTGATATGCCATATTACTACTACTACTACTTTAGAAATGTGCATTTTTGCCAAAGGTTTGTCTTTAAAAACATATAATTCAAAATGACAGGTTACAGTTTTAAGATAAAAAAACAAACAAACTGACAAACAAATAAAAATTTCAAATAGTAACAATTACAGATTATTATGTAAATTAAGCAAAAGTTGAAGGGACAAGTAGATGCTTTCAGCTTTGAGATTAAACTCAAATCGCTAGTTTTCCACAGGGGTATGTAAAACATGCAGTGTTTAGTACATGCTTTTGTAAAAATTTAGCCATCATTTGTTTAGGACAGGCGGCACGGTGGTGTAGTGGTTAGCACTGTCGCCTCACAGCAAGAAGGTCCTGGGTTTGAGCCCAGCAGCCGACGGGGGCCTTTCTGTGTGGAGTTTGCATGTTCTCCCCATGTCCACATGGGTTTCCACCGGGTGCTCCGGTTTCCCCCACAGTCCAAAGACATGCAGGTTAGGCTAATTGGTGGCTCTAAATTGACTGTAAGTGTGAGCGTGAATGGTTGTTTGTCTCTATGTGTCAGCCTTGCGATGATCTGGTGACCTGTCCGCCTTTCACCCATAGTCAGCTGGGATAGGCTCCAGCTTGCCCATAACCCTGCATAGGATAAGCATTTATGGATAATAGATGCATGGATAGTTTAAATGCACTTCATTTGTTACTGTTCATATCTTCTGTTTTGACTCCATTGAACTTCACTTCACTTCACTTCACTTCACTTCACTTCACTTCACTTGACTGTCATGAACATGACAGATGATTGTGATTGTCTAAAATCTGACTTTTGTCCTGGGAATCTAAGATGTATCACTTTTTGGCCTAATTTACATAATATTTTGAGATGAGAATTTTTGAGATATGGATTTAGGATTCAGATTTTTGTTTAAATCTCAAAACTGAAACTGTCATTCTGAAAGTTATGTTTTTAAAGGGAAATCTTTAAAAAACCTCTAGCAAATTCACAATAAAAATGGCTAATGAATTAAATTCACCACAGGAATAATAATGTAAACACACACACACACACACACACACACACACACACACACACGTAAAGAAATGCTGTAGACCAAAAACGGCTTAAAAATAATTAAATCAAATGTTTCAACATTAAAAACACTATAAACAGGAGTAAACCATAATAAATTAAACAAAGTCAATATTTGGTGTGAGAAGAAGAAGCCTTTGTTTGTCACATGTATACTCAAGCACAGTGAAATTCATCCTCTGCATTTAACCCATCTGAAGCAGTGAAAACACACATGCACACATACATACCCAGAGCAGAGGGCAGCTATGCTACAGTACCTGGGGAGCACTTGGGGGTTAGGCGCCTTGCTCAAGGGCACTTCAGCCCAATCTTCAGGCCATGGCTGCCCCATGCTAACCTAACCACATGTCTTTGGACTGTGGGGGAAACCAGAGCACCTGGAAGAAACCCACACAGGCATGGGGAGAACATGCAAACTCCACACAGAAAGGCCCCCATTGGCTGCTGGGCTCGAACCCAGAACCTTCTTGCTGTGAGGTGACAGTGCCAACCACTACCTTGCTTTAAAAAAAAAAAAAGTAGTCTCAGGTACAGTGAGTGCAGTTTTATAAGGAAATGAGCTGTAGGTTTTACTGAGCATCTTGCAGAACCAGCCACAGTTCTTCTGCACACTTCTGGACGCTTCTTAATTTTGCACCAAAACCCAGTCGCCTTCATTATGTTTCTGAAAAGTGCTTTCTGCTCAGATACAAACATTTTTTTTCTGTAACATTTAATTTTGTGCTGGAAAATGAAACAAACGTTTGGAACTCTAAAATGTTTTTGTACTGACTTGATAATGTAGAAGTCATAAAATAGAAATCTATAACAAAGTTTGTATGTAAAAAAAAATATAGGGTGGCTAAGATTTTTGCACAGTACTGTGTATGTAATTCAAGCAAATGAAATTAGTCAGATACTTTTGTCAGCTTCCAAACTCCATATTACAGCCCTAATGCTCAGTAATGACATGCAACATTGATCAAATTCCACAAAGAATAAGCAAATTAATTTCCTTTATTTGGGAGTTAAATATATGCTTTTCCCTATAAAGCATTTTAATAATCTTATATATATATACAGTATATATAGCTGGTTGCATAAGTGTCCACACCCATAATACTTTGTTGAAGCACCTTTTGATTTAATTACAGCATTCAGTCTTTTTGGGTTCACACCTGCCATCAGTTAAAATGACTCCGATTAACCCCAAATAAAGTTCAGACATTTACTCAGTTGCATCCTCCAGCAAAAGCCAGCATTCACAGAGAGCTTACAAAGCATCAAAGGGATCTCACTGTTGAAAGGTATCAGTCAGGAGAAGGGTACAAAAACATTTCCATGACATTAGATACACCATGGAGCACAGTGAAGACCATCATCAAGAAGTGGAGAAAATATGGGACAACAGTGACATTACCGAGAACTGGACATCCCTCCAAAATTGATGAAAAGACGAGATGAAAACTGGTCAGGGAGGCTGCCGAGAGACCTACAGCAACACTGAAGGAGCTGCAGGAATTTCTGTCAAGTATTGGTTGTGTACGACATGTGACAGCAATCTCCCGTATTCTCCATATGTCTGGACTACGAGGTAGGGTCAAAGAAAAATATCCAGATCCAGCTAAATTTTGCAAAAAAAAATCTATCAACTCTCCCAAAAGCATGTGGGAAAATGTGTTATAGTCTGATGAAACAAAGGTTAAACTTTTTGACCACAATTCCAAAAGGTATTTTTGGTGGAAAACAACACTGCACATCACCAAAAGAACACCATACCCACAGTGAAGCATGGTGGTGGCAGCATCATGTTTTGAGGTTGTTTTTCTTCAGCTGGAACAGGGGCTTTAGTCAAGGTCGAGGGAATTATGAACAGTTCTAAATACCAGTCAATTTTGGCCCCAAACCTTCAGGTGTCTGCTAGAAAGCTGAAGATGAAGAGGAATTTCATCTTTCAGCATGACAATGACCCCAAAAAAGTTTTGGAATAGTCCAGCTAGAGCCCAGACCTAAATCCAATTGAAAATCTGTGGGGTGACTGTAGTGTTAGTTACTTCTAATGGAGAATGATAGATACGGCGAGACATGTCTTGAATGCACGCATGAAGCTGGACTTTATTTAAGTGCCTTGTAAACAATTTTCCCCCACCTAACCACCAGGGGGAGCGTAACATCATGTGTTCCATCAATACATTAACACCACATCCCCCTTTCTAAGATCAGTAAATCTGATATCTGACCAAAGGGTTCATTAATGCCACTGTACTGTAGCAGACTACAATAGAAGACTATAACAGAAGATAAATTCACGTGGAATCATTGAAAAGACTGTCACATGAATAATTGAATAGTAAAAATAAACCTAGAGCCAACAGAACAATAAAACCCTAAACATAAAACCATGAACATGAGCAGTGAGACATTCACTGACAAACTGAACTAAGGAGGTGGGGTGGACTACCCAGTCCTCCTACTGAGTGTGGGGATTTATTCTGCCCTGTCGAAGTCACTCAGTCCTATTTAAGCGCAAAGTCCTTCAGATACCCTGGAGGCTGTCTTTCTCTTGCAGGGTAGTGTGCCTGGGTCACAGGACTGCCCAGCGGAGCTGGGCCCTGCTCTGCCTGTGCCGGACTCTCTGGCTGAACTGGAATCTGCTCAGCCCGCGCAGGACTCACTGGCTGATCAGTAAGTAGGTCCGGCTCTGGCGAGATGGTCTGCTCTGCTGGCGGCACTGGTGTAGTGATGAAGTGATTGCGGTTGGGGTGTAGGATACCTCTGGGAGAGTCAATGACATATGACCTTGGTGCGTTCGCCTGACTGATCACCATCCCCTTCTCCTTTGTGTCCTTTATCCAGACGTGGTCGCCTGGTGCAAGTGTGGTGAGTTGTTGAGCTCTATGTCTTTTGTTGAAGTGACCCCTTGACCTCTGTCGCATCTTCTGCTCTTCCTCTTTGAGTTTGACTATGTCAGTCCATCCTGGGTTCAGAGATGACAGGGTGACCGGAACTGTTGTCCTGAGCTGGCCCATTGACAGCTGAGCTGGGCTATGCCCGTTGGCGAGTGGGGTGGCCCTGTAAGCCAGGAGGGCCAAATAAGGGTCTTTTTCTTTCTGGAGGAGCCCTTTAACAGTCCGCACAGCCCTTTCTGCCTCTCCATTGCTCTGAGCATATCTGGGGCTGGATGTTGTGTGCATGAACCCCCACTGTGCTGCAAACTTGGTAAAACATTCGGACACAAACTGGGGTCCATTGTCTGTCATGACCTCAGATGGTATGCCGTGCCTGGCAAAAATAGACTTGCAATGTTCTACTACTGCTAATGAGGTGGTTGATGTGAGTTTCGCTACTTCAATGAAATGAGAAAAGTAATCAACCACCAATAAGTACTGATTATCGTCCCACTGCAACAAGTCGGCACCCACCTTTGCCCATGGTCTATCAGGGAACTCTGAAGTGAGCAGTGGCTCTCTGGGGTTGTCTCTTTCCTTAGCACACGTGTCACAGCCCTCGACGACCTTCTGAAGCTGTGTACTCAGCCCTGGCCACCAGACAGATTGTTTGGCTCTTTCCCGACACTTCGCTATGCCCTGGTGTCCTGCATGCAGTTTCTGGAGTATATCTGTTTGTAGTGCCTTGGGAATAACTAACCTACACCCTTTTAGTAGTAGGCCATCCTCCACTGTTAGTTCTTCTTCAGCCTGTGCATATGGTAGGTAAGCCCTGTCTATTTTGGATCTGTCTGGCCAGCCCTCATTACAGTACCTTTTCACTTGGCTCAGTATTTCATCACCTTCTTGGCATTTCCGTATTTCTTGTAGCCTCTTCTCCATAGCTGGGAGGGTTGACATGACCATGTTGACATACAGGTTGATTTCCTCCTCCTGCTCCAGCTGCCCACTCTCTCTCAAGGGTGCCCTTGACAGCACATCTGCTGTGGCCAACTTCTTGCCAGCCACATGAGAGATGGAGTAGCAGAAAGCCATCAGTCTCATTCTGAGTCTCTGAATGCATGGCGGGAGCTCATCCAGGCTCTTGGAGCCTAGTAGTGGGACCAGAGGCTTATGGTCTGTTTCTACATGAAACCTGATGCCCACCAGGAAGTCTGAGAACCGCTCGCACGCCCATGTGATTGCTAAAGCCTCTTTCTCAAGCTGGGCATACCTTTTTTCGGTGGCTGTGAGTGCCCTGGAGCTGTACGCCACTGGCTTGAGGTGGCCTTCCTCCTGTCTCTGCAGTAGCACCGCTCCCAGTCCAAATGATGATGCGTCAGCTGAGACGACTGTCTCTGCTTTTGAGTTGTAGAGCGTTAGCCCTGGTGGTGAGCTCAGCTCCTCTTTGATGTTGTTAAATGCTCTTTGTTGTTGATGTCCCCACTGAAATGTGTTTTGCTTCTTCAACAGATCTCTGAGTGGCTGTGTCTTTTCGGCCAGATTTGGTAAGTACTTTCCTAAGTGGTTCACCATTCCGAGGAACTGTCTCACTCCACTCACATCCTCTGGCTCTTCCATGTCCATCACTGCTCTCACTTTGTCAGGATCTGCCTGCACACCGGCTGCATCGATAATCTGTCCAAGAAATTTGACGTCTTTTTGAGAATGCACATTTCTCACTCCTCAGTGTGACACCTGCCTCCTGCAGTCTCTCCAGCACCGCGAACAGTCGCATGTCGTGCTGGGCCTGTGTGTCTCCATAGACAAGAACGTCATCCATCTGGCACAAGACGTCATCTAGCCCCTCCAGTATCCTGGACATTCTCTTCTGGTAGTGCTCGGGCGCAGAAGATATGCCGAAGCAGAGGCAATTAAAGCAAAACCTCCCAAAGGGAGTGAGGAATGTTGTGAGGAGGGCAGATTCCTTGGCAAGGGGTATTTGCCAGAAGCCTGAGTTTGCATCTATTTTAGAGAACACTTTAGCGCCCTCTAGCTGTCCAAGTGTGTGCTCAACCGAGGGGAGCATATGTGACCCCTCACCGAATCCAGGGACACATGTCGGCTGAAACGAATCTGAGATAATCGCAAAAGAAGCTTTTTTTTTTCAAAATTTGTGATTTTTGGTTTTTTCCATCATGTGCAAGTTGAGATCTTGAAGAATGCAATCAGTATTTCAGATAATAGATTGTTTTGTTGGAAAAGCATACATTTTTTGTTGCAAATTGTCTCGTTTTTGTCAGGACTGTAGCCTGCTGGGGGGTGTGGGTAAATTACCATATGGGCCATTCACATGATGATTTAAGTCTTTTGGTTTTTTTTCCGCGAATCAGCTGTATGATCCGAGCTGAGCGCATGGCTACTTAACTGCATACAGACATGTGATTTCACTATGGAATGAGTTACTAAACAGAGCGCAGAGGAGCTGACACACCGCGAAGCAAACAGACACACGGTATTTACATCGGAGATAACCATTTCTAGCAAAAAAACCGCAACCTCGTTTTCCAGATTGAATGGAATACTTGAATGATCGGATGATACACAGACCGTTCTAGGATTACATTCCATCGGAGGCATTGATGTGTGCAAGGCGCCGTTTCTCTTTCTGATGGGGTAAGTTTATTAATCTAAGGCTGTGTGGTTATTTTTGCATGTAACGGAGAGTGTTGTGGTTTGGTTAAGCCTTTTCACACGCACGCTCTCGTGCGTTTCATGCGCGCCCTCCGTGCGTTTCTTGCGTTTTTTGCATGTAGACCGGCCGTAGGAGCACATACGGCCGGTTGTGACCGAGGCTTTACATGAAACTAGTGTTGTGTTAGTTGTGTCATCATCGTGCTATCTTTCTTTCTTACGGTGTGAGTAATTTTTCAACCACAAAATGTTAAAGTATACTTTAGGACTTATTTTTGTACTTCATAATTGTGTTGGGCATACTTTGCATGGAAGGAAAATTGACGTGGTGATCTTTGTTTACATGAAAGTAGCATCGTGCTAGCTAGTAGGGGGTAGGGCTTTCCTTAATGTCATGCAAATGAGCACCATTATGTGCCCACCCTGCACCCAGAGTAGCTGAGATGGAAAACTTTGAGGGCGATTTTCTCCCTTTTCTGTTTTAAGAAGTATACACTTTCAAAAGGCCACACATTCTTCAAATATTGTCAGATCTCCACATGGAAGGCATCATTGGAAAGCTTAGAAACTGTACTTTCTGAATCTGTCAATAACTCAAAATGCCCCCGGGCAGACATGTGTCCCTGGATTCTGTGATCTGCCACATATGTCTCTCCCGCTTGACTGACTCGTTCAATTTTGTCAGATCAACGCAAATGCGCACCTCATTTTTGCCTGGTTTTGGCACAGTGACCATTCCGGCGCACCAGTCTGTGGGTTGTTCCACTCTTAAGATCACCCCATCTCCTCCATGCGTGAGAGCTTTTTCTTCACTTGAGACATGAGTGGCAGCGGGATTCGTCGTGGGGTCGATATGGAGAATGACTTGGCGTCTGCTCTAAGCTCTATCTTATATTCTCCCTCCATCTTGCCTAGCCCTTTAAATAACTTGGGGAACTGCTCCTTGACTCTCTCTGTGGAGTCCAGTGCCACTGTGTCTACTCTAGCCACTAGGCCAAGTGCTTGGATGGCTGGACGTCCCAACAGGCTACACTTCAGCCCTGGGACTACATACACTTCCTGTGTGGTGCTTTTCTTATCTGTCCTTATGGTAACAGTGAACTTTCCCCTCACTGTGATGGGTGTCTGGCCTGGCCCCTGCAGCACTTTCTTTGTACTCTCTAGCCGTGGAAATTGCCCCTTTTGGAATATTTCTTCAGATAGCATGGTTACATCAGCCCCTGTGTCTATTTTGAAAACAGCTGTGTCCTCAGTCACATTAAGTTTGATTAGCCAGGGCTCGCCATCTGAACTGACAGTGCCTAAGAAAGCAATCTCCTCCTCGTCTGATCCTGTTGTGTTCACTTCACTGAGGGCCCCCGATCTGCACACTTTTGCGTAGTGACCTTTTTTCTGGCACAGATTACATGCTACGTCTCTAGCTGGGCACTAGTTTTTACTGTGTGCTGGAGTTCTGCCGCACCACATGCATCGTCTCTGGCTACCTAGCTGTGTGTGATAATTGCTTTTGTCATTTGTTCTTGCCTGTAATTTCTGCTGTCTTCCTTTGCCTATGTCGGACTGGAGTTTTGTTTGAATGCTGTCCACGTCTGTGGTCGCTGACTTGAAGTTGCTCTTCAACAAGTCCTGTTGGTTTTTCACTTGTTCGCTCTGACGCACGCGTGTCACCGCTTTCTCCAGCTTCAGCTCTGAGTCTAGCTGGAGCTGTTCCGACAGCTTTTTATCCGTAAGCGTACAACCAGTCTGTCTCGGACCATTTCATCATGGAGGTGCCCATAACCACAGTGCTCTGAAAGGCAGTGGAGTGAAGTGATAAAACTGTCCACAGTCTCACCTTGTTCCTGCTGTCTCTGATTGAATTTGGCCCATTCAAAAATAACATTTCTCCTCACTACAAAATGTGCGTCGAGCTTGTTCTTGACCGTGTTGTACTGGCTTGCTTCTATTTCGGTCATGTGAAGTGAAGTTACGATATCTTCCGCCTCATCCCCCATGGTATAGATTAAGGTGTTCACCTGGTTTTCTTCTGCCTGGAGCTCTAGTCCCGATGCAATCCAGAATCTCTCGAACCTCTTAATCCATTTCGGCCACTCTTCTGGTCTCGTGAAGTCAAACTTCGGTGGCGGTGGAATCTGGAATCGCTCCATCTTTGTAGACTCGCGCTCAAACGTCCCTTAGCTAGTCAGCAGTCACGTTAGCTATGTTAGCTAGCTAAACTGAAAACGTTAAAACTGACTAAAAAGCAAGTGAGTCCTCTTCAGTTATCTCGGACAAAGTAACTCTTATATTTACCCGAAGTGAGAAACTGAAGCCTTCTGACACCATGTAGTCTTAGTTACTTCTAATGGAGAATGATAGATATGGAGAGACACGTCTTGAATGCACGCATGAAGCTGGACTTTATTTAAGTGCCTTGTAAACAATTTTCCCCCGCCTAACCACCAGGGGGAGCGTAACATCCTGTGTTCCATAAATGCATTAGCACCACAGTGACCTGAAGAGGGCTGTGCACAAGAGATGCCCTCGCAATCTGACAGATTTGAAGGGCTTTTGCAAGGAAGAGTGGGCAAATATTGCCAAGTCTAGATGTGGCAGGCTGACAGACTCCGACCCAAAAAGACTGAATGCTGTAATTAAATCAAAAGGTGCTTCGACAAAGTATTAGTTTAAGGGTGTGCACACTTATGCAACCAACTTATTATAAATTTTTTAATGTTTTTCCCCCTCACAGATTTGTTTGTCAATTGAATTGTACAGGTTATAGGACACATTAAAGGTGGGAAAAGTTTTAAAATTATTTATTGTGGTCTCTTTTTTTTTTTTTACATCAGAAAAGCCTATTATTTTAACAGGATGTGTGCACATTGGTCGATATATATATATATATATGGATGCGTGCACATTGGTCGATATATATATATATATATATATATATATGCATGCGGCACGGTGGTGTAGTGGTTAGTGCTGTCGCCTCACAGCAAGAAGGTCCGGGTTCAAGCCCCGTGGTTGGCGAGGGCCTTTCTGTGTGGAGTTTGCATGTTCTCCCCGTGTCCGCGTGGGTTTCCTCTGGGTGCTCCGGTTTCCCCCACAGTCCAAAGACATGCAGGTTAGGTTGACTGGTGACTCTAAATTGACTGTAGGTGTGAGTGTGAATGGTTGTCTGTGTCTATGTGTCAGCCCTGTGATGACCTGGCGACTTGTCCAGGGTGTACCCCGCCTTTCTCCCGTAGTCAGCTGGGATAGGCTCCAGCTTGCCTGCGACCCTGTAGAAGGATAAAGCGGCTAGAGATAATGAGATGAGATGAGATATATATATGCGGCACGGTGATGTAGTGGTTAGTGCTGTCACCTCACAGCAAGAAGGTCCAGGTTCAAGCCCCGTGGTTGGCGAGGGCCTTTCTGTGTGGAGTTTGCATGTTCTCCCCGTGGGTTTGCTCTGGTTTCCCCCAAAGACATGCAGGTTAGGTTAACTAGTGACTCTAAATTGACCGTGAGTGTGAATGGTTGTCTGTGTCTATGTGTCAGCCCTGTGATGACCTGGCGACTTGTCCAGGGTGTACCCCGCCTTTCGCCCGTAGTCAGCTGGGATAGGCTCCAGCTTGCCTGCGACCCTATAGAACAGGATAAAGCGGCTAGAGATAATTAGATTTTATATATATATATATATATATATATATATATATATATATATATATATTTGTTTCATTTCATTTTAATTTGTGGTGTAGATGCTGGATGCTAAAAAATACAAGCAGAATAAAAAAAAAAAACATTCCACATTCACCAGACTTGTTATTTTCGAAGCTGTTATTTTCCTGCTTCGTCTGGAACACGATCCCACTTCCTGACTCCAAACCCAAATAGACTGCACTAAAAACTGTACTTTTTCCCCCTGCATTTCCAACACTGATGGATGGAGACAATTGCATTTTGACACTTCCAAAATCATAACTATTCTAGTCAAATTTCTGCTGTGTGAATTAATGCGCCTAAGCACTTTATTAAACCCCAATCCACCGATATCTCTAGTCATTAGCCTCGAGAGCTGAATTAAGCATTCATACCTGCTCGCCCAGTTTCACCTCACTTGCAGTTTCTGAAATGTCTAAAAATTGAGGCAGACAGAAAGAAATGTGCAGTCACACCTGTTTTCCATGAGAATAGACTCTTCTTTGGAGCATCCGTGCTCGCTGCACTGGCAATTAGCAAAAGCCAGAGCACAGAGTTATGGATGGAGAAGAAAAAGACCAGGCCATGCTTTAGATACCACATCCTCCCACACGCTCTGCTTCCTCACACCTGAAAGAAAGAAAAGCACGGGCAGCAGTGAGATTTTAGATTAGCGGTCATTAATTACAGTCGTGGAGGACAAGAATGCAGCACAGCTTGGTCATTTCTTTGCTGTAACACATATATTTAACCTGGTAATTAACCAGGCAGATGAAAGAGGAGTCTTTAAGCAGGGAAACCAAACAGTGCCTTCTGAAATGACTTCTGTTTTCATACTAATCATAGTATAATGATCTCCACTGCATATATTTTTTCCTTGAAGTACAATCCTGCAGAAAATGTGCCCTCATTATATAGCATGTGAAAACAACAACAACAACACCAGTAGCAGATGTACTGTATCAGAAGTGCAAATGAATAGTAAAGCAATAAACCTAATCAAATGTTTTAAAAAATGCTCGTCTTTGATGGTGGTCAGGCCTGCTCTTCTCTGTACTTCAGTGTTGGTGACTCTGTCCTGACACTTGATATTGAAGATCTTTCATAGACATCTAAGATGGTATGTGTTTAGTTTCTTTTCATGCCTCTTGTAGCATGTTCAAGTCTCAGAGCCATACAGAAGGGAGCTGAGGACACAGGTTTCATAGATTCTTGTCTTGGTTTTATCGTTCAGGTGCTTGTTTTGCCATGCTTGCTTGTACAGCTTTCCAAAGGCTGCAGCTGCCTTCCCAACCCTCAAACCTTCATCAAGGGAAATGCTAGAAGTCACAGTGAAGCCCAGATAGCAGAGTTTTTCCACCACGTCTAGGGGCTTACCATCCAACTTCAAGGCTTCATGGTTCTCTTGCATTCCTTGGGTAAGGACAACAGTTTTCTTGATGCTGATCACAAGTGAGAATAGCTTGCATGCTGAGTTGAGCCTGTCAAGCATATGTTGTAGAGTGGCAACATCATGGGTGACCAGAGCTGCATCATCAGCAAAGAGTAAGTCGCATATGGTGGCTTCCTTTACCTTCGTTTTGGCCCTGAAGCATGCCAGATTGAATAAGGATCCGTCGGTTCGCCAATGTAGAAAGACATTGCCAGGGGTTTCCTTAAAAGCAGTGGACAGTAGAATGGCAAAGTAAATTCCGAATAGGGTTGGAGCTAAAACGCATCCCTACTTGACCCCGCTCTTGATTGCAAAACTGTCTGATTGCGAACCATCGAACTGGACAGTTGCCTGCATATCTTCATGAAACGATGATATGATGCGAAGTAGGGAGGGTGGACAGCCAATGGACTCCAGCACATGGAACACACCTGATCTGCTGCCCATATCAAACGCCTTAGTCAGATCCACAAAGACGATGGTAAGTGGTCGCTGTTGCTCATGATATTTCTCTTGGAGTTGATGGAGAGAGAATATCATGTCAATGGCTGACCTTTTTGAGTGGAAACCACACTGACTTTCAGGAAGAATTCGGTAAGTAGTTGTAGACGTCTCAGAACCACATGAGAAAAGGCTTTGCCAGCGATACTCAGGAGTGATATACTGCGGTAACTGTTGTAATCACCCTTGTCACCCTTGTTCTTGTACAGTGTGATGATCTTTGCATTTCTCATGTCTCATGGTATGGTGCCTTTTCTCCAGCAGAGAAGAAGGTTGTAGAGATGAGGGATGATGACTTCTTTGTTGTACTTCAGGAGCTCAGCTGGTATGGAGTCACTGCCTGGAGCCTTACCAAAAGAGAGATCGTCAATAGCCTTGCTCAGCTCAAGGAGAGTGGGTTCTGCATCAAGTTCTGTCATTTCGGGTAGTCTTGGAGCTGGAGATTGCTGTCTAGATGGCGTTCAACCGAATAGAGATCTGAGTAATGCTCAACCCAGTGCTCTAACTGTTGGTTCTTGTCATGGATGAGCTCACCAGTCTTTGATTTGATTGGAGCCACTTTAGTGACCTGTGGTCCTAAGGCGGTTTTGATCTTCTGGAACATGTTCTTGATGCCACCGTGGTCAGAAGCCTCCTGTGTCTATATGCTTAAATCAAATAATAAAAATGAGTGAAGAATTGAAAGAGAAGAAGCGATTTTTGTCAAATGCAGATGACGCCCAATGGATGATGGACAACATATGATGGCATAAGCTCATCACCTGTTGGCTGGACAAGCTAATTAGCCAGAAGCAAAGATTAGTATTATATATATATATATATATATACAGTGGTGCTTGAAAGTTTGTGAACCCTTTAGAATTTTCTATATTTCTGCATAAATATGACCTAAAACATCATCAGATTTTCACACAAGTCCTAAAAGTAGATAAAGAGAACCCAGTTAAACAAATGAGACAAAAATATTATACTTGGCCATTTATTTATTGAGGAAAATGATCCAATATTACATATCTGTGAGTGACAAAAGTATGTGAACCTTTGCTTTCAGTATCTGGTGTGACCCCCTTGTGCAGCCATAACTGCAACTAAACGTTTCCGGTAACTGTTGATCAGTCCTGCACACCGGCTTGGAGGAATTTTAGCCCATTCCTCCATACAGAACAGCTTCAACTCTGGGATGTTGTTGGGTTTCCTCACATGAACTGCTCACTTCAGGTCCTTCCACAACATTTTGATTGGATTAAGGTCAGGACTTTGACTTGGCCATTCCAAAACATTAACTTTATTCTTCTTTAACCATTCTTTGGTAGAACGACTTGTGTGCTTAGGGTCATTGTCTTGCTGCATGACCCACCTTCTCTTGAGATTCAGTTCATGGACAGATGTCCTGACATTTTCCTTTAGAATTCACTGGTATAATTCAGAATTCATTGTTCCATCAATGATGGCAAGCCATCCTGGCCCAGATGCAGCAAAACAGGCCCAAACCATGATACTACCACCACCATGTTTCACAGATGGGATAAGGTTCTTATGCTGGAATGCAGTGTTTTCCTTTCTCCAAACATAATGCTTCTTATTTAAACCAAAAAGTTCTATTTTGGTCTCATCCGTCCACAAAACATTTTTCCAATAGCCTTCTGGCTTGTCCACGTGATCTTTAGCAAACTGCAGATGAGCAGCAATGTTCTTTTTGGAGAGCAGTGGCTTTCTCCTTGCAACCCTGCCATGCACATCATTGTTGTTCAGTGTTCTCCTGATGGTGGACTCATGAACATTAACATTAGCCAATGTGAGAGTGGCCTTCAGTTGCTTAGAAGTTACCCTGGGGTCCTTTGTGACCTCGTTAACCATTACACTCCTTGCTTTTGGAGTGATCTTTGTTGGTTGACCACTCCTGGGGAGGGTAACAATGGTCTTGAATTTCCTCCATTTGTACACAATCTGTCTGACTGTGGATTGGTGGAGTCCAAACTCTTTAGAGGTGGTTTTGAAACCTTTTCCAGCCTGATGAACATCAACAACGCTTTTTCTGAGGTCATCAGAAATCTCCTTTGTTTGTGCCATGATACACTTCCACAAACATGTGTTGTGAAGATCAGACTTTGATAGATCCCTGTTCTTTAAATAAAACAGGGTGCCCACTCACACCTGATTGTCATCCCATTGATTGAAAACACCTGACTCTGATTTCACCTTCAAATTAACTGCTAATCCTAGAGGTTCACATACTTTTGCCACTCACAGATATGTAATATTGGATCATTTTGCTCAATAAATAAATGGCCAAGTATAATATTTTTGTTTCATTTGTTTAACTGGGTTCTCTTTATCTACTTTTAGGACTTGTGTGAAAATCTGATGATGTTTTAGGTCATATTTATGCAGAAATATAGAAAATTCTAAAGGGTTCACAAACTTTCAAGCACCACTATATATATATATATATATATATATATATATATATATATATATATATATATATCCAAGTTAAAGAGAGTTAGAAAGAAAACACTGAAGAAAACCAGAAACCTTGTCAAAAGGCCAAATGTGCAAAGCAAATGTAACTCCCTCTGACACTTAGTGATTCATTGAAGACAAAACACATACAGGCACGTTTTAGGAGAAAAATAATGTCCCTGAAATCTCCTGGTTCTTGCTTGAGTCAGACAGAAAAGGCTCTCTCAGTTGGAGAGGTGATATTTAAGAATTGAATAGGAAACTCGGTGAGAGCAGAACAGCACATTAACTCACTGAGCCCAAAACACATGCAGCAGATTCACACCTTTGCAAAACCTGTAAGACAGAGAGATAACATGCTGCCATGTTATAATAAGGCTCCAGTTTACTCTTCCACTGGACACAAAGTACACTGCTCATTAAGCCTCCTGAAAATGTGTTTTAGACTAAAAGCAGACAAGCGTTGCAGAAAAAGAAAAAAAGCGTGTAGTCTTGTGATTGTGATTTCCCTAAGCCTGCACATGTCTCCTTAACCTGAGTCTCATATGAAATGAGAAATGTGTGTGTTGCATGTGTGTCGATTCAAACTCCAGTGGATGACATCGAATCAGTGATTCCTGGTTACAAAGAATCAATACTGAATCTTCGTCCATGTTCCCTTCAATAACACGCAGCAGCATTTTTAAACAAATCGAGTTTCCATGAAAAATACAAAACCCTAGTTCGATGTCACGTCTGTTCATGGAGAAGAGACAGACAAATCATTTTTATATCTTGGAAGGAAAATACGTGTGGAGTTTTCTTCTGTGAAGAATTCATGTGCACAAGAAGGAGCATGGTTGATTAAGCACAGGCTCGATGGAAAAACTAGGAAGATGTGAGCAGGGAGAGAGGGGAAACCACAATAACCACAATATAAATATTATGGATACAGATGTATTAGAGAGTAAATGCAAATTTGTTATGTTACTTGTTTTATTTTACGTGTCAGATTTCTTTAAGTTGCACTAGATGTAACTGTCCTTGATTTAAGCAACCAGACACAGTAAATTAGTATGAAAATCATCAGGCTGAGTATTTAAGTCTACAGAGCCTTCAAGTGTCAGACATAGCCAATTAAATCACTGCAAGGGTGTTTTTTTTCCTCTCTCTCTCTGTCTGTCTCATTATGTTCTAAAACTAGTTGAAATGTGTTTTACCAGGAAATACACCACTGGTTTTTTCATCTGAGCTCCATCTGGGACATGGAGACCCAAAACCGTGACTGTCAGTAACAATATTGAGAGCACAAGCTCGAAACAGCCTCCAAACATGGCCACTTTAAACTACACTTCCCACAAATCACAGCGCCCCCTGTTGCCTGTCTATTAATTACACCCATCACTTGTTTCCTCGTCAATCAGCTCTGCAATTTAAACCACTCCACTATTTCACTCACACCAGATGCGAAGTATTGCTCAGTGTTTTCTGTCCTGTCAGACCAAGCCATTAAGGTGGGGTTTACATTAGACCGTATCAGTGGCTCATCAGATTAACGTTTTTAAAATGATTAGTGTGCACACAGCAACACCAATACACGATTCGCGTGCACACAGCAACGCCAATACACGGATACGCTCGGCTCCGCAGGCATCCTGCGCTCCAAATCACTCCACCCTGAACAGCAAGTGCCCTCTGGAGGGTGCGCACTCCGGCCCTGCGCAGTTCACAGAGCGCGCGAGTGGAGCACACGAGCAGTGATTTGGGACTGAGCCGCTGTGTGTGTGCTCTCAGTGCATGTTGGGCATGCGCGTCACTTACCACTTGCAAGTGGAAGGATGGCAAGCCTAAAGACAATCATAACTACACAATGGGCAGTATTTGCATCAGTATTTGCAGTATTTTCATACTTTTATACTCTTTAATGAAAGGTGATACAAGGAGGAAGTCCGCGCCGTTTTTCAGCAGTCGCATCACATGACCAACGCCAGCAAATCAGGAAGGTGGATGTCACAGTGACGTTGTCCAATGACGACGCCAGCTAGAGCTCAGCACAGCATATCCGCGTATTCTCAGTGTTTACACAGCACCGGACCAGACACGATCTGGATTGAATACGTGGACCCTGGCGGATTCCCGTTTCCCAGCGTTTCCAGGCGTTTTAATGTAAACGGACAGTGCATCCGCGAAGAAAACGAGACAGATACGGTCTAATGTAAACTTGGCCTTACTTTCTGCCTGCCCTCTCATTATCACGACCGTAATCATGTTCACCTTGACCTCGCCTTCCCATCTTGCCTTTGTTATTCTGTTTGCAGATCGACTGACCTCTGCCCATTTCTCTGACTACAGTTCTCATCTTCTGATTTGGCTTAGTCAACAGTTTGCTTTACCTGCTCTCCCCTGCGCCTACATCCCTAAGTGCCTGCATCCTGACAGTGACATCAATCTCTAGA
This sequence comes from Neoarius graeffei, assembly GCF_027579695.1. Lineage (NCBI taxonomy): Eukaryota > Metazoa > Chordata > Actinopteri > Siluriformes > Ariidae > Neoarius > Neoarius graeffei. The sequence goes on from NC_083583.1 coordinate 60,389,186, forward strand.
AGTCACTTGTTAGTAAATCGATGAATTGTTGTGATAAATTTGGGTACTTTTTGTGTCTATATAATAAAAAAAGAACATCACATGTTTGCTTGAAGATATGAAGTTTATCTTATCGTGTTGAAAAACTTGCATTTTTTATACAAAATACATCATGGAGGGGCAGCACGGCACGGGTGATTGCTCTAAGACAACGAGGGAGGCTCAGCCTCCTCTAAAAATGACGAACATCGTGTAGGATGAATTGCGCTAGGCTTATGTTATAGCCGACCTTATAACATTGCTATTTCAGATCCAGAATCATAGAAATATATGTGCTCAACCCAACTACAGTGCAAAATCATTCCATTATAACTTTCCCCAGTTCGCCTAATGCGTGCGTGAGTTTTTTCCCCCTCGTGACAGCGCAATGCAGCCCAGCCTCAGTGGACTTCAATGGCATTTGGGAGCTCTGCGCTTTTCAATCTCAAAATGCAAGACGGTTATTGGACAAATACTGTGAAAACGCCCGCCCACGGACTCCGAGCCTCACAGTGGGAGGGACATGGCAGTTTCCGCAAGGAGACTGGTGATTGGTGAAAGCGGCCGGATATTTTCTTTGATTGACAGCTCGTTTCAACTATAGACAGGCAGCGGTGAATTTCAGTTCAGTCCCATGCGGATTCACAAGTGCTGTGGTGTATTGTAAGAGATCAGCTTACATTTCGATTTCATTCATTACATACGGTTTCTACCAGCTTTTTTAGTTTGTATATATTTTCATTGTAAATAAAGTGTAAATATAGTGTTGTCAAGTTTGCTATCTTAGTTCCAGAAATTTCGTTTATTTGAGTGACTGAACTTGAACTTGAGGGGGCTAGTCAGCTAGCAAGAAAGCTGCGCACGGATGCCAAGCATTGCTGATTTAATTTTGGCGAAGCCATTTGCCAGTCTTCCTTTGGAGGAAAAAATTAAAATTAAAGAGCAGGGTAGACCAACGCCTCAAATTGACTTGGTGAAAAAGGGTAGGGAATAATACTCGTTCCTTTCAGCTCTCCTGGTACGAGAAAGTGAATTGGCTAACAGCAAGTGACCCACATCAACAACAGTAAATAGGCTACTTTAGTAATATGTCATGGATGGACCAAAAATATAGAATCTATTTAAAATGTTTATACTGAGTATATTATATTGGAATATATATTTTTCTGGATATTAATTAAACACAGCTACAATTTGGAAAACATTTTTAAACAAAAACACAGCCGAGAACATTTCACACTACAGACCTGGATTAAAAGTGAAGGGTTATCAAAATTGTCAATAAAACATTTCTCAGTCAAAATAAGTAAAATATAGACCCCTTCACAGTAAACATCATTCATACGTAAGAGGAAATTGCGCGCGCAGCCTGGACCCAAAAAAGACTCAGCGACGGTAGAGACGAGAAGAAATATTTGGAAGAAATGCCTAGTTGTTGTGTTGTCGGGTGTCAGAATCGTAGCAGTGATGGGGTTAAAATGTTCAGAATTCCAGCAGGATCTCACCCATTCCAAAAAAATCGCCGACGTCTATGGCTACAAGCCATCAAACATGTAGACTGGGATGAAAGCACCATCAAAAATGTGCGGGTTTGCAGCGCCCACTTCATCACAGGTAAGATCAGGCTATTTATTAAATCTTTCTTTTTTATTGCCGAAAATCACAATTTTAAAGCAAGGATGGAAAGGTAAAATTGTGTGCCCTCACTCTAAATACCAACTTACGTTGACTGCTCTAACCTAGCTCCCGCCCCGTTCAGTTTCATTTCTGCTCTCTGCCTCTCGCTTTTTACGCAGCTCTGATTTCTCTTAGCTGCACTCTTTACACTATCATTCCTTTCATGCCATTCCCTCCTGCAAATTGCTGTTTAGTGTTGGTATTTGCTGTTGTAGCTAAAGCCACATTGCCATCACATCACTGGCATAATTTGATTAAAACAAAATGAATGTGAATGTCCCATTGTTAATCAAGTTGTAGTCTCGCTGTAACCAGAATGTTGATGGCAGGCTACTTTTGTAAATAGGTTTTTTTTTTGAGTTTGACATTTTTTGTAAATAGTATGACTGCCTTCAGGTATCAGAGGAAAGTGAGGAGGGAACTTACTAACATCGTCCGTCCACTCTTTAATTAAATACGGATCCGGTAGGTAATGTCCACTTGTTAGAGTTAACTTATTTATGTAGCATTCTCGATCTTGTAACGACAATTGTTTGGCATAATCTGACAGCTCATAATGCCGGTCTATGGGCAGCGCCATTGTTTCTGGGTCCAGGCTGTGCGCGCATCCTGGCAACGGTCGGTTTGTTTACAAACATGCGAAGGGGTCTATAGGGAAAGTGTCATTGAATGAAATGTGTGGCACCCAGCTCTATGTTTGGCTCCCCAAGGTCAGTGCTTGTGCCTATTCCAGAACACTCTGCTGTTACTGCTGAGGTTTCTGACAAAGAGCTACTTTCAATAATGATCAATTTTTAAACAACATGCCACAATTTTAAAATATAAAATGTTAAAATATACCCCCCCCCCCCCCCCCCCCAACACCACCATCATGTATATTGGACAGTAGGCTAATGGGCCAAAAGAACCTCTGACCCTGCCAACAATCAGCCAGATCAGAGGCAAGAGTATGGGCAAAATTGATGTTTTTTCTTTTTTCTTTTAAAATCTGGAAATATCGTAACCAACCAGCCTCCTCTGTTTGAAAGACTACCAGCCGCCACTGCAGCATGGTGGTGTAGTGGTTAGCGCTGTCACCTCACAGCAAGAAGGTCCGGGTTTGAGCCCCGTGGCCGGCGAGAGCCTTTCTGTGCGGAGTTTGAATGTTCTGTCTGTGTGGGTTTCCTCCGGGTGCTCCGGTTTCCCCCACAGTCCAAAGACGTGCAGGTTAGGTTAACTGGTGACTCTAAATTGACCGTAGGTGTGAGTGTGAATGGGTGTCTATGTGTCAGTCCTGTGATGACCTGGTGACTTGTCCAGGGTGTACCCTGCCTTTCGCCCGTAGTCAGCTGGGATAGGCTTCAGCTTGCCTGCGACCCTGTAGAACAGGATAAAGCGGCTAGAGGTAATGAGATGAGATACATCACGGATCTGAGTGACAGATTTAAATCAGATTGGCTAGCTTTTTTACATGGCATATCAGATATATTCCATTCAGACAAGTTCAATATCATGCTAGCTGAATGGACTATATCTGACAGACCACGAAAAAAAAATATCTGGGTTCTGTCTTTTGTGAGGATGGAGATGGCCAAGATGTCAAAGCCCGTGTAAATGCTGCCTGGCTGAGATGGCCAAAGGTAGCAGGTATACTTTGTGACAGCAGGATGCCAACCAATTTGAAGGCTAAAGTATATACAGTGGATATAAAAAGTGTACACACCCTGTTAAAATAATAGTTTTTTCTGATGTAAAAACATGAGACCATGATAAATAATTTAAAAACTTTTCCCACGCTCAGTGGGAAAAGTCTGCACAACCTTAAACTAATACTTTGTTGAAGCACCTTTTGATTTAATTACAGCATTCATTCTTTTTGGGTCGGAGTCTATCAGCCTGCCACATCTAGACTTGGTAATATTTGCCCACTTTTCCTTGCAAAAGCGCTCCAAATCTGTCAGATTGCGAGGGCATCTCTTGTGCACAGCCCTCTTCAGGTCACCCCACAGATTTTCAATTGGATTTAGGTCTTGGCTCTGGCTGGGCCGTTCCAAAACTTTTTTGGGGTCATTGTCGAGCTGAAAGATGAACTTCCTCTTCATCTTCAGCTTTCTAGCAGACACCTGAAGGTTTTGGGCCAAAATTGACTGGTATTTAGAACTGTTCATAATTCCCTCGACCTTGACTAAAGCCCCTGTTCCAGCTGAAGAAAAACAACCCCAAAACATGATGCTGCCACCGCCATGCTTCACTGTGGGTATGGTGCTCTTTTGGTGATGTGCAGTGTTGTTTTTGTGCCAAACATACCTTTTGGAATTGTGGCCAAAAAGTTCAACCTTGGTTTCATCGGACCATAACACATTTTCCCACATGCTTTTGGGAGAGTTGATGTATATATATATATATATATATATATATATTTTTTTTTTTTTGCAAAATTTAGCCGGGCCTGGATGTTTTACTTTGACCCTACCTCATAGTCCAGACATATGGAGAATACGGGAGATTGTTGTCACATGTAGTACACAACTAGTACTTGCCAGAAATTCCTGCAGCTCCTTCAGTGTTGCTGTAGGTCTCTCGGCAGCCTCCCTGACCAGTTTTCGTCTTGTCTTTTCATCAATTTTGGAGGGGCATCCAGTTCTCGGTAATGTCACTATTATCCCATATTTTCTCCACTTCTTGATGACGGTTTTCACTGTGCTCCATGGTATGCTGTGGAAATGTTTTTGTACCCTTCTCCTGACTGATACCTTTCAACAGTGAGATCCCTTTGATGCTTTGTAAGCTCTCTGTGAACGCTGGCTTTTGCTGGAGGATGCAACTGAGTAAATGTCTGAACTTTATTTGGGGTGAATCAGAGTCATTTTAATTGATGGCAGGTGTGAACCCAAAAAGACTGAATGCTGTAATTAAATCAAAAGGTGCTTCAACAAAGTATTAGTTTAAGGGTGTGCACACTTATGCAACCAGCTTATTGTACACTTTTTATTTTTTATGTTTTTCCCCAGGCAGCATGGTGGTGTAGTGGTTAGCCCTGTCGCCTCACAGCAAGAAGGTCCTGGGTTCGAGCCCAGCGGCTGGCAAGGGCTTTTCTGTGTGGAGTTTGCATGTTCTCCCCGTGTCCGCGTGGGTTTCCTCTGGGTGCTCTGGTTTCCCCCACAGTCCAAAGACATGCAGGTTAGGTTAATTGGTGACTCTAAATTGACTGTAGGTGTGAGTGGTTGTTTGTCTATGTGTCAGCCCTGCGATGGTGACTTGTCCAGGGTGTACCCCGCCTCTCGCCCATAGTCAGCTGGGATAGGCTCCAGCTTGCCCGTGACCCTGCAGAACAGGATAAGCGGCTACAGATGATGGATGGATGGTTAATAACCATCCATCCATCATCTGTAGCCGCTTATCCTGTCTTTAATCAATGAGCGCTTATTTAGCTTGGCTGGACATGTGGTAGATGACAGAAGAAACAGACGCTCTGGTGACAAGGTAGAAATGCTTCTGTTTTCAAAGAAAAACTTGCCATTAATGCATAAGTAATTACAATAGTCAAGTGTGCATTCACTGGCTAATAGATTAACACTCTTGCATGCACTTTTATTTAAGTTTCACCTATTTATTTTTATTTATTTGTTAATTGTATATCCTTATATGGCAAGTGTATCACCTGTTTTCATTGAAAAAGACCATACAAATACACATTTGTCAAATATGATATAGTGGCATATGGCAGTATGACTGAAAATTATTTTTCTATTTTTTGTTACTGAATGTGGCATGAAGAAAAGGGTTGTTCCATAAGGGTTAAGTTTTCGGACCTAAATATGAAAGTGTTCCAAAGCAATATATCCAAATATAGTGATTTTTTTTTTGTGCCAGATATTGGATGTGAAAAGAAGAAAATGTTTGTGGTTGTGTGAATTTCCCATTACAGGAATTAATACGTTAGCCTATTACCAAACATCTGGTTAGATTTGTACAAAGAGAGAGAGAAAAAAATGTCTTTTTGTTTGTTTTACAGCCTTGGTTGCACTTGATTCCATTGGAAATTACTCTACAAATACACATTTGACAAAGATGATAGAATGGCTATGGTATAAGTATGACTGGAAATTATTTTTGTATTTTGATACTGAATGAAGAAATGGGTTGTTCTATAAGGCAGAAGTTTTCAGATCTAAATAGGCTTATGAAAGTGTGTTACATAGCAGTAGGCAAATAATATATGAGGGGGAAGTTGTTTTTGCGCCAGATATTGGATGAGAAAAGAAAAAATGTTTGTGTGAATTTCCTATTTCAGGAATTAATATGTTAATATGGCGGCATGGTGGTGTAGTGGTTAGCGCTGTCGCCTCACAGCAAGAAGGTCTGGGTTCGAGCCACGTGGCCAGTGAGAGCCTTTCTGTGTGGAGTTTGCATGTTCTCCCCGTGTCCGCGTGGGTTCCCTCCGGGTGCTCCGGTTTCCCCCACAGTCCAAAGACATGCAGGTTAGGTTAACTGGTGACTCTAAATTGACCGTAGGTGTGAATGTGAGTGTGAATGGTTGTCTGTGTCTATGTGTCAGCCCTGTGATGACCTGGCGACTTGTCCAGGGTGTACCCCGCCTTTCGCCTGTAGTCAGCTGGGATAGGCTCCAGCTTGCCTGCGACCCTGTAGAACAGGATAAAGCGGCTAGAGATAATGAGATGAGATGAATATGTTAATACCAAACATGAAGAAAGATTTTACAAAGAACAATGTCTTTTTGTTTGTTTTCAACCTTTGAGGTGTTGAAAATTTATTACTGAAAATCTGGCAGAATGTTCTCATCTCATTATTTCTAGCCGCTTTATCCTTCTACAGGGCGAGAGGTGGGGTACACCCTGGACAAGTCGCCAGGTCATCACAGGGCTGACACATAGACACAGACAACCATTCACACCTACAGTCAATTTAGAGTCACCAGTTAACCTAACCTGCATGTCTTTGGACTGTGGGGGAAACCGGAGCACCCGGAGGAAACCCACGCGGACACGGGGAGAACATGCAAACTCCGCACAGAAAGGCCCTCGCCGGCCACGGGGCTCGAACCCGGACCTTCTTGCTGTGAGGCGACAGCGCTAACCACTACACCACCGTGCCGCCGCAGAATGTTCTATTAAAGAAAAGATGAAAAGAAAATAGTCTTTGTGTGTGCTGTGAAGTGGTTTGAAAAAATGAAATCGGAATCGGCCAAAATCGGTATCGGCAGGTCACACTCCATGGAAAATCGGAAATCGGAATCGGCCCAAAAAATTGCAATTGGTGCATCTCTAATGGTTATAGGTCACATTAAAGGTGGGAAAAGTTTTTAAATTATTTATTATGATCTCATTTTGTTTTTTATATCAGAACAACCTATCATTTTAATGGGGTGTTTACACTTTTTATATCCACTGTAAGACTGGTATGCCCAGTAGCACTATATGGATGCGAATGTTGGCCAGTCACTGTAAAACATGAGCAAAGTCTACATGCCATGGAGATGAAAATGCTACACTGTTCTCAAGGACTCTGTTAGATCATGTGGAAAATACAGAAGTCCATAGTTCTAATCACTGCAAAGATGAGACAGCTGCACCTCCAATGGTATGGCCAGATCATGCGAAGCTCAGATGGAGCAGTGGCTAAATTCACAACAGCACTGGACATTCCAGACAAGCGGCCACATGGAAGACAAAAAGAGATTGGCTGACTCAATAAAGGAGGACCTAAAGTCCACAAAAGCAAAACCAGAGGATGTCTTTGATAGGAGTAAGTGGAGACAGCTGAGCCAAGCTGCGGACCCTGCACCCATGTGGGACTAACGCAAGGAAGAAGAAGACCACCATGAAAAAAAGCCATCCAATATTATTATTATTATTATTATTATTATTATTATTATTATTATAATACCTTCTTTTGGGGTTTTCAACGCATCTTTCTCTTTCAAAATTCTCTCAAAATCTTCTGCATTTAACGAAGCAAACCTGGCAACCATGTTTGTTTACAAATTGTCACAGTCGCTCCCGAGCATGGAAGTTTTACATCTCCGATGTGTGATGGGTGTTGTCTTGACACCCATGCAATATCGTAAACCATATTCAACGATCATTTTCCATTGAGTAGAGTGACGTAATACACGTAGGATAAGTGATATGCTAACAATATTGCATGCTCCCAAGCCAAATGAATGAAACCAGCTAGAAGGGAATAGAACACATGTTTTTATTCCATGGAATAAGTGTCCTGTATGGATAATACCGGTAAGTCCTGATCTCCGATGACGTCACTCCCAGTGTTTTCCTGCTACTTGATTTTTTTTTTTTTTTTGCAGATGTGTCTTTATAATATAAAGAACATTATACAGTTTATGGAGGATATTACACTATATATGTCATTTCTTTGAGGAAAAACTACTCCAAATATCCTTTGGATCTTCTCTAATCATTCCCAGTTCCATGCCAGCTCCTCTTCTGCTTTCTCCTCCCATCCTAAACGCCTGTAGCCAACACTCTATCCTCCCCTGTTTCAGAATAATATTCCTTTCTGGATGTGGAGTTCATAAGTAGAGCCTAATTACAAAAGTTATTAAGTCCTCCAGGCGTAAGACACAGAGTCTGATAATAGCCCTCTTGAGCTCTCGGTCTTTCCGCTTTATTTCTGTCTGCCTTCGTATCACTAAAAGGCTGCAGATTGACACTTAGCATTGGCCTGGACACTCAAGGTGCACAAGATTCCCAGCCAAGCCTGAGTTATTACAAAGCTAATCATTTCAGACACAGACCCATTCACAGACACAGGCACAAAGAAGGACCAGGCTCTCCAAAACGTTGCCTGATTAAAACAATCAGCCTCTTTTTTTAATTAAATAGATTTTTGAAAGAGGAAGTATCTAGCAGAAAGTTTGATCAAACAGTTTGTCTGACCAATTAAAGGGACACCTCCTTTTCATTCCAGAATGCCTTGAAAGAAATGTCTTGTGGTTTGTTAGGAAAGAGTAGTGCAGAGGAATGAATATCCACTGGCGTGTTTTTATGGTGGGCACAGAACTAGTCTGAGCAGTATATGGACACGGAGAGTCATCTAAACTGGTCTACACACTCCTGATAAAATCACAGGGGGGTTGTGATGTCATGGAAAATCTTTTTCCACCTTAAATCTCATCTCATTATCTCTAGCCGCTTTATCCTGTTCTACAGGGTCGCAGGCAAGCTGGAGCCTATCCCAGCTGACTACGGGCGAAAGGGGGGGTACACCCTGGACAAGTTGCCAGGTCATCACAGGGCTGACACATAGATACAGACAACCATTCACACTCACATTCACACCTACGGTCAATTTAGAGTCACCAGTTAACCTAACCTGCATGTCTTTGGACTGTGGGGGAAACCGGAGCACCCGGAGGAAACCCACGCGGACACGGGGAGAACATGCAAACTCCACACAGAAAGGCCCTCGCCGGCCACGGGGCTCGAACCCAGGACTTCTTGCTGTGAGGCGACAGCGCTAACCACTACACCACCATGCTGCCCCACCTTAAATGTAATAGATTTTTTTTGTTGTTTTGAGGGGTGGGGATAAAGAAAAAAACCTTACAACAACCTGGTTGCACAAGTAAGCACCCTCTTTTACAATGGGGCATGTGACTGTGGTCAGAATGAACCAATCACATGTAAACTCACAATCAAACGTAATTATCATACACCTGTAGTCACTGAGGTCCTTCTGGCCTGAGTTTTCCAAAAGCATCGTAGCACAAAGATCATCGTTAAATGGTAGAGCGAGCAGCACAATGAATGCTCTCTCTCCTACTTAAGATGCTCTTAGCATTAAGAGGCTTTTGGGAAACCCACCCCTGATTAACTCCCAAATAAGGAGCAGTTGTTGCTGTAGGATTTTCTTGACATCATCTTGGTTTCATTCAACTGCTCAAGCCCCTGGTCTGCAAAGAGTTTACAAAGCATGAATGGATCTCATTGTTGAAAAGTATCGATATGGATAGGGGTACAAAAAAACAACAACAACAAAAAAACAACAACTAAACATTACATGTACATGAAGGCCATCATGAACAAATGGAGAAAATGGGGCACCACAGTAACATAACCAAGAACAAGACCCATCCATCCATTATCTGTAGCTGCTTATCCTGTGCCCTGTGCAGGGTCACGGGCAAGCTGGAGCCTATCCCAGCTAACTATGGGAGAGATGCAGGGTACACCCTGGACAAGTCACTAGATCATCGCAGGGCTGATACATTGAGACAAACAACCATTCACACCTACAGTCAATTTAGAGCCACCAATTAGCCTAACCTGCATGTCTTTGGACTGTGGGGGAAACCGGAGCACCCAGAGGAAACCTATGCAGACACAGGGAGAACATGCAAACACCACAGAGAAAGGCCCTCATCGGCTACTGGGCTCAAACCCAGAACATTCTTGCTGTGAGGTGACAGTGCTAACTACTACACCACCATGCCGCCCCCCCAAGAACAAGATGTCCCACCAAACTACACGAAAGAACAAGAAGTAAATTTATCATAGATGTTCCCAAGAGATCTATGGCAACATTAAAGGAGGAATAGTACTGATTGCTCCCTGTATGTAACAACTCTTGCATATGCTTCACATTCTTATTAATCAAAATGAGCAATTTATAGTTCTCCACATGAGCATCTAATGGAAGACGCTCTGGACTCTTACAGTAATGCTTTTATGGCTGAGGACTACAGTTGACTTGCTAACTTTAGGACTGCAGTTGTCATGAACAGTTTTGCATTCAAGTTTCCATCAATGAAGAGTTTATAACATCAACAAAACTGACTTCATGTTAAAATTGTTAATGTTATAGTCATGTTGTTTGTTGTTTCTCAAATGAGGATGGGTTCCCTTTTGAGTCTGGTTTCTCTCGAGGTTTCTTCCTCATGTCGTCTGATACCCCTTTTCCACCAAATCAGTTCCAGGGCTGGTTCCAGGGTAGCAACAGCTCTTTGCTGGGCTAGAGGAAAGAACTGCTTACGTCAGCGGGGGGGCGGGGTTGTTAAGACCAACAACAATAGCAAAACCGCGAGAGGGCGCCATTTTTAAATAAGCGACGAGATATCATGGATGCAGTAAAGCAGCAGTCATCCATTATTGTTGTTGTTGTTGCTGCTTCTTCTTCTTCTCCGTGTTGTTGTTGCTTCGATGTTCGTGCCAAGGTTTATGCAAACGCAGCGACGTAACTGACGTATACAGTGACGTAATGACATGGCTCCCCTTAGCACCCCGAGCTATGGAAAAGCAAACTGGTTCTCAGCTGGTTCGCAAGTTGAATGAGTTGTGAACCAGCACCAGCACTGAACCAGCCCTGGAACTGATTTGGTGGAAAAGGGGTATGAGGGAGTTTTTCCTTGCCACCGTCACCACAGGCTTGCTCATTGGGGATAGATTAAGAATAAAATTAGCTCATGTTTTAATTCATTCAAATTCTGTAAAGCTGCTTTCCAACAATGTCTATTGTTAAAAGCGCTATACAAATAGACTTGACTTAATGATATTGTTTGATTCCTATTTTCCTCATTATATATTTCATCCACCAAAATCATTCAATTTTTAGGACCTGGTTTTGAACAGATCGCCTTCCTTTGTTATATCTATCTACTTGATTTTTCTTTTTACCTTTTTCTTTTTGTCATACAGTGCTAATATTGTATGATTTCTGTGCCTGACTTAATTTTTATATATTTTATATTTATTCATCAACATGTACATTAATTCATATCAGAATATTTTTTCTATTATTTACTATTATTATAGTGTATTGTAGTGTAATGTGTATAGAGTAATCTTTGCATTACCATGTTTTAGCCTGTAGGGGTTAGGTGGCAATTGGGACACAAGTCCTGTTCCTTTCTCTGCCACATTTCATTTGTTCGTAATTAGCTTTCCTCTTCTTCTTCTTCTTCTTCTTCTTCTTCTATTCTTTGTAAATGTTGCAAACTCAATGAACTAAATTAAACACGTTTGGAACATGGTGTAAGGTGGCTAGACGGAAGCCCTTTCTCGTGGAAAAAAACAAACAGAATAAATTAGAAACAAACAAAACAAAAAACATGTTGCAAAATAGGTTGTCGTTTGATGAGAACATTTTGGCATAATTCTAAAAGAAAAAAAGAAAGCTTATCACCCAAAAAACACCATACCCATGATGAAGCATGGTGGTGGCAGCATCATGCTGTGGGGTTGCTTCTCTTCAGCTGGTCTTGGGCCTCTGGTCAAGATAGAAAGAATAGCTCTCAGGGATAGCTCCAAAATTCAAATAATCCTTTTTGCACAAAACCTGCAGACCTCTGTTAGATCCAAAGGTGAATAAATAATTCACTTTTCAGCATGAAGACAACAAAGGGATGACCTCAGAAGAAGAAGATCAGTGCTTTGGAATGACTCGAAGAGGGCTGTGTACAGGAGATCCCCAGCCAATTTGATAGATCTGAAGCATTTTTACAAAGAAGTGTGGAAGAAGTGTGGAATAAAATAGCCAAATCAATATGTCCTAAATTGGTAGATGCTTAACCCAAGAGACTGTATTACAAGCAGAAGGTGCTTTAACAAAATATGAATTAAAGGTTGTGCACACTTATGCAACAAGGTTGTTGTACGTCTTTCATTTTTCTTTTTTTATATTTTGGTTTTCGCTTGAATTTTGTCAATGCCTCAAAAACAAAATACATGTGCTTCAACCAACAAGGCTCAATGCAAACCCTAGCAGGCAAATCTATTGAACACGTCAAATCTTTCTGTTACCTTGGCAGTGAAATAATCGACGGTGCTGCAGTGGAGAGGGTGAGCAGCACCAAGTTTCTGGGTGTGCACATCTCTGAAGACCTGTCCTGGAGCAGCAACACCACATCACTGGCCAAAAAAGCCCAACAGCTTCTGTACTTCCTCCGCAAACTGAGGAGAGCAAGAGCCCCAGCCCTCATCATGCACACTTTCTACAGAGGCACCATCGAGAACATCCTGACCAGCTGAATTACCGCGTGGTACGGTGCCTGCACCGCGTCCTGCTGCAAGACTCTGCAGTGCATCGTGAGAGCAGCTGAGAGGATCATTGGTGTCTCTCTCCCTTCTCTAATGGATATATAACTCCCACCTCACCCGCAAAACCATCAGAATTGCAGGTGACCCCACCCACCCATCTCACAATCTCTTCAGTCTGCTACCGTCGGGGAGGAGACTGCGGAGTCTCCGGGCCAAAACCAGCAGGCTTAAGGACAGTTTCTTTCACCAGGCGATCAGAAGGCTCAACTCCCTCCCTGTTCTGCCCCTCCTCCCCCCTCTGCCCCCTGCCACAGATTCTGCTCGCACACCCCCCTGCCCCCCCTTCAGCATCTGACATGTCATCCTCACAGTTCCCCCCCGTCAAGCACACACACATACATACATCTCAACGTTCATTAACACACTGAATTCAGGGACCGCACATCTCACTTTACCTCGCTCATTTGCACTATTCCGTACTACCTCACCTTAACAGCTGCTAGTTTGTTTATACTGCTTATTTCATGTTTACCTGCTATACCTCAAGTGCCCTTGACTGTTTGTTTATTTGCACCAATTTATGTGTGTGTGTATATATATATATATATATATATATATATATATATGAGTGTTTAGTCTATGTCTAGTTCTTATCTAGAGTGTTTATACTGTTTATATTGTTTGAGTGTTTATATCTAGTTCTTATCTAGTGTTTATACTGTTTATATTGTCTGTTTGAGTGTTTAGTCTATGTCTAGTTCTTATCTAGAGTGTTTATACTGTTTATTTTTTTCAATTGGGGTGGCACGGTGGTGTAGTGGTTAGCGCTGTCGCCTCACAGCAAGAAGGTCCTGGGTTCGAGCCCCGGGGCCGGCGAGGGCCTTTCTGTGCGGAGTTTGCATGTTCTCCCCGTGTCCGCGTGGGTTTCCTCCGGGTGCTCCGGTTTCCCCCACAGTCCAAAGACATGCAGGTTAGGTTAACTGGTGACTCTAAATTGACCGTAGGTGTGAATGTGAGTGTGAATGGTTGTCTGTGTCTATGTGTCAGCCCTGTGATGACCTGGCGACTTGTCCAGGGTGTACCCCGCCTTTCGCCCGTAGTCAGCTGGGATAGGCTCCAGCTTGCCTGCGACCCTGTAGAACAGGATAAAGCGGCTAGAGATAATGAGATGAATGATGAGATTTTTTTCAATTATTCTATTTTTATTTATTGCATTGCCTGTTTGCACTGTGGGTCAGAGAGGACTGAAATTTCATCTGTGCTGTATGTCAAGCATGTATAGCATATTTGACAATTAATTTGACTTGACTTGACTTAAAGCGAAAAAAAAAAAAAGTGAAAGAGACCTCAGCATTCATATTGCTAAAGCCCTCAACAAAATGAATACTGTGTGGAAATCCAATCTTCCCAACCACCTAAAACGTAGCTTCTTCAGAACAACCATTGAATCTGTATTGATGTACGGTGCCATAACCTGGACTCAAACAAAATCACTTGAGTCAAAGCTTGATGGGACATACACGTACATGCTGTGAGCCATATTAAACATCTCATGGTGTGACCACCCCACCAAAGCACAGCTATATGGAGATTTACCTCCTATATCAGAGACTCTGAGAGAGCGCAGATTGCAATTCACTGGGCATTACTTCAGAGCTAAACAAGAACTTGCTCATGAATTGCTTCTTTGGATTCCCAGACATGGCCATCTTCGTGTGGGTCATCTTGCGACAATACATGTTGATCAACTCTGTTCAAATACTGGGTGCCAACCAACCAATCTCCCAGCAGTGATGATGGATCATGATGGATGGCGTTGGATGGGTCAAGTTTATCCAAGTTCGCTTGACCAATGATGATGACTTGAATTTTGTTGCTTGTTTTGTCACATTCTCATCTCATCTCATTATCTCTAGCCACTTTATCCTGTTCTACAGGGTCGCAGGCAAGCTGGAGCCTATCCCAGCTGACTACGGGCGAAAGGCGGGGTACACCCTGGACAAGTCGCCAGGTCATCACAGGGCTGACACAGACACAGACAACCATTCACACTCACATTCACACCTACGGTCAATTTAGAGTCACCAGTTAACCTAACCTGCATGTCTTTGGACTGTGGGGGAAACCGGAGCACCCGGAGGAAACCCACACGGACACGGGGAGAACATGCAAACTCCGCACAGAAAGGCCCTCGCCGGCCACGGGGCTCGAACCCGGACCTTCTTGCTGTGAGGCGACAGCGCTAACCACTACACCACCGTGCCGCTGTTTTGTCACATTAAAGTTGGAAAACGATCTCACATGATTGATCTTGGTTTCACTTTTTTTTTTACATTACATTACAAAACCCTGCCATTTTAACATCCAACGTGTGTGTGTGTGGGGGTGGGGGGTGGTGAAGATTTCTGTAAGAAGACATTTATTTTGTTATTTATTGTGGAAGGAACCTCCAGTGTCAGCATTGTGTAAGAGTCAGTAGATAATGGTTGGTTCACACATTGGTGTTTCAGCCTTGCGTATGTACGGCGTATCAAGATACGTGGCAGTAAGAAAGGAATGTCACAGCATCGCCGGTTTATGTAGCTAATACTCTAGGATGCATAACATGATCTTCTCGTACTCCAGGGTGCGGCGTATTTTTAAGTCCGCACTTAAAAATCCATAGCGCATACGTAGCAGCTTTGATACGTCACACATACATCATGTGTATGCCGTAAAAATGAAAGCTATGCAGCAGTGATGCAGCAGGAACGTTGCTCGAGCACCTATTATGCCGTGCAAACACTTTAGTTGACGTGTCTGATGAAGGTGGCTCCGGGGCTGGCTGAGTGGATACAGCTGATGTCGTCCCGCTTCCCTTGCCCTTCTTGGGTCCTGACTTCTTTGCTGGCATGATGCTTTCTTGACTGTGATGAATGACAATGAATGCAGTATGGGGCCCCCTTTTATACCTACCTGTGAATGCTGCAGATATGCCGCAGGTACACAGCAGCAACGTCACACGTAACAACGAAACACCATGCCAACAAAAGCACTGAAACGGTTACACTGTGGCAACGCATCATACGCCACACATACACCTCAGTGCGCCATAACTTTACATCCCTTGAACCCCATACAAACCCCAGATACGCCACAGGAACGCCACAGAAACATCACACATATGCCATGTACGTCACAGGATTTTAATTTTGGACAAAATATGCCTCATTTCTTGGCATTTGACCCACACGCCGCTTTCATGGCAAGATACGAGGCAGTGTGATAGTAGCCTAGAGGTAAAGCTGTTCCTTGACATGTTTCATCATGGGAAAGTCATCAGAAGCAAAAATGTTTCGCTTTGTGATTTCTCAGTAATAAGCAGCTTTTTTGTTTGTTTGTTTGTTTGTTTTGTTCTAAGTGAGAGAAAATGAGAGGCAGGTGAAGAAATGACTGTTTGTAGGTGCAATAATTAACAGAGTTTCTAACTGTTTTGCATCATTAAATATAACAATAAAGTATGACATATTCTTTAAAGGGCGGCACGGTGGTGTAGTGGTTAGCGCTATCGCCTCACAGCAAGAAGGTCCGGGTTCGAGCCCCGTGGCCGGCGAGGGCCTTTCTGTGCGGAGTTTGCATGTTCTCCCCGTGTCCGCGTGGGTTTCCTCCGGGTGCTCCGGTTTCCCCCACAGTCCAAAGACATGCAGGTTAGGTTAACTGGTGACTCTAAATTGAGCGTAGGTGTGAATGTGAGTGTGAATGGTTGTCTGTGTCTATGTGTCAGCCCTGTGATGACCTGGCGACTTGTCCAGGGTGTACCCCGCCTTTCGCCCGTAGTCAGCTGGGATAGGCTCCAGCTTGCCTGCGACCCTGTAGAAGGATAAAGCGGCTAGAGATAATGAGATGAGATGAGATATTCTGTAAAGAATTGTAGTTGCTGGCAAATTGCTGTGATATAAGACGAATAAAACATTTGGAGATGTGCTGTTCTGGGAAAATAATAACGTTTAAAGTAGAAATAATGAGTATTTTCCTGTAATGTCCCATTTTGTTCCTTACTAAATACAACATGACATATAAAACGCTTTAAAAAAAATGCCATTAGCAAATAATCCCAGACATTTGGCCTTCCTCCGCTTCCTCCACACAGAATTATGAACAACATTCTCATAATAAACTCTCTCACTCTCTAATTTGCCACTACTTAAAATGCCACATGATTTGAGTTGAACTGAATTTAACGGCTAATATTCACCTTTCCTGGAAGCCTTGTTTGCTCATTTGTAAATACCAGAACAGGCAGCCTTTATCTAACCTCATTGTTAACGCTTTTGCTTTAATTAACCTGGAAGAGACTTGAATTAACCTCACATCAATGCACCTCAACTGCTGCACAGATGTTGCATCCTTATGAGAAATTAAAAAAAAAAAAACCCTAAACAAACCAGCTCGCCTTATCAAAATAATTAATTTTTGGCGAAATGTCTTCCATCGTTATAGCTGCAGTGAGCTGCAGTTTGTTATGGAATACAAAAATGCAAAATATCAGTCGACAACATTACTGAAGGAAAAAAACAAGCTCTCGTTTAATCATGTTGTTTATAATGAGGCCAACTTTCTGTACTCATTTGATGGGCCCTAATGAAGCCAATCTAAATAAAATAAGGAATATATTTTGATATATCTGAAGTGCTACTTTTTCTTTTCCGATACTGATACAATATAAAACTTGAATATCGTCCTTTATTCTATCCACATTTACTGGATATGAGCAATCGTGCGCTCTGATTGGCTATTCTACTACTAAGATATCGGCTCATATATCATAAGTAGAGAAACAAAATGGTGGCGCGTGTTGCTGAACCAACCAAGGATGACATAAATACTCTGCTCGAAAACAAAACCTCAAAAAAATTTAAAAAAGCAACAAAATATGGAAAGTATCTTTTTTTAATTTTTCAAGAATTATTATTATTATTATTATTATTATAGCATTTTTCACAAATTGCTACTGTCATTTCGCCGGTTTGTTTACATTCAAAGTGGAAATTATTCTGTCGGACTTTTTGTATTAAGTTTTTATTGATCAAATTTGCAAAATATAAAAATAAAAATGCTCTGTTTCTCAAAATCCAGTGAATGTGGATAGAATAAAACAGTTATTCCACTCAATCTCGTCGTACATGGCTTATATCTGACTCTGTGCAACCATCATGCCTCATTTGCATTTAGTAACGCCCACAAAACTCCTAAAAAGATCAAGTGCATAGACAGTTGTGAGCATGAAATGAACAATCAGAGTAAAGGCTGAAAGATATTGAAAAAGAGGAAGTTATTTTGACTCACTTCTTTAGCAATGAGATATTTAATAAAATACCTGCAGAATAATAATAATAATAATAATAATAATAATAATAGGGCTGGCACAGTGGTGCAGTGGTTAGCGCTGTCACCTCGCAGCAAGAAGGTCCAGGTTTGAGCCCCATGGCCGGCGAGGGCCTTTCTGTGCGGAGTTTGCATGTTCTCCCCGGGTGCTCCGGTTTCCCCCACAGTCCAAAGACATGCAGGTTAGGTTAACTGGTGACTCTAAATTGACCGTAGGTGTGAATGTGAGTGTGAATGGTTGTCTGTGTCTATGGCCAAGTTTACATTAGACCGTATCTGTCTCGTTTTCTTCGCGGATGCACTGTCCGTTTACATTAAAACGCCTGGAAACGCCGGGAAACGGGAATCCGCCAGCGTCCACGTATTCAATCCAGATCGTGTCTGGTCCGGTGCTGTGTAAACATTGAGAATACGCGGATACGCTGTGCTGAGCTCTAGCTGGCGTCGTCATTGGACAACGTCACTGTGACATCCACCTTCCTGATTCGCTGGTGTTGGTCATGTGACGCGACTGCTGAAAAACGGCGCGGACTTCCGCCTTGTATCACCTTTCATTAAAGAGTATAAAAGTATGAAAATACTGCAAATACTGATGCAAATACTGCCCATTGTGTAGTTATGATTGTCTTTAGGCTTGCCATCCTTCCACTTGCAAGTGGTAAGTGATATGCACTAGGATCACACACACAGCGGCTCAGTCCCGAATCACTGCTTGTGCACTTCACTCGCGCGCTCTGTGAGCTGCGCAGGGCCGGAGTGCGCACCCTCCAGAGGGCACTCGCTGTTCAGGGCGGAGTGATTTGGAGCGCAGGATGCCTGCGGAGCCGAGCGTATCCGTGTATTGGCGTTGCTGTGTGCACGCTAATCGTTTTAAAAACGTTAATCTGATGATCCGCTGATACGGTCTAATGTAAACCCCACCTATGTGTTGGCCCTGTGATGACCTGGCGACTTGTCCAGGGTGTACCCCGCCTTTCGCCCGTAGTCAGCTGGGATAGGCTCCAGCTTGCCTGCGACCCTGTGGAACAGGATAAAGCGGCTACAGATAATGAGATGAGATGAAATAATAATAATAGCATACTGGGACATTCCAACTTTTGGACAACATCAGGAATTGCCAGTGAACAGGACAGATGCAAAGATCATAATGATTGAGATAAACTGGACAAACTCGCAATCACCATGCATGGTTTTTATTTTGTTTCTTTTCGGGATGCAATAATTTGCACTAGCAGCGTTGGCACAAATTAATACTCTCCCTCAGGATCTTTCTATTTTCTTCTTCTTATACTCCTAATGTTTTTTAGCATGCTATTTCTCCCTCGGGGCGGCACGGTGGTGTAGTGGTTAGCACTGTCGCCTCACAGCAAGAAGGTCTGGGTTCGAGCCCCGTGGCTGGTGAGGGCCTTTCTGTGCAGAGTTTGCATGTTCTCCCCGTGTCCGCGTGGGTTTCCTCTGGGTGCTCCGGTTTCCCCCACAGTCCAAAGACATGCAGGTTAGGTTAACTGGTGACTCTAAATTGAGCGTAGGTGTGAATGTGAGTGTGAATGGTTGTCTGTGTCTATGTGTCAGCCCTGTGATGACCTGGCGACTTGTCCAGGGTGTACCCCGCCTTTCGCCCGTAGTCAGCTGGGATAGGCTCCAGCTTGCCTGCAACCCTGTAGAACAGGATAAAGTGGCTAGAGACAATGAGATGAGATTTCTCCCTCAGTTTTCAAGAAGAAAAGGTGTATTACTGCCACCAGCTGGGCTGGAGTGTGGAACAGGAAATATTGGGGGGGAACTATATTCTTTTAGCTATTTCTGTTTCTTTCATGCCCTGTGATAACTTGATTTGTCCAGGGTGTACCCTGCCTCTCGCCCATAGTCAGCTGCGATAGGCTCCAGCTTGTCTGCAACCCTGTAGAACAGGATAAGCGGCTACAGATAATGGATGGATGGATGTTTCTTTCACATACTTGATAACATCACCAAATTTCACATGAAAAATATCAGTTTCTGGGCTGAATTAAGTTGCTACGATTTTTGGTGCTGGTCTGGATCACCGAACTGGAACGATCCATGAAAAATGGGCTTTTTTTCCCCCCACTAAGCATAATTCTCTATCTCTTACCATTCTGGATCTATAGGGTACTGTGACCAGGCGTCCCGGTTTGTAAGAGCTAGCAGAAATTACTGTGACTTTAGTCACAGTATCTATCTAGTTAGAGTTTATTTTTTGATAATTTATAGTAAATAGGTTAGTTTTATTTAAATTTCAAAGGATTTTAGATTGTAAAGTTGATCTAGTCCCATCAAGCACAATGAATATTGCTAGGACTTTGAAGAGCATGTCACAATCTAGTCAATAAGATAATATTGAAATAAGTATGAACTCGCAATCACCAGCATAGTACGTAGGGAGTTAAATACATTGATTTTTTTTCCTTTCTTTTTGAGATTCAATAGTTAGATTTTCTTTTTTCATGACTTATTGTAAATAGGTTAGTTTTTAGATTTTGAAGTGTTTTAGATTGTAAAGTTGATATAGTCCTATAGGTTACTGATTGCTCTCCCTATGGCACTGTATTTGTATGTATTCTGAAGTTGAATAAACTGCATAATAATAATCTCATCTCATTATCTCTAACCTCTTTATCCTGTTCTACAGGGTCGCAGGCAAGCTGGAGCCTATCCCAGCTGACTACGGGCGAAAGGCGGGGTACACCCTGGACAAGTCGCCAGGTCATCACAGGGCTGACACATAGACACAGACAACCATTCACACTCACATTCACACCTACGGTCAATTTAGAGTCACCAGTTAACCTAACCTGCATGTCTTTGGACTGTGGGGGAAACCGGAGCACCCGGAGGAAACCCATGCGGACACGGGGAGAACATGCAAACTCCACACAGAAAGGCCCTCGCCAGCCATGGGGCTCGAACCCGGACCTTCTTGCTGTGAGGCGACAGCGCTAACCACTACACCACCGTGCCGCCCAATAATAATAATAATAATGATAATAATAATAAATCATAAAGTGTGCACTAAATCTTGAGTAATTTGTTTACTGCTTTTGGCTATTTAACAATTATTCCACGAAATTGAGTCATACATGAGCTGATAGCTGATGGACCATGTAGCGCCAAGTTTGCTATAAGCCATGTACGATGAGATTGAGTGGAATAACTGTTTTATTCTATCCACATTCACTGGATTTTGAGAAACAGAGCATTTTTATTTTTAGGAAATTCGATAAATAAAAACTTTATACAAAACACCCGTATGTAAACAAACCGGTGAAATGACAGGATCAATTTGTGAAAAATGCTAATAATAATAATTCTTGAAAAATAAAAAAAAGATATGTTCTTACCGTGAAATACTTTTATTCCATATTTTGTTCCTTTTTTGTGTTTTTTGGGGATTTGTTTCAAGTAGGGCGGCACGGTGGTGTAGTGGTTAGCGCTGTTGCCTCACAGCAAGAAGGTCCTGGGTTCGAGCCCCGGGGCCGGCGAGGGCCTTTCTGTGTGGAGTTTGCATGTTGTCCGCGTGGGTTTCCTCCGGGTGCTCCGGTTTCCCCCACAGTCCAAAGACATGCAGGTTAGGTTAACTGGTGACTCTAAAATTGACCGTAGGTGTGAATGTGAGTGTGAATGGTTGTCTGTGTCTATGTGTCAGCCCTGTGATGACCTGGCGACTTGTCCAGGGTGTACCCCGCCTTTCGCCTGTAGTCAGCTGGGATAGGCTCCAGCTTGCCTGCGACCCTGTAGAAGGATACAGCGGCTAGAGATAATGTGATGTGATGTTTCAAGTAGAGTTTTTATTTCATCCTTGGTTGGTTCAGTAACATGCTCTGCCATTTTGTTTTTCTTCTTTTAGGGTTTTTTTGGTGGTTGGCAAACTGACTTAAAGGTGCATTACTGCCACTAACTGGGCTGGAGTGTGGAACAGGAGATATTGGAGGAAAAAACTATATTCTTTTAACTATTTCTGTTTCTTTTACATACTTGATAACAAAGTATATCTGACTTGATGTGATCCACCATTTTGTTTTTCTTTACTCACGGTATCTGAGCTGTTGCCTAGTAGTAAAGTAGCCAATCAGAGCGTGTGATTGCTCATATCCAGTGAATGTGGATAGAATAAATGCAAGTAGACCGGCCCACCTTCCATTCATTAGTTTTATTATACTTTTGTTGTTTTTTACCTCTGTCCATCCATCCGTCCGTATTTCCATCCGCCTGAAACACCCTTTTTCTCAGCAACCACAAATCATAGCCACTTGGTACTTGGTACCAAACTTCAGCTTGGGGTTCTATACCGTGTATACCGTTTTCAGGTCTGTCCCACATCAACTTCCTGTTTACCGACTGAATGTATTTACGAAACATATAAGGTGGATTCTGACGCTATTTCAAGAAGCACAATGCTACTTCATAATGACAGTTTACCAGGATGCTATTTGAAATCCCTGGGGAGAGACACTGCTCTTTACTTACTTATTTCAGGATTCATTATTTCTTGAAGTCAACATTCATAATAAGTGTCCTATTCCTTCAACTGCTTGCATTCTGATATAAGTGAGAGCGCGGGTATATGTAAGTGAGCAGTAGGTCACAGTTGATCTTGTTTATCCTAATTTATGGGTTTGTGTCGTCTCACTTTATTTTTCATATTCTTTAATTGATTCCAATAAACCGAAACAACTAGTTTTCACCAAATGTTCTTGATTCTCTGGTATTCTTAGTTCCTGAATGAGTGAATTAGCATGAGGATCCATTTGTATTTTTGACAGAAACTCCAAAGCTCATAAAGGCATCATCTAAATGCTGTAAGCATTTAAAAAAAAGCAATTTAAACTCTACAGTATATTCCATATATAAAAGTGCAGTAATCTGTATAGATTATATGATTTGAGGTCGAGGTTTACATGAGTTAGTCTTTCACATATATTTGCATACACTCAGGACCATGAGTAAATATGATTTTTTTTCCCCCCCTGAATGTTCAGGATGCTCATAAATACAAAATTTCTTGTGTAAAAACTCTTACCAACAATTTACGAATAAATATTTTTGTATCCATCTTGATAACTGACACCCTATGTGTTCTTTTCTAAAGATACGTTTAATAACTGCTGTTTATTACAATCTTTCATCAAACACTAGCATTTCTTTTACACTCCATGTCTCTGTCGTTGTGTTGTGTCACTTATTTTTGAAAAATCATCAGTTACTACTCAGTCCATACGAATATTCAAAAAAGACTTTGAACGCATGATTAATGGCTCCCTACAGGACTAATGTGTGATTGTAATGTGTGATGTATGCTTTCAACTCGAGTCAGGAAATGATATCACTGTAGCCCTTAGACGTAAAACACAGGGAATTCACTTCAGCCCATAATATGCCATGTGTTTGGAAAGACATTGTAATAGATATCGCTGTCATTCAAAGCCACTCACAGATGCATCGAGCAATCAGCCTAGCAGCTGCTGAGAGCTTAAATTAGCTCAGATAACCTAATAACTATCTTCTGTAGTATATTGTGCAGTGTTCTTTTTTTGAAACAGTCTAATAGACGTGTCAGAAGAATTCTATTGTGTTCACGAATGGTTAACATAATAACACTGACTATTCTATGCACATTCGCTAGATATGAACGATCATGAGCTCTGATTGGCTACACTACTACTAAGACATCAGCTCATATACAGTTGTAGTCAGAAGTTTACATGCAGTGACATGAATGTCATCTTGGATATGAATGTCATGGCAATATTTGGGCTTTCAGTGATTTCTCTGAACTGTTCTTTTTCTGTGGCAGAACGTACAGCATACATCTTTAAAAAATAGAATTCGGTGCACAATTTTCTTTGGATTTTCTGAAATCAACCCACGGTCAAAAGTATACATACAGTGTCAAAATTTACATACAGCACACCTAATATTTGGGTAAAATGTCTCTTCGCAAGAGTCACCTTGACAAACATTTTTGTTTACCATAAACAAGCTTCTGGCAGAATTCTGGTTGGATATTTCATGACTCTTCATGGTAGATTTGGTAGAGTTCAATTAATTTAATTTAATTTTTTTCTTGGCATGGACTTGACTTATAAGCACGGTCCATATATTTTCAATAGGTTTGAAGTCAGGACTTGTTTTAAACTTAATGTTAGCCTGCTTTATCCTCCACAACCAGCTCTGATGCGTGTTTGGGTTCATTGTCCTGTTGTAACTTCCAAGTCCCAAGTCGTGTTCAAGTTTCTGAAGGTTTATGCTGAAGAATTCTGAGGTAGCCCTCCTTCTTCATTATTCCATCCACTTTGTGCAATGAAGCAGTTCCACTGGCAGCAAAACAGCCCCAGAGCATGATGATCCTACCACCATCATCAGCTGGTACAGTCTGTACATGGTGGTCATTGTGGTCAAACAACTCAATCTTTGTCTCATCTGACCATACAGCTTTCCTCCACAAGGCTTTTTCTTTGTCCATGTGGTCAGCTTCAAACTTTAGTTAAGCTTGAAGGTGTAAATTTTGTAGCAGGGGGTTATTTCTTGGATAGCAGCCTCTTAGTCCATGGTGATATAAAACTCACTGAACTGTAGACAGTGATTCATCAGCTTCCAGTTCATGGCAGGGCTGTATCATGGTGGTTCCTAGGTTGTTCTTAACCATCCAAACCAATTTCCTTTCAGCTGAGGGTGACAGTTTGGGGTTTCTTGTTGTAAAGTGGCTTGGCAAAGTGACTACACCTCACAATAACTTGCTTACAATTGCTTAAACTGATCTTGGGATCTGCAGTTGTTTAGAAATGGCTCTAAGAGACATTCCTGAGTTGTGTATAGCTGCAATCCTCTTTCTCAGATCTGCACTGACCTCCTTGAACTTTTCCATTTTACTGTGTGTTGGTCAATCCAATGAGTGCTGTAAACAAACCCTTTTTATGAAGGCACAGAGAAGCTACCAGCTGTAGTCAATCATGATCACTAACAGGAAGTTAAGAAGGCTTGGCCTTGGCAAGATAAGAGACATTTTGGAAGTTTCAGCACCTCTGAATTAATAATCTAAGTGAGTGTATATAAAGTTTTGACCCTGTATGTATAATTTTGACCCTGTGTTGATTTCAGAAAACCCAAAGAAAATTAAAACTTGTGCACCAAATTCATGGGTGTTTTCTATTAAAGAAATATGCTGTACAATCATTTCGCCACAGAAAGCAAACAGTTCAGAGAAATAATTGAAAGCCCAATATTGCCATGGCATTCATATCCAAGATGACATTCATGTCACTGTATGTAAACTTCTGACCACAACTGTACTGTGAGTTGAGAAAAACAAAATGGCAAAGCGCGTTGCTGAACCAATCAAGGACGAAATAAAAACTACTCAAAAACAAAAAAACCCAAAATACAAAAAAGCAACAAAATATGGAATGAAAGTATTTGATGGTAAGAACATATCTTTTTTTTTATTTTTCAAGAGTTATTCTTATTATAGCATTTTTC
Source organism: Neoarius graeffei (assembly GCF_027579695.1). Lineage (NCBI taxonomy): Eukaryota > Metazoa > Chordata > Actinopteri > Siluriformes > Ariidae > Neoarius > Neoarius graeffei. The sequence continues at coordinate 60,414,736 of NC_083583.1, forward strand.
ACAAATTGCGACTGTCATTTCGCTGGTTTGTTGGCTCAAGCCTATAGAGGCACCTGTCTGTGTGTGTATGTTTAACCGAGTTTGAGTGTGTTTAAAAATGTAATTAGTGAGCCAGCCTCAGGTAGCAGTTCCACAGTCATGGTGTGGCACCACAGCATACTGACTATGTAAGTGCCATGTTACATAATCTCAGCTTGCAATGTAATCCTCTGTGGCTGAGTGGTCTAGCGTGCTGTCCAAGAAAAGTGCAGATTTAGCCACATCAGTTTGAATCCTTGCATCAATATATTTCTGAGTGGGCTACTTTTTCTATTTATGTACTGTAGCTTCTATCTCCCAATCAAACAAGAGCTGAGTTCAGACCTGCACAGGTCTCTAGTTTACATTCTAAGCCTACATTTTGTACATTGTCGGACGTTTTGTATAAAGTTTTTCCATCCATCCATCCATCCATTATCTGTAGCTGTTTATCCTGTTCTACAGGGTCACAGGCAAGCTGGAGCCTATCCCAGCTGACTGTGGGCGAGAGGCAGGGTACACCCTGGACAAGTTGCCAGGTTATCGCAGGGCTGACACAGAGATAAACAACCATTCAACCTCACATTCACACCTATGGTCTATTTAGAGCCACCAATTAGCCTAACCTGCATGTCTTTGGTCTGTGGGGGAAACTGGAGCACCTGGTGGAAACCCACGCAGACACAGGGAGAGCATGCCAGCTCCACACAGAAAGGCCCTCATCAGCCGCTGGGCTCACACCCAGGACCTTCTTGCTGTGAGGGGACAGTGCTAACCACTACACCACTGTGCCGCCATATAAAATTTTTATTTATTGAATTTACAAAAAATAAAAATGCTCTGTTTCTCAAAATCCAGTGAATGTGGACAGAATAAAACAGTTATTCCACTCAATCTCATCATACATGGCTTATAGCCAATTCAGTGCTACGAACTTCATCAGCTATCAGCTCATGTACAACTTGATTTTGTGGAATAACTATTAAATAATAACTGAGACAAAGTCAATATTCACATTGCCTTCAGTGAATAATTGTTAAATGATTAGTGTACTGCTAAAGCTACACTGGAATGGTTTAAAGGGAAACATGGGTTGCGTTGGTGTACAGCAATCTTCAAGTTTTGCCACAGATTCTCAGTTGGATTGAGGTCTGTGCTTTGATTAGGCCATTCCAAGACATTTAAGACTACGTTCAGACTGCACCCTGAAACGACCCATATCCAATTTTTTTGCCCATATGTGACCTGTATCCGATTTGTTATTGACAATCTGAACGACACAGATCCGATTTTTTTCACATGCGACCCAGACCGCTTGGATATGTGGTCCTAATTCCGATGCATATCCATTATTTTCACATGCGACTGCAGTCTGACCGGACAGGTCGCATTCATGCGACCTACACGTCATCAACAAGAGACAAACGTCACTATTCTGCATTGGCTAATCCCGCCTCTTTGGTGGAAAACAACAACATTTGTACAGTTTTCAGAATTTAAATAGACTTTTATAGAATTGATCAAGCTAATGGTGGATTTGGTAGGGACCTGGATGTTGATCTGTTAGCCTGATTAAATAAAACAGTTTCTATAACTGATTTATAACTTAAACCATCCTGTATTACAAGATTATAAGATTGTTGTGGAAATTTCCAGTAATTTGACACCTTCGATCTCATTAGTCTGCTGCCCACATTAATCAGATTATTGTGTGAGTTCCGCCGCCACCACAAAAACCACATTGCCAGGTCTCGCCTCATCTCCATGCTTTACTTGCAAACTTGAAGAGTGCGCTTTTTTTTTTGTTTACGTATTACGTAGATGTGCTTATTACGTGTCAATTTGCGCATGCGGGACACTTTTGGGTCATTTTCCGTTCATATTGGAGATCGCATACAAGTCTCATATAATTGGTAATGCGAACGGCCGAACAAAAAAATCGGATTTCACAACAAATCGGATATGGGTCGTTTCAGGTTGCAGTCTGAACGTAGTGTAAGTTGAAGGAGTTGGAGCAGTTTTGCCTTGAGGAATGGGCAAAAATCCCAGTGGCTAGATGTGCTAAGCTAATAGAGACATACCCCAAGAGACTTGCAGCTGTAATTGTAGCAAAAGATGGCTCAACAAAGTATTGACTTGGGGGGTGAATACCTATGCACATTCCAGATTTTTGTTTTTTCATCTTCCTTAATGTTTGTGTCACAATAAAACAACAATTTGCACCTTTAAAGTGGTAGGCATGTTGTGTAAATCAAATGGTGGGAAACCCCCCCCCAAAATCCATTTCAGTTCCAGCTTGTAATGCGACAAAACAGAACAATCACCAAGTGGGATGAATACTTTTGCAAGACACTGTAAATAGTTAATTTGTAATATCTAAATGTAAGTCTCTGTTCCATCATTTATTCACATGATTAGTTTCATTTCATTTTTCATTCTGTGCAATTGACTGTATTTGATGTGTGTGTGTGTGTGTGTGTTTCCCCCTCAACAATTAGATGAATAGCATGTCCAGTTTTGTGAAGCTTCCTCTGCAGAGATATAACCATACCAATCCGATGTGTGTGGCAACATGGTGGCCAGACTGCTTCACTCTGATTGGTCAATGAGCTCTCCAGATATTTTACGTAGACATTAGTGGTATTATTCCTTAAGCTCAAAAATGTTACTCTTAGGCTAAAAAAAATCTGTCACTTGATCCAGATGTTATTATCTCTAAGTCCTCTCTTCTCTCATACTGCTCTTAGTTCATTTTGTTTTCAGCTAACTCAAGATCCTTTTGTTTGTAATGACATTCCTTTGTTATAGGTTTGTTCCTGTCTCTGCCCTGTTACAACATTGGTTGATTACCCTAATGTGTTCACCTGTTTCGTGTCTCATCTTGATTATATGGGTTATTTTCACCCTGTTGTTCCTGTTGCTGGTCATATCATGCACTTGTATGCACTTCTACTTGTACTTCCTGATAATGATAGTGATACCTTACATAACACTACCACACACTCTGTAATATAATAACTTCGATTGAATTAGTGAGGTGAATTATGAATTATGGTGCAAACTCTTGCCACAGTGCAAGACAGTCATTTTTGGATTGTTTGTATGTGCAAACAGTTTTCCAACTACAGTGGTGCTTGAAAGTTTGTGAACCCTTTAGAATATTCTATATTTCTGCCTAAATATGACCTAAAACATCATCAGATGTTCACACAAGTCCTAAAAGTACGTAAAGAAAACCCAGTTAAACAAATGAGACAAAAATATTATACTTGGTCATTTATTTATTGAGGAAATTGATCCAATATTACATATCTGTGAGTGGCAAAAGTATGTGAACCTTTGCTTTCAGTATCTGGTGTGACCTCCTTGTGCAGCAATAACTGCAACTAAATGTTTCCAGTAACTGTTGATCAGTCCTGCACACCGGCTTGGAGGAATTTTAGCCCGTTCCTCCGTACAGAACAGCTTCAACTCTGGGATGTCGGTGGGTTTCTTCACATGAACTGCTCGCTTCAGGTCTTTCCACAACATTTCGATTGGATTAAGGTCAGGACTTTGACTTGGCCATTCCAAAACATTAACTTTATTCTTCTTTAACCATTCTTTGATAGAACGACTTGTGTGCTTAGGGTCGTTGTCTTGCTGCTTGACCCACCTTCTCTTGACATTCAGTTCATGGATAGATGTCCTGACATTTTCCTTTAGAATTCACTGGTATAATTCAGAATTCATTGTTCCATCAATGATGGCAAGCTGTCCTGGCCCAGATGGAACAAAACAGTCCCAAAGCATGATACTACCACCACCATGTTTAACAGATGGGATAAGGTTCTTATACTGGAATGCAGTGCTTTCCTTTCTCCAAACATAACGCTTCTCATTTAAACCAAAAAGTTCTATTTTGGTCTCAACTGTCCACAAAACATTTTTCCAATAGCCTTCTGGCTTGTCCACATGATCTTTAGCAAACTGCAGACAAGCAGCAATGTTCTTTTTTGAGAACAGTGGCTTTCTCCTTACAACCCTGCCATGCACATCATTGTTGTTCAGTGTTCTCCTGATGGTGGACTCATGAACATTAGCCAGTGTGAGAGAAGCCTTCAGTTGCTTAGAAGTTACCCTGGGGTCCTTTGTGACCTCGCCGACTATTACACGCCTTGCTCTTGGAGTGATCTTTGTTGGTTGACCACTCCTGGGGAGGGTAACAATGGTCTTGAATTTCCTCCATTTGTACACAATCTGTCTGACTGTGGATTGGTGGAGTCCAAACTCTTTAGAGATGGTTTTGTAACCTTTTCCAGCCTGATGAGCATCAACAATGCCTTTTCTGAGGTCCTCAGAAATCTCTTTTGTTTGTGCCATGATACACTTCCACAAACGTGTTGTGAAGATCAGACTTTGATAGATCCCTGTTCTTTAAATAAAACAGGGTGCCCACTCACACCTGATTGTCATCCCATTGATTGAAAACACCTGACTCTAATTTCACCTTCAAATTAACTGCTAATCCTAGAGGTTCACATACTTTTGCCACTCACAGATATGTAATATTGGATCATTTTCCTCAATAAATAAATGACCAAGTATAATATTTTTGTCTCATTTGTTTAGCTGTGTTCTCTTGATCTACTTTTAGGACTTGTGTGAAAATCTGATGATGTTTTAGGTCATATTTATGCAGAAATATAGAAAATTCTAAAGGGTTCACAAACTTTCATGCACCACTGTAACTCTTTTATTCTAGAAACCATTCTTGTGTGTGTGTGTGTGTGTGTGTGGTACTCCATCTGCTATCATTTTTTTCTTGCGACTATGTGCACATTGTGCATGCATGTGTGTACACTGCAGCATGAAGTAACAGTTGACATGGTGATGAATCATGGCGTACAGTGACAAGCTAAACTGACCTTCCCTGCTGTCGAGTCAATTACCGTTCAATTAGGACACAGGGCACTGCTAGAGAGTTTGGAGCAGAAGCATATGGCAGATACACACTAACCTAATGTAGGGATGCACCACAATATCACAGCATTACGAAAACGCAAAGTGGAGCCTTTTATTCAGATGCTCAAATGAATGTGTGGTTAAGAGTGAGCAAGAGGGCAAAATATCAGGTTTAATTTGGAATGCGCAGAACTGCCATGTGAAATAGTATCATATAATTCATAAATCAAAGGATTTTTTGTTCAAGGTAAACATAAACCAAAGGAAATTGGCTCCTTGTATTTGGACTAGAACGGCATTGTTGATGTTGATAATAACAACAGTACTCTCAGGAAAGCAGAGAGTAATAAAATGATCTGAATGATATTATGCAGTCAGACTGATGATCCTGAGTGCTGGTGTCTATGGCCTGTCCAAAGAAACACATTAAAACCAATACAATACTTTTAATAACTTTATTTAGTATAAATAGGTGATTATAGAAAATCCTGTGTGCTGATTGGTCGAGAAATTCAGACTATTTCTCAGTAATCACTTTGAGCAACTCGGCAAAATGTTGGCCAATCACTTCATCACTGTAAGTGAGGAAGAATTACACATGATGAAAGAAAATGCTGTTCCTAAAAGCACTAAAGATGCTACGAAATTGGTCTAAAACTATTCAAAGGGAAGGTGGAATTGTGATTTCATCTCATCTCATTATCTGTAGCCGCTTTATCCTGTTCTACAGGGTCGCAGGCAAGCTGGAGCCTATCCCAGCTGACTACGGGCGAAAGGTGGGGTACACCCTGGACAAGTCGCCAGGTCATCACAGGGCTGACACATAGACACAGACAACCATTCACACTCACATTCACACCTACGCTCAATTTAGAGTCACCAGTTAACCTAACCTGCATGTCTTTGGACTGTGGGGAAACCGGAGCACCCGGAGGAAACCCACGCGGACACAGGGAGAACATGCAAACTCCACACAGAAAGGCCCTCGCCGGCCACGGGGCTCGAACCCGGACCTTCTTGCTGTGAGGCGACAGCGCTAACCACTACACCACTGTGCCGCCCGGAATTGTGATTTATTTTATCCATTTCAAAACAAAGCATTTTATGTGAGTCAGCATAGATAAGTCACACAAGTCTGCGCGCATTACGTTTCCATGCAGTTTTTAAAGTTTGAAATAAATTATTTTTTTGAATGATTTTTTTAGTGCCTGTTTATTTATACTAAAACAAGTATCTGCCTCAGGTTCAGTGAATATCAGTGATTATTCTATCCACATTCACTGGATATGAGCAATCGCGTGCTCTGATTGGCTACTCTACTACTAGGCTATCTGCTCATATACCATGAGTAGAGGAAAAAAATGGCAGAGCATGTCACTGAACCAACTGAAGATGAAATAAAAACTCTACTCAAAAACAAAACCACAAAAATTATCAAGTATTTAAAAGAAACGGAAATAGCTAAAAGGATATATTTTTTAGTTTGCCCCCCCCATATGTCCTGTTCCACACTCCAGCCCAGTTGGGGGCAGTAATGCACCTTTAAGTTGGTTTGCCAACTGTCAAAAAACCTTAAAGAAGAAAAACAAAATGGCAGAGACAAACATTGTTTGGCTTAGCTTACTGTGCAAGGCGCTTTGTTAGGAGAGGAGAATAGTATGCGAGAGCTCACAAGGCCAGACATTCCATGGCGGCTCAACCAGGCCATTCATGCCACCACCTCGGATGACTCTGTTGCTCTGGTGCGGGCCTCGCAGCCCCATCTGCATTTCTCTGCATCCTAATGAAGCAGTCATCATTGCTAGCACTCTAAATATTCATATCTAAATGTATATCTCATCTCATTATCTCTAGCCGCTTTATCCTGTTCTACAGGGTCGCAGGCAAGCTGGAGCCTATCCCAGCTGACTACAGGTGAAAAGCAGGGTACACCCTGGACAAGTCGCCAGGTCATCACAGGACTGACACATAGACAACCATTCACACCTACAGTCAATTCAGAGTCACCAGTTAACCTAACCTGCATGTCTTTGGACTGTGGGGGAAACTGGAGCGCCCAGAAGAAACCTACACGGACAGAACATGCAAACTCCGCACAGAAAGGACCTCGCTGGCCACGGGGCTCGAACCTGGACCTTCTTGTTGTGAGGCGACAGCGCTAACCACTACACCACCGTGCCACCCTAAATTTGTATCTCAATTCAGATTTTTAAAAAAGTATTTTTTTAAATTCACAACTTCTATTATTTAACTCCTGAGCTTCTACAGTTCCTCGACTCCACTTTATTATTATTCTCAACTAGAAATATCCCATCTCATCTCATTATCTGTAGCCGCTTTATCCTGTTCTACAGGGTCGCAGGCAAGCTGGAGCCTATCCCAGCTGACTACGGGCGAAAGGCGGGGTACACCCTGGGCAAGTCACCAGGTCATCACAGGGCTGACACATAGACAACCATTCACACCTACAGTCAATTTAGAGTCACCAGTTAACCTAACCTGCATGTCTTTGGACTGTGGGGGAAACTGGAGCGCCCAGAAGAAACCTACACGGACAGAACATGCAAACTCCACACAGAAAGGACCTCGCTGGCCACGGGGCTCGAACCCGGACCTTCTTGTTGTGAGGTGACAGCGCTAACCACCGTGCCACCCTAAATTTGTATCTCAATTCAGATTTTAAAAAAAGTATTTTTTTAAATTCACAACTTCTATTATTTAACTCCTGAGCTTCTACAGTTCCTCAGTTACTTGACTCCACTTTATTATTATTCTCAACTAGAAATATTTGCATTAAAAAAACCTTCCTCTCTACTTCTTTGAATATTATTTTTTAACTTCCTTTAGTCTGAAATAGATAGGAGGCTTTGGAAAAAAATAATTAGCCTCCTATTCATATTAGTATTCATTTTGAATACATGATGTGTTCGATCCAAATAACATCTTCGTATTAGGGTGCATTTCTAATAGGCATGCATCACACACAGTGTGTATGAGAAGCATTTATATTGTAGAGGAAAAAAAGGAATTAATTTATTCTGTATTTCACAAGTTACACATAATAGTGGATTTATCACATTTCTTCAAAACAAACATAATACGCCACTTAATTAACTGTTGATTGTGTTTTCTCTCATCTCTAGCCTACGGCCAAATAAAGACTTTGACAGCAAAAAGATTAAACATTTCCCCCTTTCACATGGCTCTAGAGAATTGATGGAAAGTGAACATTTCATTTTATTTTGTGATATGACATTAGTATAAAAAAAAACATAGCAAGAATTGGAAAAAGCATCGGCACGCTGCCTATCAGAGGGACTGAATGTACAGCAAGAATATATAACAAGATCCCAGTCTTTCCTTTGTTGAATGTAGTCTAGATTATTTCGATTAAACAGACAATGTGTACGAATACAAATACTGATATGAAGAAGAGGTGCAAAAACTGTTGGTTTTTGTGTTGTTTCTTATTATTAATACTTTTATTTTTATGAACCTAATCATTGACGCAATTATCTAATCATCCAATCATGCAACAGTAGAGCAACTGATCTAATAAAATCATGCAGATATGTGCCAGCAGCTTAGGGTTCAACTGTTTACATCAACCACACTGTAAAAAAAGAATAGTCGAGAATACTTGAAATTTCAAGGCAACCGTCTGCATTAAGAATTTTATGTTTTGCCAACGATGTATGCCCATGATAATCCAAACTATGATAACACTGTTATCTTTATTAAGAATTCTTAATTAAGTCAATTTTCAATTCCTCATTCTGCCAACATAGATTTCTCTTTTTGCTGAACAGTGGCATTCACAGTAGTACAAAAAGGCAATTGAGGTTATCACAATTTTTTGGGGGGCTTTTTTTTTACCTTTATTTGGATAGGACAGTATAGAGACAAGAAATGAGCAGGAGAGGGAAATGACCTCAGGTCGGAATCGAACCCGGGTCCCCGGATTTATGGTATGGCGCCTTATCCACCTGAGCCATGACAACATGGTCTTCAACCGGAGAGAGAACCACATTGCCCAGCCCTTGCATTTGGGAGAGGAAACCCCGTGTCTTGGTCATTAAGAGCATGCGCTGAATAAACACCTGTGGCAATTATGTATTTTCAATTCAGATTATTCACTATTGCATATTTACACATCATTGAGGTGCACCCTATCAGTTTGATGTGGATTTTTCTGTTCGTTAATAATTATTCATATTTTCTTGTCCATTCAATTGTGAATATGGAATTACTTGAACAAAGCGTAATTCTATTTTTTAGAATTATCCACATCAAGAAAAATCCACATCAAACTGATAGGGTGCACCTCAATGATGTGTAAATATACAATAGTGAATAATCTGAATTGAAAATACATAATTGTCACAGGTGTTTATTCAGCGCATGCTCTGAATGACCAAGACACGGGGTTTCCTCTCCCAAATGCAAGGGCTGGGCAATGTGGTCCTCTCTCTGGTTGAAGCTCATGTTGTCGTGGCTCAGGTGGATAAGGCGCCATACCATAAATCCGGGGGCCTGGGTTTGATTCTGACCTGAGGTCATTTCCTGATCTCTCTCTCCTGCTTATTTCCTGTCTCTACACTGTTCTATCCAAATAAAGGTAAAAAAAAGCCCCCCAAAAAATTTGTGATAACCTCAATTGCCTTTTTGTACTACTGTGAATGCCACTGTTCAGCAAAAAGAGAAATCTATGTTGGCAGAATGAGGAATTGAAAATTGACTTAATTAAGAATTCTTAATAAAGATAACAGTGTTATCATAGTTTGGATTATCATGGGCACATCGTTGGCAAAACATAAAATTATTAATGCAGACTGTTGCCTTGAAATTTCAAGTATTCTCAACTATTCTTTTTTTACAGTGCATCAGAATGGAGAAAAAATGTGATTGCAGTGATTCTGACCATGGCATGATTGTTGGTGCCAGAAAGGATGGCTTGAGTATTTCTGTAACTGCTGATGTCCTGGGATTTTCACACAAAACAATCTCCAGAGTTCATTCAGAACGATGCAATAAAGAAAAAAAACATCAAGTCAGCTACAGTTTTTTGGACAGAAATACCTTGTTGATGAGAGAGGAAAATGGAGAATGGCTTGACTAGTCTGAGCTGGCAGACAGGCTAAAATAACTCAGATAATCACTCTGTACAATTGTCATGAGTCAAAAAAAGCACCTCAGAATGTACAACCTGTTGACCTTGAGGCAGATGGATGACAAAATCAGAAGAAAGAAAGAACAACTTTATTCACCACACACTTGTGAAATTTCCTCTCTGCATTTAACCCATCTGAAGCAGTGAACACACACACGAGCAATGAGCACACACACATACCCAGAGCAGTGGGCAGCCATGCTAACAGTGCCTGGGGAGCAGTTGGGAGTTAGGTGCCTCGCTCAAGGGCACCTCAGCCCAAGACCATCCCATATTAACCTAACCTGCATGTCTTTGGATTGTGGGGGAAACCAGAGCACCCGGAGGAAACCCACGCAGACACGGGGAGAACATGCAAACTCCACACAGAAAGGCCCTTGCTGGCCACTGGGTTCAAACCCAGAACCTTCTTGCTGTGAGGCGACCGTGCTAACCACTACACCACTGTACCGCCAAAAGAACATAGCAGGTTCCACTTCTGTCAGCCAAGAACAGAAAGCTGAGGCTGCAGAGGGCACAGGCTCACCACAGCTATGGGAAGCCATGGCTTAGTGGTTAGAGAAACAGCTTTGGGACCAGTTTGATCCCCTGGGCAAGCAGGAATGGCTAAAGTGCCCTTGAGCAAGGCATCTAACCCCCAGGGTGGCATGATGGTGTAGTGGTTAGCACTGTCGCCTCACAGCAAGAAGGTTCTGGGTTTGAGCCCAGTGGCTGATGGGAGCCTTTTTGTATGGAGTTTGCATGTTCTCCCTTTGTCTGCGTGGGTTTCCTCCAGGTGCTCCAGTCTCCCCCACAGTCCAAAGACATGCAGGTGGCTCTAAATTGACCATAGGTGTGAATGGTTGTTTGTCTCTATGTGTCAGCCCTGTGATGATCAGGCGACTTGTCCAGGGTGTACCCCACCTCTCGCCCATAGTCAGCTGGGATAGGCTCCAGCTTGCTCATGACCCTGCACAGGATAAGCAGTTCCGGATAATGGATGGATGGACCTAATCCTCAGGCTGCTCTGGGTGCATTGTATGTTGCTCTGGATAAGAGTGTCTGCTAAATGCCATTAATATCATTTAACTAGACTGGAAAGATTTAAATATGATATGAAATAAAGTATACTGTCACATCCGTACTGGAGTCCTTCTGGACTCTAATTCTCAGAACGCCCTGCAGCCTACAAGCATTCCCACCATGGACTACAACTCTCAAAGTCACTAGACTTTTACCCATGTACATGTACACCTGTTTCACACTGCACACAATCACTACCACATATAAGGACTCCAGTTTCACACACAGATAAGCAAACCTTACCGATGGGCAATTTAGAGTAGCCAGTTGACATAATCCCCGTGTCTTTGGACTGTGGGAGGAAATCAGAGCACCTGAAGGAAACCCAGCAAGGCATGAGGAGAACATGCAAACTCCAAACAGAAAGACTCCAGTCAGCCACAAAGTTCAAATCCAGAACCTTCTTGCTGTGAGGTGACAGTGCGAACCACTCCACCACTATGCCACCTGTCTACTGAACATCTTATCTCATCTCATTATCTGTAGCCGCTTTATCCTGTTCTACAGGGTCGCAGGCAAGCTGGAGCCTATCCCAACTGACTACGGGCGAAAGGCGGGGTACACCCTGGACAAGTCGCCAGGTCATCACAAGGCGTCTACTGAACATATACTAACACAGTGAAATCTAACATGTCAATGTATGACCACATTAATAAAGTTTTTGCAAGCACTAGCAATGAAACCTTTGAAAAAAGGGGACTTGAATCAAAAACAAATAAGCTTAAGCAAGCAAAACTAGTGAGATACTAGTTACTAGACCACCAGGTTTCCATAAACACAAAACATTAATGATGTGTGACTAATATCCATCAGCAAAGCTACTGGCTATTACTAGAGATAAACTTGAAATTCTGTGGCTACATTTAATTAACTTACCTGTATATGCTTGTGCAGGTTGGATGCAGAGTTTTTGTAAATGGCTCTCTCTGCATTTTTGGACAAACAAAGTTTACACTGCAGAATGAAGCTGTTACCTTTCTTGGACTTGAATTTGAATTGGTCCATTGAATTTGGCCAAGGATTTTCTTCATGTTCAACTTCAGCCTCAGCTGAACGTGATTGGGATTGAGATTCATTTCTTTTCAGTCATTCTTGAAGAGCAAGGATCTGAGTGACTTTCACAAGGGCCAGTTGTGATGGCTAGATAACTGGGTCTGAGCATCTCCAACATGGCAGGTCTTGTGGGGTGTTCCTAGTATGCAGTGGTTAGTACCTACCCAAAGGGGTCCAAGGAAGGGCAACCGGTGAACTGGCAACAGGGTCATGGGTGTCGAAGGCTCATCATCATCATCATCATCATCAGTGATTGGGCTATAGAGGTATTGCCTGTTGTCGCCCGTTCTAGACTTGGGATATTCGCTTACTTTTACTATCACGTGTGCATGGTTGGGTGTTTCATACGGGGAGAATGTACATGTCTCTCATCCAGTACTCATCTAATGCATTCTTAAACTGGTTCAGTGTAGGAGCATTGACGACTTCATCAGGTAGTCCATTCCAGTCACTGATGACTCTTATACTAATACTGGCCTGCCTGCATTTCTTCAGGGCTATTGGCTTGTAGATTTTGTACTGGTGCCCTCTTGTGCAGTTATCCTCAGGGAAAATAAAGAATATTTCACTGAAACTTGTGGGGATTGAAGGCTAGCTTGTCTGGTCTGATCACACAGAAGAGCTACTGTAGCACAAATCGCTGAAAAAGTTACTTCCGACTATAATAGAAAGGTGTCAGAACAAACAATGAAACACAGCTTGCTGCGTATGGGGCTGTGTAGCTGCAAACCAGTCAGGGTGCCCGTGTTGACCCTGTTCTCCACCAAAAGTGCCTGGCAGAGGCAGTGTGATGCTCTGGGCAATGTTCTGCTGGGAAACATTGGGTCCTGGCATTCATGTGGATGGTACATTGACACATACCACCTACCTAAACATTGTTGCAGACCAAGTACACCCCTTCATGGCAATGGTGTTCCTTCATCGCAGTGGTCACTTTCAGCAGGATAATGCACCCTGCCACACTGCAAAAATTGTTCAGGGATGGTTTGAGGAACATGGCAAAGAGTTCAAGGTGTTGACTTGGTCTCCAAATTCCCCAGGTTTCAATCTGAACAAGCATCTGTGGGATGCACTGAACAAACAAGTCCAATCCATGGAGGCCCCAGCTTGCAGCTTACAAGAGGTCTTGTGGCGTCTATGCCTCAATGAGTTAGCACTGTTTTGGTGGCCCAAGATCTATCTACACAATATACACTGATCATTGACTGATCATATACACTGATCATATACACTGATCACTGAACATTATGACCACTGAGAGGTGAAGTGAATAACACTGATTATCTCATTACACTGGTTCACCAGTTGTCCTTTCTTGGAGCACTTTTGGTAGGTACTAACCACTGCATACTGGGAACACCCCACAAGATGTGCCATTTTGGAGATGTTCAGACCCAGGCATCTAACCATCAAAATTTGTCCCTTGTCAAAGTCACGCAGATCCTTATGCTTGCCCATTTTTCCTGCTTCCAACACATCAACTTCAAGAACTGAGTGTTCTCTTGCTAACTAATATATCCCACCCCTTGACAGGTGCCTCAGTAATGAGATAATGAATGTTATTCACTTCTTCACCTGTCAGTGGTCATAGTGTTATAGCTGATTGGTGTGTGTGTGTGTGTGTGTGTGTGTGTGTGTGTGTGTGTGTATACAGTGGTGCTTGAAAGTTTGTGAACCCTTTAGAATTTTCTATATTTCTGCATAAATATGACCTAAAACAACATCAGATTTTCACACAGGTCCTAAAAGTAGATAAAGAGAACACAGTTAAACAAATGAGACAAAAATATTATACTCGGTCATTTATTTATTGAGGAAAATGATCCAATATTACATATCTGTGAGTGGCAAAAGCATGTGAACCTCTAGGATTAGCAGTTAATTTGAAGGTGAAATTAGAGTCCGGTGTTTTCAATCAGTGGGATGACAATCAGGTGTGAGTGGGCACCCTGTTTTATTTAAAGAACAGGGGTCTATCAAAGCCTGATCTTCACAACACATGTCTGTGGAAGTGTATCATGGCACGAACAAAGAAGATTTCTGAGGACCTCAGAAAAGGCATTGTTGATGCTCATCAGGCTGGAAAAGGTTACAAAACCATCTCTAAAGAGTTTGGACTCCACCAATCCACAGTCAGACAGATTTTGTACAAATGGAGGAAATTCAGGACCATTGTTACCCTCCCCAGGAGTGGTTGACCAACAAAGATCGCTCCAAGAGCAAGGTGTGTAATAGTCAGTAAGGTCACAAAGGACCCCAGGGTAACTTCTTATTTTAGGTTATATTTATGCAGAAATATAGAAAATTCTAAAGGGTTCACAAACTTTCAAGCACCAGTGTGTGTGTGTGTGTGTGTGTGTAATAGATATATGATATGATATAAAAAAAAAAAGCTTGACATCTTGGCATTTTGTTATGCTCCTTCAAAACCAGAAAGTGCAAACTCCCTCTGTCTTGAAGTCTTGGGTTTCAAATAAAGTTCAAGTACTTTAAACATTTTAGCACAATGGGTTGTAACTTAATAAAATTGTCCCCAAAAAACCCTTTCATTTTTAAAGTATTTTATTTATTTATTTATTTATTTATTTATTTAAATGGTGGCACGGTGGTGTAGTGGTTAGCGCTGTCGCCTCACAGCAAGAAGGTCCGGGTTCAAGCCCCGTGGCCGGCGAGGGCCTTTCTGTGTGGAGTTTGCATGTTCTCCCCGTGTCCGTGTGGGTTTCCTCCGGGTGCTCCGGTTTCCCCCACAGTCCAAAGACATGCAGGTTAGGTTAACTGGTGACTCTAAATTGACTGTAGGTGTGAATGTGAGTGTGAATGGTTGTCTGTGTCTATGTGTCAGCCCTGTGATGACCTGGCGACTTGTCCAGGGTGTACCCCGCCTTTCGCCCGTAGTCAGCTGGGATAGGCTCCAGCTTGCCTGCGACCCTGTAGAAGGATAAAGCGGCTAGAGATGATGAGATGAGATGAGATTTATTTAAATTATGTTGGCAGTTTCGGTTTAAAAAGAAACAAACCCCTGAACGTCGCTCCTTCAGCATCCCGACTTCCCGCATCCTTAGGTTTAGGCCATGCCCATCTCGGGTTTAAATCTGAATACAGATACAGTTATAAATATCTGGAGCATGAAGCAGATGGAGATACAAATGCAGACACTGTCATTGCCTAATCTAGTGACCATAAAGTCCTCATGGTCTCAGGGTTCAACCACTTTAACTGTTATAAACACAAAGCTGAAAGCACACAAGCCTTTTATCTCTGCAGAAATGTATTTGCCATGAGTTAAACCCATTTCCTGATCTGTGGCAGACTGATATAATCAGTGTGAAATAAGTTGGTGATAAACACGGTCAAATAAACAATAGTAGACAGCTGCGCTATTGGTTAACTGTTTTCTATACAGTATTAGAGTCCCTGATTGTGAATTACATTGGAGACTGATGTGGTTTTTATGGGCAGTGCTTTGGGGGAATGAGTTGTGCCACTTTGAAAGCAAGCAGAGGGTCAGGACCACATGTCAAGAGACCATAATGAAAAATGCAGCTTTCTTAGACATAAATTTAAAAAAATTCAATTATTTAAGCAATAAAATATTTTGAAATTATTTCTAATCATTTAGGCCAACCCAGTCTGCACCTTGTGGAGGAGGACGCAGCGTGCCATCTTCTGAAATTAATTAGGATCTGAGGTTAATGATGCGTCAACTCAAAGAAATGATCCAGGTTGCAGCAGTCACAATAATTCAAGACAGACACCTGACAATAATAACTTCAAATAGACCTTTTGAGCAAGCCATGGGTGAAGACCCATTAGGTGGAAATTCACATATAATTGCAGAGTGATAATCGTAAAAATGGTCGAAACTGATGATACGAGTCAGTATAATAAGTTTCACTTCAACCACACAAGCTTGGTGTATACACTGTACAATTCCATATACTGTCAAATAATGTAGAAGCTTTAATTCCCAGCACATTTATTTGAAACAGGATCAAAGAACCAACCACCAAAAAAAAAAGAGTTTTTGTTCAAGGAGAACTTGGTCTGGGAGCTATAGACTTTGTGTCAAAAACAAAAATTGCTCCATGAATATTTATAGCAAGTGACTTATAGAAGAGCGGATTGGTAATACTTTAAAAAGAGAAATCGAGAACTATGATCCCTGACTCTAAAATCATACACTGTCTGATTTTATACTGTACATAAATACTGTATAAAGCTCTTAATATAGACCGGGTTCGCAACTTTGAGAAAGAAATCTGCTGATTTATGAATTAATTAACAACCAAGTGTATGGCAGAATGCTTACAGAGTTGGAGTGCCAAATGAGTATAAAGGAAAATTTAATGAGGGGGAAAAATATCAGAAAAACTAAGATATGTGACTAACATCAGTCAGAAGACTCACAGTTGGTGTTTCATTAAAATGACCAAATGTCCAAACTCTAATTGTAACAAAAGTTACAAATTTGAACATTTCCTTACCTAATCTTACAACCCCGATTCCAAAAAAGTTGGGACAAAGTACAAATTGTAAATAAAAACGGAATGCAATAATTTACAAATCTCAAAAACTGATATTGTATTCACAATAGAACATAGACAACATATCAAATGTCGAAAATGAGACATTTTGAAATTTCATGCCAAATATTGGCTCATTTGAAATTTCATGACAGCAACACATCTCAAAAAAGTTGGGACGGGGCAATAAGAGGCTGGAAAAGTTAAAGGCACAAAAAAGAAACAGCTGGAGGACCAAATTGCAACTCATTAGGTCAATTAGCAATAGGTCATTAACATGACTGGGTATAAAAAGAGCATCTTGGAGTAGCAGCGGCTCTCAGAAGTAAAGATGGGAAGAGGATCACCAATCCCCCTAATTCTGTGCCGACAAATAGTGGAGCGATATCAGGAGTTCGACAGTGTAAAATTGCAAAGAGTTTGAACATATCATCATCTACAGTGCATAATATCATCAAAAGATTCAGAGAATCTGGAAGAATCTCTGTGCGTAAGGGTCAAGGCCGGAAAACCATACTGGGTGCCCGTGATCTTCGGGCCCTTAGACGGCACTGCATCACATACAGGCATGCTTCTGTATTGGAAATCACAAAATGGGCTCAGGAATATTTCCAGAGAACATTATCTGTGAACACAATTCACCGTGCCATCCGCCGTTGCCAGCTAAAACTCTATAGTTCAAAGAAGAAGCCGTATCTAAACATGATCCAGAAGCGCACACGTCTTCTCTGGGCCAAGGCTCATTTAAAATGGACTGTGGCAAAGTGGAAAACTCTTCTGTGGTCAGACGAATCAAAATTTGAAGTTCTTTATGGAAATCAGGGACGCCGTTTCATTCAGACTAAAGAGGAGAAGGACGACCCAAGTTGTTATCAGCGCTCAGTTCAGAAGCCTGCATCTCTGATGGTATGGGGTTGCATTAGTGCGTGTAGCATGGTCAGCTTGCACATCTGGAAAGACACCATCAATGCTGAAAGGTATATCCAGGTTCTAGAGCAACATATGCTCCCATCCAGACGACGTCTCTTTCGGGGAAGACCTTGCATTTTCCAACATGACAATGCCAAACCACATACTGCATCAATTACAGCATCATGGCTGCATAGAAGAAGGGTCCGGGTACAGAACTGGCCAGCCTGCAGTCCAGATCTTTCACCCATAGAAAACATTTGGCGCATCATAAAATGGAAGATACGACAAAAAAGACCTAAGACAGTTGAGCAACTAGAATCCTACATTAGACAAGAATGGGTTAACATTCCTATCCCTAAACTTGAGCAACTTGTCTCCTCAGTCCCCAGACGTTTACAGACTGTTGTAAAGAGAAAAGGGGATGTCTCACAGTGGTAAACATGGCCTTGTCCCAACTTTTTTGAGATGTGTTGTTGTCATGAAATTTAAAATCACCTATTTTTTCTCTTTAAATGATAAATTTTCTCAGTTTAAACATTTGATATGTCATCTATGTTCTATTCTGAATAAAATATGGAATTTTGAAACTTCCACATCATTGCATTTTGTTTTTATTTACAATTTGTACTTTGTCCCAACTTTTTTGGAATCGGGGTTGTACTTGTCTTGCAAAATCTGGGGGAAGAAAAGAAATCTAGTATATAAACTCACTGGCTGCTTTATTAGGTACACCCATGCATACACCTGCTGTTTTATGCAGTTCTTTAATCAGCCGATCCCTTGACAGCAGCACAATGCATCAAATCATACATATACAAATCAAGAGCTTCAATTAATATTCACAATGTTCAAACATCAGAATGGGAAAAATTGTGATCTCAAAGTATGACTTTCTTTCACTGTGGCATGGGTGTTGGTTTGAGCCCGATGGACTGGTTTGAGTATTTCAGAAACTGCTGATCTCCTGGGGTTTTCACACACAACAGTCTCTCGAGTTTACATAGAATGGTGTGAAAAACAAAAAAACACTGAGTGAGTGAGTAACAGTTCTTTGGGTGGAAACAAATGTCTTGTTGATAAGAGAGGTCAGAGAAAAATGGACAGATTGGTTTGAGCTGCCAGGAAGGATATAATCAAGTCAAGTCAAAGTCCATCTCATGCCAGAATCTGGTCTTCCCAGGCAGTCTTCTGTCCCAGTACTAACCAACTCTTTAAGGCGTATGGGTGCAGTCCCGATCTCCATTTCGGTAGCCCTCGGCCTCTCGCCTATACAGCTAGGGTTACAATGGGGGGCTAGTCCTCCGGTAACTGCAAGAGTTTGACTCCCCACTCATATCTGTATTGCAGTGTGCCTTGCCAGACGGTAGGTACCATTTTTATGATGGCCTTTGGTATGACCTGACCATGAGTAGACCTTGCAATCTCCAGGTCAAGAGGCAGACACGCTAACCACTAGGTCAGCTCATGGTGGATGAAGGATATCGTAAATCATAGCAACTTTTTACAACCATGGTGAGCAGAAAAGCATCTCCCCATGCAAAAGCAGAAGACCACACAGGGTTCCACTCCTAACACTTCTAATAGACTAATGATTTATATGTATTAATTCTGAAGTTAAATTAATAACAGCTGAAAAGAAGAAAGTCTATTGATGGAGAACTGGAATTACGGGAAACCATCATCTTCATCACCATCACTGCCAGACATCATTGTGTCTGACAGTGAATAAAAAAAGGAAGTGGCTGCGAGTTCATGATGGGCCTCACTCAACCCATACCTGCCAATCACTTCATGCTGTGATATACATGTTTTCAGCTAACTGTATCTGGAAAATATGCTTTTAAAGTGGCATTTGAAAGGACCCATGTTGCACGGGATATAATTATGCGCATAATTTCTGCCGTGTCAAAGCATTATTAAGGCCGTGGGTCTATGCCACTGTGGCCATCATATGGTTTCAATATTGTTTTAAACATCCAGTGTTTTAAAATATAGATACAGATGTTGCATAATTAAAAGTCGCACTGGTACTGGAGTGTGTGACGATGTGCAAGTGTGTGTTTTGGCTTGTGCTTGAGTGCCACAGGTAAGGTTTCATAATGAGGCTAATTAGCAGTTTAAAAGATATGCTCTAAACAAGCTCTAGTGAATAGCAATGAGAGCTAGCGGTGCATACAAACACATACAGTCTTCCCTAGTTAGCTTTTTTTTTAGCCTACAGGTCTTAACAGGTGTTTAGTTGGGCTAGCATGAATTTGGGCACAAATATGCTTGTTAACTGTTGCCTTTCTTTTGTTAAAAAAAGGAAAAAAGTGGAAGAAAAAGAAGAAACAGAAGGACTGAGCACAGGAGTGTTTGCATCAACACATTCTCGACATGTTTTACTTCTCAGTTGTGACGTGGTATTTATAGATTGTGAATATCCTTGGGGAGCTGAAAATTTTGCTTCAAGACTGAAGTTTTTTTTTTTTTTACCGTGTGAGATTTTTAATAAAAAATGGTCGACTTCTAAAGGTCAGTTGCATTGACTCATTGAAAAGCAATCATTTTCTCAAAGTAATGAACTCTTTGATAATCATAATGGTAATCATTCTCCATGGGTCTGCTGAACATGCACAAAAAGAGCAAAGAACGTCTTTATCTAAATACTGTATACACCGCCCTCCATGATTATTGGCACCCCTTGTAAAGGTTAATAAAAAGGGTGAGAAAAAAAATCCAAAAATCTTTTTATTAAAGTCGTTTCATCTCGCACTGAGAAAATGAAAAAAAAAATCCAACCTTTAATTGAAATTAATTTATTCAGAGAAAAGCAAATCCCTAATCAAGAAATTAATTATTTTCAACAACAAAAACACTTGTGGCACGATCATTGGCACCCCTGGAAACTATAGTGAACACAATGTAACTTGATTGAAGTGTGTAAGAACTATCAAGCTGTAATCGATGACTTCCTGATTAACTGGGGAACAAATGAGGTGACACAGAGACCAAATTTCCTTAGTCATCCATCACCATGGGAAAGATAACAGAACACACAAACCAAATGAGGGAGAAGTGTGTCAACCTTCATAGATCAGGGAACGGTTATAAAAAATTACAACTCACCTGAAAATGTCCATTTCTACTGTTAGAGCAATAATAAAATACTGGACACCAGCTGGAACTCAAACTCACCTGGAAGAGGAACCAAGTTTATTTTACCCCATGTACAGTGAGGATGAGGGTAAGAGAGGCAAAAATATCCCCAAGGATCACTGTTGGTGAATTACAAGAAAAAGTAAAATCTTGGGGTTTCCAAGTCTTCAAAACCACCATCAGACTCCACCTCCATGCCAACAGATTATTTGCCAGAACAAAGCCTTTTCTGTCAGTTAACCACAAACATAAGTGTCTGAAGTTTGTGAAACTCTACTATAGCTTTGACTGGAACCGTGTTCTCTGGTCTGATGGAACAAAAATGGAGCTTTTTGGCAAAAAACACTCACGGTGGGTTTGGTGTAAAAAGAAGGATGACTATAATGAAAAGAACCCAATCCCAACTGTAAAATATGGTTAAGTTCTGTGATGTTTTGGGGCTGTTTTTCCTCCAAAGACCATGAAAACTTTGTTAGGGTCCATGGCATCATGGACTCCATGAAATTCCAGGACATTTTAAATCACAATTTGGCTCCTCTGCCAGGAAACTAAAACTGGATTGTCATTGGATCTTCCAGCAGGGCAATGATCCAAAGGATATGTCCAAATCAACACAAAAATGGTTACTGAGCACAGAATCAAGCTTCTGTCATGAATAGCTCAGTCCCCTGAGCTGAACCCCAGTGAAAACTTGTGGGGTGAGTTGAAGACGAGAGAGCACAAGAGAAGGTCGAGGACCCTGAATGATCTGGAGAGATTGTGTAAAGAGGAATGGGCTCAGATGTCCTGCTCTGCATCTCCAACCTTATAAAATGTTATAGGAGAGACTCGGTGCTGTTTTACTGGCAAAGGGAGGCTGTACAAAGTATTAAATGCAGTGATGACAATAAGAGTGGTACATGTGTTTTTGTTGAAAATAATTATTTCTTGATGAGGAATTTGTTTTTCTCTGAATAAATTTGTCAACTGAAGGTTGGATTTTTCTAATTTTTTTCAGTCTCAAATTAAGTGACTTCATCCAAATATTTTTGGATTTTTTTTCAAACCCTGGGTGGAATAATTGTGCAAGGCAATGTATGCTTGTTTTCCTGAATAATTTCAATGTATAATGTTGCTTGAAAGTTTGTGAACCCTTTAGAATTTTCTAAATTTCTGCATAAATATGACCTAAAACAACATCAGATTTTCACACAAGTCCTAAAAGTAGATAAAGAGAACCCAGTTAAACAAATGAGACAAAAATATTATACTTGGTCATTTATTTATTGAGAAAATGATCCAATATTACATATCTGTGAGTGGCAAAAGTATGTGAACCTCTAGGATTAGCAGTTAATTTGAAGTTGAAATTAGAGTCAGGTGTTTTCAATCAATGGGATGACAATCAGGTGTGAGTGGGCACCCTGTTTTATTGAAAGAACAGGAATCTATCAAAGTCTGATCTTCACAACACGTGTTTGTGGAAGTGTATCATGGCACGGACAAAGGAGATTTCTGAGGACCTCAGAAAAAGCGTTGTTGATGCTCATCAGGCTGGAAAAGGTTACAAAACCATCTCTAAAGAGTTTGGACTCCACCAATCCACAGTCAGACAGATTGTGTACAAATGGAGGAAATTCAAGACCATTGTTACCCTCCCCAGGAGTGGTCAACCAACAAAGATCACTCCAAGAGCAAGGCGTGTAATAGACGGCGAGGTCACAAAGGACAACTGAAGGCCTCTCTCACATTGGCTAATGTTCATGAGTCCACCATCAGGAGAACACTGAACAACAATGGTGTGCATGGCAGGGTTGCAAGGAGAAAGCCACTGCTCTCCAAAAAGAACATTGCTGCTTGTCTGCAGTTTGCTAAAGATCACATGGACAAGCCAGAAGGCTACTGGAAAAATATTTTGTGGATGAATGAAACCAACATAGAACTTTTTGGTTTAAATGAGACACATTATGTTTGGAGAAAGGAAGACACTGCATTCCAGCATAAGAATCTCATCCCATCTGTGAAACATGGTGGTGGTAGTATCATGGTTTGGGCCTGTTTTGCTGCATCTGGGCCAGGACGGCTTGCCATCATTGATGAAACAATGAATTCTGAATTATACCAACGAATTCAAAAGGAAAATGTCAGGACATCTGTCCATAAACTGAATCTCAAGAGAAGGTGGGTCATGCAGCAAGACAACGACCCTAAGCACACAAGTTGTTCTACCAAAGAATGGTTAAAGAAGAATAAAGTTAATGTTTTGGAATAACCAAGTCAAAGTCCTGACCTTAATCCAATCGAAATGTTGTGGAAGGACCTGAAGCGAGCAGTTCATGTGAGGAAACCCACCAACATCCCAGAGTTGAAGCTGTTCTGTACGGAGGAATGGGCTAAAATTCCTCCAAGCCGGTGTGCAGGACTGATCAACAGTTACCGGAAACGTTTAGTTGCAGTTATTGCTGCACAAGGGGGTCACACCAGATACTGAAAGCAAAGGTTCACATACTTTTGCCACTCACAGATATGTAATACTGGATCATTTTCCTCAATAAATAAATGACCAAGTATAATATTTTCGTCTCATTTGTTTAACTGGGTTCTCTTTATCTACTTTTAGTACTTGTGTGAAAATCTGATGATGTTCTAGGTCATATTTATGCATAAATATTTATGCAGAAAATTCTAAAGGGTTCACAAACTTTCCAGCACTACTGTAATGTTCTCAGTGGACATTGCATAACTCCTTCTGACCCTGATAGGAATAATACATTATCTGATTGCGTACATAAATTCTTTCCTGATAGGACTTAAAGGGATAGTTCGGGATTTTTGACATGAATCTGTATGGCATCCCCATCAATAGTGTCATGCAAACACACTGACTTACCCCTGACAGCATCCTGTGAGTCCAGTTCTTGTCCAGTTTTGGTCCAGACGAAAGTAGTCCGACAAGTTTGTTGGGGTCACGAAAGTAAAACGTTTTTCGTCTCAAAACAGTATGTGTTCAAAAGAGTGATATATTTGCATCACAAAACCGTTGCCAAATAAAAAGTCAGACCTCGAAATCGCTTGGCACTATTTTCTCTCCCTTCTTATCACTGCGCGCTGCCGCCAGGTGACAGCCACGGCTGTTTCATTCATTGTTTACTAGTGATGGGAATTTGGGCTCTTTTGGCTCTTCTTACTATAAGGAGCCGGCTCTTTCGGAAGATTTTTTATAATTATTTCTCATGACTTGTACATTCACATCGAGTACACATATCAATGCAAATTAACACGAAGGGATTTACTAGATCAATTTATATCTGGAACTATTTTCAGCCACAGCACAGGCAAAGCACCGCTGCAGGCACAAAGACACCGCGCAGCGCCTGAAAACGGGTGCGCAGCGCCTGCAAACCCGTTTTCAGGTGCTGCGCGGTATCTTTGCGCCTGCAGCGGTGCTTCGACAACTATGATCCCTGACTCTAAAATCATACACTGTCTGATTTTATACTGTACATAAATACTGTATAAAGCTCTTAATATAGACCGGGTTCGCAACTTTGAGAAAGAAATCTGCTGATTTATGAATTAATTAACAACCAAGTGTATGGCAGAATGCTTACAGAGTTGGAGTGCCAAATGAGTATAAAGGAAAATTTAATGAGGGGAAAAATATCAGAAAAACTAAGATATGTGACTAACATCAGTCAGAAGACTCACAGTTGGTGTTTCATTAAAATGACCAAATGTCCAAAGTCTAATTGTAACAAAAGTTACAAATTTGAACATTTCCTTACCTAATCTTACAACCCCGATTCCAAAAAAGTTGGGACAAAGTACAAATTGTAAATAAAAACGGAATGCAATAATTTACAAATCTCAAAAACTGATATTGTACTCACAATAGAACATAGACAACATATCAAATGTCGAAAGTGAGACATTTTGAAATTTCATGCCAAATATTGGCTCATTTGAAATTTCATGACAGCAACACATCTCAAAAAAGTTGGGACAGGGGCAATAAGAGGCTGGAAAAGTTAAAGGTACAAAAAAGAAACAGCTGGAGGACGAAATTGCAACTCATTAGGTCAATTGGCAATAGGTCATTAACATGACTGGGTATAAAAAGAGCATCTTGGAGTGGCAGCGGCTCTCAGAAGTAAAGATGGGAAGAGGATCACCAATCCCCCTAATTCTGTGCCGACAAATAGTGGAGCGATATCAGGAGTTCGACAGTGTAAAATTGCAAAGAGTTTGAACATATCATCATCTACAGTGCATAATATCATCAAAAGATTCAGAGAATCTGGAAGAATCTCTGTGCGTAAGGGTCAAGGCCGGAAAACCATACTGGGTGCCCGTGATCTTCGGGCCCTTAGACGGCACTGCATCACATACAGGCATGCTTCTGTATTGGAAATCACAAAATGGGCTCAGGAATATTTCCAGAGAACATTATCTGTGAACACAATTCACCGTGCCATCCGCCGTTGCCAGCTAAAACTCTATAGTTCAAAGAAGAAGCCGTATCTAAACGTGATCCAGAAGCGCAGACGTCTTCTCTGGGCCAAGGCTCATTTAAAATGGACTGTGACAAAGTGGAAAACTGTTCTGTGTTCAGACGAATCAAAATTTGAAGTTCTTTATGGAAATCAGGGACGCTGTTTCATTCGGACTAAAGAGGAGAAGGACGACCCAAGTTGTTATCGGCGCTCAGTTCAGAAGCCTGTATCTCTGATGGTATGGGGTTGCATTAGTGCGTGTAGCATGGTCAGCTTGCACATCTGGAAAGACACCATCAATGCTGAAAGGTATATCCAGGTTCTAGAGCAACATGCTCCCATCCAGACGACGTCTCTTTCGGGGAAGACCTTGCATTTTCCAACATGACAATGCCAAACCACATACTGCATCAATTACAGCATCATGGCTGCATAGAAGGGTCCGGGTACTGAACTGGCCAGGCTGCAGTCCAGATCTTTCACCCATAGAAAACATTTGGCATATCATAAAATGGAAGATACGACAAAAAAGACCTAAGACAGTTGAACAACTAGAATCCTACATTAGACAAGAATGGGTTAACATTCCTATCCCTAAACTTGAGCAACTTGTCTCCTCAGTCCCCAGACGTTTACAGACTGTTGTAAAGAGAAAAGGGGATGTCTCACAATGGTAAACATGGCCTTGTCCCAACTTTTTTGAGATGTGTTGTTGTCATGAAATTTAAAATCACCTAATTTCTCTCTTTAAATGATACATTTTCTCAGTTTAAACATTTGATATGTCATCTATGTTCTATTCTGAATAAAATATGGAATTTTGAAACTTCCACATCATTGCATTCCGTCTTTATTTACAATTTGTACTTTGTCCCAACTTTTTTGGAATCGGGGTTGTACTTGTCTTGCAAAATCTGGGGGAAGAAAAGAAATCTAGTATATAAACTCACTGGCTGCTTTATTAGGTACACCCATGCATACACCTGCTGTTTTATGCAGTTCTTTAATCAGCCGATCCCTTGACAGCAGCACAATGCATCAAATCATACATATACAAATCAAGAGCTTCAATTAATATTCACAATGTTCAAACATCAGAATGGGAAAAATTGTGATCTCAAAGTATGACTTTCTTTCACTGTGGCATGGGTGTTGGTTTGAGCCCGATGGACTGGTTTGAGTATTTCAGAAACTGCTGATCTCCTGGGGTTTTCACACACAACAGTCTCTCGAGTTTACATAGAATGGTGTGAAAAACAAAAAAAACACTGAGTGAGTGAGTAACAGTTCTTTGGGTGGAAACAAATGTCTTGTTGATAAGAGAGGTCAGAGAAAAATGGACAGATTGGTTTGAGCTGCCAGGAAGGATATAATCAAGTCAAGTCAAAGTCCATCTCATGCCAGAATCTGGTCTTCCCAGGCAGTCTTCTGTCCCAGTACTAACCAACTCTTTAAGGCGTATGGGTGCAGTCCCGATCTCCATTTCGGTAGCCCTCGGCCTCTCGCCTATACAGCTAGGGTTACAATGGGGGGCTAGTCCTCCGGTAACTGCAAGAGTTTGACTCCCCACTCATATCTGTATTGCAGTGTGCCTTGCCAGACGGTAGGTACCATTTTTATGATGGCCTTTGGTATGACCTGACCATGAGTAGACCTTGCAATCTCCAGGTCAAGAGGCAGACACGCTAACCACTAGGTCAGCTCATGGTGGATGAAGGATATCGTAAATCATAGCAACTTTTTACAACCATGGTGAGCAGAAAAGCATCTCCCCATGCAAAAGCAGAAGACCACACAGGGTTCCACTCCTAACACTTCTAATAGACTAATGATTTATATGTATTAATTCTGAAGTTAAATTAATAACAGCTGAAAAGAAGAAAGTCTATTGATGGAGAACTGGAATTACGGGAAACCATCATCTTCATCACCATCACTGCCAGACATCATTGTGTCTGACAGTGAATAAAAAAAGGAAGTGGCTGCGAGTTCATGATGGGCCTCACTCAACCCATACCTGCCAATCACTTCATGCTGTGATATACATGTTTTCAGCTAACTGTATCTGGAAAATATGCTTTTAAAGTGGCATTTGAAAGGACCCATGTTGCACGGGATATAATTATGCGCATAATTTCTGCCGTGTCAAAGCATTATTAAGGCCGTGGGTCTATGCCACTGTGGCCATCATATGGTTTCAATATTGTTTTAAACATCCAGTGTTTTAAAATATAGATACAGATGTTGCATAATTAAAAGTCGCACTGGTACTGGAGTGTGTGACGATGTGCAAGTGTGTGTTTTGGCTTGTGCTTGAGTGCCACAGGTAAGGTTTCATAATGAGGCTAATTAGCAGTTTAAAAGATATGCTCTAAACAAGCTCTAGTGAATAGCAATGAGAGCTAGCGGTGCATACAAACACATACAGTCTTCCCTAGTTAGCTTTTTTTTTAGCCTACAGGTCTTAACAGGTGTTTAGTTGGGCTAGCATGAATTTGGGCACAAATATGCTTGTTAACTGTTGCCTTTCTTTTGTTAAAAAAAGGAAAAAAGTGGAAGAAAAAGAAGAAACAGAAGGACTGAGCACAGGAGTGTTTGCATCAACACATTCTCGACATGTTTTACTTCTCAGTTGTGACGTGGTATTTATAGATTGTGAATATCCTTGGGGAGCTGAAAATTTTGCTTCAAGACTGAAGTTTTTTTTTTTTTTACCGTGTGAGATTTTTAATAAAAAATGGTCGACTTCTAAAGGTCAGTTGCATTGACTCATTGAAAAGCAATCATTTTCTCAAAGTAATGAACTCTTTGATAATCATAATGGTAATCATTCTCCATGGGTCTGCTGAACATGCACAAAAAGAGCAAAGAACGTCTTTATCTAAATACTGTATACACCGCCCTCCATGATTATTGGCACCCCTTGTAAAGGTTAATAAAAAGGGTGAGAAAAAAAATCCAAAAATCTTTTTATTAAAGTCGTTTCATCTCGCACTGAGAAAATGAAAAAAAAAATCCAACCTTTAATTGAAATTAATTTATTCAGAGAAAAGCAAATCCCTAATCAAGAAATTAATTATTTTCAACAACAAAAACACTTGTGGCACGATCATTGGCACCCCTGGAAACTATAGTGAACACAATGTAACTTGATTGAAGTGTGTAAGAACTATCAAGCTGTAATCGATGACTTCCTGATTAACTGGGGAACAAATGAGGTGACACAGAGACCAAATTTCCTTAGTCATCCATCACCATGGGAAAGATAACAGAACACACAAACCAAATGAGGGAGACGTGTGTCAACCTTCATAGATCAGGGAACGGTTATAAAAAAATACAACTCACCTGAAAATGTCCATTTCTACTGTTAGAGCAATAATAAAATACTGGACACCAGCTGGAACTCAAACTCACCTGGAAGAGGAACCAAGTTTATTTTACCCCATGTACAGTGAGGATGAGGGTAAGAGAGGCAAAAATATCCCCAAGGATCACTGTTGGTGAATTACAAGAAAAAGTAAAATCTTGGGGTTTCCAAGTCTTCAAAACCACCATCAGACTCCACCTCCATGCCAACAGATTATTTGCCAGAACAAAGCCTTTTCTGTCAGTTAACCACAAACATAAGTGTCTGAAGTTTGTGAAACTCTACTATAGCTTTGACTGGAACCGTGTTCTCTGGTCTGATGGAACAAAAATGGAGCTTTTTGGCAAAAAACACTCACGGTGGGTTTGGTGTAAAAAGAAGGATGACTATAATGAAAAGAACCCAATCCCAACTGTAAAATATGGTTAAGCTCTGTGATGTTTTGGGGCTGTTTTTCCTCCAAAGACCATGAAAACTTTGTTAGGGTCCATGGCATCATGGACTCCATGAAATTCCAGGACATTTTAAATCACAATTTGGCTCCTCTGCCAGGAAACTAAAACTGGATCGTCATTGGATCTTCCAGCAGGGCAATGATCCGAAGCATATGTCCAAATCAACACAAAAATGGTGACTGAGCACAGAATCAAGCTTCTGTCATGAATAGCTCAGTCCCCTGAGCTGAACCCCAGTGAAAACTTGTGGGGTGAGTTGAAGACGAGAGAGCACAAGAGAAGGTCGAGGACCCTGAATGATCTGGAGAGATTGTGTAAAGAGGAATGGGCTCAGATGTCCTGCTCTGTATCTCCAACCTTATAAAATGTTATAGGAGAGACTCGGTGCTGTTTTACTGGCAAAGGGAGGCTGTACAAAGTATTAAATGCAGTGATGACAATAAGAGTGGTACATGTGTTTTTGTTGAAAATAATTATTTCTTGATGAGGAATTTGTTTTTCTCTGAATAAATTTGTCAACTGAAGGTTGGATTTTTCTAATTTTTTTTCAGTCTCAAATTAAGTGACTTCATCCAAATATTTTTGGATTTTTTTTCAAACCCTAGGTGGAATAATTGTGCAAGGCAATGTATGCTTGTTTTCCTGAATAATTTCAATGTATAATGTTGCTTGAAAGTTTGTGAACCCTTTAGAATTTTCTAAATTTCTGCATAAATATGACCTAAAACAACATCAGATTTTCACACAAGTCCTAAAAGTAGATAAAGAGAACCCAGTTAAACAAATGAGACAAAAATATTATACTTGGTCATTTATTTATTGAGGAAAATGATCCAATATTACATATCTGTGAGTGGCAAAAGTATGTGAACCTCTAGGATTAGCAGTTAATTTGAAGGTGAAATTAGAGTCAGGTGTTTTCAATCAATGGGATGACAATCAGGTGTGAGTGGGCACCCTGTTTTATTGAAAGAACAGGAATCTATCAAAGTCTGATCTTCACAACACGTGTTTGTGGAAGTGTATCATGGCACAAACAAAGGAGATTTCTGAGGACCTCAGAAAAAGCGTTGTTGATGCTCATCAGGCTGGAAAAGGTTACAAAACCATCTCTAAAGAGTTTGGACTCCACCAATCCACAGCCAGACAGATTGTGTACAAATGGAAGAAATTCAAGGCCATTGTTACCCTCCCCAGGAGTGGTCAACCAACAAAGATCACTCCAAGAGCAAGGCGTGTAATAGACGGCGAGGTCACAAAGGACCCCAGGGTAACTTCTAAGCAACTGAAGGCCTCTCTCACATTGGCTAATGTTAATGTTCATGAGTCCACCATCAGGAGAACACTGAACAACAATGGTGTGCATGGCAGGGTTGCAAGGAGAAAGCCACTGCTCTCCAAAAAGAACATTGCTGCTTGTCTGCAGTTTGCTAAAGATCACATGGACAAGCCAGAAGGCTACTGGAAAAATATTTTGTGAAAGAATGAAACCAACATAGAACTTTTTGGTTTAAATGAGACACATTATGTTTGGAGAAAGGAAGACACTGCATTCCAGCATAAGAATCTCATCCCATCTGTGAAACATGGTGGTGGTAGTATCATGGTTTGGGCCTGTTTTGCTGCATCTGGGCCAGGACGGCTTGCCATCATTGATGAAACAATGAATTCTGAATTATACCAGCGAATTCAAAAGGAAAATGTCAGGACATCTGTCCATAAACTGAATCTCAAGAGAAGGTGGGTCATGCAGCAAGACAACGACCCTAAGCACACAAGTCGTTCTACCAAAGAATGGTTAAAGAAGAATAAAGTTAATGTTTTGGAATGGCCAAGTCAAAGTCCTGACCTTAATCCAATCGAAATGTTGTGGAAGGACCTGAAGCGAGCAGTTCATGTGAGGAAACCCACCAACATCCCAGAGTTGAAGCTGTTCTGTATGGAGGAACGGGCTAAAATTCCTCCAAGCCGGTGTGCAGGACTGATCAACAGTTACCGGAAACGTTTAGTTGCAGTTATTGCTGCACAAGGGGGTCACACCAGATACTGAAAGCAAAGGTTCACATACTTTTGCCACTCACAGATATGTAATACTGGATCATTTTCCTCAATAAATAAATGACCAAGTATAATATTTTCGTCTCATTTGTTTAACTGGGTTCTCTTTATCTACTTTTAGTACTTGTGTGAAAATCTGATGATGTTCTAGGTCATATTTATGCAGAAATATTTATGCAGAAAATTCTAAAGGGTTCACAAACTTTCCAGCACCACTGTAATGTTCTCAGTGGACATTGCATAACTCCTTCTGACCCTGATAGGAATAATACATTATCTGATTGCGTACATAAATTCTTTCCTGATAGGACTTAAAGGGATAGTTCGGGATTTTTGACATGAATCTGTATGGCATCCCCATCAATAGTGTCGTGCAAACACACTGACTTACCCCTGACAGCATCCTGTGAGTCCAGTTCTTGTCCAGTTTTGGTCCAGACGAAAGTAGTCCGACAAGTTTGTTGGGGTCACGAAAGTAAAACGTTTTTCGTCTCAAAACAGTATGTGTTAAAAAGAGTGATATATTTGCATCACAAAACCGTTGCCAAATAAAAAGTCAGACCTCGAAATCGCTTGGCACTATTTTCTCTCCCTTCTTATCACTGCGCGCTGCCGCCAGGTGACAGCCACGGCTGTTTCATTCATTGTTTACTAGTGATGGGAATTTGGGCTCTTTTGGCTCTTCTTACTATAAGGAGCCAGCTCTTTCGGAAGATTTTTTATAATTATTTCTCATGACTTGTACATTCACATCGAGTACACATATCAATGCAAATTAACACGAAGGGATTTACTAGACCAATTTATATCTGGAACTATTTTCAGCCACAGCACAGGCAAAGCACCGCTGCAGGTGCAAAGACACCGCGCAGCGCCTGAAAACGGGTGCGCAGCGCCTGAAAACCCGTTTTCAGGTGCTGCGCGGTGTCTTTGCGCCTGCAGCGGTGCTTTGCCTGTGCTGTGGCTGAAAATAGTTCCAGATATAAATTGGTCTAGTAAATCCCTTCGTGTTAATTTGCATTGATATGTGTACTCGATGTGAATGTACAAGTCATGAGAAATAATTATAAAAAATCTTCCGAAAGAGCCGGCTCCTTATAGTAAGAAGAGCCAAAAGAGCCCAAATTCCCATCACTAATAAACAATGAATGAAACAGCCGTGGCTGTCACCTGGCAGCAGCGCGCAGTGATGAGAAGGGAGAGAAAATAGTGCCAAGCGATTTCGAGGTCTGACTTTTTATTTGACAACGGTTTTGTGATGCAAATATATCACTCTTTTGAACACATACTGTTTTGAGACGAAAAACGTTTTACTTTCGTGACCCCAACAAACTTGTCGGACTACTTTCGTCTGGACCAAAACTGGACAAGAACTGGACTCACAGGATGCTGTCAGGGGTAAGTCAGTGTGTTTGCACGACACTATTGATGGGGATGCCATACAGATTCATGTCAAAAATCCCGAACTATCCCTTTAAATCCTCACGGCATCAAATTCAACCCTGAAATGTGTCCATGTTCCTCAAGTGTTTAACAAATCAGCATTTATGTATATATCTCACACAAATCCTGCTCCAGACTTTAACAATATTGTAAAACTGGCATAACGATTTGCAGACAATTGTTTTTGAAAAAAACATAGTAAAGTTTGTACAGAAGCAAATGACAGAATATATCTATAAAGACAGTTTATCGAGAGATGTTCCATAAGCCATGAGACTTAAACACATATTGAGGCACAGTTGTAGTCAGACGTTTACATACAGCGACATGAATGTTATCCTGGATATGATTGTCATGGCAATATCTGGGCTTTCAGTAATTTCTTTGCATGCTGTACATTCTTTTTCTGTGACAGAATGTACAGCATACATCTTTAATTTAAAAAAAAAACACCAGAATTTGGTGCACAAGTTTTAATTTTCTTTGGGTTTTCTGAAATCAACACAGGGTCAAAATTATACATACAGGTCAAAAATATACATACAACACACTTAATATTTGGGTAAAATGTCTCTTCGCAAGATTCACTTTGATCAAATATTTTTGTTTACCATGAACAAGCTTCTGGCAGGATTCTGATTGGATATTTCATAAGTGCTCATGGTAGAATTGGTAGAGTTCAATTAATTTTTTTTTTCTTGGCATGGACTCGAGTTATAAGCCTGGTCCATATATGTTCAATAGTGTTGAAGTCAGAGCTGGTTTTAAGCTTAATATTAGCCTGCTTTATCCTCCACAACCAGCTCTGATGCGTGTTTGGGTTCATTGTCCTGTTGTAAGTTCCAAGTCATGTTCAAGTTTCTGATGGTTTACGCTGAAGAATTCTGAGGTAGTCCCTATCCTTCATTATTCCATCCCCTTTTGCAATGAACCAGTTCCACTGGCAGCAAAACAGCCCCAGAACATGATGATCCTACCACCACCACCAGCTGGTACAGTGCACATGGTGGTCATTGTGGCCAAACAACTCAATCTTTGTATCATCTGACCATACAGCTTTCCTCCAGACGGCTTTTTTCTTTGTTTGTGTGGTCAACTTCAAACTTTAGTTAGGCTTGAAGGTGTCAATTTTGGAGCAGGGATTTATTTCTTGGATAGCAGCCTCTTAGTCCATGGTGATCTGAACTGTAGACAGTGATCCATCAGCTTCCAGTTCATGGCAGGGCTGTGCCTTGGTGGTTCACAGGTTGTTCCTGACCATCCAAACCAATTTCCTTTCAGATGAGGGTGCTAGTTTGGGGTTTCTTGAAGCAAAGTGACTTGGCAAAGTGACTACACCTCACAATAACTTGGATACAATTGTTTGAACTGATCTTGGAATTTGCAGTTGTTTAGAAATGGCTCCAAGAGACATTCCCGAGTTGTGTACATCTGTGATCCTCTTTCTCAGATCTGCACTAAGCTCCTTGGACTTTCTCATTTTACTGTGTGTTGGTCAGTCCAATGAGTGCTGTAAACAAACCCTTTTTATGAAGGCACAGAGAAGCTACTGGCTGTAGTCAATCATGATCACTAACAGGAAGTTAAGAAGCCTTGGCCTTGGCAAGATAAGAGACATTTTGGAAGTTTCAGCACCTCTGAATTAATAATCTAAGTGAGCGTATGTACATTTTTGACCCTGTTTGTATAATTTTGACCCTGTGTTGATTTCAGAAAACCCAAAGAAAATTAAAACTTCTGCACCAAATTCTAGTGTTGTTTTTTTTTAAATTAAAGATGCATGCTGTACATTCTGCCACAGGAAAAGAACAGTTCAAAGAAATTACTGAAAGCCCATGACATTCATGTCACTGTGTGTAAATTTCTGACCACAACTGTACATGTTACACAACACTGTTCACATCATCTTGTTTTATTAATCAAATTTTGACAGAAATTGATTGTTTGTTTGTTTGTTTTTGCAATTTTGGCATTTTAGTTTCTGTCAACTGTTGCCACGATGTTGAAGAATTGCTGTCGAGGTTGAGGTAAATGGATGAGATAGACAAGGTGAATGAGCTCTGAGGTCACTAGTGCAGTTAAGAGATAAAGTGAATATAAACAAATGCTATCCAAGCTTTCCTTCACTTTCAAACAATAAGAACAACGCCTGTGCAAAAACTAGAAATTCATTACTCATTATGGAGAACATCATTGATCAATGCACCAAATCAATCAATCAATCAATCAATCAATCAATCAATCAATCAATTAATTAATTAATTAATCTACAGAATCCATTTCATCCCATTCAGGGTCCCGGTGGATCCAGGAACACTGGGTGTCAGGAATACACTTTGATTGTACAACAGACCATGGCAAGTAACCAGGCATGCACACAGACACATTCACACGTAAGCTTTGCCAATCCACTGACCAACATGTTTCTGAGATGGAGGAGAAAATGAAAAACTCAAAGGAGACTCACAGAGAACATGCACGGACAGTATCCTGAGATCAGGATGGAGCTGTGAGGTGTCAATGCAACCCACTGCACCACCGAGCAAAACTAGCTGTGCTCTCTGGGTGGGAGGGGTTTAATTTTCTCTCTCCCCTGTCAATCATAGATACACTAGCCAATCATGGACACCTGTGAGCTCATGTATGCAGAAGACAGCAGATGCCTTTTGATTCAGCTGAGCACCAATTTGAAAAAATATGGTTGACTGGCTTCACGTGTATCAGAAGGACCTGGAAGTTTTTAGGAACTGGAAGAACTTTTTAGTTCTTAAAGCTGCTGGAGGAAGAACACCTTTTTGTGTGATGATGACGCAGGAACTGGGAATGAATGTAATTCTTAGAATGCCATTTTGAGGGACTTTTTTAGCTCCTATAGTACTTCAGGGTAGGTACTCTCTCAGCACAAGAGGAACCACGATTGACGCAAGTGTACGGTGATTGGTCCAGACATAACTGTACATTGATTGGTCAAGCATGTGCCAGTGCAGCATCAGCAACCACCATTTTTAAAAATCCGTGTAAAACTTTAGAAGAGCTCTTAACGTTCGTGTTAAAAAAATGAAAAAAAAAAATGGACCAACGGAGAAGTCCATTGATCCTATATATGACAGAGAAATTCCAGCACCATTTTGACACATCTAAGCAAAATCTTCACTTGCATTTCCTGCTAACGTTACGCTAGCAAGCCAGCTTACATCATTTCAGTGCTCCTACTAGTGCTGCAAATGCAAACAGCAAAAAAGCCCTTGAAGGTACTGTATGTAATTCTCACAGGAGCTCTCCAGTAAGATAAGTCCCTCGAATTATCTGGTCCAAAAGCACATAGAGAAAGCATGCGCTAGCCTTTATCCTTCCCCCGTTGCTAACTGTATGAATAGTGTCGAGCTAGCTGGAGGGTGTCAATTGGCAGGTGACCAAATTGGGGTGAAAATATGAGGGGATTTACACAAAGAGACAAATCTCCAAACTAACAAACACAGGATATATGAAAATAACAAATGCTCAGGTGCCAATACCATTAATAACCAAAAAACAAAAGTGACAATTGTGTGGATAGAATAAGAGTTGAATTTATGAACTGGACTGAAATAAGAGAAGCAGAGAAAAGCAAGGATGGAAAGAAAGAAAAAGATTAGGAGGAAGAGTTATGAAAGCACTTAAAGCCTCTCAGACCTTCTTATGCTTGGAGCTTTCATTATCTTTCTGCACAGTAAAAGGATCTTATCTGTCCATCAAACAGAGTCAGGTAGTAAACACTAATGCATGATTTGTAACAATCACAATTGTTGTGTGTTCAAATATAATGGTGGCCCATTTATTTGAGAGCATAATTCAAGGCTTTTGAACTTTACTCAGTGTTCTGAACGCTTCACAAACTTTTCCTGTATTACAGTTCAAACTTGAATGGACAACGTAACTCTAAAGTGTATTAAGCTAAGTTACAAGTCAGTTAAAGTCCCTAAACACTGATTATGTATAAACAGCTCGAAAGAGAAAAGTGGCTCTGATCCACCAACTTGTCAAACTATTTTAATGACTAATTGGAAGACGAAAAAGAAGAAGCCTTTATTTATCACATATACTCAAGCACAGTGAAATTCCTCCTCTGCATTTAATAAATCTGAAGCAGTGAACACACACACACACACACACACACACACACATACCCAGAGCAGTGGGCAACTACTGTATGCTACAGTACCCTGGGAGCAATTGGGGTTTTGGTGCCTTGCTCAAGTTAAGGTGCTGTTCATTCACTCAACTCCTCTCACATTTTTCCTGCCGGTTCCAGGAATTGAACCAGCAACCCTTTGGGGCCATGGCTGCCTCCATGAGAGCTAAACAGTAGCAGAGTTAAATAATACATGATACAACAGTGAGTTCTGGTCTACTAATCTGATTGGTCAAGTGATGTTCCAAGAGTCCTTGGACATTTCATTGTATGTATGTGTTACAGGTCAAAAAAATTTCAAACTAGGTGATTTTTTTTTTTACCTGGGTTAAAATTTTTATCTAGTTCATAATTTCCAACCTAGGTAAAATTTCAGATTATCTAAGATTCTTAAAAGTCGGCGTATCAGACGCTCGCTGGCCGTGCTGTGAAAATTGTGCATGCAGACACTCATCTAAGTTTCCAAATCTGTCATTGCTTAACTCTTGAATATTTTCTATCATGAATACTATCAGTAAAAAGCTCATCATTTCTGCTGTCCAAAGAAATGTATCTGGTTAAGATCTGTTCAGTACTTTGGGAGTAATGGCAGGTTGAAGTTGGTATAACAGAGTAAAAACTCTGCTTGCGGGACGTCGGGAAACTGCCGGTGCTTTTTGAGTCACAGGAAAGTGCTCAGGCTCTCTCTCTCTCTCTCTCTCTCTCTCTCTCCTGATCTGTTTCTGACTGGATTATTTGTGAATATCAATCAGATAACTTTTATAGGGATGTTCTCTCACTGTTTCTTATGAAGCATTTAGCAAAATTTTCCGTCTGCTAGTTTTGATGTCATGATTCATGGGAGACTTTGAAGTGAGTTTTCATAGCTTTACCTACTTCTTTTTTTTTCAAATAGAACTGATTCATGTAAGTAAATAACTATTTTAGAATATAACTGTAGTTGTTTTGATGAAAACTATTCAAATCTTAGTGGTTGGAATGAGATTTTAAAAACTGGAAGTCAGAAACGCGGGTGGTAGAAATGGGCAACTGGACTTGCTTGAAAATTCTTGAAAACATTTCACCTCTCGTCCAAAAGGCTTCCTCAGTTCTGTCTGACTAATGGGGAGTATCAGATATTTATCCTCTCCTGGCTCAGAATCAGAATTCTGATAACCAGCTCATCTAAGGTGTCATTGAGGCATCATGTTGGTGTGGGTCGCTGGAAGCTGGGTGTGAACCTCCAGCGACCCACACCAACATGATGCCTCAATGACACCTTAGATGAGCTGGTCATCAGAATTCTGATTCTGAGCCAGGAGAGGATAAATATCTGATACTCCCTATTAGTCAGACAGAACTGAGGAAGCCTTTTGGACGATAGGTGAAACGTTTTCAAGAATTTTCAAGCAAGTCCAGTTGCCCATTTCTACCACCCACAGTTTACTATGACCTGGATGATTGAGAATCTTCACAGACAAGTCAGAAACGCGAGTGTCAATTTCAATTCAATTAACTGGAATTGTTTATTGGATGTGGATCACAGTTTTTTCGAGGTTCGCCTTGAAAGCTGTGAATATTAATTGAAACAATCATTTATATTCTTTCATATAAACACTAGTAGGCCCTACTTTGAAACACAAAGGCCTACAGAGCACAAAGAGGATATTAGAAATAATCTTTTATTACTTTATTTTGATAGAGAATGGTAGATGTGAATGACACTCAATGCTTCTCATCTTATTATCTCTAGCTGCTTTATCCTGTTCTACAGGGTTGCAGGCAAGCTGGAGCCTATCCCAGCTGACTACGGGAAAAAGGCAGGGTACACCCTGGACAAGTCATCACAGGGCTGACACATAGACAACCATTCACACTCACTTTAGAGTCACCAGTTAACCTAACCTGCATGTCTTTGGACTGTGGGGGAAACCGGTGCACACGGACATGGGGAGAACATGCAAACTCTGCACAGAAAGGCCCTCGCCAGCCCTCGCTGGCTTGAACCCAGACCGTCTTGCTGTGAGGCGACAGTGCTAACCACTACACCACCATGCCGCCACGCTCAATGCTTTTTTTTAATGCATATTTTATAATTAACATTGATTTCTCCTTCTTGTGATGTATAAATGAGAGTGATGATCAGCTTTATATTGCACAAATAAAGCCATTTGGTGAAATTCTGAAGAAGAGAGTCTACTGATTTAATGTTTTTGCATAATCAGCATAATTAATACTAATTAAATGCTAATTTGCATTATTTGTTTTTACTAACTTTTCAAACTTTGTATTCAGTATACAACCATCTATGTGCCTACCAATTTCCATGCAAATATCTTGAAAAATAAAAAAGTTATTAAGAAAAAAGATTTGATCTCATTGGTTAATGAGGCCCATTTTGAACCATGTGATCCTCATACAGAATATTACGGCAGTTTTCGAAAAATTTAGCCATTTTTCAAACTTTGATTTGTAATATCTCAAGAACAGATAAACATATGTTAATTCTGTCAAAAGTATGTTGTTCTGCATTCAATTCTGAATTCAATGAGAGCAGTTTCAAGCAATTTGGATTGAATTTGAATTTTCACCTGATATCCCTACTTTAAAAGGGATTTTCCATCACTTCTGCTGTCTCTCTTTCTTCTATCCACTTCCTCTCTGCCTACACCTACTTAGTATTTCCACTTGTCTGTTTGTCTACCTATTCCTATCTACCATTTTTAAAAGCATATTTTTTCATACTTAAGCAGGATTCAAACTCAGAACCTTCTGCCTCTTAACCCAATAACTTAACCACTAAACCAGTGATGATGGCAATGTAACAAGTGATATGTATTTTGAATTTTTGAGTCCACTCTTATTATGTCATCAAATAATTTAAAATACAAATTCTTCCCAAATCATAACCCTAAACCCAACCCTAGATATAGTAAGTCTCCCTAATACAAGTAACAAATTATGAACTGGGTTAAAAATCCAAGCTTAGGTTGAAAAATTCCACCTGACCTACAATTTTGACCTGTACCATACCTATCTATGTACTGTATGTATTTCTGTATCACGTTGCTCATCAGTGACCTCCATGTAAAAATTCCACTTCCTAGTTTGAAACCGTTACTACACCAGTGTTAGCAACATCATCAGTAAACATACCAAATGCTACTTTTCAGGAAGATAACTTTTGGTTTAAAATATGAAAGATCTTCAGATGAAGATGAAAATTAGGAAAGGACGCCAACTTCAACAATGGGAAATGTACAAATCAATGTGCACTAGCTAACCAGCTAAAGGACGTATGGCTTCTTTGTGATCATCCATTACAGAAAAAAATATATAAAAACAAGTAGAAAATGAAACGAGACCGTCAATGACATCGTAACTCATTCCGGCCCTGTCTAGTCCAGAAGTGGGCCACCTTGCATAATAAATATTGCAAGCTATATACACATAACACACACACACACACACACACATATATATATATATATATATATATATATATATATA
This sequence comes from Neoarius graeffei, assembly GCF_027579695.1. Taxonomy (NCBI): domain Eukaryota; kingdom Metazoa; phylum Chordata; class Actinopteri; order Siluriformes; family Ariidae; genus Neoarius; species Neoarius graeffei. Next base: position 60,455,014 of record NC_083583.1, read on the forward strand.
TATATATATATATATATATATATATATATATATATATATGTGTGTTAATACATATATGTATTAACATATTCATCTCATCTCATCTCATTATCTGTAGCCACTTTATCCTGTTCTACAGGGTCACAGGCAAGCTGGAGCCTATCCCAACTGACTACGGGCGAAAGGCGGGGTACATCCTGGACAAGTCGCCAGGTCATCACAGGGCCCATATCTTCATTATTAATTGCAATTATGCAAATTTGGGCAGATGCCATATGCAGCCCAAGCAGACCTACCTTCCTGCCAAGAAGAATAAAAATCAGTAAAGAATTGAGAGAGAAGCGATTTTTGTGAAATGTGGACAATGCCAGCCGACCAGCCGGATGACGGACAACACATGAGAGCATAAGCTCATCACCTGTTGGCCAGATGAGCTAATAAATGAGCTTTTGATTCCACTAATCAGTGAATAAAGTATATGCAGCTCCATTAATAGACCAACATTCACTGTGATAAATGCATTTGAAATTATGGTTTGAGACACGCTGTCGGAGCTTGCACCACTTTCAGACAATTCTACCATCCAATCAGAGTGGAGGAGGAACTTTATTAAGAAGCCCATCTGAAGTGCTTTTCCAATGCTCAGAAGGTGTCCCAAGCATGTTCAGATGGGAGTATGTGATCAATGATGAAATATGTTGGATGACAATTAGGAAGGAAAATCAAGAAGCGACATGCCTTGCATTGAGTAACTTAAAGTCCTAGGAGTTATGGAGTCTAGATTCGACATGACACATACCGTACCTCATTCTGCAACTATCTACCTTTCCTCTGAGTTTCACAGGATTAATAAATAATTCACTCTAGTTCCTGAATGTGCTTCAAAATGAATAATAACCCTGAGTCATTTCTCACCAGTGCACCCAGTCTGAGCTATAAATAAGTTATGTCACAGTCAATAATATTTAAATATTGATATCTAAGTATTGAAACGATTAGAAATTATTATCGACATTTTATCATGGCTGTTGTTCCATATAATTTTCTATGGAAGCTTCCTTGACTATGGATTTAGTATCTAATGAGCATGGAACAACTTCAGAACGCTCAAGTAAAGACCAGAAATATCTGTACACGTACAACAGAGAAGCACAGTGCAAGCATCAGCCACAAGCTACACCCCCCACACACACACACACCCACACACACACAGATACACACGAGCTCCACATTCTTACCTGTCCTGGAGCTTTTCCTGGTTCCAATTTGCTACTTTAAGATGGTGTGTGAAATGAGTGCAAGGAATAAGGAGGATTTAGAGAACGATAGAGACATAGAGGGAGAAGGAGTTGAACGAGGCAGATGGAGATATGAGTCGAGAAATCAGGCTCACTTGGCTGTAAGGACAAAGTAGTGAAGGCGAGGATCTGTGTGGGTGTGTGTCAGTGAGAAGATGCAGAGCGTAGTGGCAGCTTCACTGTGAAGCTTTCTCTCATTTCCTTCCTATCTCCCCACTCAGTTTCTCTCCCTCCCTCCTCCCTCTCGCCTCTCTCTTTCTGTCTTCCCTTGCTCACCCTCCCTGACATCATTTTGAGTAATATAGCACGGTTCACACCATGCACTGTGGCCACTTAAAGGCTTTGGGCACTTAGGAGCTTTGCTTTTGTACTCGTTGCATCCTTCTTATTAAATTACTGTGTCCTGAAAGTAATATAAATATAAATCTGGTCAGTTTGCATGAAATGAACACATAAAGACATACATACATCCAGTATAATATGACATCATACATACAGAACAGGGCGGCACGGTGGTGTAGTGGTTAGCGCTGTCGCCTCACAGCAAGAAGGTCCTGGGTTCGAGCCCCGTGGCCGGCGAGGGTCTTTCTGTGTGGAGTTTGCATGTTCTCCCCGTGTCCGCGTGGGTTTCCTCCGGGTACTCCGGTTTCCCCCACAGTCCAAAGACATGCAGGTTAGGTTAACTGGTGACTCTAAATTGACCGTAGGTGTGAATGTGAGTGTGAATGGTTGTCTGTGTCTATGTGTCAGCCCTGTGATGACCTGGCGACTTGTCCAGGGTGTACCCCGCCTTTCGCCCGTAGTCAGCTGGGATGGGCTCCAGCTTGCCTGCGACCCTGTAGAAGGATAAAGCGGCTAGAGATAATGAGATGAGAGATGAGACATACAGAACACTTTTTCCATGGTATAAAAACATGTGTTCTATTCCCTTCTAGCGGGTTCCATTCATTTGGTTTGATAGCATGCAATATTGTTAGCATATTGCTTATCCTTCATGTATTATGTCACTCTACCCAATGGAGAATATGGTTTACGATATTGCATGGTTGTCAAGACAACATTACGTCACACGTCGGAGCTGACGCGAATATTCAATGAGAGAGTTTTCTGCTGCGCATGCGCACAATCATTTGTTTGTTCGCCAGGAAAGAGAAAGACACGTTGAACACCTGAAAGGCTACCAAAACTTCATTAGATATTCTTCATGCATATTTACAAGAGAAAAACATACCAACTGACATAAAAAAAACCTGGAAGAGACACATCAGTGATGTAAAACTTCCATGCTAGTGAGCAACTGTGATAATTTGTAAACAAACTTGGCTGTTAAGTTTGCTTCATTAAATACAGAAGATTTAGAGAGAATTTTGAAAGAGAAAAATGTGCTGAGCACCCGAAAGGCTACCAAAACTTCACTGGATATTCTTCACGCATATTTACAAGAGAAAAACATACCAATGGACATCAAAAAACTGGAAAAGAGAGCAATAGCGGAAATATTGTCAAAGTCCTACTTGGAGGTGAGGAAAAGTGGCACAGACTTTTCCAAGAGGACTTCACTTGTGGACTTCACTCAGCAAAGCCCTTTTGTTTTGAGCAACTGCAATGTAACAATTAACTATGACTAAAAGTAACTTTGAACTTTAACTGTCAAGCTGTATATAGCTTGTATATACGGTGGATATAGAAATTGTACACACCCTGTTAAAATGATCGTTTTTTCTGATTTTAAAAACTGAGACCATGATAAATAATTTCAAAACTTTTCCCACCTTTAATGTGACCTATAACCTGTACAATTCAATTGAAAAACAAACAAATCTGTTAGGGGGAAGAACAAAAATAAAAGAAAACATACAATAAGCTGGTTGCATAAGTGTGCACACCCTTAAACTAATACTTTGTTGAAGTGCCTTTTGATTTAATTAAAGCATTCAGTCTTTTTGGGTTCACACCTGCCATCAATTAAAATGACTCTGATTAACCCCAAATAAAGTTCAGACATTTACTCAGGTGCATCCTCCAGCAAAAGCCAGGGTTCACAGACAGCTTACAAAGCATCAAAGGGATCTCATTGCTGAAAGGTAAACTGTGGGTGGTAAAAGAAAGCAACTGGACTTGCTTGAAGATTCTTGAAGACGTTTCACCTCTCATCCGAAAGGCTTCTTCAGTTCTGTCTGACTGGTAGCGAGCATCAGGTATTTATCCTCTCATGGATGAAAAGCTCATCTAAGGTGTCAGTCAGTGCGTTTACATGCACATCCAAATCGAGCTACTGTCGGTAATCGAGCTAAGGGTCCCAGCAGGGGTGCCAGAGAAATCCAATCCTACATGCACACAAGGAAATCGAGCTATTGTTTGAGGTACATTGTGCACTCGAGCCACAGGTGGCGCTACACGCCCCATCGTGTTGGTACACTTCCGGTTGTGGTCATGGAGAAGAGCTATTCAAGAGTATAAACAAAGTTATCAGTTCCGTGTTCACAAGAAGAACGACGATGAGAACAGCAACATCGAGAGAGAGAAGATGGACAACAACGAAGCAGCTCAGCACTTGTTGAACTGCTTGTGGTCTCGTCACTCATCACTTCCGGAAGGGGCAGTGCTGAAGTAAGTAGCTCGACTACGTAGCTCGATAGGGTTTACATGCACTAAGTAGCTCGGCTACAATCGCATAATCTAGGTCTCGTAGCTCGATTACGAGAAATCCAGTTCGGTTCGATTTCAGCCGAGCTAAGGTGTTTCCATGGCATTTAGAACTTCGATTTCAGTCGAGCTACGGCAGACATTCAATTTTCTCTATGTGCATGTAAACGCACTGAGTAAGGCTACGTTTACATTAGACCGTATCTGTCTCGTTTTCTTCGCGGATGCACTGTCTGTTTACATTAAACCGCCTGGAAACGCCGGGAAACGGGAATCCGCCAGCGTCCACGTATTCAATCCAGATCGTGTCAGCTCCGGTGCTGTGTAAACATTCAGAATACGCGGATACGCTGTGCTGAGCTCTAGCTGGCGTCTCATTGGACAACGTCACTGTGACATCCACCTTCCTGATTCGCTGGCGTTGGTCATGTGACGCGACTGCTGAAAAACGGCACGGACTTCCGCCTTGTATCACCTTTCATTAAAGAGTATAAAAGTATGAAAATACTGCAAATACTGATGCAAATACTGCCCATTGTGTAGTTATGATTGTCTTTAGGCTTGCCATCCTTCCACTTGCAAGTGGTAAGTGATATGCGCTGGGATCTCACACACAGCGGCTCAGTCCCGAATCGTGGCTTGTGCACTTCACTCGCGCGCTGTGTGAGCTGCGCAGGGCCGGAGTGCGCACCCTCCAGAGGGCACTCGCTGTTCAGGGCGGAGTGATTTGGAGCGCAGGATGCCTGCGGAGCCGAGCGTATCCGTGTATTGGCGTTGCTGTGTGCACGCAAATCGTGTATTGGTGTTGCTGTGTGCACACTAATCGTTTTAAAAACGTTAATTTGATACGCTGATAAAACGCTGGTTAAACGCTGATACGGTCTAATGTAAACATGGGCTAAGTCATCCTGTTGGTGTGGGTCACTGGGGGCTGGTTGTGAACGGCCTCGAGAGTCATTAGGATGATCAATGGATTGCCCGTTAGGGTGATCAATGGAATGCTGATTCTCTCTGTCCTCTCCCTAACGGGCAATCCATTGATCATCCTAACGACTCTTGAATCAAGAATCTTCAAGCAAGTCCAGTTGCTCTCTTTTACCACCCACAGTTTACCATGACCTGGATGACTGAGGCTACATCCACACGACAACGGCAATGAGATGTTATTTAAAAATATATCGCGTCCAAATGGGCAACGATCAGTAAAATATCAGGTCCATATGGCAACGCAACGCTTGCTGAAAACGATGCAATACACATGCCACACCTCTAGGGGCGCTTTAAGACGGTCCCTTCGGAGACACCAGAACAATAGAAGAAGTAAGGACGCATGCGCATAAACTATTATGCGCGAGACTTCATATTAGCCACAAAGTCAGGAAAATCTGTTCGTAAAATTACATTATAATGACCAAATACAATGAAAAGTATTTTTCCAGTCTCACCTGTGAAAGGTAATCCCATGTGATCTCGTTTGGATGGCAAACCTGTTGGTACAGTTAAACGCAGCTAATCTTTATTCTCCGCTTTGACCTATCCAATATGGCGGCGAGGATGACGTATGATTCTACGCGGAAGGCGGCGTCTTTAATGGTCCGGAATAAATTGAATACTACACGTTGATGGATTAATTTGTTGTTTCTTACCTGTGAAAGGTAATCCCATGTGATCTCGTTTGGACGGTAAACCTGTTGGTACAGTTAAAGGCAGCGCATGAATCTTTATTCTCCGCTTTGACCTAGCCAGTATGGCGGCAAGAATGACGTATGATTCTACGCGGAAGGCGGCATCTTTAATGGTCCGGAATAAATTGAATACTACACGTTGATGGATTAATTTGCTCCTCTACGCCCTTTTTGAGGAATGTACTGTAGGACTAAAACCAACATCTGAAGAGGTGAGATCGCTCCTTTTTTCCCCTATTTTTGCTGGCGGGATTGACTCTGCCCTAAGGGCAGAGTCTCTCTCTCTCTCACACTTTGCACCATTACACAATAAATATTCACAGTGAAAATATTTTGTAAGCGCGTTTCATGAACCAAGTTATAGGATTTGTTGACAACTCGCATCGCAATGAGAAGATCATTGGCACTACTGGGGTTAAGAATCAGACCATTTCATAAATGAATATTTTGCTGTAGAGCTGCAGTGTTTGTACAATTGCATGTTTTTGCTTCACTATTACTGTCACTATTCTGCTTCTTGCATTACTACTGTGAACTAACACTGAACATAATAATAATAATAATAATAATAATAATAATAATAATAATATCCAAGCTCGTGTTTCACTCTCACTAGTGCTCTGTAAGGCTTTTTCCTGGTGATATCCTGGTGATATTCATTACACTTCTACCCGGTGTGAAGCACTCACAGTCATGTGGTTGTGACATCATCGTAAACAAATCCGTTCTACTCATCCAGACGACTTCACAACGGCAACGTTGCCAGATCTTTCCACTCTGGAACCCGTTCTCAAAAAGATTGCGTTTTGGGCACCCAAAACGCCAGTGCCGTGTGGACGCCAGGCCTAAACGATAAGCAATTGTATCGGAGTCACCTGAATCCGTTGCCATGTGGACAGGGCCACACGGCAACGGATCTTCACAGACATGCTGAAAGGTATCAGTCAGGAGAAGGGTACAAAAAAATTTCCATGGCATTAGATATACCATGGAGCACAGTGAAGACAGTCATCAAGAAGTGGAGAAAATATGGGACAACAGTGACATTACTGAGAACTGGGTGTCCCTCCAAAATTGATGAAAAGACAAGACGAAAACTGGTCAGGGAGGCTGCCGAGAGACCTACAGCAACACTGAAGGAACTGCAGGAATTTCTGGCAAGTACTGGTTGCGTACTACATGTGACAACAATCTCCTGTATTCTCCATATGTCTGGACTATGAGGTAGGGTCAAAGAAAAACATCCAGGTCTGGCTACATTTTGCAAAAAAAATCTATCAAGTCTTCCAAAAGTATGTGGGAAAATGTGTTCTGGTCTGATGAAACCAAGGTTGAACTTTTTGGCCACAATTCCAAAAGGTACAGCATGTTTGGCGCAAAAACAACACTGCACATCACCAAAAGAACCCCATACCCACGGTGAAGCATGGTGGTGGCAGCATCATGTTTTGGGGTTGTTTTCCTTCAGCTGGAACAGGGACTTTAGTCAAGGTGGAGGGAATTATGAACAGTTCTAAATACCAGTCAATTTTGGCCCAAAACCTTCAGGTGCCTGCTAGAAAGCTGAAGCCGAAGAGAAATTTCATCTTTCAGCATGACAATGACCCCCAAAAAGTTTTGGAATGGCCCAGCCAGAGCCCAGACCTAAATCCAATTGAAAATCTGTGGGGCGACCTGAAGAGGGCTGTGCACAAGAGACGCCCTCGCAATCTGACAGATTTGGAGTTCTTTTGCAAGGAAGAGTAGGCAAATATCACCAAGTCTAGATGTGGCAGGCTGATAGACTCCGACCCAAAAAGACTGAATGCTGTAATTAAATCAAAAGGTGCTTCAACAAAGTATTAGTTTAAGGGTGTGCACACTTATGCAACCAGCTTATTGTACTTTATGTTTTTCCCCCTAACAGATTTGTTTGTTTTTCAATTGAATTGTACAGGTTATAGGTCACATTAAAGGTGGGAAAAGTTTTGAAATTATTTGTTGTGGTCTTATTTTTTTGTCTTACATCAGAAAAACCTGTCATTTTAATGGGGTGTGTACACACTTTATATCCACTGTAAGTTGGGTTGTTGTTCAGGCTTTTTGGACTTGGACCATTTTTATTGTTAGAACTTTGACTTTGTATGTGTACATTGGATTGACAAAACACTGAATTACATTCAATCAGAATCAGCATTCAATATTGGTAAGTTCCCCCCCCTGTTCTTAACTTTTCATAAAATCTATAATTGTTCCATTGAATGTGTATGAATAATAATAATGATAGTGGCTGGCTTTTTTCATGGTATATCAGATATATTCCATTCAGCTCCTTGTCTTTGACTTGTTCAATATCCTGCTAGCTGAATGGAATATATCTGATAGACCATGAAAAAAAGCCAGCCAATATTATTTAAATAATCTGTGATATTCTGTTGATACTGATGTAATATTGATACTGATATTGATACTGATGTAATACTGATGTCTACTGTAATATTCTGTTGATACTGATGGAATGAATACTTGATAGCATTCATGAATAAAATATGGTTCGTATGGTTATGGTCAAGAAATGATCCGCATGTCTCCATTAGCTATACTTTAGATATGATGCACTGAGGAAATAAAAGACAGAATCATTTTTGTAGGTTTCTTTTTTCATTTACCGTGACACTGAAGGACCAGACAGCAAATTCTGTTGAAATATTTATTGATAAAATATAAAATTAATGTTTTTTTTTTTTTTTTTTATTTATATACATACAAACATTGTAGGGCGGCACGGTGGTGTAGTGGTTAGCGCTGTCACCTCACAGCAAGAGGGTCCTGGGTTCGAGCCCCGTGGCCGGCGAGGGCCTTTCTGTGTGGAGTTTGCATGTTCTCCCCGTGTCCGCGTGGGTTTCCTCCGGGTGCTCCGGTTTCCCCCACAGTCCAAAGACATGCAGGTTAGGTTAACTGGTGACTCTAAATTGACCGTAGGTGTGAATGTGAGTGTGAATGGTTGTCTGTGTCTATGTGTCAGCCCTGTGATGACCTGGCGACTTGTCCAGGGTGTACCCCGCCTTTCGCCTGTAGTCAGCTGGGATAGGCTCCAGCTTGCCTGTGACCCTGTAGAAGGATAAAGCGGCTAGAGATAATGAGATGAGATGAGACAAACATTGTACTTTGGTTAGGATAGAAGCTCTGTCTTATTTTTACTATGACGATATCATAGTTACATAAAATAAACACATTGACCGGAAAGCAATACAGTACAACCATAATGTTTTCCTGAGATGTGTTATCACCATGAAACTGATCATTTTCCAACAAGTGTTTTATTCCTGTTCTTCAATTTCAGTACCTGAGTGATTTTCTCTGAGCTTTTACTCAGCACCTTGGTCAACATTTGTTGTTTTTGAATGTGTTTTAGAAATAAACTTGACTTGACTTATAGACCCCTTCGCATGTTTGTAAACAAACCAACCGTTGCCAGGATGCGTGCGCAGCCTGGACCCAGAAACAATGGCGCTGCCCATAGACCGGCATTATGAGCTGTCAGATTATGCAAAACAATTGTCGTTACAAGATCGAGAATGCTACATAAATAAGTTAACTCTAACAAGTGGACATTGCCTACCGGATCCGTATTTAATTAAAGAGTGGACGGACGATGTTAGTAAGTTCCCTGGTATACAATGGCCAGATATATACTCGTACCTTATTGACAAGACTTCAGTGTACACCCACGAAAAACTTCGTGCCTACAAGTCTTTAGACGCATATGATTATGTTATGTGCGGGCATGTACAACTTGATTAACAATGGGACATTCATATTCATTTCGTTTTAATCAAATTATGCCAGTGGTGTGATGGCAATGTGGCTTTAGCTACAACAGCAAATACCAACACTAAACAGCAATTTGCAGGAGGTGATGGCATGAAAGGAATGATAGTGTAAAGAGTGCAGCTAAGAGAAATCAGAGCTGCGTAAAAAGCGAGAGGCAGAGAGCAGAAATGAAACTGAACGGGGCGGGAGCTAGGTTAGAGCAGTCAACATGAGTTGGCATTTAGAGTGAGGGCATGCAATTTTACCTTTCCATCCTTGCTTTAAAATTGTGATTTTCGGCATGCACAAATAATGATGGCACAAAATCTGGACTGCTTGAGTCAAGCGAGAGCTCTCCTACAAACACAATTGCATGCAAAGCTAAGTTAACATGCTAACAATATTCATTACATTGTGTAACTATGACCCAGCGAATCAGACAAACGTTACCAAAGTATTTTGCTACATCAATAAACGAAGACTAGAAAGAATAAAAAAGAAAGATTTAATAAATAGCCTGATCTTACCTGTGATGAAGTGGGCGCTGCAAACCCGCGCATTTTTGATGGTGCTTTCATCCCAGTCTACACGTTTGATGGCTTGTAGCCATAGACGTCGGCGATTTTTTTTGGAATGGGTGAGATCCTGCTGGAATTCTGAACATTTTAACCCCATCACTGCTACGATTCTGACACCCGACAACACAACAACTAGGCATTTCTGAGTCTTTTTTGGGTCCAGGCTGCGCGCGCAATTTCCGCTTACGTATGAATGACGTTTACTGCGAAGGGGTCTATACCACAGCATTTTGCTGTGGTATATTCATTTCTTAAAAACTTTTAATATACAGTATACTTTTAAGCCAAGGAAGCCTTTGTCATATGTACACTCAAGCACACAGTGAAATTTAACCTCTGCCTTTAGATTAGATTAGATTAGATTAGATTAGATTAGATTAGATTAGATTAGATTAGATTAGATTAGATTAGATTAGATTCAACTTTGTCATTGCACATGTCGCAGGTACAAGGCAACGAAATGCAGATTGTATCTAACCAGAAGTGCCTAGCAGTAAATAACATTAGTGTAATATACATAAATATAAATGTACAGGAATTACAGGGTATGGAATGGTATAATGATATGATAGATATTTACAGTATGTTCAAAATGTGCAATATGAATGAACTGTAGTGCAATAGTATAACACAGAGATATTTACAGTGTATACAAATCACGGTATGAATAAACAGAAGTGCAAATAAGTCAGTTCACGTCAATTCAGTTTGTTTGGGGGGGGGTTGTTGAGTGTGTGTGTGTGTGTGTGTGTGTGTGTGTGTGGGGGGGGGGCATGGGGGGGGGCAGAGTTCAGCAGTGAGACAGCTGAAGGAAAAAAACTGTTCCTGAACCTGGTGGTTTTGGTCCAAAGGCTCCTGTAGCGCCTTCCAGAGGGCAGGAGAGTGAACAGTTTGTGTGCTGGATGGCAGGAGTCTTTGTTGATGTTTATGGCTCTCCTGAGACATTGCTTCCTGTAGACATCCTCAATAGCAGGAAGTGAGGCTCCCATGACACGCTGGGCGATCTTCACCACCCTCTGCAGTGCCTTCCGGTCTGAGACCAAGCAGTTCCCATACCACACTGTAATACAGTTGGTTAGGATGCTCTCGATGGCACAACAGTAGAAGTTCACCAGGATGTCTGAAGAGAGGTGGTTTTTCTTCAGAGTCCTCAAGAAAAAGAGACGCTGGTGAGCCTTCTTGACCAATTTGGAGCAGTTGGTTGTTCAGGTGAGGTCCTGTGAGATGTGGATCCCCAGGAATTTGAAGCTGGTCACATGCTCCACTGCTGCACCGTTGATGTAGATGGGTGTGTGTTTGTCAGCATTCCTCTTGAAGTCCACAATGAGCTCCTTGGTCTAATTGGTGTTGAGCAGCAGGTTGTTCTCACTGCACCACACAGCCAGGCAGTCCACCCCCTCCCTGTAGGCTGACTCATCGTTGTCCTTGATGAGGCCTAGCACTGTGTTGTCATCCGCAAACTTGATGATGGTGTTAGTGTAATGTACAGGTCTGCAGTCATGAGTAAAAAGGGAGTAGAGGAATGGGCTCATCACATAGCCTTGTGGTACACCGGTGTTTAGGATGAGAGTGGAGGAGCAGTGATGGTCTAAACAAACATGTTGGGGCCTGTTGGTTAGAAAATCCAACAACCAGTTGCAGATGTGCGCACTGATTCCCAGATCTGTGAGTTTGGTGATGAGCTTAGAGAGGTTGACAGTGTTAAATGCTGAACTGAAGTCTATGAACAGCATTCTGGCATATGTGTTGCCATTATCCAGGTGCGAGAGGACAGAGTGCAGTGCTAGAGAGACTGCATCTTCTGTGCTCCTGTTCTTGCGGTAGGCAAATTGGTGGGGGTCCAGGGTGGGGGGAAGACAGGATTTGAGATGTGTCAGGACCAGCTGCTCTGAACACTTTGTAATGATGGGGGTGAGTGCTACTGGTTGGTAGTCATTGAGACATGTTGGAGTGGAGTGTTTTGGTACTGGTCGTCTTGAAGCAGGTTGGAACGACAGCATGGGCCAAAGACATGTTGAATAAGTCCGTCAGGACCCCCGCCAGCTCCCCAGCACATGCTCTGAGCACAGGTCCGGGAATGCCATCAGGGCCTGCAGCTTTATGTGGATTGATCATTGCATCCAAGATGACGCTGCGGATGGTTGCCTCGGTACTTCGCTCTCTCGTACTTTCTACGTTTTTGTGTATTTGTTGTGTTTTTTGCGCTTCTTCTCTGGTCACATACTCCAGAGAAGAACTCATAAACATTGGAATAACCACCAGTAAAGTTCTTTCATCGGTTTTCATCGATCCGGAAAGTTTTCAAGAGCTACTTGTTGGAGGAGCAGCAGCTCTCCACCGGGGGAAGTGAGCCGGCGCGCTCGTCAGGCTGAGGCAGCAGGGGTTTCGCACTGCGCTCCCGTCTATTCACCTGGCTAACGTCTGCTCTCTGGTCAACAAGATGAACGAACTGCTGCTCCTCAACACAATCAATATGGATTTTAACAGATCTGCTGCCTTGTGCTTCACCGAAACCTGGCTCGGTGAGCACATCCCGGACACTTCTCTCCACCTGCCTGGATTTCACCTACACCAAGCGGACCGCGAAACGGAGCTCACGGGGAAAACGAGGGGAGGCGGAGTTTGCTTTTACATTAACGAAGGTTGGTGTACTGATGTCACGGTTCTAAACAAATCATGCAGTCCTCATCTGGAGACATTATTCATAAACTGCAAACCGTTTTATGCTCCGCGAGAGTTTTCCTCATTTATTCTGGTTGGAGTCTACATCCCTCCTCAGGCTTGTTTTACTGAAGCGTTACAACACCTGGCTGACCAGATAAACAACATGGAGAAAAAAACACCCGGACTCTTTGCTCATTGTTTTGGGGGACTTTAACAGAGCAAACCTCAGCCATGAACTGCCAAAATATAAACAGCATATTAAGTGTCCCACCAGGGACACTAAGGCCAAGTTTACATTGACCGTATCTGTCTCGTTTTCTTCGCGGATGCACTGTCCATTTACATTAAAACGCCTGGAAATGCCGGGAAACGGGAATCCGCCAGGGTCCACGTATTCAATCCAAATCGTGTCTGGTCCGGTGCTGTGTAAACATTGAGAATACACGGATACGCTGTGCTGAGCTCTAGCTGGCATCGTCATTGGACAACGTCACTGTGACATCCACCTTCCTGATTCGCTGGCGTTGGTCATGTGACGCGACTGCTGAAAAATGGCGCGGACTTCCGCCTTGTATCACCTTTCATTAAAGAGTATAAAAGTATGAAAATACTGCAAATACTGATGCAAATACTGCCCATTGTGTAGTTATGATTGTCTTTAGGCTTGCCATCCTTCCACTTGCAAGTGGTAAGTGACGCACATGCCCGACATGCACTGAGATCACACACACAGCAGCTCAGTCCCAAATCACTGCTCGTGCACTTCACTCGCACGCTCTGTGAGCTGCGCAGGGCCGGAGTGCTCACCCTCCAGAGGGCACTCGCTGTTCAGGGCGGAGTGATTTGGAGCGCAGGATGCCTGTGGAGCCGAGCGTATCCGTGTATTGGCGTTGCTATGTGCACGCAAATCATGTATTGGCGTTGCTGTGTGCACACTAATCGTTTTAAAAACGTTAATCTGATGATCCGCTGATACGGTCTAATGTAAACCCCACCTAACACTCTGGACCATTGTTACACTGTTTTAAAGGACTCATACCACTCTGTCCCCCATGCAGCATTGGGACTATCTGATCACTGCATTGTTCATCTTATCCCAACCTACAGGCAGAAGCTGAAATCTGCTTAGCCTGTGGTAAAGACGGTGAGGAGATGGTCCGATGAGGCCAAAGTGGAACTACAAGCCTGCTTTGACTGCACTGATTGGAGTGTTTTTGAGGCTGCAGCTTCAGACCTGCATGAACTGACTGATACCGTGACATCTTACATCAGTTTTTGTGAGGATATGTGTGTGTCCACCAAGACCTTCTGCACATATAACAACAACAAACCCTGGTTCACTGCAAAACTCAGGCAGCTTCACCAAGCCAAGGAGGAGGCCTACAGAAGTGGGGACAGAGTCCTGTACAAACAGGCCAGAAACACAGTCACTACGTTTACATGCACATAGAGAGAATCGAATTTCTGCCGTTGCTCGACTGAAATCGAAGTTCAAAATGCCATGTATACACCTTAATTCGGCTGAAATTGAACCGAACTTGATTTCTCGGAATCGAGCTACACGACCTAGTTTATGCGATTTCTGCCGAGCTACATTAGTGCATGTATACCCTATCGAGCTAGTTGTCGAGCTACTTCCGGAAGTGACGAGTGACGAGACCACAAGCGGGAAACACAACAGCCTCGGTCGGCATGACAACGAATCATGACAACGGCATGAATCTTTTCTTTTTGTGGCATTGTTTGCACTGTTAAATTTAGCTCACTTACTGTATCACCAAATACATCTGTACAGCTGTTGCATAGCTGTGAATTGTGTACATAAACAAGTCATTGTATTTGTGTGTGTGTGTGTGTGTGTATATATATATATATATATATATATATATATATATATATATATATATATATATATATGTCCAACATCTGAAGAATGTCAATAAAAACAAAACAATTGAACTTTTTGTGTGTTTATTAAGACATAAGTTAAATTGTAAGCAAAAAAAATATTTTTTGTAAGCAAAAAATGGACTTTAGAAAAATATTATTGTGCAAAATAAGTTGTCTTACAAAACAGTGGTCTGCGCCGGACAGTTTGTAGCCATAGTCTGTTAGAGCAAGCCTAACAGCTTGAACACGGAACTGCCAGTGTTGCCAGATTGGGGGTTTTAAATGCATTTTAGCGGATTTGAACATGCTTTGGGCTGGAAAACGTCAGCAGTATCTGGCAACACTATAGCTCTTCTTCATGACGACAACCGGAAGTGTACCAACACGATGGGGCGTGTAGCGCCACGTGTGGCTCGGGTGCACAATGCACCTTGCACAATAGCCCGATTTCACTTGTGCATGTAGGATTGGATTTCTCTGGCACCCCTGCTGGGACCCTTTGCTCGATTACCGACAGCAGCTCGATTTGGACGTGCATGTAAACGTAGTCACTGATGAAAGAGGTGAAAGCAGAAAAGAGGAGCTACGCTGAAAGGATCAAAAACAGCCTTTCAGCCAACGATCCGGCATCAGTGTGGAGAGGACTGAAGAACATCACCAACTACAGGAGACCATCCCCCAACACTGCAATGAACCATCAACTGGCTGACGAGTTGAATGTGTTTTACTGCAGATTTGACATATTCACACCTCTTCCCCCCTCAGACATTAAAGACCCATTTACACCCCCTGCTATTCTGCCTCCTCTCACCTCTGACCCCACACCAGCACTCAAGATCTGTGAAAAGGATGCTTGTCAGCTTTTTCGCAGACAAAAGATCAGGAAGGCATCCGGCCCAGACGGTGTGTCACCCTCCTGTCTGAAGGTCTGTGCTGATCAGCTGGCCCCCATCTTCACCCAGATCTTCAATAGATCCCTGGAGCTGTGTAAAGTCCCCTCATGCTTCAAACGCTCCACAATAATCCCGGTTCCCAAGAAAACCACCATCACAGGACTGAATGACTACAGGCCTGTAGCCCTCACATCTGTAGTCATGAAGTCCTTTGAGAGACTGGTGTTGTCACACCTGAAGGACATCACAGACCCCCTGCTGGACCCCCTGCTGGACCCCCTGCAGTTTGCCTACCGGGCAAACAGGTCAGCGGATGATGCAATCAATATGGGACTGCACTACCGGTACATCCTGCAACACCTTGACACTGCAGGGACATATGCCAGGATCCTGTTCATGGACTTCAGTTTGGCGTTCAACACCATCGTTCCAGATATCCTTCACACCAAGCTCACCCAGCTCACTGTGCCCTCCTCCACCTGTCAGTGGATTATAAACTTCCTGACTGACAGGAAGCAGCAGGTGAGGCTGGGGAGCATCACATCCAGCACCTGGACTATCTGCACTGGCGCCCCCAGGGGTGTGTGCTTTCCCCATTGCTCTTCTCCCTTTACACCAACGACTGCACCTCAAGAGACCCATCTGTTAAACTCCTGAAATTTGCAGATGACACAACGGTCATCGGCCTCATCCGAGTCTGCATACATTTCTCGATTACGTTCATTATGTCTTATATTAGATATGGTTAGGTTTTTTTTCTTTTTTATCAGACATCTAGTTTTAGATGTCTCCATAAAAAAGAAAAAAGATATAAAAAAGAAAAAAAAACTAACCAGAGTCTGCATACAGACGGGAGGTTGAATGGCTGGTCTGTTGGTGCGGTCAGAACAATCTGGAGCTAAACACGCTCAAAACTGTGGAGATAACAGTGGACTTTAGGAGGAGCCCCCCCCCCCCCACCCTGCCGCCCATCACCATCACCAACAACATTGTGACTGCTGTTGAAACCTTCAGGTTTCTGGGTTCCACAATCTCCCGGGACCTGAAGTGGGAGACCAACACAGTCACCATCATCAAAAAGGCCCAGCAGAGGTTGTACTTTCTGCGCCAGCTCAGGAAGCTCAACTTGTCTAAGGAGCTGCTGACACAATTCTACTCTGCCATCATTCAGTCTGTTCTCTGCTCTTCCATCACTGTTTGGTTTGGATCGGTCACCAAGCAGGACAAGAACAGACTGCAACAGACAATAAGGTCTGCAAGGAAAATTATTGGTGTCAGCCTGCCCTCCATCCAAGACCTGTACCTGTCCAGAGTCAGGAAACAGGCAGGTAACATCTCTGCAGACCCATCACACCCTGGTCACAAATTGTTTAAACTTCTCCCCTCTGGGAGACGCTACAGAACACTGCACGCAAAAACAACCAGGGGTGCACCCCACACGCTGGAGGACGGCCCAGTGCAGGTCCGCGTAGACCAGCCGGCTGTTGGTGGGGAGCTGTAGCGTGGCCAGCTGTGCCTCGCCCGTTAGCAGGGGGAGGAGGCACGCCACGCGCTGTTCTACCGGCCACCCCAAGGCCTCTGCTGCTTGTTCAAATAGTGTGAGGAAGGCCTCGGGGTCGTCGTGCAGGCCCATCTTCGTTAGGGTGAGGTGGAGTGGGCCCGCAGCGGTGGAGATGGTGGACCCCGCCGACACGAGGAGATGCCGGAATGCCTGACGATCTTCCTGTTGTGTCAGCACCAGGGCCTCGAACCATTGTTCTTGCTCCTTTCGGAGGGCAAGCAGTGCCTGGTGCTAGCTCTGTTGGGCTGTGGTGAGGGCGTGGATCAGGTCTGCGAAGGGGGAGGACTCCATGGGGCTGTTATCCTCTGTGCTCCGTCCCGGGTTTTGGCACCACTGTGGAAATCAGAGCGGGTGGGTGGAGCACAGAAGTACGGCAGGCCAGAACTGAGTTCCAAAAACTCTTTTTATTTGCACTTTTCAGTCACAAACACACTCTCCCAGCCACACGCATACACACACACGTGAGTCATCTGGTTGGGGAGAGAGCCCTCTTCCTCTGCTCTCTCTTTCCTTATATAGGGCGTGGTCACTGGGGAAGACACACAAACACAGGTTAACTAACATCAGGTGTAGTGATTCTGCCACTTACCTTCCCTGACTCCGACCTCCTGTTACAGACCGACGCTTGTCCACGCCCCCACTGCCACAACCGCTAATTCGCAAAATCTGGAGAGACGCTGAGCCTCGCGTTGTTCATGCGCTGCCATCTGGATCAAGAGTAAGACCGAGATTTAACCCATCTGAAGCAGTGAAAACACACACATATCCAGAGCAGTGGGCAGCTATGCTACAGCAGTCAGGAGTGCCTTGCTAAAGGGCATTTCAGCCCAAGGCTGCCCCATGTTAACCTAACATCCTGGAGGAAACCCACGCAGACATAGGGAGAACATGCAAACTCCACACAGAAAGGCCCCCATCAGCCACTGGGCTCAAACCCAGAACCTTCTTGCTGTGAGGGGACAGTGCTAACCACTACACCACCATGCCACCCTTTACCCATTTTTAGTTACATTTAGGCCCTGTCCACATGGCAATGGATTCAGGTGACTCCGATACAATTGCTTATCGTTTAGGCCTGGCGTCCACACGGCACCGGCGTTTTGGGTGCCCAAAACGCAATCTTTTTGAGAACGGGTTCCAGAGTGGAAAGATCTGGCAACGTTGCCGTTGTGAAGTTGTCTGGATGAGTAGAACAGATTTGTTTACGATGACGTCACAACCACATGACTGTGAGTGCTTCACGCCGGGTAGAAGTGTAATGAACTCGATGCGAGTTGTCAACAAATCCTATAACTTGGTTCATGAAATGCGCTTACAAAATATTTTCACTGTGAATATTTATTGTGTAATGGTGCAAAGAGAGAGAGAGAGAGAGAGAGAGAGAGAGAGAGAGACTCTGCCCTTAGGGCAGAGTCAATCCCGCCAGCAAAAATAGGGAAAAAAAGGAGCGATCTCACCTCTTCAGATGTGGGTTTAAGTCCTACAATACATTCCTCAAAAAGGGCGTAGAAGAGCAAATTAATCCATCAATGTGTAGCATTCAATTTATTCCGGACCATTAAAGACGCCGCCTTCCGCGTAGAATCATACGTCATCCTCGCCGCCATATTGGATAGGTCAAAGTGGAGAATAAAGATTCATGTGCTGCGTTTAACTGTACCAACAGGTTTACTGTCCAAACAAGATCACATGGGATTACCTTTCACAGGTGAGAAACAACAAATTAATCCATCAACGTGTAGCATTCAATTTATTCCAGACCATTAAAGACGCTGCCTTCCGCGTAGAATCATACGTCATCCTCGCCGCCATATTGGATAGGTCAAAGCGGAGAATAAAGATTAGCTGCGTTTAACTGTACCAACAGGTTTGCCGTCCAAACGAGATCACATGGGATTACCTTTCACAGGTGAGACTGGAAAAATACTTTCCATTGTATTTGGTCATTATAATGTAATTTTACGAACAGATTTTCCTGACTTTGTGGCTAATATGAAGTCTCGCGCATAATAGTTTATGCGCATGCATCCTTACTTCTTCTATTGTTCTGGTGTCTCCGATGGGACCGTCTTACAGCGCCCCATAGAGGTGTGGCATGTGTATTGCATCATTTTCAGCAAGCGTTGCGTTGCCATATGGACCTGATATTTTACTGATCGTTGCCCATTTGGATGCGATATATTTTTAAATAACATCTCGTTGCCGTTGTCGTGTGGATGTAGCCTTAGTGTTGTGGGGCATCCATGAGACAAGTTAGTTAACAGTGATTCGACAAAATGGAATCATACATGAGTTGAAAGCCGACGAGGTGCATAGCACCGAGTCGGCTATAATCCATGTATGATGAGATTGAGTGGAATAGCTGTTTTACTCTATCCACATTCACTGGATTTTGAGAAACAGAGCATTTTTATTTTTCGCAAATTCAATAAATTAAAAACTTTATATGATACATCCAACAAAATAATTTCTGCTTAGAATGTAAACAAACCAGCAAAATGACAGTAGCAATTTGTGAAAAATGCAATAATGATAATTCTTGAAAAATAAAAAAAGATATGTTCTTACCATCAAATACTTTCATTCCATATTTTGTTGCTTTTTTGTATTTTTTGGGTTTTGTTTTCAAGTAGAGTTTTTATTTCATCCTCGGTTGATTCAGTAACATGCTCTGCCATTTTGTTTTTCTCTACTCATGGTATATGAGCTGATAGCCTAGTAGTAGAGTAGCCAATCAGTGTGCATGATTGCTCATATCCAGTGCATATGGATAGAATATTTCATGTTGTTACTTATGCTATAACAGCTATAAACAGTAGTTAATAAGACAAAAAAAAAATCACAACTTGTGTTACTGAAAAGCCAGAAAGCACAAAA
This sequence comes from Neoarius graeffei, assembly GCF_027579695.1. Lineage (NCBI taxonomy): Eukaryota > Metazoa > Chordata > Actinopteri > Siluriformes > Ariidae > Neoarius > Neoarius graeffei. The sequence continues at coordinate 60,474,877 of NC_083583.1, forward strand.
TCCTATCTGGAAGACTTGACTGTGGCAGAAAACTTACTGACTTACAAACACTGACACCTTAGACTCAGTTTCCTTACAGAAAGCTTCCCTAAATACATTATAATACACCTTTCTTTGTTAAATAACAGCATATTTTTAACCCATTAATTTTTAATCATAGATGATGTGCAGCATCTGCTATACAAACCCCCATGAATTAACTATAACTATAGAAACAATATACTGTATATTAGGACAAGCACATTGATACAAATCTGTGATTTGAATTAAAGTCAGCATTTTTGTCAGGGATACTGTTATAAAAATTTAATCTCCACCTTCTGATCAGTCAGAATCTATTTAACAGCACTGTGCTGTAATATGGTTCATACCACGGCATGTTAAATTCTCAAACTTGAAAGTGTTGATTCATTTCTCTATAACAGCACAGCTCTGACAGTAGTCCTGGCTGTACTTTAAAGGAGGACTGTGTGCTTTCCGGCTTCTCTGTAACATGACAAGCTGCATGGCACCCAACAACCCACCCACCAGCTCTCCCTATCACAAGACAGCTTCCAACCGAGGAGAGCAAAGACTAACACATGCTTTCACTGAGTCATGCAATGCCAGCCAAATGCATCTTTTTAAACTGCTGCCCATGCTGCATCACAAAGCAGTGCAACTGACTCAGAAGAAACCATTATCGGCCCTTTCCTGAGTACATTAACTCACAGATGTCCATGATTGGTTAGTGTTGACAGGGATGATATTGTTGACACTGAATGACAGAGACGAGAGTATGCCATCCCTCCCATCCAGAGGACATGGCCATGCTTGCTTTTTTTGACTCCTAGCCATGTCCTGTCATGTTTTATTCCTTACTTAACATATATAAAAATAATAATAATAAGATCAATTTATATAGCACCTTTCTCACACCCAAGATTGCTTTAAAATAAGGGAAAGAAAAAAAAAGAGTCTCCACCAAAAGAGGATCAGGATGTAATTCCAATGGCATCGCCAACACAGTCCCACCAGGCGAACAAAAATAAATCCCACACAGCCTGCACAGCCGTCATGCTGCCGCCGGGCAACATTGCTTGGAACACCACACCATGGATCCACAAAGCGAGCACAGAAGCACTGCCACACAGAGCGCTGGTATGTCCCAAACCACCTGCACAGCCAACACGATGCCACCAGGCAACATCACTTGGACCACCGCACCAAGTACAAAAGCACCACTGCACAGAGCACTGGACAACCCTGATGTTAAAAAGAGCAACGAGCTCACTGCAGTCCATAGCAAGGAGCACGGGCATCACCCATGGCACACCAAGGCCTGAAAGGAATTGATGCCCAAAACTGGGTCTGGAGCTACACCACAACTGCCGGACAAAACACTCAAACAAAAAAACAAACATCAAACTACACAACCACAAAAAAAAAAATGAAAAGCTCTGGTGAGAAGCAGCAGCCAAAACATACATGGCATACTCTCAACCGGAAAAAAAAATACATGTTTCATAGTTACCAATAGGCATGTAATGATATATTGTGAGATGAAAAATTGCAATACAAAGTTACGATTCGAATTGAAGAAACAAAAAATTAATCACGATTATTATCAGGCTGGGTAATCACTTAGTTTTTCCAAGCTTTAACTGCATTATTTAAACAGCAGAGGGCGCAATAATGTACAACACATGGAATGCACATGACTTCACTGGAGGCGGAAGTAACACAGCTCTAATGCTGCAAAAAACATACAAAAAGCAGATCTAAAATGGAAAAAAAGGCTTGCTGGATTGACTTTGCAAATAGAAATAAGACAAAATTGGAGCTCCCTTTTACTGACAAATGATGGTAGTGTAAATGTTTGTAAATGTTTACTGAGAAAAGACCTATTTGTTATAAACCTTTTACATTTTTAAGAAAAGGAATATTTTAGTAAATAGGCTATTATATTTTACTCCAGCCTTTAAAAATGTGGGTAAATAATTACTAGCTCATCCGGCTGACAGGTGATGAGTTTATGCCCTCATGTGTTGTCCATCGTCCATCTGGCATCATCCACATTTCACGAAAATGGCTTCTTCTCTTTCAATTCTTCACTAAATTGTTCTTTTTGGCAGGAAGGTAGGTCTGCCTGGGTTGCATATGGCTTCTACCCAAATTTGCATAATTGGAATTAATAATGAAGATATGGAGTAATTAAGCCCTAACAAGCAGTTTCCACACAAATCGCTTCTTCTCCCTCAATTCTTCACCGATTTTTATTCTTTCTGGCATGAAGGTGGAGTACCTAGGGTGCATAGGACTTCTGCCCAGATTTGATTTCTCCAGGGCCGGAGTGAGTTGCACCATCATTGTCAGTCTTGTTTTATAATCATACAATTCAGACGAGTGGTGTAGTGGTTAGCACTGTCACCTCACAGCAAGAAGGGTTCAAGCCCAGCAGCCGGTGAGGGCCTTTCTGTGTGGAGTTTGCATGTTCTCCCTGTGTCTGCGTGGGTTTCCTCCAGGTGCTCCGGTTTCCCCCACAGTCCAAAGACATGCAGGTTAGGTTAACTGGTGACTCTAAATTGACCGTAGGTGTGAATGTGCGTGTGAATGGTTGTGTGTTTCTATGTGTCAGCCCTGTGATGACCTGGCGACTTGTTCAGGGCATACCTCGCCTCTTGCCCATAGTCAGCTGGGATAGGCTCTAGCTTGCCTGTAGGACAGGATAAGCGGCTACAGATAATGGATGGATGGATGGGCAATTCAGACGATTCGACAGAGAAATATAAGCCAAAGATGAGCTTTTTTTAAACATTTGATTAGGTTTATTGTCTTAGCCATTCATTTGCACTTCTGATACAGCAGCTGCTGCTGCTGTTGTTGTTGTTTTCACATGCTATGTAATGAGGGCACATTTTCTGCAGGATTGTACTTAAAGGAAGAAAATATATGCAGTGGAGATTTTTTGCTATGATCAGTATGAAGACAGAAGTCACTTCAGAAGGCACTGTTTGGTTTCTGTGTTCAAAGACCCTTCTTTCATCTGCCCGGTTAATTACCAGGTTAAATAGATGTGAAAGAAATGACCAAGCTGTGCTGCATTCTCATCCCTCAGTTCTTCACTGATTTATATTCTTCCTGGCATGAAGGTAGGAGTACCTCGGGTGCATATAACTTCTACCCAGATTTGCTTAATTACAATTATTAATGAAGTTATGGACTAATTAAGCCTTAATGAGCAGTTCAACAAAAATGGCTTCTTCTCAGTCAATTCCTCAGCGTTTTGGATTCTTTCTGGCAAATAGGTTGGTATTATCTAGCGATATAAGGTGTATATAGCTTCTATAAATAGCTTGTATACAGTGGCGGATTTAGCAAATTGGGGGCCCCAGGCAAAGGTATGTATGGGCCCTCCCATCTGATCCGAAACAAACAAAAAAAAAAAACAATGTACCGACTGCATGGTGGATAGGCAGGTAAAGCTAATCTATAGGGAAGTAAAGGCTGGAGAGGAGAAAAAAAACATTCCTCTTTAAACCCTGCATACACTTCTTTACTCCAAAATGAAGATGGAAAGCAGAGAACACACAAAGTGTAGCACTACACAAACTAATAGTCATGGTGGAACCCAACAGAGAACAAGAGTTCAGATAACATCTGTCTTTGCCAAAATGCCAGGAAAACCAGCACTGTTTATTTTTTTTTAAAGATCAGAACATTTCAAACATTCTATAAATAAAACTATGTACATGATTGTGTGTGTTTGTGTGTGAGTGAGTGTTTTTCTGTGTGTGTGAGAGTGAGTGTGAGTGAGTGAGTGAGTCAGTGAGTGTTTGTGTGTGTGAGAGTGAGTGAGGGGAGGTAAGAAGTGTGGACTGAGGAGAGATGAGGTGGCATTTGGCTCTAAGCAACTCCATATCCATGTGAATGTATGTGTCAGTGAGTGAGTGAGAGAGAATGAGACAGTGTGAGAGAGAGAGAGTGTTCTGTGTGTGTGAGACAGAGAGGGTGAGTGAATGAATGAGAGAGTCTATTGCCGCTTTTCCACTACCAACGCGGCTGAGTTGGGCTGAGCCGTGCCGTGCTGAGTTGGGCTGAGTCGAGCTGAGTGGGGCTGTTGGAGTTGCATTTCGACTACAACCGCGCTGAACCGTGCTGGCTGGAAGTGGGTGGACACATTGGGTGGAGTTAGCGAAAGTGGGTGGACGTCAGGTGATGTCGTTAGGCGGCGCAAACAGTGACATCAGTGACCTTTTAAGCGGTAGTCTCACAACCCGGAGAGTAAACAATAAACATGGAGGACATGGAGTCGTTAGTGTTGCTGGTCTTGGTGCTGTGGCTTGTTGTCGCCGACAACGGCAACAGATACTGGCAAGAGCGTATAGATGAGGCGAGGCGCATAAGGCTTCATAATTCTCGTAATTCTCCTTCTTCTGGGTTTACGGTGTTTACAGATCCCAGCGTGCTCGCGGGGCGTGTGTGGGCGTGTGAGGACACTCCTCCTCACCAATCAGTGCACAGGGGAGTGTCTCCTCATGCCCCTAGCCTCACTCAGCTCGGTTTGGCTCACTTCAGCCCCACTCCAAAACCGTGCGAGTTTTGGGGGCTGAGCAGGGCTGAAGCAAGCTGAGTCGTGCTGTTCTTAGATAGTCGAAACGCGAGCCGTGTCGGGCTGAAGTGAGCTGAAGCGAGCTGAAGTGAGCTGGAAAAGGGTAGTGGAAAAGGGCCATATGAGAGAGAAAAGAGAGATTGTTCTCCACATCACAGAGTCTTACTTGTTGATGTCTTCTCACAGGTCTTTACACGTACATGATGCACAGCCAGATGTAGGAAAATGTAAAATAATAATAATAAAAAAAACCATTGTCACCAACTAACAATATGGTCATCATCATCGGTGTCAAAATGGCCATCACTGGATAACTCTTCCACCTCATTTGTGTCAACGTTGACACTGTCGGTGATGGAAGGTGGCAACAACGTGTCTTGCTTGATGTTATCCTCCTCAGCTAGTGCCACTTCACAGCAGCGAGCTGCTGCTGCTCTACCGGCATCATGTTCAACGTTTTGAATGACGTTGACGTTGTTGTCGCGGTCCCTATTGCTAACAGTAGTTGTAAAAAAAGTTTCCCAACTTAGGCAGCATTGTCACATATTTCTCAGCGTCTTTTCGCTTTTTTTTTTTTGATCCGCTTGGGTAACTCCTTTTCATTTTCGCGTTGTTCAGACTCCGGTCACTGTGTGTTTACCTTTCGCGCTGCGCTGCGCAGTGTTATGGACTAGTCCAGTGTGAAAGTATGGGGTGTATGTGTAGGGACAGATAACCATGAACTGGACATTTTAACTACTACTTCAACGTATTTCTTAGGAATATTAGTAAAATGTACCATACTTTTGAAGTGTTCATGAATCATGATAAGGGGCTTTTTCTCTTTTTTTTTTTGATGTTGGTTGGGGGCCCCCCTATACGACCGCTGGTGGGGGGCCCCAAGCAGCCGCCTACCTATGCCTCTATGGTAAGACCGCCCTTGCTTGTATATAATGTATATAGCTTGCAAAATTTATTGCGCAAGGTGGCCCACTTTAGATCATTCCTTCTGGGCTCATTAAGAAAATGATTTTTTTATTATTATTTAACAAAAGGAATAATTAAGGTGAGAAAGAATAGGAAAATAAATGTTGCTTTTTTCTTTTTTTTCAAAAAAGTATCGTCCAAAAATCGAATCATGAATCCAATACTGTGAATCAAAGTGAATTGCGAATTGGGTGAATCATTACTTGTCTAGTTGCCATGTATCATAATAAAATTATAATGATACAGTTCAGACTCTGAGAAACACAAGTACCATGAAGTACCAGAATAAGGCTATGTATCATAGTAAACTTACGGCGAATTTTCATAATGTTGATTAGATACAACTATTAAAATCAGACACTGAGTGTTTTCCCTGTGATCTCTATATTTATTAGCTTCATGAGTGGCTACATGTACACATGTTCCTTTTACTTTAACCCATATTCCAACAACTAATTCCTTCTCTGAAGAGAACATCTCCCTTGAAGCACAATGTTGAATACACCGTAAAGGTCTGCCATTCTTCACCAGCCATTATCAAGCACCAAAGGTGACATTAATGCTCTTCAGAGACACACAGCACTGCATTATTAAAGCCTGCATGTGAGCATTAGCAGCTGCTTACTGGATCATTCTCACTTTCTATTGAACTATGTATCATACACACATTACAGGATTACAGGATTACAGGATGTTCGCTGGAGGAAAAAAAGATCTTTCATTTTTCTCTCATGAGACATCTCAATGGCATTATAAAACTATCACATAACCCACTCATCGAACTTTTAATTCCATGGGTCTTTTATAGATATCTAGAGTATGAAAGAAGTAAGCTGCAGTATATTACAAAGTAAAATAAAATGAAACGGTGTTAATTTGTTTGGGATAAATGCAGCATGTGGATTTTTCTGTGCATCTAAATGTGGCTGTTGTGGTGGTGATCATTTACCTTCAGTCTAAAAGTCTCCGGTGATGAATTATTGCTTTCAAGCCTCAGCATGCAGCAGTGACCTTGAAATGAATGATGGTGATATGTAGCTCCTTTTTTTATTTGACATTATCATTTCATTTCATCTTGTTACACCCAAGGCAGACAGTAATTTGACTATTTTGTAATGACCATGAATATTAATTAAGAAGCCAGACATTTCTGTCAGGTTCCATGGATCTCAATAGCACAGCATGATATACAGTAGGCTATAATTTGTCACTCGTTATCATAATATTGGCTTTTTAAATAGTGAAATCACAGAAACCTTTGAAGTATACATAAGAGTGCGAACATTTTCTCATGTTCTGTGAATATTCTGGAGAATTGAAATGTTTTATGTTGGTGTTTGATAAACTGTGGCTTTTTTTCTCATCTAATAAAACAAAAGACAAAAGTTTTGTCAATTTAATGAGTGATATTTAACATGCAGTACTATATTGACATGGAAGACTTGAAGCATGAAGCCAAATGGTGTTGAATAGCCGAACACTAAGTTGTAGTTGAAGTGAAAGAGGGAAAGAATGAACACTTTGATCACTTTGATCTATCAAAACAGTATGAGAAGAGAAATGACAAGCATAGAACCAGCACAGGGCGGCATGGTGGTGTAGTGGTTAGCGCTGTCGCCTCACAGCAAGAAGGTCCGGGTTCGAGCCCCGTGGCTGACGAGGGCCTTTCTGTGTGGAGTTTGCATGTTCTCCCTGTGTCTGCGTGGGTTTCCTCCGGGTGCTCCGGTTTCCCCCACAGTCCAAAGACATGCAGGTTAGGTTAACTGGTGACTCTAAATTGACCGTAGGTGTGAATGGTTGTCTGTGTCTATGTGTCAGCCCTGTGATGACATGGCAACTTGTCCAGGGTGTACCCTGCCTTTTGCCCGTAGTCAGCTGGAATAGGCTCCAGTTTGCCTGCGACCCTGTAGAACAGGATAAAGCGGCTAGAGATAATCAGATGAGATGAGAACCAGCACAAGTTCATGAATAGAGAAACCTCAACAAACTCGTTGTCAGAATCTACAGTTATAGATTGTATTGATTTGTCATTGTCAGCTGTCCATCGCTAGCGATGATGACTGCTTCGTTAGGATGCGCAGAAATGCAGATGAGCCGCGAGACCCGCACCAGAGCGCACCAGACTTATTCTCCTCTCCTAATGAAGCACCTTGCAGAGTAAGGCAAGACAAATGATGTCGTGCTCCCATCACATTGTTTCTCTGGACCTCCAGACCTGATGCCAAGTGGTGCAGAAAAATGCCACAGACCTGACGGGTATGGAAGTTGCCCCACAGTGACAGCTGACTTGCTGAGTGATGCCATCCATTGGCCATTTGAGTGGATCTTCCACATACCATCTGGTGGTGTGCCATTGACCCTGTTGGGTTCATCTGGTACATTGCACCAAAAAGCGCCTTGCTGCCAGCGCATTATTGGTGGTGTACTATTTAACCCACAGCTGGAACCCAGGCAGGTGCTACCACTCCGGGTCAGAGCGGACCTGGGAGCAATGGTGATTAAGGGGTAACTCCACTTTCCCCAATACAAAAGTTCTCCTGGACCTGAGACTCACCATCTGTCGCAGTTTAAAGTCATACCCAGGACTACTGATTGTTAGCTCATCCAGCCGACAGGTGATGAGCTTATGCCCTCATGTGTTATCCGGCGTCTGTCCGGCATCATCCACATTTCATGAAAATCACTTCTCTCTCTCAATTTTTCACCGATTTTTATTCTTTTTAGCAGGAGCATAGGTCTGACTGGGGTGCATATAGCTTCTACCCAAATTTGCATTATTCACCGATTTTGATTCTTTCTGGCATGAAAGTAGGGGTCCCTAGGGTGCATATAACTTCTACCCAGATTTGCTTAATTACAATTATTAATGAAGTTATAGACTAATTAAGCCTTATATAGCTTCTACATATAGCTTGTATATAGTGTATATAGCTTGCAACGTTTATTGTGCAAGGTGGTCCACTTTAGATCGTTCCTTCTGGACTAGACAGGGCCAGAGTGAGCTACAATGTCATTGAGGTTCTTATTGCCTTTTTTTTTTGCACCATTCTTTCATTTGGTCAGTGTTGAGGAGCCAATCCTTGGAACACTGGCTATACAACTGGATTTGACACCAGCAAAGGGACTGCACGGTGGTGTAGTGGTTAGCACTGTCACCTCACAGCAAGAAGGTTCTGGGTTTGAGCCCAGCAGCCGATGGGGGCCTTTCTGAGTGGAGTTTGCATGTATCTGCATGTGTTTCCTTCAACAGTCCAAAGACATACGGATTAGCTCAAATCCTGACTCTAAACTGCCCATAGGTTTGAATGCGAGTGTGAATGGTTGTTCATCTCTGTGTTAGCCTTGCGATAGGTTGGCAACCTGCCGAGGGGGTGCCCCACCTCTCACCTGGATTTACTTGAGATTGGCTCCAGCTTCCCGCATGACCCTGATGGATAAGCAGTATACATAGATAATGAATGAATGGATGGAAGGATTCCAGTTATACTTTAAAGGTTTTGCTCAAATCACTAAGTAATACATTAATAATAAAACACAATAATAATCAATTGATACTATAACTTGTTTAGTGACGCTGGTGAATCATAAACTTTCCTGTTATGATCAGGCTTTTATTAAACTAACTAGTAAACTCTATTACAGTTTCCACCTTTCTTTATGTTGAATTCTGTACAGTACTGCCATCATGTGGCTGTTAATGAAGTGTGCAAGCAATTACAGTCTTCAATTTTTCATGTTCAGACTCAACCCATGATTGTGTATTTGGGAAATTACAAACATTATTTCTTTTCCAATTTGCATTTAAATGTGGCTCAAACCATACTAGACATACTCATGCAAGAAGTACTTGTATACCACACTGACGTCATATTAAATCCAAAGAGAAAACATTGGACACTTGAACAATCTCACACTTCCAGTGGTATGATGCGGTGAAGTCTCTGAGTTAGTGCGTTATGGTGAATGTGTATGTGTGAAGCTTTTTTTTTTTTTGCTTTTAGCAGAAAATGTCTTTATAATACTTTATTAATGTATTAAATACTGCAACTATAGTAAATGTATTTAAAAAAATAAAAAGTGAGAAATAGTATTGTTTCTTGAAAAACATATGCTCTTTTTGAATTTGATGTCAACAACCCATTTCAAAAAAGTTGGGAGGGGAATGTTTACCACTGTGTTGTCTCACCTCTACTTTTAACATTTTGTAAACATTTGGGAACTGAGGAGAACAGTTGCTGTAGTTTTGAAAAAGAAATGTTGTGCCATTCTTGCCTGACATACAATTTCAGTTGCTCAACAATTCAGGGTCTCCTTTGTCATATTTTGTGCTTAAAAACACACCAAATGTTTTAAATGGGAGACCAATCTGGACTGCAGGCAGGCCAGTTTAGCACCTGGACTCTTTTACTATGGAGCCATGCAGTTTTAAAAGTAGACAGCCTTTCGATTTCAGAAAACTGGTGTGTGGCAGCGGGGGTGTGGTCAAGCGCCGGTCTGTGACAGGAGGGCAGAGCCAGGGAAGGTGAGTGGCAGAATCACTACAGCTGATGGTAATTAACCTGTGTTTGTGTGTCTTCCCAGTAACCGCGCCCTATTTAAGGAGGCAGAGGGAGAGCTCATCCCGGGACTAGAACACAGCGTGTGTGTGTGTTTTTCTCGAAAGCATAAAAGCAGGCTGTTACGCTGAAAAGTCTGACAATAAAAAGCCTATTAGTGCCAGAAGCTTTGTCCTGCCGTCCTCTATGCTCCACCCACACTTCAGAGAGCTCTACAGTGGTGCCGAAACCCGGGAAAAGGTGGAGCACCAACCTCGCAGCCCCATGGAATCCTCCCCATTTGCGGACCTGGTCCACGCCCTCGCCACGGCTCAGCAAAGCCAGCACCAGGCACTCGTCATGCTCCGAAAGGAGCAAGAGCGGCGCTTCAAAGCCCTGGTGCTGGCCCAGCGGGAAGATCGCGAGGCGTTCCGGCATCTCCTCGCGTCGGCGGGGTCCACCAGCACCCCGGCCGCGGGCCCGTCTCCCCTCACCGTGACAAAGATGGGCCCACAGGATGACCCCGAGGCGTTCCTCACTTTGTTCGAACAGGTCGCCGAAGCCTCGGGGTGGCCGATGGAGCAGCGCGCGGCTGACGGGAGAGGCGCAGCTGGCCGCGCTACAGCTCCCCGCCGATCGCCGGCTGGCCTACGCAGACCTTCGCCGGGCCGTCCTCCAGCGCGTGGGGCGCACACCAGAAGAACAGCGCCAGCGCTTCCGCGCGCTGCGGTTGGAGGAAGTCGGCTGGCCGTTTGCGTTCGGCCAGCAGCTCCGGGACACCTGCTGGCGGTGGCTGAGGGCCGACGATCGCGACGCCGAGGGAATCATCGATCAGGTGGTGCTGGAGCAGTTCATCGCGCGCTTACCAGCCGGAACCGCGGAGTGGGTCCAGTGCCACCGCCCGGCGTCGCTGGATCAGGCAGTAGGATTGGCGGAGGATCATTTGGCGGCTGTTCTGGTGGCAGGACAACCGACGGCGTCTTCTCTTCTCTCCTCATCTCTCTCTCTCTCTCTCCCTCTCCTTCTGTGTCCCGTCCTCGCCCCATTCCCCCACCGCGGAGGCGGGGGCCGGCACCACCCCAGCCAGCCCGCCGCACCCGTGGTGCCCTCCCATTTCTCCCTTCTGTGTCTGTCTCTCCCCCACCTCAGGTGAGTGAGCCCCAGATCACCGGTGCAGAGGGAAAGCCCGGGCCGGTTTGCTGGCGCTGCGGGGAGCCGGGCCACCTTCAACAGCAGTGCACAGCAATGGAAGTGGGCGCGGTGGTTCGGATCCCCGACGCGCCAGAGGCCGCCCTCGATCGGGCCGGAGCGTATCGCATACCGGTGAGTATCCAAGGGGCTACATATCAGGCGTTGGTGGATTCTGGTTGTAATCAGACCTCAATTCGCCAAAGCCTGGTTCAAAACGAGGCATTGGGGGGAGCACAAGGGGTGAAGGTGTTATGTGTGCACGGGGATGTTCACAGCTACCCTTTGGTGACGGTCAACATTATTTTCAGAGGGGAAAAATTTATAGTGAAGGCGGCGGTTAATCCTCGCCTTACTCACTCGTTAATTTTGGGGACTGATTGGCCGGGATTTCGGGGTTTAATGACACGCCTAGTAGAGAGTGTGTCCTGCCATTTGACAGGGGGAGGTCCCGGTGTCGCTTTGGCGGGAGCAGCTGTCACAGAGCCGTCTACGTCATCTCTGCGTCAGAGTGAGGAGCCGCTGGCTCCTCCTCTCTCTATTGGGGAATCCCTCGCGGATTTCCCATTAGAGCAGTCGCGAGACGAGACTCTGCGGCATGCGTTTGACCAAGTGAGAGTAATCGATGGTCAAACGCTCCTGCCGAACGCCACCCCGGCCTTCCCCTACTTCGCGATTATGAAGGATAGATTATACCGAGTGACGCAGGACACTCAAACTAAAGAGCGAGTCACGCAGCTTTTAATTCCGAAAAGCCGCCGGGAATTGGTATTCCAGGTGGCTCACTTTAATCCCATGGCTGGACACTTGGGGCAGGATAAAACACTAGCCCGAATAATGGCCCGATTCTATTGGCCGGGGATTCGCGGCGATGTCCGTAGGTGGTGTACGGCATGCCGCGAATGCCAGTTAGTAAACCCAGCGGCCATTCCAAAAGCGCCTTTGCGCCCTCTACCATTAATCGAGACCCCGTTTGAGAGAATTGGGATGGATCTCATCGGGCCATTAGATCGGTCAGCACGAGGGTACCGCTTTATATTAGTTCTGGTGGACTATGCAACGCGATACCCGGAAGCCGTGCCTCTGCGCAATATCTCAGCACACAGTATTGCGGAGGCACTCTTCCGCGTCATCTCCCGAGTTGGAATCCCGACAGAGATTCTGACTGATCAAGGCACTACGTTTATGTCACGAACACTGCACGAACTGTATGGGTTATTGGGGATTAAGCCGATCCGCACCAGCATGTATCACCCACAAACGGACGGTTTAGTAGAACGATTCAACCGCACCCTCAAAAATATTAAGAAATTCGTAAGTGAGGACGCACGTAATTGGGATAAGTGGCTCGAACCCTTGCTGTTCTCAGTGCGAGAGGTCCCCCAAGCCTCCACGGGGTTCTCCCCGTTCGAATTATTATATGGGCGTAAGCAGCGTGGCATCCTGGACGTGCTGCGGGAAAATTGGGAGGAGGGACCTTCACAAAGTAAGAACAAAATTCAGTACGTTATGGACCTGCGCGCAAAACTCCACACGCTCACCCACCTAACTCAGGAGAATTTGCGGCAGGCCCAGGAACGGCAAGCCCACCTGTACAACAAGGGTACGCGCCTTAGAGAGTTCACTCCGGGAGATAAGGTACTCGTACTGTTGCCCACGTCGAGCTCCAAATTGATCGCCAAGTGGCAAGGACCCTTTGAGGTCACACGGCGAGTCGGGGATGTCGACTATGAGGTAAGGCGAACGGACAGGGGTGGGGCGCTACAGATTTACCACCTCAACCTGCTTAAATTCTGGAACGAGGAGGTCCCCGTGGCGTTGGTGTCGGTAGTTCCGGAGAAGGCGGAGCTGGGGCCGGAGGTTCAAAAAGGAACATTGGCATCACATACCTCTCCGGTCCCCTGTGGAGACCACCTCTCCCCGACCCAACTCACGGAGGTCGCCCAGTTGCAGACCGAGTTTTCGGATGTGTTCTCGCCGCTGCCCGGTCGCACTAACCTCATAGAGCACCACATAGAGATGCCCCCGGGGGTGGTAGTGCGTAGCCGCCCTTACAGGCTACCTGAACACAAAAAAAAGGTGGTTCGGGAAGAACTTCAGACCATGCTCGAAATGGGCATCGTCGAGGAGTCCCACAGTGACTGGAGCAGCCCGGTGGTCTTGGTACCCAAGGCCGACGGGTCGGTCCGGTTCTGTGTGGACTATAGAAAAGTCAACACGGTGTCTAAATTCGACACGTACCCAATGCCTCGTATTGATGAGTTGCTCGATCGACTCGGCACTGCTCGCTTTTATTCGACACTGGATTTGACGAAGGGATATTGGCAGATCCCCTTGACTCCACTATCCCGAGAAAAAACGGCCTTTTCCACACCGTTTGGTTTACACTAATTCGTCACCCTTCCATTTGGGCTGTTTGGGGCGCCCGCGACGTTTCAGCGGCTGATGGACAGAGTCCTCCGCCCTCACACCACGTATGCGGCAGCGTATTTAGATGACATAATCATCTATAGCAATGACTGGCAGCGGCACCTCGAACATCTGAGGGCCGTCCTTAGGTCGCTGAGGCGAGCGGGGCTCACAGCCAACCCAAAGAAGTGTGCGATTGGGCAGGTGGAAGTACGGTATCTGGGCTTCCACTTGGGCAACGGGCAGGTGCGTCCCCAAATTAATAAGACGGCAGCAATTGCGGCCTGCCCGTGGCCCAAGACCAAAAAGGGGGTGAGACAGTTCCTGGGGCTGGCTGGCTATTATCGCAGGTTTATACCTAATTATTCGGACGTCACCAGCCCGCTGACTGATCTCACTAAAAAGGGGGCACCAGATCCGGTCCAGTGGATGGAGCAGTGCCAGCGGGCTTTCTCAGAGGTAAAGGCTGCACTGTGTGGGGGGCCACTTCTACACTCCCCTGACTTTTCTCTCCCTTTTGTGTTGCAGACCGATGCGTCGGACAGAGGGCTGGGGGCGGTTTTGTCCCAGCAGGTGGAGGGGGAGGACCGCCCTGTCCTGTATATCAGCAGGAAGCTGTTGGTGCGTGAGGGGCGCTACAGCACCATAGAGAAAGAGTGTCTGGCCATCAAGTGGGCAGTTCTCGCCCTCCGGTACTACCTGCTGGGGCACCCTTTCACCCTCTGTTCAGACCACGCGCCCCTCCAGTGGCTCCACCGCATGAAAGATGCCAACGCGCGGATCACCCGTTGGTATCTGGCGCTCCAACCCTTTAATTTCAAGGTGGTCCACAGGCCGGGGGCTCAGATGGTCGTGGCGGACTTCCTCTCCCGTCAAGGGGGGGGGGAGTCGGCTGCAGGCCGGACAGCCGCCCGGCCTGAGTCGGGCGGTGGGGGTATGTGGCAGCGGGGGCGTGGTCAAGCGCCGGTCTGTGACAGGAGGGCGGAGTCAGGGAAGGTAAGTGGCAGAATCACGTCACCTGAGAGCAATTAACCTGTGTTTGTGTGTCTTCCCAGTGACTGCGCCCTATATCAGGAGGGAGAGCGAGAGCAGAAGGAGCTCTTCCCTGGACGAGACGCTGATATATGTGTGTGTCTCTATGCGTCCGAGATTGTTAGACTGAAAAGTGTGGCAATAAAAGCCTTGTTTCACCTGATCTCTGTCCTGCCGTCCTCTGTGCTCCACCCACCCACAGGGAAAATACCACAGTATCACATACCGGTGAGTGTCCAAGGGGCTACATATCAGGCGTTGGTGGATTCTGGTTGCAATCAGACCTCGATCCGCCAAAGCATGGTGCAAGACAAGGCATTGGGGGGAGCACAGGGGGTGAAGGTGTTGTGTGTGCACGGGGATGTTCACAGCTACCCTTTGGTGTCGGTCCACATATATTTCAGAGGGGAAAAATCTATAGTGAAGGCGGCGGTTAATCCTCGCCTTACCCACTCTTTAATTTTGGGGACTGATTGGCCGGGATTTTGGGGTTTAATGACACACCTAGTAAAGAGTGGGTCCTGCCAGTTGACAGGGGGAGGTCCCGGTGTCGCTTTGGCTGGAGCTGCTGTCGCAGAGCCATCTACGTCATCTCTGCGACAGAGTGAGGAGCCACCGGCTCCTCCTCTTTCTGTTGGGGAATCCCTCGTGGATTTCCCATTAGAACAATCGCGAGACGAGACTCTGCGACATGCGTTTGACCAAGTGAGAGTAATCGATGGTCAAACGCTCCAGCCGAACGCCACCCCGTCCTTCCCCTATTTTTCTATTATGAAGGATAGATTATACCGAGTGACGCAGGACACTCAGACGAAAGAGCGCATCACACAGCTGTTAATTCCAAAGAGCCGCCGGGAATTGGTATTTCAGGTGGCTCACTTTAATCCCATGGCTGGACACCTAGGGCAGGATAAGACACTAGCCCGGATAATGGCCCGATTCTATTGGCCGGGGATTCACGGCGATGTCCGTAAGTGGTGTACGGCGTGCCGCGAATGCCAGTTAGTAAACCCAGCGGCCATTCCAAAAGCGCCTTTGCGCCCCCTACCATTAATCGAGACCCCGTTCGAAAGAATTGGGATGGATCTCGTCGGGCCATTAGATTGGTCAACACGAGGGTACCGCTTTATATTGGTTCTGGTGGACTATGCAACGCAATACCCGGAAGCAGTGCCTCTTCGCAATATCTCAGCACGCAGTATTGCGTAGGCCCTCTTCCACGTCATCTCCCGGGTTGGAATCCCGAAAGAGATTCTGACTGACCAAGGCACCTTGTTTATGTCACGAACACTGAGCGAACTGTATGGGCTATTAGGTATTAAGCCGATCCGCACCAGCGTTTATCACCCACAAACGGACGGTTTAATCGAACGGTTCAATCGCACCCTCAAGAATATAATTTAAAAATTTCGTAAGTGAGGATGCACGTAATTGGGATAAATGGCTCGAACCCTTGTTATTTGCAGTGCGAGAGGTCCCCCAGGCCTCCATGGGGTTCTCCCCGTTTGAATTGTTATATGGGCGTAAGCCACGCGGCATTTTAGATGTGCTGCGTGAAAATTGGGAGGAGGGACCTTCCCAAAGTAAAAATGAAATTCAGTACGTTATGGACCTGCGCGCAAAACTCCACACGCTCACACACCTAACTTAGGAGAATTTGCGGCAGGCCCAGGAATGGCAAGCCCGCCTGCACAACAAGGGCACGCGCCTTAGAGAGTTCACTCCGGGAGAGAAGGTACTCGTACTGTTGCCCACGTCGAGCTCCAAATTAATCGCCAAGTGGCAAGGACCCTTTGAGGTCACACGGCGAGTCGGGGACGTCGACTATGAGGTAAGGCGAACGGACAGGGAGGGGGCGCTACAGATCTACCACCTCAATCTGCTTAAACTCTGGAACGAGGAGGTCCCTGTGGTGTTGGTGTCGGTAGTTCCGGAGAAGGCGGAGCTGGGGCCGGAGGTTCAAAAAGGAACATTGGCATCACGTACCTCTCCGGTCCCCTATGGAGACCACCTCTCCCCGACCCAACTCACGGAGGTCGCCCAGTTGCAGACCGAGTTTTCGGATGTGTTCTCGCCCCTGCCCGGTCGCACTAACCTCATAGAACACCACATAGAGACGCCCCCGGGGGTGGTAGTGCATAGCCGCCCTTACAGGCTACCCGAACACAAAAAAAAGGTGGTTCGGGAAGAACTTCAGACCATGCTCGAAATGGGCATCGTCGAGGAGTCCCACAGTGACTGGAGCAGCCCGGTGGTCTTGGTACCCAAGGCCGACGGGTCGGTCCGGTTCTGTGTGGACTATAGAAAAGTCAATGCAGTGTCTAAATTCGACGCGTACCCAATGCCTCGTATTGACGAGCTGCTCGATCGACTAGGCACGGCTCACTTTTACTCGACATTGGATTTGACGAAGGGATATTGGCAGATCCCCTTGACTCCATTATCCCGGGAAAAAACGGCCTTTTCCACACCGTTCGGCTTACACCAATTTGTCACACTTCCTTTTGGGCTGTTTGGGGCGCCCGCTACGTTTCAGCGGCTAATGGACAGGGTCCTCCGGCCCCACACCACCTATGCGGCCGCATATCTCGACGACATTATTATTCATAGTAACGACTGGCAGCGGCACCTGCAACATCTGAGGGCCGTCCTTAGGTCGCTGAGGCGAGCGGGGCTCACAGCCAACCCAAAGAAGTGTGCGATTGGGCGGGTGGAAGTACGGTATCTGGGCTCCCACTTGGGCAACGGGCAGGTGCGTCCCCAAATTAATAAGACAGCAGCGATTGCGGCCTGCCCGAGGCCCAAGACCAAAAAGGGGGTGAGACAGTTCCTGGGGCTGGCTGGCTACTATCGTAGGTTTATACCTAATTATTCAGATGTCACCAGCCCGCTGACTGACCTCACTAAAAAGGGGGCGCCAGATCCGGTCCAGTGGACGGAGCAGTGCCAGCAGGCTTTCTCTGAGGTAAAGGCTGCACTGTGTGGGGGGCCACTATTACACTCCCCTGACTTCTCTCTCCCTTTTGTGTTGCAGACCGACGCGTCGGACAGAGGGCTGGGGGTGGTGTTGTCCCAGGAGGTGGAGGGGGAGGACCGCCCCATCCTGTACATTAGTAGGAAGCTGTCGGTGCGTGAGGGGCGCTACAGCACTATTGAGAAGGAATGCCTGGCAATCAAATGGGCGGTCCTCGCCCTCCGTTACTACCTGCTGGGGCGCCCTTTCACCCTCTGTTCGGACCACACGCCCCTCCAGTGGCTCCACCGCATGAAAGATGCCAACGCGTGGATCACCCGTTGGTATCTGGCACTCCAACCCTTCAATTTCAAGGTGGTCCACAGGCCGGGGGCTCAGATGGTCGTGGCGGACTTCCTCTCCCATCAAGGGGGGGGGGAGTCGGCTGCGGGCCGGACGGGCGCCCGGCCTGAGTCGGGCGGTGGGGGTATGTGGCAGCGGGGGCGTGGTCAAGTGCTGGTCTGTGACAGGAGGGCGGAGCCAGGGAAGGTGAGTGGCAGAATCACTACACCTGACGGTAATTAACCTGTGTTTGTGTGTCTTCCCAGTAACCGCGCCCTATTTAAGGAGGCAGAGGGAGAGCAGAGGGAGAGCTCATCCCGGGACTAGAACACAGTGTGTGTGTGTGTGTGTGTGTGTGTGTGTGTGTGTGTGTGTGTGTGTGTGTGTGTGTGTTTTTCTCGAAAGCATAAAAGTAGGCTGTTACGCTGAAAAGTCTGACAATAAAAAGCCTATTAGTACCAAAAGCTTTGTCCTGCCGTCCTCTGTGCTCCACCCACACTTCAGAGAGCTCTACACTGTGAAATTTAGTTCCCTCTGAAACTTGGTCATTGTGATATATGTTTATTTCTGTAATATCTAAATATAAAAAAAATTAATTAAATTAAAAAAACCCAGGCCATTCTGTGGCTGGGAAGTTATTTAATTTGAGGAGATTCCATAGCAAATAATGAGCATGAAATCGCTCACTTTGCACAGTCAGGCAGACAGAGGAAGTCTGCTGTGCTCATGCGCAGGTTTACCTTTTGGCGTTGTCTTCTTCTTCTTTTCTTTGGTTTTACAGCAGCTGGCATCCAGTGTTGTATTACTGTCATCTACAGGTTTACTTTTGACCATGCACTGACAGTTACATCATTCTGTCGCTAAACGAACAGCTGATCACACCAAGGTGCTCACTGACCACTGATATTTATTAGTTTGGTCCTGCGTTTCCTTTCCTTTGCAACATAATGTCTTTTCTTCTCACTCTCCATTAGTGTAGTAAGACTTTCATGTTTCATTTGCACACTCACATCCTCCATTTTTCTCTCCTGTTTCAAATTTATATCCCACAATGCCTTGCGTGAATGGGGAAAGCCCATCACGTGATGCATGACATAGTATATTGTATTGCATCATGGTGAAGCAGGAAAAAATAGTGGAGAATTTAGGGCCACGTGGCTTTAAATTCATTAATTGTTCTATTTAAAAAAAACTAATAAAATTGGAAGTCTGTGATTCGAATTCAGGAGCTTTCGGTCCACTAAACAAAAATAATTGGGTATGAGGGAAAATTCTTTTTATGACCTACACTTGAAAAATCTGAATGTCAGTTGACCTTTAATATACAGTGGTGCTTGAAAGTTTGTGAATCCTTTAGAATTTTCTATATTTCTGCATAAATATGACCTAAAACATCATCAGATTTTCACACAAGTCCTAAAAGTAGATAAAGAGAACCCAGTTAAACAATTGAGACAAAAATATTATACTTGGTCATTTATTTATTGAGGAAAATGATCCAATATTACATATCTGTGAGTGACAAAAGTATGTGAACCTTTGCTTTCAGTATCTGGTGTGAGCCCCTTGTGCAGCAATAACTGCAACTAAGCATTTCCAGTAACTGTTGATCAGTCCTGCACACCGGCTTGGAGGAATTTTAGCCCATTCCTCCATACAGAACAGCTTCAACTCTGGGATGTTGGTGGGTTTCCTCACAACTGCTCGCTTCTGGTCCTTCCACAACATTTTGATTGGATTAAGGTCAGGACTTTGACTTGGCCATTCCAAAAAATTAACTTTATTCTTCTTTAACCATTCTCTGGTGGAACGATTTGTGTGCTTAGGGTCATTGTCTTGCTGCATGACCCACCTTCTCTTGAGATTCAGTTCATGGACAGATGTCCTGACATTTTCCTTTAGAATTTGCTGGTATAATTCAGAATTCATTGTTCCATCAATGATGGCAAGCCGTCCTGGCCCAGATGCAGCAAAACAGGCCCAAACCATGATACTACCACCACCATGTTTCACAGATGGGATAAGGTTCGTATGCTGGAATGCAGTGCTTTCCTTTCTCCAAACATAACGCTTCTCATTTAAACCAAAAAGTTCTATTTTGGTCTCATCCGTCCACAAAACATTTTTCCAATAGCCTTCTGGCTTGTTCACATGATCTTTAGCAAACTGCAGACGAGCAGCAATGTTCTTTTTGGAGAGCACACACAGCTCTTCCTTGCTTTGATTTCGAAGTAGTTTAGCTAAGCCAAGGTTTTTTGGGTTCTTTTTGTTTTGTTTTTTTGTTTTTTTTTTGGGGGGGGGCATTTAACTGCCAATGTGTAGGTTGTTTCACAAAGTCTCCATTCCTATTTTATCGATTGCTAGCTTTTGTGGATTAGTAGAAAAAGATTAATTCTGTAAATTTTGGATTTTGCATTGTTCGGAGAAAAGCCTATAATGTTTTCCTACAGTAACTGCAGTAATTAAACTGTGTGACAGTGAAAAATTCTCTACATAAAATATAATATGATCGAACATTTCATGTCACAGAAAGTTATTTCCAAAAAAAAGTACAGATGAACAATGCAGTTCATTCCTGAACACTGTGCATATTACAAAGGCACACAGGATTCTCATGACATTCAGACTGGAAAGATCTCACTAGCGGTCTTTCTAATCTTATTTAAACCTCTGGTTGGACTGTAAAATTAACTTTTATCTTTCAGTTGCCTTTTTTGCAGCATTCAGCACTTTGTTCAGATGAACATGCATTTATAGTACATTTAAAAGCAGTAGTAATGTAAAGTTACTGTCCAGTACAAAGCATGACATGAGTGTGTTAATCTGTCCAGTTTCTTCAGGGTTGACTAGGGGCAGTGGTGGCTTAAAGGTTAAGGCTCTGGGGTACTGATCTGAAGGTCAGGGATTCATGCCCCAGCATTGACAAGCTGCTATTGTTGGGCCCTTGAGCAACTCTATCTACTCATGTGCCCCTTTGGTGTATATTGCTCTGGATAAGAGTGTCTGCTAAATGGGTTGTACTATGAACTGTTTCAGTGTGTGCTTGTGTGTTGGGGATATGGGGTGGGGTGGGGGGGGGGGGGGTCATGGTTACAATCTTGCCTAGGGTCTCACAAACCCACAGGATGGCCCTGTTTATGCTATTGGCTCCTAGTGAATTTTCAGACTAACCCTGTAATAGGTAGCTGATCTACAGTAGCATACAGCTGAGTAATTCATTGTAAGCAGTTTTAGAAGTAACTTTGTTGAAGCTGAATTGTGTCTGTGTTCAAATACAGCAGGTGTGCTTCCAGTCGCAGTTTGTGAGATGCACACTGAACAGCTAATATCTAATAATAACCAAGTCTCAGCAGAGTTTCCTGTCCAACTACACATCAAAAACCACCCAAAAGATCTGAGACTAACCTGAAAATCAGGAAATGGATAAGGGAGACACATTTATCTTCTTTTTCTCAGCAATCATGTTTCTAATGTACAGACATTATCCACTTCATAATGGCTCACAGACAAACCTTTACCCTGGAAACCCTGTCGTTAGCTGTCCTGTCTGTTGCTCCTTCATGGAAAATGTTCATAGAGCATGCATGGGCTCCAATGGACCTCTATTAGTGCTTGTTGCAGTTCCATGCTTTACCACTAGGTACCCCATTTTGCAACATTTTAAAATTGGTGGTCACTCAAAGGAGGTACGCAGTGGCAGAACAAGAGTTTTATCCACAACTTTCCCAAACTCTGACCTTTCCCATGATTCATTGCTGTGTCATAGCGGAAGCCGGGATCTTTCTTCCACTCCACTGTGTTGATGTTTGTAGCTAACACTAACTGCTAGGTAGGTAAGATCAAAGATGGTTATGCAGGTCTGATTTTCTGACGTGCTCTGGGGATAATACGATCAAAGTGCCCCATCTGTCTACCCTCACGGAACGGATTGACAACATGAAGTTGTGGCCTGACATCGGCTATGTTGACACTGTCAATTATTTTATTCTTAGCAAGGGCAAGTCCTGGGCTTGGGTTTCTGTCTGTGCAGAGTTTCACATGTTCTCCCTGCATCCATGTGGGTTTTCATCAGGTTCTCTGGTTTCCTCCAACCTCTCAAAAACATGCCAGGTGGTTTGCCAAAAGTAAATAACCCCTAGATGTTAAGGAGTGTGTGAATATATGCTTTGCTCTGTCTATCACTAACAAAAAGTGTGGATAGCATTTTATGTTTTTTTTTTCACTGTTATGATCACTTTTCACAACAAAATGTAATTTGTGCCCAGACACAGTGAAGTACTCACCATCATTGCACAAAGTATTAATATTCTTCTACTAGTGGCACAAAAATCAGCTTTCAACTATTTCTAACTTTCAAGTTATAGCTAAATAGGGCCAAACTGCCTTGGCCTTGTAATGTAATGAATCATCATCAGCTGTCCATTGCTAGTGATGATGACTGCTTCATTAGGATGCACAGAAACACAGATGGGCTGCGAGGCCCACACCAGAGCAACACAGCCGTCTGCAGCGGTGGCACGAATGGTCTGGTTGAGCTGCCACGGAATGCCTGGACTCGTGAACTCTCACATACTATTCTCCTCTCCTAGCAAAGCGCCTTGCACAGTAAGGTAAGAAAAACGATGTCATGCCCCCATCATGTTGTCTCTCTGGATCTCCAGACCTAATGCCAAGTGATACAGAAAAGTGCCACAGACTTGACAGGTATGGAAGTTGCCGTGCAGTGACAACTGACTTGCCGAGTGATGCCATCCATTGGCCATTTGAGTGGCTCTTCCACATGACATCTGGTAGTGTGCCATTGACCTTGTTGGGTTCATGTGCTACATTGTACTGAAAAGCGCCCTGCTGCTAGCACCTTATTGGTGATGTACTATTTAACCCATAACTGGAATCCAGGCAGATGCTACCACTCCGGGTCAGAGCGAACCTGGGAGCAATGGTGATTAAGGGGTGTGGCAGCGGGGGCATGGCCTAGCCTAAGTTTGTGAATGGAGAGCGGGGCCAGGGAAGGGGAGTGGCAAAGTCAATGCACCTGTGGTTAATTAATGTTGTGTGTCTGTATTGTTGCAGTGACAGAGGATAGAAAAGGAGGGAGAAAGCAGAGAGAGAGGAGTTCTCCTGACCAGAACACACGTGTGTGTGTGTGCGTGGTGTGTGTGAGTGAATAAAGCTAAAAAGCAAGGAAACTAAGCCAAATAAAATGTGTGTGTGAACACCACCTCCTGCCTGCTTCTGTGCTTCTGTACTCCACCCACATCAGGGACTTGTTACAGTGGTTCCAAAACCTGGAAGTACAGAAGGGAACCCCCACATGGAGTCCTCCCCATTCCAGGAGCTCATCCATGCCCTCACTACCACCCAGCAGAACCAGCATCAAGCGCTGACCACCCTCCGGAAGGAGCAAGAGCAACGCTTTGAAGCCTTGATGCTGGCCCAGCAGGAAGATCACCAGGCATTCCAGTATCTGCTCACATCAGCAGGGGCTGTGACCACCACAGCGGACCCTCCTCACGTCACCCTCACGAAGATGGGCCTGCAGGACGATCTGGAAGCTTTCCTCACTGTCTTTGAGCAAGCGGCCGAAATGTGGGGGTGGCCGCTCAAGCAGCATGTGGCGCGCCTCCTCCCGCTCCTGACTGGTGAGGTGCAGCTCACAGTGCAGCAGCTCCCTGCTGACAGCCGGCTCCTGTACGCTGACCTAAAGAAAGCCATCCTGCAGTGTGTCGGCCACTCCCCGGAAGAACATTGCCATCACTTCCGGATGCTGACATTGGAGGAGGTCAGCCAGCCTTTTGCATTCGGGCAGCAACTCCGGGACGCCTGCTGGCAGTGGCTGAGGGTGGAAGAATGCAACGCCAATGGAATCATCGATCTGGTGGCACTGGAAAAGTTCATCTCTCGACTTCCAGAAGGAATGTCGGAATGAGTCCAGAGTCATTGCCCAGTGTCACTAGAACAAGCCATCGAGTTGGCGGAGGACCATCTGGAGGCGGTTCCGATGGCAGGCGGATGAGGTGCCTCTCTTTGGTTCCTTTCTCTCTCTCCTTCCCCCTCTCTCTCTCTTTCCCTTCCTCGCCCCATTCCCCCACTGCAGAGGCAGTGGCCGGCCCCTCCCCAGCCAGCCCATTGCACCTGTGGTGGCTTCCCATCTCCCTCTTCTGTGTCTGTGTCTTCTCCCCCTCAGGTGAGTGATGCCCATAATGCCAGTGCAGAGGGAAAGCCTGGGCCAGTGTGCTGACGTGGCAGGGAGCCTGAGCATCTCCAGAGTCAGGGCTGGAGGTGAGATCCGGAGCTGTGATCCGGATCCCTGATGCACCAGAGACCGCCCCTGATTAAGCCAGAATGTATTGCATACCGGTAAGTGTTCAAGTGAATACATATCATGCGTTGGTGGATTCCAGTTGTAATCAGACCTCAATTCACCAAAGCCTGGTGCACGGCGAGGAATTGGGGAGAGCACAAGCGGTGAAGATGTTGTGTGTGCATGGGGCTGTTCACAATTATCCTCTAGTGTCTGTCCATATTCTATTCTGGGCCAAAAGCATAGAATTAAGGTGGCGGTTAATCCTTGTCTCACCCACTCGCTGATTTTGGGAACTGATTGGCCGGGGTTTCGAATCTTAATGGAATACGTAGTAGGGAGTGGGTCCTGCAGTAAAATGTCATGGGGGGACCCCGGTGTGGCATTGATTAGAGAAACTGTCACTAAGCCGTCCACGTCATCGCCGCATCAGGGCGATACGAGGAGCAGCCCACCCCTCCTCCCACTCTCAGGGATTCCCTCGAATATTTCCCTTTAGAGCAGTCATGAGACAAAACTCTGTGGCATGCGTTTGACCAAGTGAGAGTAATTGATGGTCAAACTCTCCAGCCAAATGCAGCACCTGTCTTTCCATACTTCGCAATTATAAAAGATAGACTGTAATGAGTGATGCAGGACACTCAAACTGGTGAACAAATAAACCAGTTGTTAATCCCTAAGAGCCATAGGGAACTCGTGTTCCATGCAGCTCACTTTAATCCCATGGCCAGACACTTAGGGCAGGATAAAACACTAGCCCAAATAATGGCCCAGCTCTATTGGCCAGGGATTCACGGGGACGTTCGTCCGTGGTGTGCGGTGTGCTGCGAATGCCAATTAGTAAATCCCGCAGCCACTCCAAAAGCGCCTTTGCGCCCTCTCCCTCTAATCTAGACCTCCTTCGAAAGAATTGGTATGGATCTCGTTGGGCCATTAGATTGGTCAGCATGAGGATATCACTTTATTTTAGTTCTGGTGGACTATGCAACATGATATCTGGAAGCGGTGCCTCTCCACAATATCTCAGCACGCAGTATTACAGAAGTGCTCTTCTGTATTATCTCCCAGGTCGGGATTCTAAAAGAAATCCTGACAGACCAAGGCACTTCATTTATGTCACACACATTGCGCAAGCTGTATGAGTTGTTGGGAATTAAATCTATCTGCACCAGCATTTATCACCCACAAATGGATGGTTTGGTTGAGAGGTTTAATCAAACACTTAAAAATTGAATTCCAAAGTTTGTAAGTGAAGATGCACAAGAGGTCCTGCAAGCCTCCACGGGATTTTCCCCATTTGAATTATTATACGGGCGATAGCCACGCAGCATCTTGGATGTTCTGCGGGAAAATTGGGAGGAGGGACCTTCATTTAGTAAGAACAAAATTCAATATGTTCTTGATCTGCATGCAAAGCTCCACATCCTCACGCATTTAACCCAGGAAAATTTGTGGCAGGCACAAGAATGTCAAGCCCGGTTGTACAACAGGGGCACGCACCTTAGGCCCCGGTCACATCGCCTGAACTTTGCTGGAGCGTTCCTGGAGCGGTGAAAAAAATTAATCACCGCTCGTAACCGTTCACCACCGTTTAACAAAAGTTGGCCCCCGTTAAAGCAACACCGTATATGCTCGGCCACCGCTGATGTTTCTCGAGGGGCCCTCCTACCGCTCCGAAAGTTTTGAGCTGCACAAAATATTGCGAGCGGTGAGGAGGGGGCAATTTTCCACCCCGGCAAAGTTCACCCCCGCTCCACCAACGCCCAGTCAAAGTTTGGCACCGCTAGATGCAAGTTCGTGGACGCTTGGGTCCGCTAGGCCAACGCAGGAATCTTGAACGCTGGACCACCGCTGCTTCGCCAGCGTTGCCCGGGCGGCAATTAAACGTTGCACAAACTTCGGTGGAGCGGTTGTAAGCGTTTTACGAGTGGACACGGGGTTGCTGAAACGGTGTCGGGCTTTGAAGCAGCTATCCATGGCGGCGATGAACTTTGGTTTGGCATTGGTATAGAGGTGTCGGAGCGGGACCAGAATTTGGCTATAAATACGGGGAGAAATGGACCAGGAGCTCATTTGGAATCGAGCTGCCGTTGAGTTCAGACCTCATCTACATCGAATTTGCTCAAAGTTACAGTAAAACTGTATCACCATGGATGCTGAGAGACTTGCTATGATTGGTGCACTAGTCCAGCAGCAGAATCAGAACCTCCTCAGATTGCAACAAGCTGTTGACAGATTTTTTGATTTGATTTTATTCTATCATAATGTAAAATGAAGTACAAAATACATTAAAATCAGGATTACACAAGAAAGCGCAAGTACTTATTTCCATTGTGGTCCCATTAAAACACGTAAAACAGCAATGGCAACGTTATGATTTGACTTAATATTGACTCACTGTACTATGTAAATGGTGAAAATAATAATAATAATAATAATAATAACAACAACAACCACAATAATAATAAAATAATAATAATAATAATAATAATAATAATAATAATAATAATAATAATAAATTGACTTAAATTGACTAGACTAGTAGACAATGAAAATGCATTGTATAGACTAGACTGGAATTTGATTATAAAATTTGATTTCAAAAAGTATGACTAGTACCTATGGATAACAATTATGAAGTAAAATGTTGTATATATTAATAGCAAATATTAAATGATGATTAAATAATGATAAAGATAATATAATAGCAAATAATAATAACATTAAGGAAAAGACAGCAAAAACATAATGAAAATAGAAATAATCTGACTGACCGCAAACAAAAAACAAAAAATAAAGTAATATGAATGATAATAAAAAAGTAATATAAATAATAATATTAATAACAAATGTTTTTATAGATAAAAATATGATAATAAGATCAACTAAACAACAGTGAAAAAAGGGGAAAAGCTATACAGACAACAGAACAGTAATAAGAATTTTAACTAGAAAAAAAAAGAAGAAGAGAGAGAAGAAGGAGAGACAGAGTTGTGTGGGTCAGACAGTGGATACTGAGAAGGCCTGAACATGGACTGTATGACAAGCTGATGGTGGAGCTTCTATCAAAAATCTATCAGAACTTGTATCAAAACAATCCGTTCAGCTCCGTAGTCACAAGCGGTATGCCGCTAAACCAACTTTATACCCCCGCCGAGCCAAAGCCCGCATGCACAGAACGCCGCTATACCAACGCTCGCGTCACCGCTAAACCAACGCTCGCTACCGCTAAACCAATGCTAAAGCAACGCCGGCTTCAGCGGTGCACCGCTAAGCCAACGCCCGTGTTTTCGATTTTTTTCCCATTTTGTGCGCGGTGACGAGCGTTGTCGAAATTCGGCCCCCCCTCCCTACCGTTCAAGGAACGCTCCAGCAAAGTTCAGGCGGTGTGACCGGGGCCTTAGAGAGTTCACTCCAGGAGACAAAGTACTCGTGTTATTGCCCATGTTGAGTTCCAAACTAGTCACCAAGTGGCTTGGGCCCTTCGAGGTCACACGGAGAGTTGGGGAAGTTGACTATGAGGTGAGGCGAACGGATAGGGACGGAGCTCTACAAATATACCACCTCAACCTATTAAAGCGTTGGAATGAGGGGGTCCTTGTGGCGTTGGTGTCAGTAGTTCTGGAGAAGGCAGAGCTGGGGCAGGAGGTAAAAACAACCAAAACCACAACCCGAACTGCTCCGGTCCCTTGTGGAGACCACCTGTCACTGGCCCAACTCATAGAGGTGGCCAAGTTGCAGGAGGAATTTTCTGAAGTGTTCTTGCCCCTTCCCGGCCGCACCCACCTCATAGAACACCACATTGAAATGCCCCCGTGGGTGGTGGTGCATAGCCACCCTTACCACTTACCCAAACACAAAAAAAGGTGGTTTGGGATGAACTCAAGGCCATGCTTGGCATGGGCATAATCGAGGAGTCACACAGTGACTGGAGGAGCCTGGTGGTCCTGGTACCCAAGGCCGACGGGTCAGTCTGGTTCTGTGTGAACTATAGAAAAGTGAACACGGTGTCTAAATTCAACACGTGCCCAATGCCTCACATTGATGAGTTGCTTGATCAGTTAGGTGTGGCTTGCTTTTTATTCGACACTGGATTTGACAAAGGGATATTGGTAGATCCCCTTGACTCCTCTATCCCGAGAGAAAATTACTTTTTCCACACTGTTTGGATTACACCAGTTTGTCATGCTTCCTTTTGGGTTGTTTGGGGCTCCTGCTATGTTCCCTGTGGTTCATGGACAAAATCCTCTGCCCCTATGCAGCAGCCTACTTGGATAACATAATCATATACAGTAGTGACTGGCTGTGGCACATAGAACACCTTAGGGCTGTCCTAGAGTCACTGAGGTGGGTGGGTCTCATAGCCAACCCAAAAAAGTGTGCAATTGGGCAGGTGGAAGTACAGCATCTGGGTTTCCACTTGGGTCATGGGCAGATGCGTCCCCAAATTGACAAGACAGCAGCGATTGCGGCCTGCCCAAGGCCTAAGACCAAAAAGGGGGTGAGACAGTTTCTGGGGCTGGCTGGCTACTATCATAGGCTCATACCTAATTATTCGGATGTCACCAGCCCGCTGATTGATCTCACTAAAAAGGGAACACCAGATCTGGTCCAGTGGATGGAGCAGTGCCAACAGGCTTTCACCAGGGTAAAGGCTGGACTGTGTGGGGGGCCACTCTTACACTCCCCTGACTTCTCTCTCCTCTTTATTTTGCAGACGGATGCATCGGGCAGAGGGCTGGGGGCCGTTTTGTCCCAGAAGGTGGAGGGCGAGGAATGCCCCGTGCTGTACATCAGCCACAAGCTCTCAATGCATGAGATTAAGTACAGCAGCATCGAGAAAGAGTGCTTGGCCATCAAGTGGGTGGTCTTCACCCTCCAATACTACCTGCTTGGGTGCTCTTTCACCCTCTGTTTGGACCACACACCCCTCCAGTGGCTCGACCGCATGAAAGAATCCAATGCGTGAATCACCCTTTGGTATCTAGCCCTCCAGCCATTTAAATTCGAGGTGGTCCACAGGCCGGGGGCACAGATGGTAGTGGCAGACTTCCTGTCCCGTCGGGCCAACACGTAGACACAAACAACCATTCACACTCACACCTCACACCTATGGTCAATTTAGAGCCACCAATTAGCCTAACCTGCATGCCTTTGGGCTGTGGGGGAAACCGGAGCACCTGGAGGAAACCCATGCAGATATGGGGAGAGCATGCAAACTCCACACAGAAAGGCCCTCATTGGCCGCTGGGCTTGAACCCAGGACCTTCTTGCTGTGAGGCAACAATGCTAACCACTACACCACCATGCCGCCCAAAATCAATGCACCTGTGGTTAATTAATGTTGTGTGTCTGTGTTGTTGCAGTGATAGAGGATAGAAAAGGAGGGAGAGAGCAGAGAGAGAGGAGCTCTCCTGACCAGAACATGTGTGTGTGTGTGGCTTGTGTGTCTGTGTGTGAGTGAATAAAGCTGAAAAGCAAGGAAAATAAGCTCAATAAAGTGTGTGTATGAACACCAACTCCCGCCTGCCGTGCTTCTGTACTCCACCCACATCAGGGACTTGTTACAGGGGTAGCTCCACTTTCCCCAATACTCAAGTCCTCCCGGATCATACCCAGGACTAATAGAATATAGATTGGACATGCCACGGTCACGAGTACTGTTGTGACCACAACCATATACAGCACAAAGATATGGCATAGCTAAAAGAACACTTAAAGCAGTGGAAAAACAAAGAGAGTTGCGCACGCGTGACTACAGTGGTGCTTGAAAGTTTGTGAACCCTTTAGAATTTTCTATATTTCTGCATAAATATGACTTAAAATATCATCAGATTTTCACACGAGTCCTAAAAGTAGATAAAGAGAACCCAGTTAAACAAATGAGACAAAAATATTATACTTGGTCATTTATTTATTGAGGAAAATGATCCCATATTACATATCTGTGAGTGGCAAAAGTATGTGAACCTTTGCTTTCAGTATCTGGTGTGACCCCCTTGTGCAGCAATAACTGCAACTAAACATTTGCGGTAACTGTTGATCAGTCCTGCACACCGGCTTGGAGGAATTTTAGCCCATTCCTCCATACAGAACAACTTCAACTCTGGGATGTTGGTGAGTTTCCTCACATGAACTGCTCACTTCAGGTACTTCCACAACATTTCGATTGGATTAAGGTCAGGACTTTGACTTGGCCGTTCCAAAACATTCACTTTATTCTTCTTTAACCATTCTTTGGTAGAACGACTTGTGTGCTTAGGCCAAGTTTACATTAGACCGTATCTGTCTCGTTTTCTTCGCGGATGCACTGTCCGTTTACATTAAACCGCCTGGAAACGCCAGGAAACGGGAATCTGCCAGGGTCCACGTATTCAATCCAGATCGTGTCAGCTCCGGTGCTGTGTAAACATTGAGGATACGTGGATACGCTGTGCTGAGCTCTAGCTGGCGTCGTCATTGGACAACGTCACTGTGACATCCACCTTCCTGATTCGCTGGCGTTGGTCATGTGACACGACTGCTGAAAAACGGCGCGGACTTCCGCCTTGTATCACCTTTCATTAAAGAGTATAAAAGTATGAAAATACTGCAAATACTGATGCAAATACTGCCCATTGTGTAGTTATGATTGTCTTTAGGCTTGCCATCCTTCCACTTGCAAGTGGTAAGTGATATGCGCTGGGATCACACACACAGCGGCTCAGTCCCGAATCACAGCTTGTGCACTACACTCGCGTGCTCTGTGAGCTGTGCAAGGCCGGAGTGCGCACCCTCCAGAGGGCACTCGCTGTTCAGGGCGGAGCGTATCTGTGTATTGGTGTTGCTGTGTGCACGCGAATCGTGTATTGGTGTTGCTGTGTGCACACTAATCGTTTTAAAAACGTTAATCTGATGATCCGCTGATATGGTCTAATGTAAACATGGGCTTAGGGTCGTTGTCTTGCTGCATGACCCATCTTCTCTTGAGATTCAGTTCATGGACAGATGTCCTGACATTTTCCTTTCGAATTCACTGGTATAATTCAGAATTCATTGTTCCATCAATGATGGCAAGCCGTCCTGGCCCAGATGCAGCAAAACCGGCCCAAACCATGATACTACCACCACCATGTTTCACAGATGGGATAAGGTTCTTATGCTGGAATGCAGTGTTTTCCTTTCTCCAAACATAAGGCTTCTCATTTAAACCCAAAATTTCTATTTTAGTCTCATCCGTCCACAAAACATTTTTCCAATAGCCTTCTGGCTTTGTCCAAGTGATCTTTAGCAAACTGCAGATGAGCAGCAATGTTCTTTTTGGAGAGCAGTGGCTTTCTCCTTGCAACCCTGCCATGCACATCATTGTTGTTCAGTGTTCTCCTGATGGTGGACTCATGAACATTAACATTAGCCAATGTGAGAAAAGCCTTCAGTTGCTTAGAAGTTGCCCTGAGGTCCTTTGTGAATGCGATGACTATTACATGTCTTGCTCTTGGAGTGATCTTTGTTGGTCGACCACTCCTGGGGAGGGTAACAATGGTCTTGAATTTCCTCCATTTGTACACAGTCTGTCTGACTGTGGATTGGTGGAGTCCAAACTCTTTAGAGATGGTTTTGTAACCTTTTCCAGCCTGATGAGCATCAACAACGCTTTTTCTGAGGTCCTCAGAAATCTCCTTTGTTCGTGCCATGATACACTTCCACAAACACATGTTGTGAAGATCAGACTTTGATAGATCCCTGTTCTTTAAATAAAACAGGCTGCCCACTCACACCTGATTGTCATCCCATTGATTGAAAACACCTGACTCTAATTTCACCTTCAAATTAACTGCTAATCCTAGAGGTTCACATACTTTTGCCACTCACAGATATGTAACATTGGATCATTTTCTCAATAAATAAATGACCAGGTATAATATTTTTGTCTCATTTATTTAACTGGGTTCTCTTTATCTACTTTTAGGACTTGTGTGAAAATCTGATGATGTTTTAGGTCATATTTATGCAGAAATATAGAAAATTCTAAAAGGTTCACAAACTTTCAAGCACCGCTGTATGTTTTGTATGGAATGTCGCTTGACTCCGCATTTGTATATCCACCAACATGGCTGACATCTGGGTTTCTATTTTATTTTGACGTCACTTGCAAGTCAAGGATACCCAGAGCAGTGAGGAGCTGCACTACAGTGGCTGAGGATTTTTTTTTTTAAACGAAACATGAATCGAGTTTTGCATGGCCCACTGACTCAAATGGGAAGACATTCATGAGAAATTCATACGTGCTTCTTTTAAACATTTAGCAAAAAGGCTTGTCATTGTAAAATGCATAGATGTACATAATGTAGATGCTGCATTAGCCAATACTATTGTTTAATACAATACAGCTTGTTGAAGTATAGGTTTTCTGAAACAGGCAGCCCAAAAGAAACAAGCTGGGTTGACTTATTTCAGATCTATGGGTTGGTAGGCACTCCAGATACCCAACGACATTGTCTGGTTTGGAGACCGTGGCACTGACAAAAAGACGGGAGGCTGAACTGAACTGAAGGTAGCAGAGTTGAAGATGTTGAGATTTTCATTGCATCAACAAAGTTGGACAAGATTTGAAATGAGAATATTAAAGGGACATCACTGGAGCAATATTGGAGACAAAGTGAGAGAGGCGAGATTGAGATGGTTTGGACAAGTACAGAGGAGAGATCCAGAGTATATTGGGAAAAGAATGCTTTAGATGGAGTTGCCAGGTAGAAGAAAAAGAGGAAGAGCAAAGAAGAGATTTATGGATGTGGTGAAGGAGGACATGAGGACGGTTAGTGCTACAGAAAAAAATACGGAGGACAGGAGGAGATAGGGGCGGCACGGTGGTGTAGTGGTTAGCGCTGTCGCCTCACAGCAAAAAGGTCTGGGTTCGAGCCCCATGGCCGATGAGGGCCTTTCTGTGCGGAGTTTGCATGTTCTCCCCGTGTCCGCGTGGGTTTCCTCTGGGTGCTCCGGTTTCCCCCACAGTCCAAAGACATGGAGGTTAGGTTAACTGGTGACTCTAAATTGACCGCAAGTGTGAATGGTTGTCTGTGTCTATGTGTCAGCCCTGTGATGACCTGGCAACTTGTCCAGGGTGTACCCCACCTTTCGCCCATAGTCAGCTGGGATAGGCTCCAGCTTGCCTGCGACCCTGTAGAACAGGATAAAGCAGCTAGAGATAATGAGATGAGGAGAAGATGGAGGGACATTATCTGCTATGCTGTGGCAACCCCTAATGGGAACAGCCAAAAGAAGAAGAAGACACTCCAGATACCCAAAAGTACATGCACAAGCACTGAAAAACTCAGTTTTTCATAATATGTCCTTTTCGAAGTGTCAGTCGTTCTTATATCCAAATGCTGCTGTAACACAGAGGAATCAGGGACAAGGTTTGGTTCAATGTACAGGAGGTGTATTAATCCAGTCCACAATCCAAAACTTAAAAAAACAGTAATGTCTCAGGTCAGGGCAGGCAATACCAGAAGAGAGATCCAAAGAGTAGCGACAAAAGCTAATGACAGGTCAAACACTAACATTGAACACTGAGAATTATTATATATACAGAACACTTTCAATGGAATAAAAATATGTTTTATTCCCTTCTAGTGGGTTTCATTCATTTGGTTTGATAGCATGCAATATTGTTAGCATATCACTTATCATTCGTGTATTACGTCACTCTACCCAATGGAAAATGAGTGTTGAATATGGTTTAAGATATTGCACGTTGTCAAGACAACAAGTCGGAGCTGATGCAAATATTCGATGAGAAAGTTTACTGCTGCGCATGCACAGAACCATTTCATTGTTTGCTGAGAAAGACCAGGCTAATCCAGTGCTAGGATTAGCTATGCTATAATTAAGCACAAAATAAATAAACTGAGAACTGAAACTAAAGACACGTTGAACACCTGAAAGGCTACTAAAACTTCATTAGATATTCTTCACACGTATTTATAAGCAATGGTGAATTGGTAATATTAGAGCTGGGACTTCAGCTCAGTCAAAACTTAGCCAGACACCAAAAAAGCAGCAGGGCAAAGAATTTTGCGAGGGATTAGCAGCAGGCTGCCAGGTCGTTCCATTGTGTGTAGCTGTCGATGTTGATTTTAAAAGTAACTCAGTAAATTACAGAGGGAAATGAATACTTAAGTCTGGGTGAAAAATACTGTAGTGAGCATGCGTGGAAGAAAAGTCTAGAGACAGAAATCTTAATTTCTCGATTGTTAGCCTGTGCTACTTGATCTCGATAGCTTAACTGCTTTATTAGCATTCGCTAACACTACTGATGAACCCTGCACCGGCTGGAAGGTGACTGCACTGCTGCACTGATGGCGCAGACTCACGGGCCTTGGCCTTCCAGAAGGCTGAGGGCGATAAATTTCTGGTCCCTCCCACTATAAATCAAAATCTGATTGGTTAATTCATCTGTCACTTCTTACATAAACATACACTGCCATGGCCTTCTGTCCAGCAATGAAGTCCTAATCAGTGAGTGAGCCAGCTCTAAACTCTTCTCAGCCTAGAGACAACAAACAAAAAATCTCATTGGATAACTTGATTTTAATGTTTTCAGGACAGTAACCCTTTCATTTCTGTAGCAAATTTGATAGAAAATGAGGCCAAATTAGAATTAGAAGAGAATAATTATCATGAAATGATGAAAGAAATTAAATATAACATTTGAAATGCTGATATGTTTGGGCCTTCTCTGAACGCCTATAAGGCCCTGAAGGTTCCCCACTGATTACAAGAGAAAAACATACCAACGGGCATCAAAAAACTGGAAAAGAGAATGTCTATAATAATAATAATAATAATAATAATAATAATAATAATAATAAATGGCTTTTTTTGTGATATATAAGATATATTCCATTCAGCTACTCATCTTCGACTTGTTCAACATCATGCTAGCTAAATGGAATATATCTGATATACCACGGGAAAA
Organism: Neoarius graeffei; assembly: GCF_027579695.1. Taxonomy (NCBI): domain Eukaryota; kingdom Metazoa; phylum Chordata; class Actinopteri; order Siluriformes; family Ariidae; genus Neoarius; species Neoarius graeffei. Next base: position 60,510,154 of record NC_083583.1, read on the forward strand.
AAAAGCAGTAAGCATACAGCAGTGCAGTGGATCACACCTCCCTGTCATAATCACTCGTACACACAGCCAGTATTATTTAAATATCCTGATCTGAATGGGAAACCTATAAGGGAGAATGAAGAAACAATACAACATACAAACAGCAAGGCTTTGTGGGGGGGGGGGGGGGGGGAGTCTCCTCATGTGTCTTATATAGTATCTAACTGGAAGGAAATCAGCACGATAATAGTGCAAGTCCTTGAATTCAGGGGAGCGTGCCCTCTGGTGGCATTTTTAATAAAGTATTATCTGAATTTTATTCAGCTCACTGGGGTAGTCTGGAAGCCAGACCTAGGGCCCAGTATGAACAACAATTGTGTATTCATTAGCATATGTATACCTAAGAGTTTTTAATTCAGTAGTGATACGATTCTGACTCTTTTAACTGACTCACTTGATTTGCTCATGAATAAGAGATGACTCTTTCAGCTCCCAAAGGGCCGTTATTTTCTATCCTGGGCAAAGTGATATTTGCAACCAATGATCATTCTTTTAAGCCTATGGCTGAAATTGTTTTAATAAAAACTTACCCTTCTGTTTAATTAACAAAATTACATGACCCTGCATTGCAGTTTATAAAGTCTATTTAAATCCTTGTAAATTCAGCAAGAAGCTAAAAACGTTTGCTGACTGATGCAGTAAGTGTCCCTGCATTAATGCTATTATGGCTGCTGTGTCTGTGCTTCATGAAGAAGAGTCCTTTCCATTTGTCCTGCTAACTGATGACCTCTCCTAATATACTTGATTGCATTCAGTAAGCATACAGCAGCGCAGTAGATCATGCCTCCCTGTCATCATCACTCATACACACAACTGAAACTCAAACACACGTCTCACCATTCAGTCTAATGTACAGCCCAGGCGTTGATAAGAGGTTTAGCTGGACGTACTTGATTAAAATGCATTGCTGTTTACTCATGTATGAAAAAAGTAGAGTGGGGGGAAAAGCCCCCCTTAAGGAAAATTCAGTTTTTCTCCAAGTTGAAATGAACCATGTGTTTAGTTTTAATCATAGTTTTTGACAACAGTGACATGAACAATAATGCCACCTAAAGTTTGCCTAAAGTTAATACTTAAATTTTTTTTTTTAACAAAAACAAACATTGTGCCAAGGGGGCCTTTTACCCCCCCAGTGGGGTAAAAGGCCCCCTGAGGTGGGGCAATAGGCCCCCTCACTCAAAAAAAGCTGTTTGGATAGCAAAAGTGTTTACTTAAGCCTATAATGTGAAAGAAACAAGAAAATATCCCTGAATTAATGAATAGATGCATTATTTTATTATATTTCGCATTTTAATTTCAAATTTTTTTTAATTTCAATTATTTTTAATATTAAGTTCAAATTACTTGCTTTACTCAACCAGGTAAGCGAGATGTTATTAAAAACTATGTATCTGCTATTCAGAAATGTATGAAATACAGTAATTATGATAAAAGGAAATGATGCCCCCTGGGGGCCATTTACCCCGCCATTAAGGGGGTGTTTTACCCCACAGACTACACTTTTACAAAAAAGGGTCTTACTTTCAAAATGTGATTCAACTTTTTATACCTAATGTATTTTTTTTTAATGTACTGACTTGTCTACTCATACCACATACACAGCTGTGATATCTGACGAAATAGCAGCTATCTAAATACAGTTTTACTGATATCTGAAAATTATATCACTTACCATGAAATTTGATTTCTCTCCGCTGCGTTGCTGATATGCGATCCACAGTGGATATTTGTATATCCCTGTTGTCAAGCCAGTCCATAGCAACAATAGAAATGTAACTTTGCGCCATCTGGTGGTTATTTTGGGTAAAACAGTCCGGGGGCGTATTACCCCACGGGGGCGTATTACCCCACTCTACTCTACTTTGCATAAGTATTGATTCCCTTTGAAGTTTTTAACATTTTGTAATGTTACAACCTGGAAGTGAAATGGACTTAATTGTAGTACTCAAGTCCGACTCATGCCCTAATTTTAAGGACTCATGACTCAACTTGGACTTGAGCACTGATGACTCGGACTTGGACGCGTGCATTAACTGCATTCGGGCTCATAAATTGGAGACAAGGACTCAGATTTTTTCTTTATTTTTTGTAACATGCCATAATAATTGGCATGAGATATTTATATCTACATGAATTTTTATACTCATTTTTTTGTACGTGCAGGTGTAATTCAAGAGTGTCACATCTGCGTGTCTTGGTGCGTGCATTAGATAGACTCTCGGGCACACTCTGGACAGCGCACACGCCAAGCGGACACTTGGGCGCACTGTAAATGACTCGCACCTGCACAGGATTAAGGTGCAATCAGCGCGCCGATATAAAAACTGTGAAAACACACTTACTTTGTGAAGTACTGAGTTGTGTTGCTGACACATTACAGGCCTAGACATTAAGCATTTACCACTGGTGGCCCATTGGGCCAGTGGAATTGAAAAGTTACTGGCCCAAATGGAAAATGTGGTGGCCCGAATGCACGCGGTACCTGCATTCGGGCCACCACATTTCATACAGTTCATAATACACTATGAAAATTTTTGCAGAATATCCCCAAGCCACATCATTGTAGGAGGCAATAATCTCCTCATCTCCATACAAAGTAGGGTCACATTTTCATGACCCCCCCCATCAAGTAGTGTCACTTTTTCATGACCCCACCATAAATTCATAGCCCCCCCCATAAATAATGACCGCCCCCTAAAATTAAAAAGAGCCTTCTCAAGATTATCACAACTTATATTTTGATTTTGTACCTGAAAACAATACTGACAAAAGACAGTAACTCAGTCCAAATTACCAGCAATGGACTCAAAAACAGTCAAATCAAATTGAAATAAATATATAAACATATATTTAAATATGAACATATTTGAATTTCACTGTTCTGATGGTCTCCTTGCCGCAACCGTCTTCGTCTACAAGATGCTATTTTCCTGCCAAAATGACGCTTCCGAACAGCGCCGAACATCTCCAAAGATGCACGAAGACGACACACTCCTGCCGCGGAGCGGAGCGTGACGAAAACAAAGATGACAGACCTCGTATCGAAAAGGTGCATTTTACAAACAATTTCTTCACAATTCTGGGTAAAATATGAGTAATAAAATTTGTTAATTTGTATCGAAAATGTACTGGCCCGCCCGGGCCACTGTTTGGCCAAATTTAGTGGCCCGAACTGGCCCGAAAGACGTAAAAAAACACCGCCGGGCCATCGGGCAAGTGCTAATGTCGAGCCCTGCATTACCGAGCCTTATTTCCTAGTTTGGGTTCCTGATCCCTGATTTCCTGTTTCTCGCCTTTGATTCTGCCAAGTCTACGATAGCCTGTTTGTGCCTCGCTCGACCTATTGCCTGTTTCACTGTTTTATGATTTTGCCTGCCATTCTGGATTTTTTATGTCTTCACTTGTATTAATAAACACACCTTCTGCACTTACATCCATCTCCCAACCATCTCTGACAGAATACTTCACACTCCCTGACAAAGAGAAGCACATTCACCTGTTCATACGTCATGTTCAGGAACAAACTAATGTTAATGGTGCTAAAACAGCTACCATCAAATGGTGCGGTTGGAGTCTTGTTCTCGGATCAATAGTGGACTTGACTCAAAATTTTCTTTAACAACTTGGACTTGACTCAGATTTGAAGACTGGGGACTTGAGACTGGACTTGGACTCGAGGTTTAGACTCGACTACAACACTGATTGGAATTATATGTCATGAATTAACAAATAAAAAAAGGTGAACATTGTGATTGCATAAGTATTCAGCTCTGTTATTATGACACCCCTATATTTATTCTCATCAGTGCAACCCGTAGCCATCACATCTCATCTCATTATCTCTAGCCGCTTTATCCTGTTCTACAGGGTCGCAGGCAAGCTGGACCCTATCCCAGCTGACTACGGGCGAAAGGCGGGGTACACCCTGGACAAGTCGCCAGGTCATCACAGGGCTGACACATAGACACAGACAACCATTCACACTCACATTCACACCTACGGTCAATTTAGAGTCACCAGTTAACCTAACCTGCATGTCTTTGGACTGTGGGGGAAACCGGAGCACCCGGAGGAAACCCACGCGGACACGGTGAGAACATGCAAACTCCACACAGAAAGGCCCTTGCCGGCCACGGGGCTCGAACCTGGACCTTCTTGCTGTGAGGCGACAGCGCTAACCACTACACCACCGTGCCACCCTAGCCATCACATAATCAGGGGTGATAGCGTTCCGGCGCCGCGCCGGATTTCCGGCGTACCGTGGCTGGGGGAAAAAAAAAAAAATCTAGTTCGCCCATTGTCCTGTGTCATTCTGAGATGCGCAGAAAGACAGTAAAGGGAATTCGGAATTCCCTTTACTGTCTATCTGCGCATCCCAGAATGACACAGGACAATGGGCGAACTAGATTTTTTTTTTTTTTCCCCAGCCACGGTACGCCGGAAATCCAGCACCGCACCGGAACGCTATCACCCCTGCATAATTTATTAAAATTTTGGAATTACAGTGTCATGTGATCTCAATATCCCGTCCCCTCTGAAAGTATTGGAATGGCTATACACTAAAACCTTTTGGGTCATAAAGATGAATATGAGATGAGAGATCAGAATTTCATTCAGACCAAATTAAATGATTGGATGGGCTTTTTACAGCCTTGCTGCTGCCAGAGATAGCAGATTTTATTTAATGTCAGGGCATTTGATTTATTCATTGCTGTTGGGATGTAAAGAGAATTTCAAGAAATTTAACTCAAGAAAAAAAATGCTTCTAAAATATATTGCTTTAAGAAATGACAAGTCACAGTGTACTGTATGCAAGTTGTTTTTTAACATTCCCCTACCTAAAAAGCCTTTATTCACTTATGTAAGCAACATTTTAACCATAGTTCTTTGATAGTGAGCACGGTGATATAGGTGCATCTGACGTGACAGCCACCTCATTAGATATGCAAGACATGAAGTGGTGATCAGCTAAGCTCACTGTTCACAAAGCGTTACTATCACCAGGGCACCTTGCTAGTTGTTAAAATGTCTTGGGCTGCTTGAATCAAACAAACCATGAAACTGATAAAAGTTTCTTCCGGGTTCTTAATGAAGTGTTTCTGGCATATTTACATCTCAAATAATATAATATAAAATGCCAAAATCGCGGTAAAAAAAATTACCGGGTTCATTTTCATTTACCGTACGATAAGTCAGTTTATTTTTTTCACGGTCCAAATCCTGCGTTCTGATTGGCTGGCGAGCGGGTCCATATCCTATGGTACGGACCCCAGTTATGGACCCCAGTTAGGGACCCCGGTTATGGACCTCTGGCGACTCGCTTGTTCACAACAACAACAAACATGGTAGGATTTTTTGTCAACATTTATCTTTTTTTATAAGATTTATTTATAAGATTATCAAAAAGCTTATAAATTTTTGCCAGCGTTTCTCAGGAGAATAGCATTAATTTTACAGCATGAACAGCGATAACAACAGTCTTCACAGCGAAAGCGAGTTTTACTACCCTGAGGAAGAAGAAATAAAAGAAAACATTTCGGGAGAAAGCTAAAAACCTGTAATTTGCTAACGCCGAGCAAAAACATGGCTGAATCTTGAATGACTCAATTTTGTATAAATAGGGGACTACATAGGCGGCAAAATGTAGTTTTTTTTCCCCTGCCATGGAAGTGCACTTGTATGCCGAGGAGGAAGCAATTTGCATTACAGCCGTGAATGGGGATTCAAAATGGCGGCTCGGCTCGGTTTTCCCTTTCGGGCGTTCTCGTTTTCTGTTAGAATTTGGTAAAGAAAAAAATAAATATATTATTTACCAGCTTAAGGTCGGTCTGTATGGTGAAATACCGTGACCTTGGCCTTGAATACTGACCTCGGCCCAGAGGGCCTTGCTCAGTACTTTCAAGACCTCGGTCACGGTATTTCACGATACGGACCTCCCAGCTGGTAAATAACATACATACATACATACATACATACACATATATATATCGAATATCGCGATAGGCCTATCCAAGATGACATTCACGTCACTGTATGTAAACTTCTGACCACAAGCGTGTAATATATAATACTCACAGGTGAAATGTCCGTCCACAACCTTTGACCTGATGATTTGTACAGTTCACTGCTGCACATGCAGGCATTTTTCTTCTAATTTTTCTCACCAACTACATAAATAACTTGTCCAATTTTGTGTAGCTTCCAGGAGTCTAATGCTTAGTTTACACGTACCCGGGTATGTATAAACGGATAACCCTGCCTCTCCGTTTTCAAAAATATCCACGATTACACCAGACTGTTCTCCAAAATATCTGCATTTACACGGATCCGCATAGATACGCGGCTAAGCACTATTATGAGCATGTCAAACATATAGGTGGCAGTATAAGGAGAAGTATAAAGCCATATTAGCCTATCAGAATCGTGAAAATACAAAATGACATGACAGCGGTGATGTTGGTAAGCAGCAAGCTTTTGTCTTGGTGGGAGAAAAAGTGCCTGAAAAACTGTGACCCTCCTCGCAGTCCTTCTCCTCTGCTCTTCATAAAGCAGTTGTAGTCCTATTTGCAAATGCAAACAAACCAAAAGTGTTTGTAAATATGTAAAAAGGACGACCACCCGTGTTGCATCCATGAGACCATCAAACCAAAATATTGAGTGCCATGACACAAATATTGTTCTGTGACACAGAATTTGTCGGGAAAACCTAAAACTCCGTTTTCCACTATTTACATGCAGGAATGAAAACGGAGTTTTCAGAAATCTCCACTTTGCCCAGAGTTTTCAAAAATATCCGTTTTCAGTGACTGAAACCTCCATTTATGTGTAAATGAGAGGTGCAACCGCATAAATAAATATGCGTCTTCATAGATATCTGGCTACATGTAAACGGGGCTTAAATGACCTTTCTGCTCTGCGAATGGAGTGGTAAGATGGCGGCCAACTGGCTTCACTCTGACGTGCTCTCCAGATTTTACATAGAGCTCATCTCATTATCTCTAGCCACTTTATCCTGTTCTACAGGGTCGCAGGCAAGCTGGAGCCTATCCCAGCTGACTATGGGCAAAAGGCAGGGTTCACCCTGGACAAGTCGCCAGGTCATCACAGGGCTGACACATAGACAACCATTCACACCTACAGTCAATTTAGAATCACCAGTTAACCTAACCTGCATGTCTTTGGACTGTGGGGGAAACCGGAGCACCCGGAGGAAACCCACGCGGAACATGCAAACTCTGCACAGAAAGGGCCTCGCCGGCCACGGGGCTCGAACCCGGACCTTCTTGCTGTGAGGTGACAGCGCTAACCACTACACCACCGTGCCGCCCTTACACAGAGCTCAGTGAAGTAAACTCTCAAGCAAAGGTCACATGACTGAATACAACCTATTGGTATCAAAGTCAAAATGACAGTAACACTGATGCCCCTTTTCCACCAAAGCAGTTCCAGGGCTGGTTCGGGGCCCGTGCTTAGTTTGGAACCGGGTTTTCTGTTTCAACTGACAAAGAACTGGCTCTGGGGCCAGAAAAGCCGGTTCCAGGCTAGCACCAACTCTCTGCTGGGCCAGAGGAAAGAACCGCTTACGTCAACGGGGGGGCGGAGTTGTTAAAACCGCGAAAGATCGCCATTTTTAAGCGACGAGAAGCAGCAGCTGTACAAACGTAAAGTCATCCATTATTATTATTGTTGTTGTTGCTGCTGCTGCTTCTTCCATGTTGTTTTTGCTTCGATATTCGCGCCAAGGTTTATGCAAACGTAGCGACGTAACTGATGTATACAGCGACGTAATGACATGGCTTCCCTTAGCACCACGAGCTATGGAAAAGCAAACTGGTTCTCAGCTGGCTCGCAAGTTGAACGAGTTGTGAACCAGCACCAGCACTGGCCCCGAACCAGCCCTGGAACTGATTTGGTGGAAAAGGGGTATGACAGATCTTTTTTCGTGTTTTGACAGATAAGTATCTTTGTAAACACTCCCTTAATCGTTTGGGGGCACAGACCTCGTTTAAGTTCAGAGAGGAATTTGTTGACGGTCCCTCAGCAGAAGGGTGGGGTCACTGAAAATCCAGCGCCCCGAGAGGAAGGAGCAGAGTGTGCAGCTGTTAGCGGGGTTGCGCTTTCCTACTGAAATATTTCATATAGTGTTAGCTTAAAGTTGTCGAGTCTCAATACTGTTTCCGGATTAGCGGTTGAGTAGGGGATGCTGGGTGTGTCAGAAATGACGGGCAGGTAAGTTTACTGACTCTGAAGTCGAGTGAGTTTTTAGATTTTAAACCAACACTACTTCTTCTTTTCTAGCCACTGATGCTAACTGGCTATCAGTGATCAGCTGTAATTACAAGAAGTGTGTAAGACATGATTGTATAATTTTCTAAACGTATTTTCTTTCATTTTAAGTTGACACACATGGTCTGCTGCTTTGTGTAGCTATTACATTTTTCCCTTAGATAGCATAACATATAACATAGCGTCCATCTTAGAGAGCCAGTTTACTGAAGCCGCGTCCTGTTTAACTAAAAGTACACTCAGCAGGGTGTGTGAGGATGAGATTAATGTACAGAGTTCCACACCCTTTCTTGTGCACTATGGGAAGATTTGGGACTGAACCAATGGATCATGAATCGGTTCAGGGGGAAATGCCCTTATATGGTCATTGCTGCTTTCACCTGAGTGAGTGAGTGTTTTGTAAAAGTTAATAAATTTACATGAAGGTACTTTTCACTTTTTTTTCCTCCAAAAATATATGAAGGCTAAAGTAAACCTTTTCTGAAGTGAATTGTCACTTCGAGAGACTTATTTAGATAGTGTGTGTGAGAGAGAGAGAGAGAGAAGATATGGAACACTTGACTCCTTTTAAATGACTCCTGTCTCACTAACTTTTTTATTTTTAAAAATTCACCTAAAACCATTTCTTTTTTTACCATCAGGTCACAAAACATGTAATCTTTAATGAATGATATGTTAAAAAATAACTTTAATTTTCTGAGATGTAATAAAAACATATTTATATGCCAAAGTCAGAACGTAACAGAAGTGTTGTGGACATATAGATTCTCAATTTTAACAATGTAGAATTACTTTTTGAAACATAGGAAGGTGATGTTTTAGCAAATAGAATTAATAAACATGTGTAGTAGAATAAACATACACATTCTTTCAATAAGATTAACATGGTATATAGCTAGATTGTAATTAATTTGTAACAGACGCGAGATGGACAATCGTAACAGAAGTAATGGAACAGACATCATTTTGGAACTCATAGGCTTGACTTTGGCATATAAATATGTTTTTATTACATCTCAGAAAATTAAAGTTATCTTTTAACATATCATTCATTAAAGATTACATGTTTTGTGACCTGATGGTAAAAAAAGAAATGGTTTTAGGTGAATAAGTTCATGTCTCCATTTCAGTACCCATAAGCGTGGAATCACTCATAAGGGTTGTTTTACAATCAGGGTACGCAAGCTAAAAATCACATTTAACACTTATTATCTTCAATATCAAAAGGCTTGACTAAATAAACTTGGTTGTTTATTGTAGCCCTGTGATAGCTCTATTTACCATGCAAAAAAAAAAAAATTGGTGATAAGGTTATTTTTGGTGAATGTATGGTAATATGTCATATTTAGCAAAATTACTCGTGTCATTTAGAAAAAGTGCTTTTTTGACCACAGGTAGCTCCAAAAGGGATGCACTTACATCATTCTTTATACCATAAAACACATATTTGGTTCCATATCATTGGAAACATAGTTAAGTTTTAATGTTGAATGCCAGTAAGTTTTCAGACTATTTTGATCAAATTAGTATGTAATTGTGTCAAAAAAAAAAAGTCCTCTCCGAGACAGCTAATTTTTCAATATAAAATAACATATCTAAAATGATTATTTTCATCCTAAAATGTGGTCAAGATATTGGGACATAAATATTAGAGACAACTAACACAAAGCTTACAGCCTTATATTTAAAAGCACTATGGAAGTAGTGGATTCTGAATTGTCAAAAAAAAATGTCCTCTCCGAGAATCACTTCTTTTGTTTCTCCCAGCCCTGCTTAAAGCTACACTTAGGTTACATCCACACGACAACGGCAACAAGATTTAAAAAAAATATATCGCGTCCACATGGGCAACGGATCAGTAAAATATCAGGTCCATATGGCAACGCAACGCTTGCTGAAAACGATGCAATACACATGCCACACCTCTAGGGGCGCTGTAAGACGGTCCCATCGGAGACACCAGAACAATAGAAGTAAGGACACATGCGCATAAACTATTATGCGCGAGACTTCATATTAGCCACAAAGTCAGAAAAATCTGTTCGTAAAATTACGTTATAATGACCAAATACAATGAAAAGTATTTTTCCAGTCTCACCTGTGAAAGGTAATCCCATGTGATCTCGTTTGGACGGCAAACCTGTTGGTACAGTTAAACGCAGCTAATCTTTATTCTCCGCTTTGACCTATCCAATATGGCGGCAAGGATGACGTATGATTCTACGCGGAAGGCGGTGTCTTTAATGATCCGGAATAAATTGAATGCTACACGTTGATGGATTAATTTGTTCTTCTACGCCCTTTTTGAGGAATGTATTGTAGGACTTAAACCAACATCTGAAGAGGTGAGACCGCTCCTTTTTTTTTCCCTATTTTTGCTGACGGGATTGACTCTCTCTCTCTCTCTCTCTCTCTCTCCACCATTATACAAATATTCACAGTGAAAATATTTTGTAAGCGCGTTTCATGAACCAAGTTATAGGATTTGTTGACAACTTGCATCGAGTTCGTTACACTTCTACCCGGCGTGAAGCACATGTGGTTGTGACGTCATCGTAAACAAATCCGTTCTACTCATCCAGACAACTTCGCAACGGCGCCGTTGCCAGATCTTTCCACTCTGGAACCCGTTCTCAAAAGATTTCGTTTTGGGGCACCCAAAACGCCGGTGCCGTGTGGACGCCAGGCCGAAGCGGTAAACAATTTTATCAGATTCACCTGAATCCGTTGCCGTGTGGACAGGGCCTTAATCTTATAATACAAACTATTACACATACCTGTCTGTTCTTTAATTTGTCCTTCACTTAAAAACTGGTACAAGAACCAGTTTGAATCCATTTGAATTCTGGACCCCTGTGACACAAACTTTGTACCCTGATTGTAAAACAACCCATAACCTTTCTCCCATGACTGAGTCACATCTCAGTAGCAACAAGCACAACACAGGGACTGAAACCTTTTTAATTTTTTTCCCCTCATAAAAAAACACTATTACTTATTAAAGTAAACCTTTTCTGAAGTGAATTGTCACTTCGAGAGACTTATTTAGATAGTGTGTGTGTGTGTGTGTGAGAGAGAGAAAATATAGAACACGACTTGTTTTAAGGGTTGTTTTACAATCAGGGTACAAAGTTTGTGTCACGGGTTCAAAATTCAAATAAAAAAAAAAACTATCAAATCTGCACTTTTGGAAATAAATACACATGAACATAGGCATGTGTAATAGTTTGTATTATAACAAGATTAAGTGTAGCTTTAAGCAGGGCTGGGAGAAACAAATTAAGTGATTCTTGGAGAGGACTTTTTTTTTTTTTGACAATTCAGAATCCACTACTTCCATAGCACTTTTAAATATAAGTCTGTAAGCTTTGTGTTAGTTGTCTCTAATATTTATGTCCCAATATCTTGACCACATTTTAGGATGAAAATAATCATTTTAGATATGTTATTTTATATTGAAAAATTAGCTGTCTCAGAGAGGACATTTTTTTGACACAATTACATAATAATTTGATCAAAATAGTCTGAAAACTTACTGGCATTCAACATTAAAACTTAACTATGTTTCCAATGATATGGAACCAAATATGTGTTTTATGGTATAAAGAATGATGTAAGTGCATCCCTTTTGGAGCTACCTGTGGTCAAAAAAGCACTTTTTCTAAATGACACGAGTAATTTTGCTAAATATGACATATATTGCCATACATTCACCAAAAATAACCTTATCACCAATTTTTTTTGCATGGTAAATAGAGCTATCACAGGGCTACAATAAACAACCAAGTTTATTTAGTCAAGCCTTTTGATATTGAAGATAATAAGTGTTAAATGTGATTTTTAGCTTGCGTACCCTGATTGTAAAACAACCCTTAAATGACTCCTCTCTCTCTCTCTCTCACTCAGTGCGTTTACATGCACATAGAGAAAATCGAATTTCTGCCGTACCTCGACTGAAATCGAAGTTCTAAATGGCATGGAAACACCTTAGCTCGGCTGAAATCGAACCGAACTTGATTTCTCGTAATCGAGCTACACGACCTAGATTATGCGATTTTAGCCGAGCTACTTAGTGCATGTAAATCCTATCGAGCTACGTAGTCGAGCTACTTACTTCAGCACTGCCCCTTCCGAGAGTGACGAGACCACAAGCGGGAAACACAACAGCCTCGGTCGGCATGACTGCAAATCATGACAACCGCATGAATCTTGTATATTTGTATATACTTGAATTATGTATATATATATATATGTATGTGTATATATGTGTGTGTGTGTGTGTGTGTGTGTGTGTGTGTGTGTATATATATATATGTATATATATATATATGTGTGTATATATATATATATATATATATATATATATATATATATATATATATACACACACACACACACACACACAGTGGTGCTTGAAAGTTTGTGAACCCTTTAGAATTTTCTATATTTCTGCATAAATATGACCTAAAACATCAGATTTTCACACAAGTCCTAAAAGTAGATAAAGAGAACCCAGTTAAACAAATGAGACAAAAATATTATACTTGGTCATTTATTTATTGAGGAAAATGATCCAATATTACATATCTGTGAGTGGCAAAAGTATGAAAGTATGTGAACCTTTGCTTTCAGTACCTGGTGTGACCCCCTTGTGCAGCAATAACTGCAACTAAACGTTTGCGGTAACTGTTGATCAGTCCTGCACACCGGCTTGGAAGAATTTTAGCCCATTCCTCTGTACAGAACAGCTTCAACTCTGGGATGTTGGTGGGTTTCCTCACATGAACTGCTCGCTTGAGGTCCTTCCACAACATTTCGATTGGATTAAGGTCAGGACTTTGACTTGGCCATTCCAAAACATTAACTTTATTCTTCTTTAACCATTCTTTGGTAGAACGACTTGTGTGTTTAGGGTCGTTGTCTTGCTGCATGACCCAATGTCTCTTGAGATTCAGTTCATGGACAGATGTCCTGACATTTTCCTTTAGAATTTGCTGGTATAATTCAGAATTCATTGTTTCATCAATGATGGCAAGCCATCCTGGCCCAGATGCAGCAAAACAGGCCCAAACCATGATACTACCACCACCATGTTTCACAGATGGGATAAGGTTCTTATGCTGGAATGCAGTGTTTTCCTTTCTCTAAACATAACGCTTCTCATTTCAACCAAAAAGTTCTATTTTGGTCTCATCCGCCCACAAAACATTTTTCCAATAGCCTTCTGGCTTGTCCATGTGATCTTTAGCAAACTGCAGACGAGCAGCAATGTTCTTTTTGGAGAGCAGTGGCTTTCCCCTTGCAACCCTGCCATGCACACCATTTGTTGTTCAGTGTTCTCCTGATGGTGGACTCATAAATATTAACATTAGCCAATGTGAGAGAGGCCTTCAGTTGCTTAGAAGTTACCCTGGGGTCCTTTGTGACTTCGCTGACTATTACACGCCTTGCTCTTGGAGTGATCTTTGTTGGTCGACCACTCCTGGGAGGGTAACACTGGTCTTGAATTTCTTCCATTTGTACACAATCTGTCTGACTGTGGATTGGTGGAGTCCAAACTCTTTAGAGATGGTTTTGTAACCTTTTCCAGCCTGATGAGCATCAACAACGCTTTTTCTGAGGTCCTCAGAAACCTCCTTTGTTCGTGCCATGATGCACTTCCACAAACATGTGTTGTGAAGATCAGACTTTGATAGATTCCTGTTCTTTAAATAAAACAGGGTGCCCACTCACACCTGATTGTCATCCCATTGGTTGAAAACACCTGACTCTAATTTCACCTTCAAATGAACTGCTAATCCTAGAGATTCACATACTTTTGCCACTCACAGATATGTAATATTGGATCATTTTCCTCAATAAATAAATGACCAAGTATAATATTTTTCTCATTTGTTTAACTGGGTTCTCTTTATCTACTTTTAGGACTTGTGTGAAAATCTGATGATGTTTTAGCTCATATTTATGCAGAAATATAGAAAATTCTAAAGGGTTCACAAACTTTCAAGCACCACTGTGTGTGTGTGTATGTATGTGTGTATATATATATATATATATATATATATATATATATATATATATATATATATATATATATGTATATATAATCACACACACAGGGGTGATAGCGTTCCGGCGCCGCGCCGGATTTCCGGTGTACCGTGGCTGGGGGAAAAAAAAAAATCTAGTTCACCCATTGTCCTGTGTCATTCTGAGATGCGCAGATAGACAGTAAAGGGAATTCGCATGATATGGAACTAGTGGGGAAAAAAGTGCTGTCACGGCATGAATTAGACCCGCCGAGGGTCTTTTTTATATATATATATATATATGAGTGATTCCACGCTTATGGGTACTGAAATGGGGACATGAACTTATTCACCTAAAACCATTTCTTTTTTTACCATCAGGTCACAAAACATGTAATCTTTAATGAATATGTTAAAAGATAACTTTAATTTTCTGAGATGTAATAAAAACATATTTATATGCCAAAGTCAAGCCTATGAGTTCCAAAATGATGTCTGTTCCATTACTTCTGTTACGATTGTCCATCTCGCGTCTGTTACAAATTAATTACAATCTAGCTATATACCATGTTAATCTTATTGAAAGAATGTGTATGTTTATTCTACTACACATGCTTATTAATTATATTTGCTGAAACATCACCTTCCTATGTTTCAAAAAGTAATTCTACATTGTTAAAATTGAGAATCTATATGTCCACAACACTTCTGTTACGTTCTGACTTTGGCATATAAATGTTTTTATTACATCTCAGAAAATTAAAGTTATCTTTTAACATAGCATTCATTAAAGATTACATGTTTTGTGACCTGATGGTAAAAAAAGAAATGGTTTTAGGTGAATAAGTTCATGTCCCCATTTCAGTACCCATAAGCGTGGAATCACTCATATATAATGTATGTGTGTGTGTATATATATGTATGTATGTATGTGTATATGTGTGTCCAATATCTGAAGAATGTCAATAAAAACAAAACAATTGAACTTTTTTGTGTCTATTAAGACATAAGTTAAATTGTAAGCAAAAAAAAAAAAATTTGTAAGCAAAAAATGGACTTTAGAAAAATATACAATTGTGCAAAATAAGTTGTCTTACAAAACAGTGGTCTGCGCAGGACAGTTTGTAGCCATACAGTCTGTTAGAGCAAGCCTAACAGCTTGATCACGGAACTTGTGAACACGGAACTGCCAGTGTTGCCAGATTGGGCGGTTTTAAGTGCATTTTGGCAGATATGAACATGTTTTGGGCTGGAAAACGTCAGCAGTATCTGGCAACACTGCTGATAACTTTGTTTATATTCTTGAATAGCTCTTCATGACGTCAACCGGAAGTGTACCAACACAATGGGGCGTGTAGCGCCACCTATGGCTCGGGTGCACAATGTACCTCACACAATAGCTCGATTTCCTTGTGTGCATGTAGGATTGGATTTCTCTGGCACTCCTGCTGGGACCCTTAGCTCGATTACCGACAGTAGCTCGATTTGGATGTGCATGTAAACACACTGAGTCTCACACACACACACACACACACACACACACACACACACCACTTGAAGATTCCTATAACCTTTCTCCCTTGACTGAGTCACATCTCAGTAGCAACAAGCACAACACAGGGACTGAAACCTTTTAATTTTTTTTTCCCCTCATAAAAAGCACTATTACTTAAAGTACAGTTTGTTTTTGTGCCATCTCACATCATGTTGTCTTTATTTGTATTTGAGACTCCAGCATGTGCAGGAATTCCAAAGATAGAGAGGAGGAGATAATGACGTCCCCGTCTCCATGTGGAGATGACCATATTAGGGAACCAACATCATCTCCAAGTGTCCTTATCCCCCGCCACATCTCGCTGTATTACCATGGGGGTCAAACTCATAATGCAGGCCTTCTCCTGCTTCTGTCATTTGGTAGAAATATCTGTTCAGGGAATAACCAAGTAATTTGCTAAGCAGTCTGAGTAGTTACTTCTGGGCTGCTCTCCAAAAAGAACATTGCTGCTCGTCTGCAGTTTGCTAAAGATCACGTGGACTATAGGGTGCATCAGTTTCCCCCTAAAAATGAAAAGTTCCTCCGATCATGATGCATTTTTGCTTTTATGTTCCTTTTGGTAAGAAAACACACTGGGTGAAATATTTTGACAAAATTCAAAAGTTTAATGGTGGCACCAGGAGCTCAAAGTTATGGAAAAAGCTGCTATTTTATGACTTTTATGACAAAATTTCGATCACTTTTCATGAAACGTTATGGCACCTTATAGAGTATACCAAATATCTTAGATCCACATTTTTAGTCCATATTCTAAATATATTATCAAGCACAGTTTGAGTTTTAGCTGTTCATTGAATCATTGTTCAACTACTTTTAAACAATACAGATGTATTATGAATCACATTAATGCTTCTCAATCCCTTGCAAAGGTTCTTAACATGATCTCTGGCTCACAAGAAATCAATAAATGGAGTCCAACATTGTGATTCAAACCTTACGCGAAAACATAAAATAAGTGGGGTGGGTTTTTTTGGCAAAAAAATGAACCTCATGGTGCCGCCATTAGACTTTTGAATATGGTCAAAAAATTTTACAGGATGTCTTTATTGGTGAAAAGGAACACCCAAACACACATGCGTCAGATTTTATGAAGGTGAGGGCAACTGATGCACCCTAGTGGACAAGCCAGAAGGCTACTGGAAAAATTTTTTGGCGGCATGGTGGTGTAAAGGCCTCTGCATGCTCTTGCGACAAGGCTTTCGCAGATAGCTTTTCGCAGACAGTTGTAATTTATCGTTGAGCGGGGAGTAATAGGCGTGCGCGATGTTATTCACCGCCACAACGCAAGGGGGCGCGAAGTCGCAAAATCGCTAGGAGTAGTTGGTGGGTGTGGTTAGTGGAGTGTTTATCCTCCGGTTACTTATAATGACTAGAACTGGAGTCGTATAGATGTACGTACTTCCTCACTGCCTCGATCAACTGCTCTTCGTGCTGCTCCATCTTCGCTTGTGTTTTTAAAAATGGCGGTCGTGAAAACAAACCAAACCGGGAAAGTAGGGAAGCGGAAGTGCGTGTACAGCGGATGTAGAGTGGACCAATCGGAGCTCTCTTGTCTGCGAGGCTTCTGCGGTGGTCACAATTTTTGGGAGGTGCGCGTAGAGCGTCTGTGAAGCGGGGGGGGACTATGCAGACGCCATCTGTGACGCTGTCTGCGAGGACTGGGTTGTCAGCATAAATTGGCCCCAAGTGGTTAGCATGGTTGCCTCACAGCAAGAAGGTTCTGGGTTTGCGGCCAGCAGGGACCTTTCTGTGTGGAGTTTGTGGGTTTCCTTCAGGTGCTCCGGGTTCCCCCACAGTCCAAAGACGTGGCTAGGTTAATATGGGACGGTCTTGGGCTGAGGTCCCTGGATGCTGTTAGCATGGCTGCCCACTGCTCTGGGTATGTGTGTGTGCTCATTGCTCACGTGTGTGCGCATGTGTGTTCACTGCTTTACGTGGGTTAAAGGTCATAGGTAATGGTCGGAGGTGAAACATAGAATATCAACTTTTATTGTCTAGAAGAACGACCCAAAAAGCGAATTCAATCTTCCTGGTGTCTAATTTGCACCCTTAAATTGAATAAAACGGTTAAAATGTACTGTTTTGGCCAATTTCCGAAGGTTTGTTTACATCTCACTTGTGCGCATTTTGACCACCAGGGGACCGTCATGATCTCATTTAAGCCAAACAGACTGGGAGCAGCTCTGTGCTTTACTTGCGAACCAAGCACACATGTACGGACTTTGGCCGTGAGAGGTTGTGTAAAATGTCTGATAGTGATTTTGAAGTAGAAACTCTCCAAATTGAATATTGAGAGGTGAAAACATGTATGAACCTCTGGCCATTGTGAAGCAATCGGTGAATGTGGCTCACTGGTTTGACCGTGCGGCCTCGGAATCGGACAGCGACTCGGCTGACTCTGATCGCGGTGACCCTGGACCTCAACAAGGCTCGCGCCCAAACGATTTATCCTGGTAGTTATGATAAATTCCTACTTTCATCGTAATACTAAATAAGAGCCCTTTTGAAGAATAATTAAAGCGCCCTCCCTAGTGGATATAGGGAGCGATTACCAGACAGTGCGCCGGTAGGCCACATTAACCTGCCATCCGCGGCATCATACTATTTATAGCCGACTCTAAGCGAGGAAATATCCCTTTGTCTCATTTCCACAATGATTGTACAGGATCCCTCAGGATTCTTGACTTGTCAATTGTGAGCAAAAGTAAAAATGTTTACCTCCAATCTTCTCCTTTTTGCTTGAGCGTTGCTGCTCCGTTTCTTCTTTGACTGCTTGATTTTGTTTCACGCGCACAATCCACTCTCTCCTCGTCTCCTCTTCCGGGAAAAGAAAAACACCCCTCTGGCTTCACGCGCACAATCCACACTCTCTGCCTCGTCTCCTCTTTTGGAAAAAGCCAACCCTCTCGCTCCGCCTCTTCTCCTCTTTCAGAAAAAGCCAACCCACTTGCGCCGTCTCTTCTCTTCTTCTGGAAAAAGCCAACCCACTCTCTTTGCCTCTTCTCCTCTTGGAAAAAGGTAAAAACTTCTTCCTGAACCGGTCCCGTTGTTACAGTTCACTGCACAACAATAAGGCATGGGGTTTTTTCTTTGGAAATTCCTGAACGCACGTCTGCACCCAAGCCAAATGGCAATGTAAGTAACCAGAAGTGGACTCAACTCGAGCGGATTGTCTTAAATGATGTTCAAAAGCTGAAAGTATACAACGCTGCAGTTTTACCATCTCTGCTTTACACCACTGGATGCATGACACACTACTGTAAACACTTCAAGAAACTGACCAGGCTACAACTCTGACACCTGTGTCAAATCCTCAAAATAAGACACCAGGACAAAGTCCCTGATGTAGAAATCCTCAGGCAAGCCAAAACGGTGAGTGTTGAGCCCTTTTCACAGCTTCGTTGAGCTGGACACACATGGCGTGACTAACCAAAGCCATTTTGTACGGTGAACTGAGCCTCGGAAAGAGTAGACAAGTAGGACAAAAACTGATGTACAAATGTTTTGAAGAGGAACATGAAGAATGTCCGAGTTATCAATCAGACGTGAGAATGACTCTGTCAAGGGTCTCGCGGTCCATGTGCATTTCTGCGCATCGTCATGAAGACTAGCGATGGACAGACGACGACCAGGATTAATTTTTCAAAGAAAGCTTCCTTATTAGGGGGCGGCACGGTGGTGTAGTGGTTAGCGCTGTCGCCTCACAGCAAGAAGGTCCGGGTTCGAGCCCCGGGGCCGGCAAGGGCCTTTCTGTGTGGAGTTTGCATGTTCTCCCCGTGTCCGCGTGGGTTTCCTCCGGGTGCTCCGGTTTCCCCCACAGTCCAAAGACATGCAGGTTAGGTTAACTGGTGACTCTAAATTGAGCGTAGGTGTGAATGTGAGTGTGAATGGTTGTCTGTGTCTGTGTCAGCCCTGTGATGACCTGGCGACTTGTCCAGGGTGTACCCCGCCTTTCGCCCGTAGTCAGCTGGGATAGGCTCCAGCTTGCCTGCGACCCTGTAGAACAGGATAAAGCGGCTAGAGATAATGAGATGAGATGAGCTTCCTTATTAGGAGTTGTTTGATGGACTCTTCTACCCTTTTCTAAAAGGGTTTTACTTTGAAACTGTTTGTCTGTTGTCTCTGGTAATTTTGAAATAAATAGTTATGATGTATTTTTATGGGATGTTCATTTGTAGGTCTGCATAACATAAGGGTAGCTCTGCATTAATGAATTAACTAACGGGAAAATGTTCAGCTTTTGAATACGGATCTATTTGTGGACATGATGTAAAAATGTTTAAGCTTGCATTTTGCATTAGACACTTATTAAGCAACACCAAATCTTCGGGATTATGGGATGTCCTTTAATAGAAATTTAAACGGTATTATGGTGAGGGGTCTTTCACCAGATTTATAGTGATATAGTCCAGAAATCATCATTGGAGAATTGTATTTATTTTTCATCCATCACTATTTGCATTTAAGGCCAAGAAAAAATAATTGTTTCCTATTACATCTTGAAAAAAAATAGGGTAGGTAGGTCTTTTTATCACACAAAATACCGGGTAGGTAGTGTTGTGTTTTTTTTTTAAATAAATTTTAGGTGTGGGACAAACAGTGGCACATAGTGGGGAAGTGTCATTCTGTGACTCAACCATCCAGAACCAGGCCTAAGAAAACCAGTGAAGCTTGTGGAATACAGGATTCGGAGCCCATGGATAAAATATAGAGTGCTCGGATGCTTAAAGGAACTATAAACATAACTACAAATGTTGAACCTTAACTTTATTAGGAACACTATGTTGTGAACTTGTATGTTTAATATGAATACAAAGAACAATCAAAAACAGCTTTAGACTTTTGGACCTGCTATTATACGAAATGATCAATCAGTGTACTTTTAGTATTTTTGTTTTGATGGCTAACATTTTTTTTGAAACTCCGGCTTCCGTTTACATTCAAATGTCAGCGCCCGCAAGCCAAAATTGCTGAGCAGGCTTTCCAACGTGACTTCCATCGTGATATCAATACCGCCGTTAGCCTGGGCGCTGTGTGTATACTGTTTGCATGACTCGTCCAGCGGAGGATGATAATGTTCGTAGAGTTCTTTTACAGTTGAAAACTTATTGTCTTACAATCTTCCATGTGGTCGCAACCGATCACGGTAATCGAGAACACTTCGTTGGCCGCCATGATGCCTAGCGTTGTGTACAACACAAGCCGGAGTTTCCCAGAAAGAGGTCATGACGTCAGATTGAGGCCGTGAGAAATCAATGAGTGTTTCTTGTCCGATATATGCGTTTTAGAATTGGTCACTTGTCAGATCGACAATATTATGCAAATCGTAATGCATTTTTTTTTTTTTTTTTAATTTATTGTTGGTCGGCGAAAATACTTTTTTTTTTTTTTTTTTTTTTTTTTTTAAAACATCTAACAAAAAAGTCTAGGGTCGGGGCATTTTTTTAAACGGTCGGTCGGGTAACCGGAAACAAACAATTATTTTTTCTTGGCCTAATTCGGTCTAGAAACTGACAGTAGGCTGATTTCTAATGTGTTTAATCAACACAAGTGGGCAGGTCTCAAATAGGCTTGATAAAGAACAGAGAACCGAATTCAGGAATGAGTTAAATATTATTTCATTCTTCTTCCTTCCAGCAGCAATATGGCCAATGCCCTGGCGAATGCCGCATGCGAGCGTTGTAAAAGCGGCTTTGCCCCAGCCGAGAAGATCGTCAACAGTAACGGTGAGCTGTACCACGAGCAGTGTTTCGTGTGTGCCCAGTGCTTCCAGCAGTTTCCGGAGGGACTGTTTTACGAGGTACGGCATGACTCTCTTAATAAAATGAACCTCTCGGTGATGTGCTTTACTTCCTGTAATAATGGAACACTACATTATTTCTTATCTCGAGAATCCTGTGTATGTCTGTCTGTGCCTCTTGTCGTAATATTTAACATAAATTTAAAATGCCTTGAAGCGTTGTCAAGCTTTTTGTCATTTTAATCAGGATCCAGTTTTCACATTGCTCCAGTTTTCATTTCTTTGTCTGTCCCTGTAGTTTGAAGGCAGGAAGTACTGCGAGCACGATTTCCAAATGTTGTTTGCCCCTTGCTGTCACCAGTGTGGTAAGATTATGCATTATCAGTCAACTCAGATGTTCCTGTAAACGCTAACGACAATTGCTCTGTAAACTAACAATGTGGAAGTTTTATATAATAAGTTAAATTTATATAGCGCCTTTCAAAAAACCCAAGGACGCTTTACAATTATAGACAAGGAAAGAAAAAATAAATAAATAAAAATATAATAAAGTAAAAAGTCCACCAAGTAGGGGTCAGGATGTAATTCCCGTGGTGTAGCAGCCACGGTCCCACCAAAAGGCGCACGAAAACAAGTCCCACATCTCCAGCACCGCCGCCGTGACACCGTCAGCAACATCGCTCGAACACCACGCCGTGGATCCACACAGCGAGCAGAGAAGCTCCGCCACGCAGAGTGCTAATGTGTCCCAAACCGCCTGCACAGCCGCCGCGACGCCACCGAGCAACATCGCTCGGAACATCACGCTAAGCGTTAAAGCACAGAGCGCTGGACAACCACGATGTAAATTGAGCAACAGGCTCACTGCAGTCCACAGCTGGACTGTCGTGGAATGTAGTTTAATATTCTGCTGCATGTTCCTGCGAGAAAGTCCAACAAAGTGTTTGTTTAAACAAAACGAAAGGAAATGAGAGGGAATCTCTTAAAGGATGTCAGTAATAATGAAGCTGCTGATTCGAACCACATCATCCTGTTGTTGGAAACAGAAGGTTGCTGCCGTGATAGACGGGTGTCTCGTAAGGCGGGGCTTTCGACCAAAGGCATCTTCCAAGCATGGTCGTTTCGAACAACCTTTTAGGATAGCATTTACAGTAGCGTGTGATGTCCGCACACTCTTGCCCCTTTTCCACCAAAGCAGTTCCAGGGCTGGTTTGGGGCCAGTGCTTAGTTTGGAACCGGATTTTCTGTTTCCACTGACAAAGAACTGGCTCTGGGGCCAGAAAAAATGGTTCCAGGCTAGCACCAACTCTCTGCTGGGCCAGAGGAAAGAGCCACTTACGTCAGCAGGGGGGCGGAGTTGTTAAGACCAACAACAATAACAAGACCGCGAAAGATCGCCATTTTTAAGCGACGAGAAGCAGCAGCTGTACAAACACGAAGTCATCCATTATTATTATTGTTGTTGCTGCTTCTTCCGTGTTGTTTTTGCTTCGATATTCGCGCCAAGGTTTATGCAAACATAGCGACGTAACTGACGTATACAGCGACGTAATGACGTGTCTTCCCTTAGCACCGCGAGCTATGGAAAAGCAAACTGGTTCTCAGCTGGCTCGCAAGTTGAACGAGTTGTGAACCAGCACCAGCCCCAAACCAGCCCTGGAACTGATTTGGTGGAAAAGGGGTATGTGTAGTAAACCCAGAGAAATAGCTATTTGGCTAACAGATATCTCACATCATAAATGAATTTATTTAGTTAAAAATTAAGACACAGGGTTATGAGCGTGCATATACAGTGTTTTTCTTGGTAATGTTTCAAACATCTAAATTTGGGAGGGGGGGGCAAAAACCTATTTTGTATACAAAATCACTTTTCTGTGACGTGTGGTCTGCTTCCTCCTCCTACCATCGTTTGAGGGAGCTGCCGCACAGATTTATGGGCAATAGGCAGCATTGAGGACACATCGATACCTTCAACTGGGGCCAGTTTGGAGGGTATCTTGGAAGACTGTTTCGAGCGGTCCTTTTCCTGTTTCACACGTACCCCTAATCTCCGTATCTTGTGTACCTGACTACTGTAGTAATTGGTCCACCCCTGCTCTGTATATTCTATACTGGGTGGCTTTTTTTTTTTTTAAATAGTGGAACAAAATGAACCATGTTTAAAAGTAGACTGCCTTTCAGATTTTAAGTGTAGGTCATAAATTTTCCCGACACCCAATTTTTTTGTGTGTTTAGTGGACCGAAAGCTACTGAATTTGAATCACAGACTTCCAGTTTAATTTTTAAAAAAATAAAACAATTAATAAATTTAAAGCCACGTGGCCCTAAATTCTCCGTTATTTTTTCCTGCTTCCCCGTGACCCAATACAAGATACTACTTCATGCATCACGTGGTGGGCTTTCCCTGTTCACACAAGGCATTGTGGGATACAAATCTGAAACAGGAGAGAAAAATGGAGGACGTGAGTGTGTGGATGAAACGTGAAAGACCGACTACAGTAACGGAAAGTGAGAAATATGTTATTTACCAGCTGGGAGGTCCGTATCATGAAATACCGTGACCGAGGTCTTGAAAGTGCTGAGCGAGGCCCTCTGGGCCGAGGTCAGTATTCAAGGCCAAGGTCACGGTATTTCACCATACGGACCGACCTTAAGCTGGTAAATAATATATTTTTTTTTTCTTTACCAAATTCTAACAGAAAACGAGAGCACCCGAAAGGGAAAGCCGAGCCGCCATTTTGAATCCTCATTCACGGCTGTAATGCAAATTGCTTCCTCCTCAGTATACAAGTGCACTTCCATGGCAGGAAAAACGCTACATTTCGCCGCCTATGTAGTCCCCTATTTATACAAATAGGAGTCATTCAGGATTCAGCCATGTTTTTGCTCTGTGTTTTTGCTCGACCAAAGTTATACGGTATTATGACCTTTATATTGCATAAATAAAGCCATTTGGTGAAACTTTGAAGAAGAGATTGTACTGGTTTAAAGTTTTTACCTAACGTAATATGTATTAGGATAACATGGTCCAAAATGGGCCTCATTAACTAATGAAATCAAACTGTCAGCGAGTTAGAGGTTTTTAGCTTTCTCCTGAAATGTTTTCTTTTGTCATCTTCAGGGTAGTAAAACTCGCTTTCACTGTGAACAGTCGTTATCTCTATCCATGCTGTAAAATTAATGCCATTTTGAATCCTCATTCATGGCTGTAATGCAAATGGCTTCCTCCTCGGTATACAAGTGCACTTCCATGGCAGGAAAAAACTACATTTTGCCGCCTATGTAGTCCCCTATTTATACAAAATTGAGTCATTCAGGATTCAGCCATGTTTTTGCTCGGCGTTAGCAAATTACAGGTTTTTAGCTTTCTCCTGAAATGTTTTCTTTTATTTCTTCTTCCTCAGGGTAGTAAAACTCGCTTTCGCTGTGAACACTGTCGTTATCGCTATCCATGCTGTAAAATTAATGCTGTTCTCCTGAGAAATGCTGGCAAAAATTCATAAGATTTTTGATAATCTTATTAAAAAAAGATAAATGTTGACAAAAAATGCTACTATGTTTGTTGTTGTGAATGAGCGAGTCGCCAGAGGTCCGTAACTGGGGTCCGTACCGTAGGATACGGACCCACTCGCCAGCCAATCAGAACACAGGATTTGGACCATGAAAAAAATAAAATATTATGAAGGAAAGGAAACGCAGGACCAAACTAATAAATATCAGCGCTCAGCGAGCACCTTGGTGTGGTCAGATGTTCGTTTAGCAACAGAATGATGCAAGTGTCAGTGCACGGTCAAAGGTAAACATGCGCATGCGCAAACACGGACTTCCTCTGTCTGTTTGACTGCACAAAGCGAGTGATTTTCATGCACGTTATTTGCTCAGGAATCCCATCAAATATTAAATAACTTCCCAGCCACAGAATGGCCTGAAATTTTGTGAGGTATTACAGAAATAAACATGTATCACAATGAGCACATTTCAGAGGGGATCAAATTTTATATCCCCAAGTTTTTCTATAAGATGTAAGTGGTATTGCCTTTGTTTGTAACAGTATATAATGAGCAGATGATAGTCTTCATAATCAGTTAGTTCAGGACATATTGGTTGTAACGCTTCCACATTGCTTGCCCAGTTCATATTTGTTCAATCCCCTTCACATGCCAAATGTCACACTGCCTTCTTCAAACTGTGTTTGCACCCACGTCATTTCATATCATCTTAATTCTTTGGGAAATGCAAGCTTTTTTGCCCTTGACTGTATAATTACACACACGTTAGTATGCTGTTTAGTATACATATTAATATAAAGAAATAAACCAAAATGCACAGTATTGTCATGGCTTATTGTTAATCCTCCTTCGTCTGTAGGTGAGTTCATCATTGGCCGTGTGATTAAAGCCATGAACAACAGCTGGCACCCTGACTGCTTCTGCTGCGATATTTGCCAGGCAGTGTTGGCTGATGTTGGATTTGTCAAAAACGCTGGCCGGTAAGCCTGTTCATTCTAGCAACACTTCTTTGGAGGATGCTGCAATACTTTTTGATTATTGCACTAAATGTAGAAGTTTCTTCAGAGCTGCTCATCAGCTGAAAGGATTCTTAAGAAGTGGCACATCTGTGTGTTTTCCAGTCATCTGTGTCGTCCATGTCATAATCGGGAGAAGGCTCGCGGGCTTGGGAAGTACATTTGTCAGAAGTGCCATGCCATCATTGATGAGCAGCCTCTCATCTTTAAGAACGATCCCTACCATCCGGATCACTTCAACTGCAGCAACTGTGGGTTAGTGGGGCATTCAGGAAATTAACTGCTCTCTCCAGTGCTCACATCGAAGTCTGTCGTGACGCACCATATCCCCAGTTAGCTGGAATATTGATGATATTTGTCGTGTATATATAAATGGTTTTGATGTTATTTTACAGTAAGGAGTTGACTGCTGATGCTCGGGAGCTGAAAGGAGAGCTGTACTGTCTCCCCTGCCATGATAAAATGGGCGTGCCGATCTGCGGCGCCTGCAGGAGGCCTATCGAAGGCCGTGTGGTCAATGCCATGGGCAAACAGTGGCATGTTGAGGTAGGTATGAGTGTGTGAGACACATGTCGAGTACATGCTGAAATTAATATCCTGAACTCTGTAGGCAGTGGGGCAAAAAATATCATTTGGCAATACTTGCAGTCTTCATGGTACGTGATATACATTGCAATATTTAAGAATTGTAAGGCACCAAGAAAACATTGGAGTGAATTTATTAAAAACTATAATTTGTATTATTTTTATGGAGATTAAACAATGGAGATCTAGAAATTGAAAGTTTTTTCCCCCCTCCTCCACAAAGACTTTTTTTTTTTAAGATCAAGTGTAAAAAATTAATTTTTTGCTTCCTATAACATGACACATCTTTTTAAGAAAATCAAAATAATATGCAAATGTGCTCGCTCGTAGGCATTTAATGATTCAGCCAGTTCATGATTCGATTTGGTTCGTGATTCAATCTTCCCATGATGTTTTAAAAAAAAAACATTAAATGAATATTGTTACCAGAGAAATGCAGCATTTATTTTCCTATCATCAACCTAGATATTCCTCCCCCCCCATGCCAGGACCTGATCTTCCCAGGCAGTCTCCCATCCCAGTACTAACCAGGCACTTGGTGCATCAGACAACACCGAACTCTGTTTCAGTAGTCCTTAGCCCAGTGGCGGCTCCTGAATTTTTTTTTCGGGGGGGGGTAGTTTTCCCCCGTTATGTCTACACAGACCGTAAATGTCCACAGGACTGAAGTAAATTGACCTAGGTAGCAAATCAATTGGCCGAACTTGTTTTTGCCTGGTAAATTCAGATATCAATATAGACAATATCTCTCCTCTCCACTAGGTGGCAACACTGAACAAGTTAAAGGTGGCAAACTAAGGTCGCCTAGTAAACTAGACCCACCCGCCTAGCGGCCAAAAATATTTTTGCCTACGAGTGGCAAATATTCACATTTAGTCTGGCTTGCCAGGCTAAAACTAAGGAAGATTCATTGTGAAGCCTTCAAAGCAAAACATTTGGCATCACAATCAATTAATATTACATTACTCATTTATTTTCTCATATTATTCCAGTATTCTATAATAAGTAGACACAAATTCTTAATTATAAACATATTCTAATTTCTTCATTCTAAAGAATGCAATTAAAGTGGCAGGATATAAATCCAAAACAAGTGTTTATTTAAGTTTTGAAAAAGATGAAGAAAAGCATAACCATCCATCAAACAAACATGTGCAGCTTAATTGTGTTTTTTTTTTTTTTTTTTTTTTTTTTTTTTATGTGGAATTGCACCATTTTAACAACAAATAATTCTAAATAAATTCTGCAGTTTTTTTTCCCCAAGAATTCCTCCAGAAAGCCATGCCTTAAAAGGAAATTTAAAGTATTACAAGCATGTCAATGAACACAAAAGGCTTTAGTTATTTAGCTATATACACACAAGGTTACACAAGGTTTTGTAGTCAGTGCAACTTGGCTTAACAAGTTGGAAAAAAGGTGCTGCTGGCTCCAATGAACACATACTGTACAATATATAAAAACTGAAAATATGTTTAATTTACACCAAGTCAGAGAGAACTTGAGGCTACTGAAATATTCCAAGCATGGCAATGTTAAACTGCCATTGGTAAAACAAAAACATGGCAATGTTAAACTGCCATTGGTAAAACAACTGCCATTGGTAACACACACACACAAACAACTTTTGCCTAGTAAATTCAAATATCAGATATCACTGTACCGTCTGCTGTGCTACTTCCAGGGTGGAAGAGAACGCAAGGGTAGCAAAAACGAGCACTGACTACATCACAGCCAGCTAGCCAAGTTTTCCGGTGGTACCAGTTCTTGTTAAAACCTCTTGAGTAGGTCTTCTCCCCCTTCGTAGATACTTGCTTGATGTTTAAATTCGGTCTAGGAGGTCCTCGCTGTTTGATTGCCGTTTTCTCCTCATTGGTACGACGACTAAAGGGAACTTCTTTCAGAGACGCTATCGTATTGTTGCACTCAACACTCGCCGCCATCTTCATAGAATGTTCACACATTTCCCGCGCAAGTTGCGTTTTCCAGCCCAAAATTATGTTCAAAGCCCGCCAAAATGCACTTAAAACCCCCCAATCTGGCAACACTTGCGTGGCGCGACAGGCGTATGATGTAAGCACACTGCTTGTGCGAGCACATAAAACCCAATAGAAAATGCATTGGGAGCATGATTTTCGAAAAAAACGTACGTACCATTAGTGTCAATGGGAGATTTGGGGGCAAATCTGAACCTGACAGAAATCGCCCCAAAAAGGCGTGGCTACACCAGGCGCGACCTTAGCCTGATTGGACAATGACATTACTGTTGCCGTGGTAGTAGGAGTAGATTTTAAAAAAAAAAAAATCTCCCTCCCTGTTTGGGAGTGCGTCGCCCAAATCGCCCCCATTAACGAGCCGCCGGTGCCTTAGCCTCTCGCCTATTACATAGCTGCAGTTACAGGGTGCGTCTCGTCCCCTGGTAACCATGAGAGTTTCATTTCCTTAATAGCCAACAATAATTATTTCCCCAATTATTTGGAGTAAAATACAGTGGCCTATTAACGAACATTCTTTTCTTAAAAATAAAAAAATGTTAACATAGACTTTTAGGGCGGCACGGTGGTGTAGTGGTTAGCACTGTCGCCTCACAGAAGGTGGTTCTGGGTTCGAGCCCCGTGGCCAGCGAGGGCCTTTCTGTGTGGAGTTTGCATGTTCTCCCCGTGTCCGCGTGGGTTTCCTCCGGGTGCTCCGGTTTCCCCCACAGTCCAAAGACATGCAGGTTAGGTTAACTGGTGACTCTAAATTGAGCGTAGGTGTGAATGTGAGTGTGAATGGTTGTCTGTGTCTATGTGTCAGCCCTGTGATGACCTGGCGACTTGTCCAGGGTGTACCCCGCCTTTCGCCCGTAGTCAGCTGGGATAGGCTCCAGCTTGCCCATGACCCTGCACAGGATAAGTGGTTACGAATAATGGATGGATAGGCTTTTATTTAATAAACTTTTATGTACATTTACCTCTCCCTCTGCTTTCAGCAGTCTGTGACTAGCTCTGATTTCTTGTCACGTCTATTTGTACAGTCACTTGCACAGCAACTCTTTCCCATTTTTTTTTTTTTTTCCTCCCCTCCCTCTTTCCCATGCCATTAGAGCCGTTTTACTTCCACCTATGTTGAAGTTGTGTACTCCTGCCATTTAAATAATATTGGCTGGCATTGAGTGGTATATCTCATCTCCTCTCATCTTTAGCCGCTTTATCCTTCTACAGGGTCACAGGTGAGCTGGAGCCTATCACAGCTGACTACGGGTGAAAGGCGGGGTACACCCTGGACAAGTCGCCAGGTCATCACAGGGCTGACACATAGACACAGACAACCATTCACATTCACACCTACGGTCAATTTAGAGTCACCAGTTAACCTGCATGTCTTTGGACTGTGGGGGAAACCGGAGCACCCGGAGGAAACCCACGCGGACACGGGGAGAACATGCAAACTCTGCACAGAAAGGCCCTCGCCGGCCACGGGGCTCGAACCCAGACCTTCTTGCTGTGAGGCGACAGCGTAAACCACTACACCACCGTGCCGCTGAGTGGTATATCAAAAATGTTATTTACTTAAGGCCACACCAATTCGATTAGTTGGTTCTCGGAATCGCCGCTTGAAGAAAAAAAAAAATCGAAATCAAACTCCCGCCAACAGAAAAGGTCACGTGACATCAAAAACCAATCAAATCGCCCCTTTCACTTTCGTTAAAGACTTGTGAAGTAGCCTACTCCTGGTCAAGTCTTTTTTTTTCTGTGCATTGTAGATGTTCAATTGACTGTAATTCAATCGTTTATTTAGCCTATCTGTTTACTGGTTTGCCTGTATCGTTTGGTCCATTTCCACAGCTAATTTTACCATCAGAGCATATTTTTATTTCGCCCCCTTGCTTCATATTTTTCCTGAAAAAATCCGAGAACCAACTAATTAAATTGGTGTGGCCTAAATGCATACATACACACTCCGTTTTTTGATGCCCGTTGATATGTTTTGTAAATACGCGTGAAGAATATCTAACGAAGTTCTGGTAGCCTTTTGGGTGTTCAGTGCATCTTTCTGTTTCCTGGTGAACAAACAAATGCTTCTGTGCATGCACAGCAGAAAACTCTCACTGGATATTTGCATCAGCTCTGTGTGATGTCTTGACAACCGTGCAATATTGTAAACCATATTCAACGCTCATTCTCCATTGGGTAGCGTGATGTAATGCACGTAGGATAAGCGATATGCTATCGAACCAAATGAATGAAACCTGCTAGAAGGGAATGGAACGTGTTTTTATTCCACTGAAAAAGTGTCCTGTATGTAGTATAATGTACGTTATTGTGCTCTCTGCTGTCTAAACAATGTTGGAAGAAACTGATCACGGAGCCTGACAATCGCAATTCCTTTTTTTCATTATAAATTTCTATCATGATTTATTGTAGCACGATCATTACATGCCTACTAGCTAAGTGTAGGTGCACTTGGGTAATTGAGTGATCAATCTCATTAAATCTGAAGGTTAATAATTAAAATTGAATCAGTCTCATTAATTAATACCATTAATTTTGGTGCTTAATAAATTACCAAACAGCTAAATTATGGTATTCCAATTATGATCACTTACCATATTACACAACCTATATGCACCTTTAGAATTCTTTGGAGATCGGGCAACCTCGAGTATATTATTAGGCACAACAAATAAAGACACACAGTTTCAATAATAATGGAATTTATTATAACAAAGATAAAAATGGATAATAACAGTTGAAATCATTATATACAAATGATTGTGTGTGAAAACAAAAGATTAGCTTTGTGTGCTAATTAAGATATGTTTGTGTGTGAGAGAGGGAGGCCTGGTGTGTGGCCTACAAAAAGGATTAGCTCTGGTAGCTAACTCCACGTGTGTTTGTGGGGGAGGAGTTGACCACGTGGTAAGGCCTATGGCCTAGCAAAAGAAAGAAGCTAGCATGGGATGCTAACTGAGGTGTGTTGGTGAGGCCTGTGACCACGTGTTCGTGTAGGCCTAGATTAGCTTCGTGTGGCTAAGCTAAGACAAAGGAATGCTAGCTCATAACACTACTAAATCCACTGAAATCTTGATGAGGTCAAGATGTGTGATAAGGAAATTAAAGTGTTAGTGAGGAATAGAGAAGCATGCACAGCCTATCTATTAAACAATTGAGAGAACATCGAACAATTAATTCAATTTGACACGCTGCGTGTCTACAGTGTAAACAAACCGTTCCTGAGTTTTAATTCACACTACTTCAATAAAAGCTAATTCCTAAGACTAGGTTTTTTGATTATGCCCAAAAATGCCAGTCTTGCGCAAGATTTATGAGATGTCCCGAGACTTTTGGAGTTTTCACCGTTGTGGAGATCTCCGTGAAGCACAGGGAATTTCTTGGAGAGGCTGAGTTCACAGGAGCCCGTAGAGACTTCTGTAGAAAAACAAAGAATTCTTGGTCCGACACTTCATAGCTCGTGGGAAGGAAATCTTTGTAGAACAAGGTGCACAGCGCTTCAGTTAAAAAAGGGTCCAGACACTTTCTCAACTTTGAATTAAAACTGCTTGGGCGGCAGTCGTGATGTCACTTCTAATACGAATAAAACCGGTTGTAACTCGATTGAGTTAAAGATCGTGCGACTCTGGAGTCTACCTTGGCCAAGGGTAAGAAAGAAATCGTGCTAAATCGTGGATCTTGCAAGAAAGAGGTCTTTTTCTGGTTTGCTCGGGTGAGCAGCCTCTTTGTGTCCAGACAGCTCGAAGTCCGGGACGGAAAAGAGAAAGTATGGTGGATCTCCGGGTTTCTTATGCCTTCCTGTAGGATGTGACGTAGGTGATCCCGCCCACGCGTGACGTAGGTCAACGTGGAAGTTGGCTGATGGGAAATGTAGTTTCTAAAAGGGACTGTGTGTACCTACATAAGTGTGGGTACCTCATACAGTGAATGTGATCAAGTTATTGCATAAGCCTCATATTAAGATTGTAAACAGTATCAAATGACCAGTCCTGCATATGCACCATTGCTTTCTCTGTACAGATGGTGACAGTTGTAATGTTTTAATGCTAACCGATGAATGTGAACTATAGCCAGCTGGTTATTGTTTGTGTATGCTGTAGTTGCTTTCATCGCTTATGCCTGTGTGTGTGTGTTTGCAGCATTTTGTGTGTGCCAAGTGTGAGAAGCCCTTCCTGGGTCATCGCCATTATGAAAGAAAAGGACTGGCATACTGCGAGACTCACTACAACCAGGTAACATGGTGCTGTTTGAACTGCAAGACGGCTCCATTCAGTATTTTGCTGAGCTTAGATGGAGATCCTTCCTCAAAGGGAAACAAATGTCATTACGTTGTCGAGTATAGGCTTTAATGTAATTTGTAGCGGGCTGAATCTTGACCTGTCTAACTTGCCACGAGTAGTTTAAAAGAACAGCAAACCCTTTGAGCACGTAGTGATGGGTCACCTTGCAAATATCCTTTTTGGGGTTGTTTATGATCCTGAATCATGCATGTGAATTTTTATTTATATACGAGTGATTCCACGCTTATGGGTACTGAAATGGGGACATGAACTTATTTTTAAAAATTCACCTAAAACCATTTCTTTTTTTACCATCAGGTCACAAAACATGTAATCTTTAATGAATATGTTAAAAGATAACTTTAATTTTCTGAGATGTAATAAAAACATATTTATATGCCAAAGTCAGAACGTAACAGAAGTGTTGTGGACATATAGATTCTCAATTTTAACAATGTAGAATTACTTTTTGAAACATAGGAAGGTGATGTTTTAGCAAATATAATTAATAAACATGTGTAGTAGAATAAACATACACATTCTTTCAGTAAGATTAACATGGTATAGAGCTAGATTGTAATTAATTTGTAACAGACGCGAGATGGACAATCGTAACAGAAGTAATGTAATAGACATCATTTTGGAACTCATAGGCTTGACTTTGGCATATAAATATGTCTTTATTACATCTCAGAAAATTAAAGTTATCTTTTAACATATCATTCATTAAAGATTACATGTTTTGTGACCTGATGGTAAAAAAAGAAATGGTTTTAGGTGAATAAGTTCATGTCCCCATTTCAGTACCCATAAGCGTGGAATCACTCATATAATATAATACATTTTTTATATATTGCATACTAGATTAGATACAGGTGTGGTAGGCCTTTAATAGTAATGCCTGCAATGCTTGTTGTGCGGGAAGTGCCTATACATTTACACAGTAAATTTCCGATCGCTGTGTACCAACATAAATATGTTCAGCTTCACATGAGTTGGGTATTTTATAGGGGGGTAAAACCCTGGATTTTCAGAATATGCACTCAGATTTGCACGATACTGATTACTTTTGACACGGTGATCTTTTTTTCTGAATGTTGACTGTGAAAGCGCTGGACGCGGTCATGTTGGGTTTTGGTCGAAAGCCAATGATGTGCCACCCCGTGACGTTAGACTCTAGCTCGCTTTCTATTGGTCGACACTGGCCGAAATCCATACCAGAGGTCGGGAACGATCATGACCCCCTAGTGGGCTTTTTCGCCCAAACCAGTCAATTTTCAGTCAAACCAGAAACCGGCCAGAGACAGCAGAAGTTCTAGTCAGTCGATAGACGTGTATCCTTCTGTGGAAAGCAATAAAAATATTGGATTCTGGAGGATGGAGGAAAAAAGAGAAGGTTCAGGGATGTTAATCATATTGTTCTGAAGAAGTCGCATTTGATTAGAAACATGTAATCCATAGCGCTTTTGAGCGCCACCCTCTGAAAAGTAACATGTGGAGCTATGCTGCCATCTTTTGCCTTGTGCAATTACATACAATGAGTGTTTGTATGGCAATTAGGCGAGTTGTAGAGAAGAGAATACAGTCAGAGAGGACTGATTTAATACTTTTAAAAGGAATCTATGTAGATTATGATCCTTAATGATCTTTAGTTGGATTTGAATGATTCGGTACAATGGCCAGCAAAGTACCTGCAATCAACGGTTCTGGTCATGCCATTGCTCAGTTGCTGAAATTTGAGTAGTTTACGCCATCTCACTATGCAAATAATGCGATTAAATTTCTAAATAAATACTGGAGCAAAATGTTGTTTTTTTTTTAAACTCTGAGCAGTTGATAGATGTTTGGGGCACAAGAATTGCTCCTCAAGGTGCTTTGCTTTACTTTCTCAAGATGGGTGCATATTGTTGGAAGCGGCCAAATAAGGCTGACGGAGGGGGGGATTAAAACTTCAAACAGCTGTAACTTCTGTTCTATTTAACCTAGGGGGAAAATAAAACCAGTTTTGAATTCAGAACTTCATACTCTTGATATACCACACTCCTTGATCACAACTAGATTTAAAACTGGCCTGCCATTGGTACTTTTATGTAAATGTAAGAGTGTTTTTATTTAAACAGATGAGGCATGTATGTTGAACTTGCTTATTATCTGATTGCTCTTGTTCTGCACAGCTTTTTGGTGACGTCTGCTACCACTGCAATCGAGTGATCGAAGGAGATGGTAATTACTAAGCTCGTTCATTTAATCTAATCATACGCATAATGCAATGTCAGGAAGCCCTTGTGTTGACTGGCTGTGTTCATGCAGCCATTAGAGCTGATAAACTGATTGAGCTAGTTTTGCTGAAAAAGGCAGTGAAGGGATGCTTCCATTTTCTGTTGATCCCAACCCCATGTTTAAATCCTCGATGTGCCTGAGTCAGTTGTACACGGCAACATTTTTGGCAGTAGCTCATGACTTTCATGTTTTGTTTCAGTTGTGTCTGCTCTGAACAAAGCCTGGTGTGTCAACTGCTTCTCTTGTTCTACCTGTAACACCAAACTCACCCTGAAGTAAGTCTGTGTATACACACACCCACACACCCCTCTCTCTTCCTCTCCTCACATTCTCTAGGGTTTCATGTCCAACTATGGTGATGCTTGTGCTCTCAGTACTTGTGTGCTGCATCCTCAGGAGCGTTCTCTATTTCTAGCATGTGTATATCCTTTTTTTTTTTTTTTTTTTTTTTTTTAAAATCTGCTTGCCTACTCTTGCCATCAATACTTGTTCACCACATCTCTCTCTCCTTTTCTAAAACTACTTCTTGAATTTCTCTCCTATTTCTATCCTTTGTTGCCTTCCTATTGCTCTCTTGCTCTACACCTCTACACTGTCCTCATAGGGACAAATTTGTAGAGGTTGACCTGAAGCCGGTGTGTAAGCACTGCTACGACCGGCTGCCTGAGGAGCTGAAACGGCGCCTTGCTAAACGCGAACGCGATGCTCGTGAGAGGAAGAAGAAGACAGCTGCTGTCTGTTCGTAACTCCTGTCTCGTCTTTTTCTCCACACTTATCCATCTTTACCCTTTCCTTTTTTGGGGTTGGTGTCCTCTTCCATTTCCCCTGGCCCGTTTCCTGCATATTTTTACATGTTTTTCTTTATGGTTGTACACGGTGCAACATTTTTGATTTTACAAGTTCAGAGAGTCATTCCTGAACAGTTTTATTTAATTTCTTAATTGCTGCACAATTTGATTTTGACCAAGATCACAAGACACTTTGCGTTCAACACACACGACATTACGTTTCATTTGATCAAGTCAATCAAATGTGTGGCATAGGACTAAGCATGCAGCGATAAAGCAAAATACATATTTATGACTATTTGAAACAATGAAATAAATGAACCGCAATTTTTATTTATTTATTTTTAATCAGGCTACAGAATGTTTTTCTGAGCTGTAATTGTGTTGCTGAGACAGCAGAGGGTGCAATGACCTACAGTAAAGGGAATGCACATGACCTCACCCTAGGTGGAAGTAACACTGCTCTAATGCTGCAAAAGCACACACAAACGCATCTAAAAGGGGAAAGAGCTGCTGTGCGATTGACTGTACAAATAGACTTGACGAGCCAAGATAAAGGAAATGGCAAACACACAGGTAGTACAAATGTTCATAAGGTTTGAGAAAAGGCCTTTTTGTTAACTTTTTTTTTTTAATGAAAGGAATATTTTAGTGAACATGCTATTATATTTTATGCCAACCTTTGGGAAAGTAATTTTATATTTTGGATAATTTTTCTTAATTTAAAAAAAAAAAGTAAAAAACTGAATTGTTGCATGCCTAGATGGGACCAAAAAAAGTTTTGGCCATAACCTAACCCGAACCATGTAATTATAACACAAAAAAAAAGAAAGAAATGAGACAATGGAGCAGTGCACAGTCTATATTCATCTCCCCCCCCGGTTATTAGTTAGTATTACTACCATACTCCCTTTGAAACGACGTTGTCCGCTAAATGCCAACCTTTCAGAGCGGCAAAATTGGACAGCCTCTGTCTGATTGGATGGAGCCAGCAATTTCTAAGTCTTGCCACAAACTTTGAATTTGATTGAGATCTGGGCTTTGATTTTGCCACTTGGGGCGGCACGGTGGTGTAGTGGTTAGCGCTGTTGCCTTACAGCAAGAAGGTCCGGGTTCGAGCCCCGTGGCCGGCGAGGGCCTTTCTGTGTGGAGTTTGCATGTTCTCCCCGTGTCCGCGTGGGTTTCCTCCGGGTGCTCCGGTTTCCCCCACAGTCCAAAGACATGCAGGTTAGGTTAACTGGTGACTCTAAATTGACCGTAGGTGTGAATGTGAGTGTGAATGGTTGTCTGTGTCTATGTGTCAGCCCTGTGATGACCTGGCGACTTGTCCAGGGTGTACCCCGCCTTTCGCCCGTAGTCAGCTGGGATAGGCTCCGGCTTGCCTGCGACCCTGTAGAACAGGATAAAGCGGCTAGAGATAATGAGATGAGATTTTGCCGTTTTAACACATTCAGGTTCTCGGTTTTGAATCAAGTGTAGCTTTGATATTGTCCTGTAAGGTAAATCCCTGTATCAGGTTTCTTCCAGGTAGTTCCGAGTTTTCTTTTCAGGATTACCCAGTATTTGGCTTGAACCATCACATGCTCGTCCCTGACCAGTTTCCCAGTAAAAGCATTGCCAAAATATAATGCTTCCATCACTATGCTTCACTGAGAGCTTGGTGTTCTCAGGGTTTGTTACATGTTCATTTTTTGTCTCCTCACACCAGAGAACCATTTTCCAAAACTTAGCTGCTGAGTTTCCAATATACATTTTGACAAATTCCAAACAGGATTTTATATGGGGAAATCCTGCCGTGCCCCCCCCCCCCCCCCCCCCCCCCCCCCAAAAAAAAAAGAGAAACCTGCTTTCTTCTCACCACTGTTCAGTTCAGAGCTTCATGATGATTTTTAACAAATAGGTGTATCACGTGGCACTTGTAACGGGTGATGCAAGTACAGAGATGCCTACCCCAAATTTTGAATTTAAGTATTCTTGAAAACATTTTTCAGTATTTTGGAATGACTTTCAGTAACATTAATTTATGCGCATTTCCATTATAAAGAGGTGTATATACCAATATGTTTAACATTTAAATTATTAAAAAGAACTGTTTTGTGTGAATTGAATAAACAAAACGCGAGCAGCCATCTCAACTGAATTTCCACTCAACAAATTTCTAGAGCATACAATATATCATTTTTATAAATACAATAGTGTTCCCTGTTTGCAGACATTACGGTTGACTACCAATCATTGGTATTGAATGTAACTCCTCAAAAGTATTATATTATATTGCCTGGCAAAATGTTCTACCTGTTAACGGATTCTAATAAAATTAAAAAAAAATTTCTTATTTCATGCCAAAGAGAGTCCGACATTGTTATCTTAACGTCCCAATATATAAATACTTCAGCATAATGCTTCAGAAGAGACATTGAATAAAATGACATTTATAATTGTATTTAAAACAGTGGAATGATCAATTTTTTGCCACAATCCCAACAGCACTAATCATAAAATTCTGTTTTTGATCATACTACATGTACATTTGCACCTGCAACACTGAAAAGACTTTGAATTAAAGAAGTCCAGCCAGTGTTTGATATTTCAGTGAATAAAAATCATACATGTAAAAAGAAACTGAATAAGTTTAACTCACATTTCATGGCACTAATCGGTAAGTTCAACTCCAAACACAGGTCAACCATCACCGCTTCAGCACGGGTCACGTTCCGTGTCTTTTCATCCACAGATTTCGTAAAAAAATGCTGGATACCCCCAGATTTACTTTCCGCCTGACTCGCCATTTCAGCATACTTTTTTTTTTTTTGGAGTTGACATGCCGCGTGCAGTCATCGCGACCACCATGAGTGATGTTAAAGTCAGTTCTACACAGTTTGCAGTGCGCGTATCCATTGCCCTTTTGACTGGGTGTAATGCACGGCCATTCCACCGTATCGAAAATAGCGCGAACAAATGTGCGGAATCTGCGCACGTCACACACAGCATGTGTGGTTGTCGTAAAAATAAATAGCCTAGCCGTGAATCGCGCATGGATTGAAAAAGTCGCTTGGACATTTAAAAACAACTCACTGGAATTTAAGACTTTATAATAATTCCGTACAGAATAACACTGTTTGCCCTAACATTGTATTCACGTAACTTTTCCATACAAAATACGGCCAATCCGTACTAGTAGGCATCTCTGCAAGTACCTTGTAACAGGTGTATCACATGACCTTTCGCACAGGTGAAATCTAATGGGGGTACATACTTATGCAGTTTTTAATATGTTTGCATGCTGTTGTTAAAGCATGTCCGTTTTATGCATTTCTCATTGTAGTGCTACAAAATGTGGAAAAGTTGTGGCAGGGAGTACATACAGTACACAAGGCTCTGTAGATGCATATTGTAGTAGTGTGCTTTCTATGACTTGAAACGAGCAAGTATCAGAATAGACATCGCTTTTCTCGTTTACAGGAACAAGTTTGTGGAGTTTGACATGAAGCCTGTGTGTAAGAAATGCTATGAGAAATTTCCCCTGGAGCTAAAGAAGAGGCTGAAGAAGCTGGCTGAAACTGTAGCCCGCAAGTAGACTTGGACACCGGCAGGGGCACTGGAGACTCGGCGAACTTTCCTGTGCTTCATGGAATGGAGAACTATGCATTTCTGTAGCCTTCATATCCTCTCGCATTGCTACTCAGTGGTGTTGGTTGTATTAGTTCAGTACTCAGTATTATTCTTATATTTGAGGAAAGCCCAGTGAATGAGGTAAACGTGCTTCACTTATTGCTGCATATTTCGGATCACAGTGCCTCTTCATTTATTACAATTCAGGAACCAAAAGGCTTCATTTCATAGAAATGTATGAAAAATTTTATTCCATATATGCAACAAGAACGCTATGCTTCACAATAATCAGTATGCGATCTAACGTGCAGTTTACATGCTAGAATAGCTTGATGGATTGAATCGGCCGAACAGGATACACTGCTTTTACTTATAGCCAAAGCTGTTTGCCTTGTAATGTAATCCTATATTATGTAATGGAATGTTCTGTGGAAAACGGGTAATGAAAACCCCGTTTTAGACGTCTTACTTTACAGGATCTTAAATATGTATCAAGCTCTCAAACACTTACCATCATATGCTCATTTATTTTTATAATACAG
The DNA here is from genome assembly GCF_027579695.1 of Neoarius graeffei. Classification (NCBI taxonomy): domain Eukaryota; kingdom Metazoa; phylum Chordata; class Actinopteri; order Siluriformes; family Ariidae; genus Neoarius; species Neoarius graeffei. Next base: position 60,550,406 of record NC_083583.1, read on the forward strand.
TAGGTTTGTGTTTTAAGTTTGGCATATTTCAAGTTGTAATATATTAAATATGCACAATGTTTGAACTGATCATGGGGTCCAGATTAACGAGGACTTTAAAAAGGTCCTGTAAAAATCATACATGCGTGTTCCTGATGCTTCTTGGTATCATAAATGCATCATGACCATGGGGTAGAAAAGTTTAATTGGATCGAATCCATTTGAATTGAAATGAGTTATGCAGCTGAATGAATTGACGTGCTGTATCTTTTTTTTTTTTTTTTTTAGCCCCCACAAAAAAAAACCCAAACAACTCATGTATGAGGATTTTATAATTTAAGGGTGTTATTTCCTAGACTTTTCACAGCAAAATCTGGCACATCAAAGGGACCAGCTACATTTTTAGTCATTTCCCTTTTATTATTGGGGGGGGGTCCATCAGTGACTTATTACACAGAATAAAATTAACTATGTCATTACATCTGAGCATTATATGCAACTATATTCATCTTATTTATGCTGTTCCATTTCATTATATCTCTAATGTGCTGATTAATGCTTTAAACATTATGCAAATAAAATATGCACTTGTGATTTATGGTTTGGTGCACATGTCATTCTAAAGATTACCACTTGATGGCAGTAATGTTGGTGTCTTAATCCGTGGTTGTTTCTTTTAAACATGTATAAAACGGAAAGACAAAGTGAGAAACTTCTCAATCTTCCATCCTTTCCTTACCCTCTTCTGACCCTGTCTAAGATTCTCATTTAAATTTGCAAACCACAAATCAATGGTTTGAGCCGAGGGAAATTTAAAGCACAATATTACTAAAAGAGACGAATCATCTCAGCATAAATCAATTAGTGGTCGGTGCCATTCTCTTAAGCTTCAGTTTCAAGGGCTGAAGATGAATGATGAATCAAAGTTCCATTATTACAATGGAGTGGAGAACAAAATTAGGATTAAAAAAGAGAGCAAAGGTGTCTAGATGCCTTCTTTGATTTACTGTAATGGCAGAAATTTGTATTCACTTGGTCTAATCTCTGTTCTATTAAGAACTGCATTAAATCCCTGTATTAGCTTTAACTTTCTCCTCTGTGGAATCTGAGCTGTAGAGAGAAAAACATGGAATAATGAAAAAGAACGCTCCTGAGAAAAGAGAGTGCTAGTGATTCCACGCCTTTTTAAACTGATCCTTGATAAATAACAAGCCTAATAACTTGCTTTTAATATGCTACCATTCAAAAGTTTGGGGTCACCCAGACAATTTTGTGTTTTGAAAAGTCACACTTTTTACCACCATAAGTTGTAAAATGAATAGAAAATATAGTCAAGACATTTTAACGCCATTTTGAGCATTTAATCGACCCCACAAATGTGATGCTCCAGAAACTCATCTCCTGTTCTACAGGGTCGCAGGCAAGCTGGAGCCTATCCCAGCTGACTACGGGCGAAAGGCGGGGTACACCCTGGACAAGTCGCCAGGTCATCACAGGGCTGACACATAGACACAGACAACCATTCACACTCACATTCGCACCTACGGTCAATTTAGAGTCACCAGTTAACCTAACCTGCATGTCTTTGGACTGTGGGGGAAACCAGAGCACCCGGAGGAAACCCACGGGGAGAACATGCAAACTCCGCACAGAAAGGCCCTCGCTGGCCATGGGGCTCGAACCCAGACCTTCTTGCTGTGAGGCGACAGCGCTAACCACCGTGCCGCCGCTCCAGAAACTCAATCTGCTCAAAGGAAGGCCAGTTTTATAGCTTCTCTCAAGAGCTAAACTGTTTTCAGCTGTGCTAACATGATTGTACAAGGGTTTTCTAATCATCCATTCGCCTTCTGAGGCAATGAGCAAACACATTGTACCATTAGAACACTGGAGTGAGAGTTGCTGGAAATGGGCCTCTATACACCTATGGAGATATTGCACCAAAACCCAGACATTTGCAGCTAGAATAGTCATTTACCACATTAGCAATGTATAGAGTGGATTTCTGATTAGTTTAAAGTGATCTTCATTGAAAAGAACAGTGCTTTTCTTTCAAAAATAAGGACATTTCAAAGTGACCCCAAACTTTTGAACGGTAGTGTAAATCAATGGAAAAGCCAGCGAGTAAAATTTTCACAACTGCTATTAACTTTGGTAATATAATGAGTGTAAGCTACACAGCATCATATGTTCACATCACGGTGTTAGAAGTTATTCCTAATGACCCCATTAGCAGGCCAGCTGCATGTTTTGTGTTAGGCTTGCTGTTATATGTTTAAAGGTGTCCTGATGGGCTCACCAGGTCTTCCCTAGGCCTTTCAAAAATGTCCTGTAAATTAGGCTTAATGGAAAAGAAATGTGAACAGGTCTGTGCCTGTAAAGCTCTGCTGCCAGGCTCAATAATTCATCCCAAGTAAGAATAGCTATCCTTGTCTGACTTTGTTATTCAAAGGTAAAAACAAATTGACTGACTGTATTGGAAATTTGGTCTTTTGAACATGTCAGGTTTAATGATTTGCATGCATGTGTGTGCAAAGGAAGGAGGTCTGGAACGAGTGAGATTCAGGACCGTGGGGACCAATAATGAGTGAGTGAAAATCTATTATGGTGGGATGCATGGAGAAGGTCGATGTGTGTCGCACGCGCACACAAAAAAAACCTCTCTGCTAATACTGGCTAAAGAAAAGTGACAAGTGCAGAGCTTTTGCTGCTGTTGGAGGTGGAGTAAGGGCATACAAGTCACACAAGTGCTGAGCGCTTATCAGGTTTCTGAGCTTGGAACATCCGTATAGATGGACGTTATTGGAGGGAAAATAAAAGTCAACATGTTTAGTGTAACGATTTCATATATTGGTCCGCAGTCTAAGCACAACACTTCTGTCGTATCTAAATCCACCTTTCTCTTTATGGTGGGAGTCGTAGGTGTGTGTGTGTGTGCATCTGTAGGATGAATTTTGTTAACATGGATGGTGCAATGTTTAAAAAAAAGAGCAGTTTGCAAGTCATAGTGTAAACAAGTTAATTGGTAATTGGAAAAGCTCAGTTGTTCACAATTAAGAATGTGGTGAGGTTCACCACTTTGAGAAAAACAACATGGGCAAATAGTCCAACAGTTTAAGAACAGTGTTTCTCAACATACAACTGCAAGGAATTTAGGGATTTCACCATCTCAAATTCACAATATCAGCAAAAGATTCAGATAATCCAAACCTACACTGAATGCCTGTAACCTTCGACCCCTCAGACAGCACTGCATTAAAAGCAGATATGCTTGTATAAAGGATATTACTACATGGGCTCGGGAACACTTCAGAAAGCTGGTATCGGTAAACACGGTTCGTCACTGCATCTACCATGCAAAGCGAAAGCCATACATCAACAGCATCCAGAAACGCCACTGAATTCTCTGGGTCTGAGCTCATCTGAGATGGACTGATGCAAAGTGGAAAAGTGTGCTGTGGTCTGACGAGTCCACATTTCAAATTGTTTCTGGAAATCATGGATGTTGTGTTTGTTGGGCTAAAACAGAAAAGACCATCCAGATTACCACAAAGTTCAAAAGCCAGCATCTGTGACAGTATGGACCCTTTTCACGTGACGTCACGACAAACGCGGCCGCCATTTTGGACGTGTAGTAGTAGTAGTTTACCACAGCCAGTAGTTTACCACAGCCAGCATTGAGGAACGGCAGCAAAGAAAGTTTTTACTTTCAGCAAGACTTCCATCATGCCACTATATTGTTGTGCACCTGGATGTAGTAACCATCAACAAACAAGGCAAGGTTTATCATTTTATCAGATCCCGACGGAGAAGATGGATAGCGGCCAGTAACAGATTGGCAGCCCTCGGCATACCAACGCTTGTGTAGTGACCACTTTGTTGGAGGTAAGATGAATAAAATTAGCCAGAAAAGGCATTACATTGCTGTTAACATTCTGTGGCGGCGAGTGTATAACCAAATAGGCTAAAATAACCCATTGTAACCTCTGTTCTTCTGTAGTAGCTATTGTTGACTAGCTAATGTCAACAAGTAGCTGGTATGTTACTGTAGCAATGTTTACGTTCAGTCATTTGGATGACTGTTAAAACCTTTCAGTCTCAAGTTTTTCCTTTACTGTATTTACTAGTTTACTGTAATTATGATCCGGCAGCTATTTACACCGGATCCAGTATAAATAGCTGCCGGAGCCAACGTCCGAGGTTCCGGAGCGCGCGCCGGCTTGCTCCCGGAGTGCTCCGGCCGAGGTTGCCCTCAAATTAAGCAGCGCGCGCCGGCTTGCTCCCGGAGTGCTCCGGCCGAGGTTGCCCTCAAATTAAGCAGCGCGCGCCGGCTTGCTCCCGGAGTGCTCCGGCCGAGGTTGCCCTCAAATTAAGCAGCGCGCGCCGGCTTGCTCCCGGAGTGCTCCGGCCGAGGTTGCCCTCAAATTAAGCAGCGCGCGCCGGCTTGCTCCCGGAGTGCTCCGGCCGAGGTTGCCCTCAAATTAAGCAGCGCGCGCCGGCTTGCTCCCGGAGTGCTCCGGCCGAGGTTGCCCTCAAATTAAGCAGCGCGCGCCGGCTTGCTCCCGGAGTGCTCCGGCCGAGGTTGCCCTCAAATTAAGCAGCGCGCGCCGGCTTGCTCCCGGAGTGCTCCGGCCGAGGTTGCCCTCAAATTAAGCAGCGCGCGCCGGCTTGCTCCCGGAGTGCTCCGGCCGAGGTTCCCCTCAAATTAAGCAGCGCGCTCCGGCTTGCTCCGGAGTGCTCCGGCCGAGGTTGCCCTCAAATTAAGCAGCGCGCGCCGGCTTGCTCCCGGAGTGCTCCGGCCGAGGTTGCCCTCAAATTAAGCAGCGCGCGCCGGCTTGCTCCCGGAGTGCTCCGGCCGAGGTTGCCCTCAAATTAAGCAGCGCGCGCCGGCTTGCTCCCGGAGTGCTCCGGCCGAGGTTGCCCTCAAATTAAGCAGCGCGCGCCGGCTTGCTCCCGGAGTGCTCCGGCCGAGGTTCCCCTCAAATTAAGCAGCGCGCTCCGGCTTGCTCCGGAGTGCTCCGGCCGAGGTTGCCCTCAAATTAAGCAGCGCGCGCCGGCTTGCTCCCGGAGTGCTCCGGCCGAGGTTGCCCTCAAATTAAGCAGCGCGCGCCGGCTTGCTCCCGGAGTGCTCCGGCCGAGGTTGCCCTCAAATTAAGCAGCGCGCGCCGGCTTGCTCCCGGAGTGCTCCGGCCGAGGTTGCCCTCAAATTAAGCAGCGCGCGCCGGCTTGCTCCCGGAGTGCTCCGGCCGAGGTTGCCCTCAAATTAAGCAGCGCGCGCCGGCTTGCTCCCGGAGTGCTCCGGCCGAGGTTGCCCTCAAATTAAGCAGCGCGCGCCGGCTTGCTCCCGGAGTGCTCCGGCCGAGGTTGCCCTCAAATTAAGCAGCGCGCGCCGGCTTGCTCCCGGAGTGCTCCGGCCGAGGTTCCCCTCAAATTAAGCAGCGCGCTCCGGCTTGCTCCGGAGTGCTCCGGCCGAGGTTGCCCTCAAATTAAGCAGCGCGCGCCGGCTTGCTCCCGGAGTGCTCCGGCCGAGGTTGCCCTCAAATTAAGCAGCGCGCGCCGGCTTGCTCCCGGAGTGCTCCGGCCGAGGTTGCCCTCAAATTAAGCAGCGCGCGCCGGCTTGCTCCCGGAGTGCTCCGGCCGAGGTTGCCCTCAAATTAAGCAGCGCGCGCCGGCTTGCTCCCGGAGTGCTCCGGCCGAGGTTCCCCTCAAATTAAGCAGCGCGCTCCGGCTTGCTCCGGAGTGCTCCGGCCGAGGTTGCCCTCAAATTAAGCAGCGCGCGCCGGCTTGCTCCCGGAGTGCTCCGGCCGAGGTTGCCCTCAAATTAAGCAGCGCGCGCCGGCTTGCTCCCGGAGTGCTCCGGCCGAGGTTGCCCTCAAATTAAGCAGCGCGCGCCGGCTTGCTCCCGGAGTGCTCCGGCCGAGGTTGCCCTCAAATTAAGCAGCGCGCGCCGGCTTGCTCCCGGAGTGCTCCGGCCGAGGTTCCCCTCAAATTAAGCAGCGCGCTCCGGCTTGCTCCGGAGTGCTCCGGCCGAGGTTGCCCTCAAATTAAGCAGCGCGCGCCGGCTTGCTCCCGGAGTGCTCCGGCCGAGGTTGCCCTCAAATTAAGCAGCGCGCGCCGGCTTGCTCCCGGAGTGCTCCGGCCGAGGTTGCCCTCAAATTAAGCAGCGCGCGCCGGCTTGCTCCCGGAGTGCTCCGGCCGAGGTTGCCCTCAAATTAAGCAGCGCGCGCCGGCTTGCTCCCGGAGTGCTCCGGCCGAGGTTGCCCTCAAATTAAGCAGCGCGCGCCAGCTTGCTCCCGGAGTGCTCCGGCCGAGGTTGCCCTCAAATTAAGCAGCGCGCGCCGGCTTGCTCCCGGAGTGCTCCGGCCGAGGTTGCCCTCAAATTAAGCAGCGCGCGCCGGCTTGCTCCCGGAGTGCTCCGGCCGAGGTTCCCCTCAAATTAAGCAGCGCGCTCCGGCTTGCTCCGGAGTGCTCCGGCCGAGGTTGCCCTCAAATTAAGCAGCGCGCGCCGGCTTGCTCCCGGAGTGCTCCGGCCGAGGTTGCCCTCAAATTAAGCAGCGCGCGCCGGCTTGCTCCCGGAGTGCTCCGGCCGAGGTTGCCCTCAAATTAAGCAGCGCGCGCCGGCTTGCTCCCGGAGTGCTCCGGCCGAGGTTGCCCTCAAATTAAGCAGCGCGCGCCGGCTTGCTCCCGGAGTGCTCCGGCCGAGGTTCCCCTCAAATTAAGCAGCGCGCTCCGGCTTGCTCCGGAGCAAGCCGGAGCGCGCTCCGGAACCTCGGCCGGAGCACTCCTGGAGCAAGCCGGAGCGCGCTCCGGAACCTCGGCCGGAGCACTCCTGGAGCAAGCCGTAGCGTGCTCCGGAACCTCGGCCGGAGCACTCCTGGAGCAAGCCGGAGCGCGCTCCGGAACCTCGGCCGGAGCACTCCTGGAGCAAGCCGGAGCGTGCTCCGGAACCTCGGCCGGAGCACTCCTGGAGCAAGCTGGAGCGCGCTCCGGAACCTCGGACGTTGGCGTGCATGTGTATGGCGATGGGTTTTTAATGACATAGGTATACAGATCATGTGGGCCGAAGTCAGGTAAAGACGAGGGCTTCGTGTACTTCCGTACGTCAGTGAACAATCCTGGTGGAAGCAGGTAAACGTCGTTCTCTAAGCCTGCTAACCTCAATTTTTGTAAATACCTCTCCCTCTGCTCGCCCTGTAAATGCCCTACGTCACTGGATAGTGAAGGTGTTTTCTGCATCTCGCTCCTTTTTCTTTTGTTTTTCGTTTGTCGCCTTCCTCGCATTCAAACTGATTCGAGCCGAAGTCCACTACATGTCCAAAATGGCGGTCGCGTTTACGAAGGTCACGTGACTGAAAAGGGTCTATAAGGGTGTGTTCGTACACATGGTATGGGTAACTTGCACATCTGTGAAGGCTCCATTAATACTGAAAAATACATACAGGTTTTGGAGCAACATATGCTGCCATCAAGACAATTCTAGGCCACGTTCTGCATAAGCGTGGCTTTGTAGTAAAAGAGTGTGGGTGCTAAACTGGCTTGCCTGCCTCCCATTGAAAATGTGTGGCATTATGAATGGATTATCAAGCAAAACATACAATGGAGACCTTGGACTGTTGAGCAACTGAAGTATATCAATTTAAAAAAATCATATTCAAAACTTCAACAATTATTGTCCTCAGTTCCCAAATGCTTATTGAGTGTTGTTAAAAGAAAAGGTGATGTAAGGCCTGGGCCACACTGGCTGTGTCGCATGTGTGTGGCATTTGCGAAACGTCTTAATTTTAACTTCGGCTCCCATGTTAACAGGTTAGAGCAGCCACACAGGCTTCATGAGACGCACATTTCAAGCATGGCTCAAGGAGCACGTCGTCTAGAGTTTCCGTATTTAGAATTTCATTATCGTTTCAATGTCTAGGCCATACATCACATACATGAAAAAATTATATGTTTTTTACAATTGAGTACATGCTTCTTATCCATTCTCTGTCTAAACTAAATATAAATTTAAATTATAATGAAATGAAATCAAACATTCTACAACCCCAAATCAGAAAAAAGTTGGAACAGTATGGAAATGCAAATAAAATAGAAAGAAGTGATTTCTAAATTTTGGTGGCACGGTGGTGTAGTGGTTAGCACTGTTGCCTTACAGCAAGAAGGTCCTGGGTTCGAGCCCAGTGGCTGGCAGGGGCCTTTCTGTGCGGAGTTTGCATGTTCTCCCTGTGTCTGCATGGGTTTCCTCTGGGTGCTCTGGTTTCCCCCACAGTCCAAAGACATGCAGATTAGGTTAATTGGTGGCTCTAAATTGACCGTAGGTGTGAATGGTTGTCTCTGTATCAGCCCTGCGATGACCTGGTGACTTGTCCAGGGTGTACCCCGCCTCTCGCCCATAGTCAGCTGGAATAGGTTCCAACTTGCCTGCGACCCTGTAGAATAGGATAAGCGGCTACAGATAATGGATGGATGGATTTTTAAATTTACTTTGACTTGTATTTCATTACAGACAGAATGAACCCAAGATATTTTTCTGGTCAACTTAGTTTCATTTTTTAATATACATCTATTCCTCTGTTTCAGGCCTGCACCACACTCCACAAGTGTTGGTATGGGGGCAATGTAGGGCTAGTAATGAGGTAAAAAAAAATTAGGTGATGTCAACAGCTGATGGTAATTATAATTTGGTACAAAATCAGTATCCAGGAAAGGCCTAGTCTTTGAAGAGCAAAGGTGGGCCGAGGATCTCCAGTTTGTTGACAAATGCATAATAAAATCTCATCTCATTATCTCTAGCCGCTTTATCCTTCTACAGGGTCACAGGCAAGCTGGAGCCTATCCCAGCTGACTACGGGTGAAAGGCGGGGTACACCCTGGACAAGTCGCCAGGTCATCACAGGGCTGACACATAGACACAGACAACCATTCACACTCACATTCACACCTACGGTCAATTTAGAGTCACCAGTTAACCTAACCTGCATGTCTTTGGACTGTGGGGGAAACCGGAGCACCCGGAGGAAACCCACGCGGACACGGGGAGAACATGCAAACTCTGCACAGAAAGGCCCTCGTCGGCCACGGGGCTCGAACCCGGACCTTCTTGCTGTGAGGCGACAGCGCTAACCACTACACCACCGTGCCGCCCGCATAATAAAATTATTGACATATTTTAATATGTTCCTCAAAGAAAAATATGAAGTGATTTGAATATTTCACTCTCTATAGTGTATAATATCATTAAATTATTCAAGGAAGGAGGAATTCTGGTGCATAAAGGTCAAGGGCACAAGCCTAATCTGAACACCTGTGATCTCCGATCCCTCAGACAGCACTGCATCAAGAACCGTCATTCATCTATAGCTGATATAACCACGTGGGCTTGGGATTACTTTGGCAAACCTTTGTCAAGCACTACAATATAGAGTTGGGTGGCATGGTGGTGTAGTGATTAGTACTGTTGCTTCACAGCAAGAAAGTTCTGGGATTGAGCCCAGAGGCTGACAGACCTTTCTGTGTGGAGTTTGTGTGTTCTTTCCATGTAGTCCAAATTGCCCATAGATGTGAATGTGTGTGCAGAAAGGAACCGGCCACCCAACTGTTGCAATTCTGGCCAAGTCAACCAAACATGGTTTGCCTCAAGTTCAACCTGGTTTGGGTTCGGCAGTGATGACTGCAAAGACAGTATGGAGTTACATCCACAAATGCCAGTTAAACCTTTACTGTGCAAAAAGGGAGACTTATGTTAACTGTGTTCAGAAGTGCTATCAACTTCTCTAGGCTCGGAGGCATCTAGTATGGACCATCACACAGTGGAAACGTGTATTGTGGTCAGATGAATCAGTATTCCAGGTTTTTTTTTTTAAAGAAATGGACGCGGGTGGCACGGTGGTGTAGTGGTTAGTGCTGTTGCCTCACAGCAAGAAGGTCCGGGTTCGAGCCCCGTGGCCGACGAGGGCCTTTCTGTGTGGAGTTTGCATGTTCTCCCCGTGTCCGCGTGGGTTTCCTCCGGGTACTCCGGTTTCCCCCACAGTCCAAAGACATGCAGGTTAGGTTAACTGGTGACTCTAAATTGACCGTAGGTGTGAATGTGAGCGTGAATGGTTGTCTGTGTCTATGTGTCAGCCCTGTGATGACCTGGCGACTTGTCCAGGGTGTACCCCGCCTTTCACCTGTAGTCAGCTGGGATAGGCTCCAGCTTGCCTGCGACCCTGTAGAAGGATAAAGCGGCTAGAGATGATGAGATGAGATGAGAAATGGACGCCATGTGCTCTGGACCAAAGATAAAAAGGACCATCCAGACTGTTACCAGCAACAAGTCCAAAAGCCAGGGTCTGTCATGGCATGGGGTTGTGTCAATGCCCTTGGCAAAGGTAACTTACACTTCTGTGATGGAGCATTAATGCAGAAAAGTAGAGATTTTGGAGCAACATGTGCTGCTTTCAAGAAGAGATATTTTCCAGGGAGATTTCAACAAGACGATGCAAAACTACATTCTGCACATGTTACAAAGGTAGGTTTGTGGAAGAAGAGGGTGCCTATCCCCTCTGTCCCCAATAGGGAATGTGTGGTGAATTTTGAAATGAAAAACATGACAACAATGACCCTGTGCTGGAAGAATGGGACAAAATAACACCTGAAATGCTTCAACACTTTGATCAGACAGAGTAGATTAGATAACTTTATTTGTCACATGCTCAATCATATAAAAACAATTGAAGTGAAATGTTGCGTGTGGCATAACAGCTCTGCGCAGTACTGTGCATACACCCCTAAAAATATTAACCAAAAAACTAAGTTGTATACACACACAGACAAACTACAGTGATGCTTGAAAGTTTGTGAACCCTTTAGTATTTTCTATATTTCTGCATAAATATGACCTAAAGCAACATCAGATTTTCACACAAGTCCTAAAAGTTGATAAAGAGAACCCAGTTAAACAAATGAGACAAAAATATTATACTTGGTCATTTATTTATTGAGGAAAATGAGCCAATCTTACATATCTGTGAGTGGCAAAAGTATGTGAACCTCTAGGATTAGCAGTTAATTTGAAGGTGAAATTAGAGTCAGGTGTTTTCAATCAATGGGATGACAATCAGGTGTGAGTGGGCATCCTGTTTTATTTAAAGAACTGGGATTTATCAAAGTCTGATCTTCACAACACGTTTGTGGAAGTGTATCATGGCACGAACAAAGGAGATTTCTGAGGACCTCAGAAAAAGCATTGTTGATGCTCATCAGGCTGGAAAAGGTTACAAAACCATCTCTATGAGTTTGGACTCCACCAATCCACAGTCAGACAGATTGTGTACAAATGGAGGAAATTCAAAACTATTGTTACCCTCCCCAGGAGTGGTCGACTAACAAAGATCACTCCAAGAGCAAGGTATGTAATAGTCGGTGAGGCCACAAAGGACCCCAGGGTAACTTCTAAGCAACTGAAGGCCTTCTCTCACATTGGCTAATGTTAATGTTCATGAGTCCACCATCAGGAGAACACTGAACAACAATGGTGTGCATGGCAGGGTTGCAAGGAGAAAGCCACTGCTCTCCAAAAAGAACATTGCTGCTCGTCTGCAGTTTGCTAAAGATCACGTGGACAAGCCAGAAGGCTATTGGAAAAATGTTTTGTGGACAGATGAGACCAAAATAGAACTTTTTGGTTTAAATGAGAAGTGTTATGTTTGGAGAAAGGAAAACACTGCATTCCAGCATAAGAACCTTATCCCATCTGTGAAACATGGTGGTGGTAGTATCATGGTTTGGGCCTGTTTTGTTGCATCTGGGCCAGGACAGCTTGCCATCACTGATGGAACCATGAATTCTGAATTATACCAGTGAATTCTAAAGGAAAATGTCAGGTCATCTGTCCGTGAACTGAATGTCAAGAGAAGGTGGGTCATGCAGCAAGACAATGACCCTAAGCACACAAGTCGTTCTACCAAAGAACGGTTAAAGAAGAATAAAGTTAATGTTTTGGAATGGCCAAGTCAAAGTCCTGACCTTAATCCAATCGAAATGTTGTGGAAGGACCTCAAGCGAGCAGTTCATGTGAGGAAACCCACCAACATCCCAGAGTTGAAGCTGAAGCTGTTCTGTATGGAGGAATGGGCTAAAATTCCTCCAAGCCAGTGTGCAGGACTGATCAACAGTTACTGAAAATGTTTAGTTGCAGTTATTGCTGCACAAGGTCACAGCAGATACTGAAAGCAAAGGTTCACATACTTTTGCCACTCACAGATATGTAATATTGGATCATTTTCCTCAATAAATAAATGGCCAAGTATAATATTTTTGTCTCATTTGTTTAACTGGGTTCTCTTTATCTACTTTTAGGACTTGTGTGAAAATCTGATGTTGTTTTAGGTCATATTTATGCAGAAATATAGAAAATTCTAAAGGGTTCACAAACTTTCAACCAACATTGTACAAGCTGCAACAGTCCAGCAATGTAGCCAGTGTGGCCCTGCCTAACATGCCCAAATTCTTTGGAACGTGTTGCAGGTATTAAGTTCAGAATGAGTGTCTCATTACAAAACCAATAAAGTTTTTCAGTTTGAATATTACATATCTTGTCTTTGTATTGTATTCAATTGAATACAGGTGGCGGCACGGTGGTGTAGTGGTTAGCACTATCATCTCATAGCAAGAAGGTCCTGCGTTCGAGCCCAGTGGCTGACGAGGGCCTTTCTGTGTGGAGTTTGCATGTTCTCCCTGTGTCTGTGTGGCATTCTTCTGGGTGCTCCGGTTTCCCCCACAGTCCAAAGACATGCTTGTTAGGCTAATTGGTGACTCTAAATTTACCATAGGTGTGAATGTAAGTGTGAATGGTTGTTTGTCTCTATCTGTCAGCCCTGTGATGATCTGGCGACTTGTCCAGGGTGTACCCTGCCTCTCACCCATAGTCAGCTGGGATAGGCTCCAGCTTGCCTACGACCCTGCACAGGATAAGCGGCTACAGATAATGGATGGGGCGGCACAGTGGTGTAGTGGTTAGCGCTGTCGCCTCACAGCAAGAAGGTCCGGGTTCGAGCCCCGGGGCCGACGAGGGCCTTTCTGTGCGGAGTTTGCATGTTCTCCCTGTGTCCGCGTGGGTTTCCTCCGGGTGCTCCGGTTTCCCCCACAGTCCAAAGACATGCAGGTTAGGTTAACCGGTGACTCTAAATTGAGCGTAGGTGTGAATGTGAGTGTGAATGGTTGTCTGTGTCTATGTGTCAGCCCTGTGATGACCTGGCGACTTGTCCAGGGTGTACCCCGCCTTTCGCCCGTAGTCAGCTGGGATAGGCTCCAGCTTGCCTGCGACCCTGTAGAACAGGATAAAGCGGCTAGAGATAATGAATGAATGAGATAATGGATGGATGCACTCTGTTTTTATTTATGTTTTACACAGCATCTCAACTTCTTTGGAATCAAGGTTATATTTTTTATCCTTTTTATTTACTCTTTTTTATCCTTTAAAAATAATAGCTACAGCCTCAACATCTTGTGAAGCTCAAAGCCAGGAGTTTGTGAGCAAATGCAGTATAATGAAGCACTAAACTATGCAAAGCTTCAGGATATACACCCACTTCAGGAGGCGAGCCAGTGCTGTGTTATTATGTTCAAGTTTTGGTGAGATTCTGTTGGCCTTAATACAGCTTAACCTTCTGCCCCTTTCATTTGCTCAGGTGTGAGTTTAAATGTCATCGCCAGACTCCTGATGAAAGTTTCCTTGCCTTCGCTATTTCATATGAAGTTATTAAGGCTAAGCAATCAGCCATCTTGCTGCTATTTCAGTATCTCCACAGACACTGACATTATCAATGGATTATACAGAGACTATAGTGTATGTTCTAATAACTTTGCTCCAAAGCCCAGCTCTCCATCTCGGTAACTATCCTGAGTAGTGTGCTGTTCATGTCATGACATTTATTCCATTTTTTCATGAACTTTAAAATTCTGCAGACTGCATTAAGCACCATTATGGATCTGCAGGCACTGGGTTCTCATGCCAGTCAGCCTTCAAATCCATGGTAATAACATTCATGACTTTTGGCCACATACAGGGTTGCCAACTATTTCTAGGGGGAAAGAAACTAATTTACATTGAGAATGTGGACAGAAAGTGACAGATAACGCCATAGTAATTCTAACACATTAACATATGTGCAAATGTCGAATGTGTTACAGTGGTGCTTGAAAGTTTGTGAACCCTTTAGAATTTTCTATATTTCTGCATAAATATGACCGAAAACATCATCAGATTTTCACACAAGTCATTGGTTGTTGGGAACAATGGTGATCAGTGGTTTGGTCAGTGAGAACAATGGTGAGCAGCGATTGGTTGTTGGGAACAATGGTGATCAGCGATTGGTTGTTGGGAACAATGGTGATCAGTGGTTTGGTCAGTGGGAACAGTGGTGATCAGCGATTGGTTATTGGGAACAATGGTGATCAGTGGTCTGGTCAGTGGGAACAGTGGTGATCAGCGATTGGTTGTTGGGAACAATGGTGATCAGTGGTTTGGTCAGTGGGAACAGTGGTGATCAGCAATTGGTTGTTGGGAACAATGGTGATCAGTGGTTTGGTCAGTGGGAACAGTGGTGATCAGCGATTGGTTGTTGGGAACAATGGTGATCAGTGGTCTGGTCAGTGGGAACAGTGGTGATCAGCGGTCTGGTCAGTGGGAACAGTGGTGATCAGCGATTGGTTGTTGGGAACAATGGTGATCAGTGGTTTGGTCAGTGGGAACAATGGTGATCAGCAATTGGTTGTTGGGAACAATGGTGATCAGTGGTTTGGTCAGTGGGAACAATGGTGATCAGTGGTTTGGTCAGTGAGAACAATGGTGATCAGCAATTGGTTGTTGGGAACAATGGTGATCAGTGGTTTGGTCAGTGGGAACAATGGTGATCAGTGGTTTGGTCAGTGAGAACAGTGGTGATCAGCGATTGGTTGTTGGGAACAATGGTGATCAGTGGGAACAGTGGTGATCAGTGGTCTGGTCAGTGGGAACAGTGGTGATCAGTGATTGTTGGGAACAATGGTGATCAACGGTTTGGTCAGTGGGAACAGTGGTGATCAGCGATTGCTTGTTGGGGACAATGGTGATCAGTGGTTTGGTCAGTGGGAACAATGGTGATCAGTGGTCTGGTCAGTGGGAGCAGTGGTGATCAGCGATTGGTTGTTGGGAACAATGGTGATCAGCAATTGGTTGTTGGGAAAAGTGGTGATCAGTGGTTTAGCCAGTGGGAACAATGGTGATCAGTGATTGGTTGTTGGGAACAATGGTTATCATTGGTTGTTGTGAACAAAAGATGATCTGTGATTAGCACTGGGAATAATGATGATCAGTGTTTAATCTTTGGGAACAATGGTGATCCATGATTGGTCAGTAGGAATAATGATGATCAGTGATTGGTAGGTGGAAAACAATGATGATCAGTGATTGATCACTGGGAAGTAACAGTGATCACTGATTGGTCACTGGGAACGTATGCTCATGCAAGCCCAACTCAGTCAGGTTTTATACAATGGGGGTGAACCCACCGAACCTGGTTTCTCAATTTCTATAACCATCAGCTGTAATGTGATGTGGACAATGGTGTGCGGTGTGCTAAATGTTGAAATTACATCACTCAAGGGGTCTTAAAAGCTGTGACAATTCTAGCGACAAAGTCACTAAATTGGCAACACTGGTCACGTAGGAAACGAGTGATTTGACTATTATAGAGTGAATATGGAATGGTATGGCAAAATTTGTCAAATATCACACATCACCTAAGATTACAGTTTCCAATAAATCATAATATTTATTGTAGATCAGTGTGTAGATAGGGTATATAAAATTGGGTTAAAAAATTTCCAAGAGGTGTTCAATCCTACACTTAGGTGGTACTGGTATCTTGGCGAATTTGTTTCTTGGATTTTGCAATGCATTGTGGAAGAGGTAAGAGGAAGTGAGAGGTATTGTCTATCATGTTCTGTATTTTTCTCTCACACAGTTCCACCTGATGATGCAGTCTTCCTGATAAGATTGTTTATCCTGATGGCATCAGCTGCCGTCAACTTACTGCCCCAGCACATGACCACCAAATAGTACAGCACAATACTACTCAGTGCTCCTTGATCAGGCCAGTTTATTGCCTAGTTATACACTCAGATTCCTGAATAATGAGTTGATTTCCATCCATCCATCCGTCCATAGTGCTTATCCATCAGGGTCACGGGGAATCCCAGTTGACTTCAGAAGAGAGGCGGGGTACACCCTAGGCAATCTATTGCAGGACTCACAGAGGCCAAGTTTACATTAGACCGTATCTGTCTTGTTTTCTTCACGGATGCACTGTCCATTTACATTAAAACACCTGGAAACACCAGGAAACAGGAATCCGCCAGGGTCCACGTATTCAATCCAGATCGTGTCTGGTCCGGTGCTGTGTAAACATTGAGAATACGCGGATACGCAGATACACTGTGCTGAGCTCTAGCTGGCGTCGTCATTGGACAACGTCACTGTGACATCCACCTTCCTGATTCGCTGGCGTTGGTCATGTGACACGACTGCTGAAAAACGGCGCGGACTTCCGCCTTGTATCACCTTTCATTAAAGAGTATAAAAGTATGAAAATACTGCAAATACTGATGCAAATACTGCCCATTGTGTAGTTATGATTGTCTTTAGGCTTGCCATCCTTCCACTTGCAAGTGGTAAGTGACGCGCATGCCCGATATGCACTGAGATCACACACACAGCGGCTCAGTCCCGAATCACTGCTCGTGCGCTTCACTCGCGCGCTCTGTGAGCTGCGCAGGGCCGGAGTGCGCACCCTCCAGAGGGCACTCGCTGTTCAGGGCGGAGTGATTTGGAGCGCAGGATGCCTGCGGAGCCGAGCGTATCCGTGTATTGGCGTTGCTGTGTGCACGCAAATCGGTTTAAAAACGTTAATCTGATGATCCACTGATACGGTCTAATGTAAACCCCACCAGAAAGACAAACAACCATTCACACTTGCACTCACACCTACAGGCAGTTTAGAGCAGCCACTTGACCCTAATCTGCATGTCTTTGGACTGTTGGAAGAAACCAGAGCACCCAGAGGAAACCCACATAGGCACGAGGAAATCAAGCAAAATAACTACACCAAGCTAACTACAGCACCACCGTGCATTTTCATGACATCACTAATTAATAATCCAAAACAGAAGCAGGGAAATCATTAAATTATTTAGTTAAATAATTAGAAATAGCGATGAAAGAATGCTAAGATGGTCAATCTTCTTTAAGGTCTCTCTTCTTGTGACATGATTGTTCTTGAACATGTAGTCAGCCCTGTTTAAGTGACATGCTGCAGCAGGTGTGCAAGCATGAAGTGTTAAAATACTGTTGTTTTTTCTGACCTTTATTCGCCCTCTTTTTTTTTCTTTAAAATGCATTGTGTGATGAGTTCAAACAAAGGAGAGACATGAGACATGAAACAGAAAAAGATCTCAAAAATAATCTGACCTGATCTCCCATCCTTGCAAACCCTGTCCATCAAATACTTCTAGAAAAAAGCTTTAAAAATCTCCTCTGACCTCTCCTACTCAGCTCACCTCATATTTCAGAATCTTCCCTCTGGCAAAAGGTACAAACTCATCTCATCATCTCTAGCCGCTTTATCCTGTTCTACAGGGTCGCAGGCAAGCTGGAGCCTATCCCAGCTGACTACGGGCGAAAGGCGGGGTACACCCTGGACAAGTCGCCAGGTCATCACAGGGCTGACACATAGACAACCATTCACACTCACATCTACGGTCAATTTAGAGTCACCAGTTAACCTAACCTGCATGTCTTTGAACTGTGGGGGAAACCGGAGCACTCGGAGGAAACCCATGGAGAGAACATGCAAACTCCGCACAGAAAGGCCCTCGCCGGCCACGGGGCTCGAACCCGGACCTTCTTGCTGTGAGGCAACAGCGCTAACCACTACACCACCATGCCGCCCACGTACAAACTCTTGATGGCTAAAACATTCATCTTCAGAAACAATTTCTTACTTTTACCTCCGCTCTTCAGAAGCTGCTACTGAAAACAACTAATTCTTCAATATGAACTGCTGTAATGTTTGTACAGATTATACTTAATAATCTGCAGTCTTGGCGGCACGGTGGTGTAGTGGTTAGCGCTGTCGCCTCACAGCAAGAAGGTCCGGGTTCGAGCCCCGTGGCCAGCGAGGGCCTTTCTGTGCGGAGTTTGCATGTTCTCCCCGTGTCCGCGTGGGTTTCCTCCGGGTGCTCCGGTTTCCCCCACAGTCCAAAGACATGCAGGTTAGGTTAACTGGTGACTCTAAATTGACCGTAGGTGTGAATGTGAGTGTGAATGGTTGTCTGTGTCTATGTGTCAGCCCTGTGATGACCTGGCGACTTGTCCAGGGTGTACCCCGCCTTTCGCCCGTAGTCAGCTGGGATAGGCTCCAGCTTGCCTGCGACCCTGTAGAAGGATAAAGCGGCTAGAGATAATGAGATGAGATGAGATGAGATGAATCTGCAGTCTTGTTTCTACTTTTAGGGGGAAGCCATGGCTTAATGGATAGAGAAGCAGTTTTGGGACCAAAAGGTCGCTGGACCAGCAGGAATGGCTGAAGTGCCTTTGAGCAAGGCACCTAACCCCAACTACTGCTCTGGAATGTTATACATCACTCTGGATAAGAGTGTCTGCTAAATACCTGTAATGTAATACTTCAATCACTGCTACTGGTTTCAAACTCTATCTGATTAGTGAAAATCTGTGTTTCTACATTTCTTGCATGTAGTGTCTTTTACTGAACATTATTTTTAGCCCATTGTTTCTTGTTGTTTTGTTGATCTGCATCAAACCTGATTCCCACCCCATACTATTGTGTGGCAGAAACAGAATCTTGAAACGTGGAACCTTGGTGTAAAACAGCCTGAAGGGGGCACTGTAACACAGCATTTTGCATTCTGGTTAATAATACATAGATAGAAAGGTTCGCATTATTCTTTGGATTAAAGCAAAACAAACAAACAAACAAACAAACAAACAAACAAA
This sequence comes from Neoarius graeffei, assembly GCF_027579695.1. Taxonomy (NCBI): domain Eukaryota; kingdom Metazoa; phylum Chordata; class Actinopteri; order Siluriformes; family Ariidae; genus Neoarius; species Neoarius graeffei. Next base: position 60,569,412 of record NC_083583.1, read on the forward strand.
CAAACAAAAATCTTAAAGAGCCATTAAGACTCACTATTTTGAATTTGTGTTCATTTGCATAATATAGTTTAAGAACTAAATAAACCCCCATGCTGTCATTGGCTGATCAGGTTTCAGCAAACTGAAATGAAAGTGACAAAGAAAATGAGTTATAACAAGGCATTTAGTGTGAGTCAGGTTTCACAAAATGTTCCTTCATTAATATTATAAGTATTAATAATGTTGAAATGCGTACGTTAGGATATTGCAGGAAAAAAAACTGTTAGATAAGAAGGTTTGCATATCCCTTTCTAAATGGAATATAAATTTAATCTAATAAATAAAACTACCCTTACCATGATCACCTGGAAATTTTTTATCCATTTTTCATGACTTATTTTATTTCTCTGCCTGAAGAAGTCGTCAAGGTTATTTTTATAGCGCTTTTAACAATAGACATTGTCGCAAAGCAGCTTTACAGAAAATTAAAGACTTTAAACATGAGCTAATCTATTCCCAATGAGCAAGCCTGTGGCAACAGTGGCAAGGGAAAATTCCCTCAAATGCCATGAGGAAGAAACCTTGAGAGGAACCGAACTTAAAAGGGAACCCATCCTCATTTGGGTGATGGCAGACAACGTGATTATAAATAACTCACTTATATAACTGTGTCCTATAGAGTCACAAAGTATAACTGTGTAACCAGGAAATTCATTATAGTTTTAACATGAAGTCTGTTTTGTTGAAGGTATAAACTGTTCATTGATGGAAACTTGAGTGCAAAACTGTTCATGACAACTGCAGTCCGCAGACAAATGTCTTACTGTAAGTGTCCAGAGCATCTTTCAAGTGCGACTTTCGACTGTCCATATGGAGCCGTCTTTCACAGGAGCAATGTAATGAGACTCCAGCCAGACGTAGGGCATAAGGATGGATCAGGCAGATCCAAGGAGAAGAAGAGGTCAGCATCTCGAGCTCAGGATCAACATGTAACGGGGGGGACAGGTTGTTAGGTATGCCCAATGTAAAACAATGAGATATTCTTCTAATATTAATCTGCTATACCATTAGATTTCCACACCTCCACTCGAGGTTGAATTATTTGCCATCTTGACACATTCTTATTGAATATAACGTGTGGATTTGTGTATTGAACTGAACTTGCATCAATAAAACATACTATTTGTTGGCACTAGTGATCTAGTGAACTGTGGTGAAGTGCATTATGGGTCTCGTGTTATTTTCACATGCTGCTGATGACGGAGTGACACTGGAAGTCAGGCCATCTATTTTCAATCCAACACCACAGGTGCAGTCACCTGATTATTCCAGACAGATCTACAGAGGAATTGGTGAGAATACCAAATTAGAGAGTGTGCTCTCGCCTGCTTCTGAGTGCAAACCCCAAATCCAGGTGGTGAGAACAAGTGATTTATTCCAACCAAACAGAAATTTGATGTGACCAATCTTGTGGCTTTATGATCATTAGAATCACATTGTGCAGTGGTACAGTTAAAAAGGTTGTTTTTATTATCCGCTCCCAGTTGTAGAGATACTGACTTTTCAGATATTATTACACTGATTTATTGTTCAGTGTAGTATAAACTTTCATTTTATTATTATTATTATTATTATCATCATCATCATCTGGACTATGGCATTGAGTGGGATGTATACAATGAGCTTGCATTGTTTAATCATTAATCAATAAGGACTTTAAAGCCAATTTGTTCAACAATATACTGTGTACTGGAGTTTTGAACATTGATCTAATTTGCTGCATCACACTGCAGTGATAGGACGCATCACTGGCGGAGACGAAACGGCCTACAGGAGGGAGGTGGCCAGTCTGGTGTCATGGCGTGAGGACAACAACGTCACCCTCAACACAGACAAGACAAAGCAGATGATAGTGGACATAAGGAAGGAGTGGAGACCTCATCGGCCACTGCTTATCCGGGAGCTTGAGGTGTAGAGGGTGAGCAGCTTCAAATACCTGGGTGTTCACATCAGTGAGGACCTCACATGGACACTTAACACCACACAGCTGGTTAGGAAGGCTCAACAGCGACTGTACTTTCTGAGGAGGCTGAGGAAGTTTGATATGTCGTCCAAGATCCTCAGCAACTTCTGCAGCTGCGTGATTGAGAGCATCCTGACCAACTGCATCATTGTGTGGTACAGCAGTGCTACAGCTATGGACCGCAAACGCCTGCAAAAGGTGGTGAAGACTACCGAGGGGATCACCAAAACTCCACTGCCCTCTCTGCAGAGCATCTACCATTGCAGAGTCCACAGGAGAGCTGCCTCCATCCTCAAAGACTCCACCCACCCCCAGCACGGACTGTTCACACTTCTACCCTCAGGCCAGAGGTACAGAAGTGTGAAATGTAATGCCGCTTTTCCACTACCAACGCGGCTGAGTTGGGCTGAGCCGTGCCGTGCCGAGTTGGGCTGAGTCGAGCTGAGCGGGGCTGTTGGAGTTGCATTTCGACTACAACCGCGCTGAACCGTGCTGGCTGGAAATGGGTGGACACATTGGGTGGAGTTAGTGAAAGTGGGTGGACGTCACGTGATGTCGTTAGGCGGCGCAAACAGTGACATCAGTGATCTTTTAAGTGGTAGTCTCACGACCCGGATAGTAAACAATAAACATGGAGTCATTAGTGTTGCTGGTCTTGGTGCTGTGGCTTGTTGTCACCGACAACGCCAACAGATACTGGCAAGAGCGTATAGATGAGGCGAGGCGCATAAGGCTTCAGAAATTCTCGTAATTCGTAATTCTTCTTCTTCCGGGTTTACGGTGTTTACAGATCCCAGCGTGCTCGCGGGGCGTGTGTGGGCATGTGAGGACACTCCTCCTCACCAATCAGTGCACAGGGGAGTGTCTGCTCACGCCCCCAGCCTCACTCGGCTCGGTTTGGCTCGCTTCAGCCCCACTCCAAAACCGTGCGAGTTTTGGGTGCTAAGCAGGGCTGAAGCGAGCTGAGTCGTGCTGCTCTAAGGTAGTCGAAACGCGAGCCGTGTCGGGCTGAAGTGAGCTGAAGCGAGCTGAAGTGAGCTGAAAAAGGGTAGTGGAAAAGGGCCATAAGACTGTTAGACTAAAGAACTCTTTCTTTCCCATCGCCATCAGACTCCTGAATAGCTGGCAGGAGTCTATGACCATGGACTACCTCTCTGTAAACGGTCCTTGACTGTTTACATTTGTTTACATTTGTTTGCACATTACTGCCCTTTTTGCTGCTGTTTCCTTGACTTTTGTATACACTACCTATTTTGCACTACATTTACCTTTATTTTGTACTATACTGGGTGTTTTTTTGCTTTTATTTTGCACTACATTGACTTTACTTTGTATTACTTCTTCCGCCTATTTATTTGTAATTGGCATTCACGGTGGATAGCAAACTAAGAATTTCATTGTGCAAGAGGACATGTCCTTACTGTGCATATGACAAACACTTTGAACTTGAACTTTGCTGTGGTTTATTTATCTGTGTGTCTGTCTTTTGGCTTTGTAGTGTAACAGAAATTGAAATGACACATTGACTATGAGATTAAATTGAGTATTGCTGGGTTTCAGTCACATGACCTTTCTTAGTGGTTTTACCGGAAGTGAAATAGCTGGTGGTCTAAACGGCTGCCGTAGTACAAACAACTAGCGATAACTTATCAGAGTACGCTCGTAATCTAGAAGTCACTGCTGGCTTTAGATATATTCAGAAGATTGCTATGTGTAATGGAATCGACCCCTACAGTCTGGGAAAGAAGGATTTGTCATACGATCTCGAAAATTACCCTTCAGTCGAGTTCCCCGACATCTCGAACCATCTGATGTTGCAGACGTCCTTCTACACCGCAAAACAGATGAAAGCATGGAAGAGTATGGAAGCTTACGACTTTTTTGTATGTGGCTGGGTAAAGCACCTTGGCATCAAGTCACTGCTGAATGAATCCTGTATTGTTTTTGCCCGTGTAAGTGTGGGCTTTTTTAAGCTTTTTGTTCACATCTTTACAACGAAGCAGTGCAAGTTGAAGTGTAAAGGCCAATTTATGCTGACAACCCAGTCCTCGCAGATGGCATCGCAGATGGCGTCTGCGAAGCCCCCCCACCTTCGCAGGCGCTCTGCGCGCACCTCCCAAAAATTGTGACCACCGCAGAAGCCTCGCAGACAGCGTCGCAGACAAGAGGGCTCTGATTGGTCCACTCTACATCCGCTGTACACGCACTTCCGCTTTCCTACTTTCCCGGTTTGGTTTGTTTTCACGACCGGCATTTTTAAAAACACGAGCGAAGATGGAGCAGCACGAAGAGCGGTTGATCAAGGAAGTGAGGAAGTACGTACATCTATACGACTCCAGTTCTAGTCATTATAAGTAACCGGAGGATAAGCACTCCACTAACCACACCCACCAACTACTCCTAGCGATTTCGCGACTTCGCGCCCCCTTGCGTTGTGGTGGTGAATAACATCGCGCACGCCTATTACTCCCCGCTCAACGATAAATTACAACTGTCTGCGAAAAGCTATCTGCGAAAGCCTTGTCGCAAGAGCATGCAGAGGCCCTTAACAAACACCAGTTTGCTTGATTCTCACTTGTGTTGGCTCTTATCTTTCAGGTAAATCATTCACAAAGATCATCAGCAACCCCTTTAAAGACCTGGATCTTAGTTAAACAAGATGGAGAAGTGATCACGGTGCATTGTAACTGTACAGCTGGGGAAGAATTTTGTCATGACCTTCATGCATATGGGCTTTGTGAGGAGGAAACAAAGAAACAGCTGGGGACTTTAGCGCTTCATGACTAAAAAAAGTACCATAAAATAATGACACATAGCATGAAAAATACTCAGAAAACACTAAGGACATAGCTGAGAGGGATATACAAAGCTTTCACCAAGTGATCACTGCAAACTCGAGCAGGCTTCGACTCGGCTCCCTTCGATTTCAGTGAGAGGTTCAAAAGCCACCTTTCTTCATGTCTTTTTGTGAAATCCTGTCTTTGTTCACCCTTTTTTATTAGTTCACGGGGAGCCCTGAAGAAAGTTTTTATCAGTTTCACGGTTTGATCAATTCGAACAACCTAAAACAATGCATTTTTCATGTGAGCAATGCACTTTCTTCATACACTTAGTCAACTGAGCTTTGGTAGACCACCAGTTAAAGTTTTGAATAACTAATGAGGTGGATGTGACGTCACGTGAAACCCAGCAATTAGGTAACACATATCACTCTTTTTATTCATTACATGAGAGGCATTTAGCAGACACTCTTATCCAGAGCAATGTACAGTGCTGAGCGTAAATGAGTACACTCCCTTTGAAAAGTAACATTTTAAACAATATCTCAATGAACACAAACAATTTCCAAAATGTTGACAAGACAAAGTTTAATATAACATCTGTTTAACTTATAACGTGAAAGTAAGGTTAATAATATAACTTAGATTACACATTTTTTCAGTTTTACTCAAATTAGGGTGGTGCAAAAATGAGTACACCCCACAACAAAAACTACTACATCTAGTACTTTTATGGCCTCCATGATTTTTAATGACAGCACCAAGTCTTCTAGGCATGGAATGAACAAGTTGGCGACATTTTGCAACATCAGTCTTTTTCCATTCTTCAACAACGACCTCTTTTAGTGACTGGATGGAGAGTGATGCTCAACTTGTCTCTTCAGAATTCATCTCATCTCATTATCTCTAGCCACTTTATCCTATTCTACAGGGTCGCAGGCAAGCTGGAGCCTATCCCAACTGACTACGGGCGAAAGGTGGGGTACACCCTGGACAAGTCGCCAGGTCATCACAGGGCCGACACATAGACACAGACAACCATTCACACTCACATTCACACCTACGGTCAATTTAGAGTCACCAGTTAACCTAACCTGCATGTCTTTGGACTGTGGGGGAAACCGGAGCACCCGGAGGAAACCCACGTGGACACGGGGAGAACATGCAAACTCTTCACAGAAAGGCCCTCGCCGGCCACAGGGCTCGAACCCGGACCTTCTTGCTGTGAGGCGACAGCGCTAACCACTACACCACCATGCCGCCCCTCTTCAGAATTCCCCAAAGAAAATAATTTCTTTACACCACAAAGGTGAAGGCTACAAGAAGATCAGCAAAGCTTTATTTATCAGTCAGAATATAATTGCAAAAGTGGTAGAAAAATTTAAGAAAGATGGAACTGCAACCATCTCACAGAGATGTCCAGGTCGTCCATGGAAGTTAACACCTCGACAGGAGCGTCTTCTGATGAGAAATGTTGAAGAAAATCGGCATGCAAGTTCACTACAGTTATCTAAAGAAGTAGAAAGCCAAACTGGGGTGATTATTTCCCATGACACAATACGGCGTACACTGCAGAGGAATGGCATGCATGGATGCCGTCCACGAAAGAAGCCTCTCCTGAAGCCCAGGCACAAAAAAGCCCGCCTAGAGTTTGCCAGGGCCCATGCTGACAAAGATGAAGACTACTGGGACTCTATACTCTGGAGTGATGAGACCAAGATAAATGTTTTTGGAACTGATGGCTTCAAAACTGTATGGCGTCGCAAAGGTGAGGAATACAAAGAAAAATGCATGGTGCCTCCAGTGAAACATGGTGGTGGCAGTGTCCTTATGTGGGGCTGCATGAGTGCTGCTGGTGTCGGGGAGCTGCATTTCACTGATGGCATCATGAATTCACAGACGTATTGCTCTATACTGAAAGAGAAGATGCTACCATCACTCCGTGCTCTTGGTCGTCGTGCACTTTTCCAACATGACTAAACACACATCTAAGGCCACTGTTGGATTTCTGAAGAAGAACAGGGTGAAAGTGATTCAGTGGCCAAGTACGTCTCCTGATCTGAACCCAATTGAACACCTATGGGGAATTCTGAAGAGACAAGTTGAGCATCACTTTCCATCCAGCATCCAGTCACTAAAAGAGGTCGTTGTTGAAGAATGGAAAAAGACTGATGTTGCAAAATGTCGCCAACTTGTTCATTCCATGCCTAGAAGACTTGGTGCGGTCATTAAAAATCATGGAGGCCATACAAAGTACTAGATGTAGTAGTTTTTGTTGTGGGGTGTACTCATTTTTGCACCACTCTAATTTGAGTAAAACTGAAAAATGTGTAATCCAAGTTATATTATTAACCTTACTTTCACGTTATAAATTAAACAGATGTTATATTAAACTTTGTCTTGTCAACATTTTGGAAATTGTTTGTGTTCATTGAGATATTGTTTAAAATGTTACTTTTCAAAGGGGGTGCACTCATTTACGCTCAGCACTGTACAACAAAGGGGCACATGAGTAGATAGAGTTGCTCAAGGGCCCAACAATAGCAGCTTGTCAATGCTGGGGCATGAATCCCTGACCTTCAGATCAGTACCCCAGAGCCTTAACCTTTAAGTCACCACTGCCCCTAGTCAACCCTGAAGAAACTGGACAGATTAACACACTCATGTCATGCTTTGTACTGGACAGTAATTTTATATTACTACTGCTTTTAAATGTACAATAAACTATAAATGCATGTCCATCTGAACAAAGTGCTGAATGCTGCAAAAAAGGCAATCAAAAGATAAAAGTTAATTTTACAGCCCAACCAGAGGTTTAAATAAGATTAGAAAGACTGCTAGTGAGATCTTTCCAGTCTGAATGTCATGAGAATCCTGTGTGCCTTTGTAGTATGCACAGTGTTCAGGAATTAATTGCATTGTTCATCTGTACTTTTTTTCCCTGTGTTGGAAATAACTTTCTGTGACATTAAATGTTCAATCATATTATATTTTATGTAGAGAATTTTTCACTGTCACACAGTTTAATTACTGCAGTTACTGTAGGAAAACGTTATAGGCTTTTCTCCGAACAATGCAAAATCCAAAATTTACAGAATTAATCTTTTTCCTAATCCACTAAAGCTAGCAATCGATAAAATAGGAATGGAGACTTTGTGAATCAACCTACACATTGGCAGTTAAATGCCCCCCCTCCCCCCAACACTTGGCTCAGCTAAACTACTTCGAAATCAAAGCAAGGAAGAGCTGTGCCTGTGACTTTCTTTTATTGGAAACAACCTAGACCTAACTGGAAAAAGCCCAGATCTTGATCACGCTAATGAGGCACTTGTAGCCGACAACACATTTGTCTTACAATCACTAATAGCACCATCTAGCCTTTTATCAAGAGCCTTAACAGGTTTACCCGTCAAGTGTACCTGCCTTTAATAAAGCACTAATTTGGAGTTCAATTAGGACCTCAGAACGACCTGTTAGTAAGTGCTTAAGTACAAAGAAAGTCTTTGCCAGAAAATCGTTAAGACACTTAACAGTCGTCATAGGAGGAAAATGTGAGCTCAGGGTAAAAATATTAAACTTTAGTCGTGTTGTCAAAAGATATATTCATTGTAAAAGAACCTTCATCAAAGTTCACACACACATATTATATATTACACACACTGATCAGCCATAACATTATGACCACTGGCAGGTGAAGTGAATAACACTGATTATTCTATCCACATTCACTGGATATGAGCAATCGCACGCTCTGGTTGGCTACACTACTACTAGGCTATCAGCTCATATACCATGAGTAGAGAAAAACAAAATGGCGGAGCATGTTGCTGAACCAACCAAGGATGAAATAAAAACTCTACTCGAAAACAAAACCCCCCAAAATCATACCTGTCAACTTTGAGGTTTGAAAAAAAAAGGGATATTTCCCAGATTTTTAACTCAAAATAAGGGAAAATTTCGGAAAGTCATACCCTTCACCAAAAGTGGGTGTGTAGTTGAATGGGGGGGGGGGGGCAATTTTCTATCTAGTATTTGTGATTTCCTGTACTCTGGTGCATGTTGGTGATAGCCAAGACCCAAACTCTATATGCTTATAGTTTATAGAGTGCATTTGTGAATAAACTATACATTTATTTTTATTTGCTTTCAGTGGTACCAGTTATTTCCCAAATTAAGGGCTAAAATACGTATCTTATGCTAAAATAAGAAAGGTCATTATATAACCAGTCAATAAATTCAATTCCATTGCAATTTATTATGGTTTTACCATAATCATGGCCTCGGAACACTAGATAGACAGATAGATAGATAGATAGATAGATAGATAGATAGATAGATAGATAGATAGATAGATAGTAATAAAGAGATAAAGAGTAATATAACATATTAAACCAAGAGTGATTTAAAATGGGTAAGTTTCAGATAGAAAATAAAATAGACAATGAGTGGATAAAACAGTTAATACACCAATTAGTTTACACTAGGCTATTTATGAGGTCTTAGCCAGGACATACTTAATGTAAACATGTGTAGCTTACCTTTGATTATTTGGGAGGCTTTCGTTTTCCCCATGGAAAATTTCTTTGCGAGGGAAGAGTCTGGGAACATTCCAGCCACGCACTTGTTGAAATCATCAAAGAAAGAGACGCTAATGTTTTTCTTAGCTATTAGCATCGCCATCTTCACCTCAGACCTAATCAGTGTTGCCAGATACTGCTGACGTTTTCCAGCCCAAAATATGTTCAAAACCTGCCAAAATGTACTTGAAACCGCCCAACTTGGACGGGAAACCGCCCAATCTGGCAACACTGGACCTAATCACTTGTTCAGCCTCGCCTCCAGATGTAGTTCTGTAATTAGTGATGCCTGAGAGGGCGGGGACGGGAATTCATGGCCCGACTTCCTGCTGTAAACTCCTGTCAGAGGCGCGTCATGAATTCTGGACCTACCGACTTTTTTCTCATCTCATCTCATTATCTCTAGCCGCTTTATCCTTCTACAGGGTCGCAGGCGAGCTGGAGCCTATCCCAGCTGACTACGGGCGAAAGGCGGGGTACACCCTGGACAAGTCGCCAGGCCATCACAGGGCTGACACATAGACACAGACAACCATTCACACTCACATTCACACCTACGCTCAATTTAGAGTCACCAGTTAACCTAACCTGCATGTCTTTGGACTGTGGGGGAAACCGGAGCACCCGGAGGAAACCCACGCGGACACAGGGAGAACATGCAAACTCCGCACAGAAAGGCCCTCGCCGGCCCTGGGGCTCGAACCCAAGACCTTCTTGCTGTGAGGCGACAGCGCTAACCACTACACCACCGTGCCGCCCCGACTTTTTTATATTGTGAAAATACGGGACTTTTATATAATGTGAAAATACGGGATATTTTCGGGAAAATAAAAAAACGGGAAGACAGCGGGAAATAAGTCAAAATAAGGGATTTCCCGGGAAAAACGGGAGGGTTGACAGGTATGCCCAAAATGTCAATTATTTAAAAGAAACAGAAATAGCTAGAAGAATATAGTCCCCCCCCCCATTTCTCCTGTTCCACACTCCAGCCCAGTCGGTGGCAGTAATGCACCTTTAAGTTGGTTTGCCAACTGCCTAAAAGCCCTAAAGAAGAAGAAGAAGCAAACCCTCCAAAATAAAAAAAAAGCAACAAAATATGGAATAAAAGTGTTTGATGGTAAGAACGTATCTTTTTTTATTTTTCAAGAATAATTATTTTAGCATTTTTCACAATTTGCTACTGTCATTTCACTGCTTTGTTTACATTCTAAGCAGAAATTATTTTGTCTGACGTTTTGTACAAAGTTTTTATTTATTGAATTTGCGAAAAATAAAAATAAAAATGCTTTATTTCTCAAAATACAGTGAATGTGAATAGAATAAAACAGTTATTGCACTCAATCTCGTCGTACATAGCTTACAAATTGATTTCATGGAATAACTGTTAATTTAGGGTGACCAGATTTCCCGAGTCTGAAACCGGGACACTTTTGCGCGCGACCATGCTCGTGCTCACACACTTTTTTTTTTTTACATAAACGTGACACTCAGAGAGGTGCTCTTATCATTTTGTTGAAGCTCACATTTATCAACATCTCATCTCATTATCTCTAGCCGCTTTATCCTTCTACAGGGTCGCAGGCAAGCTGGAGCCTATCCCAGCTGACTACGGGCGAAAGGCGGGGTACACCCTGGACAAGTCGCCAGGTCATCACAGGGCTGACACATAGACACAGACAACCATTCACACTCACATTCACACCTACGGTCAATTTAGAGTCACCAGTTAACCTAACCTGCATGTCTTTGGACTGTGGGGGAAACCGGAGCACCCGGAGGAAACCCACGCGGACACGGGGAGAACATGCAAACTCCACACAGAAAGGCCCTCGCCAGCCCCGGGGCTCGAACCCAGGACCTTCTTGCTGTGAGGCGACAGCGCTAACCACTACACCACTGTGCCGCCCCATTTATCAACATCTCACATGAAATAAAACAAACAGGCATTTTGTTATCTAGTAGCATAGTGGTATACAGATCAGTTAAATTATGGTCAGACAGCAGATTTTGTAATGGCTGAGAATAGGCCAGGCTATGTCCATAGGCCAAATTTAAACTGATTTATTCCACCTGTTTGTGAGAACACCAAGAAGAATGCATATGCACATGTAGGCTACTAAAATTGTATGCGCTATAGCATGAACAGGGGCGGTCCTGGGGGTGGTCCGACCGGGCAGCCGCCCGGGGCGGCATCGCGAGCGCGGGCGCGAAAAAAAAAAACGGTCCCCCCAAAAAAAACCCCGAAAAAAAACACAAGACGGGCGGGGGGTGAACATTTTGGATGGGGAAGCCCAATACCAAAGTTGCGCAGGTGACGTCATCAGTGTGTGTGTGTGCGCGCCTAATTTGTCGTAGCCCCATAATGTGCACAATCCCACCAGCGGAACGTTGTACTAGTCATCAAAAAGACTTTACTACCATAGTACTACACTACTATGACATTACACAGAGTCTTAAGTAATACATTACGACTTGATCATTGCCATTCTGGTAACAGCAAATTTATAACGGGCCGTGTCCGCGACGTACAACACACGACGAGAAATGTTTAAACGACCATGTAAAGCTGTTAACATTCTGTTGGCTAATACAGAGCCCAACGCGGGGGGGGGGGGGGGGGGGGGGGGGGGTTGGCACGAGTGCGAAAAAAAAAAAACGGTCCCAAAAAAAAAAGGTCCCCCCCCAAAAAAACCCGAAAAAAAAAAAAAACAAGACGGGCAGGGGGTTTCGCCCGGGGAGTAAATCACTCTAGGATCTCCACTGAGCATGAACTTAAAAAGTAGATATGTGACCTCAACATAGCCTAGGTCAGAATCAACCTTACTAACCATTCCCCACAACTGAATGAATAAAGCAAGAAGATGTGTACAAAAGTGAACACTTTAATGGAAGGTGCGACAAGCTGTTCAACACAGCAATATGGCCAAACTGTCAGAATGGTATGTTAAACAGAAACAAAAAAGAGACAAGTGATTTGAGAATATATACTACGGAAGCCGAGAGAGGCCCTTCATATAATCCTTTTTTTATTCACCTTGTTATCCCGAGATAACGACATAATTAATTCAGGATCTCGAGAAAACAACACAACTAATTCGAGATCTCGAGAAAACAAAACCGTTATTTCGAGATCTCAAGAAAACAAAACAATTATTCCGTGATCTCGAGAAAACAGAATTATTTCATGATCTCGAGTAAACAGCTGAGAAATGGTTCATTCAGGTGCGCCAAGAGACTTGTGATATGCGACTTTGGGGCTATTTCTCATTCTGTATAGACGCAAGTTTGGTCATTAGAATGTCTGGAATAATCGATCACCTAATAAGGCAGTATTTTGATCAGGGGTTGACACGGAGAGATTGCATTAAGTCTTCTAATAAGGGATAATTTCAAAATGAGTCTGCGGCACCTCTGCAGAAGACTGGCCCGGCTTCGTCTCTACCGACGGAGATACAGTGATCCAGCTGAGATCATGAAATAATTTTGTTTTCTTGAGATCACGGAATAATTGTTTTGTTTTCTCGAGATCTCGAAATAACGGTTTTATTTTCTCGAGATCTCAAATTAGTTGTGTTGTTTCCTCGAGATCCTGAATTAATTATGTCGTTATCTCGGGATAACAAGGTGAATAAAAGATTATATGAAGGGCCTCTCTCAGCAGTAAAGGAGGAGAGGGGCGACAGCCCGAGGAAAGCCCCCACAGGAGCACACAGCATTTGCAACATAGGTTACCCAACTCAGTACAAGAACAAAGCACTTACAGTGTGTGCAGTCGGCTTCGTGCGCATTGTTCTGCACCTCTCGGAGGAAGGGGTAGGTGCCCTGTAAATCTTTGGAAAAGGTACATTTTCTTTTCGGCATAATTGCTGCGGCATTACTGCTGCTAGCTGCTAGACAAAGAACATTCGCGCCAGTTAATGTTTATTTTATTGTTGCATGGCAACCCGTTCTGTTGTCTGGAATAATGCGACTAAATAAACACCCATGCCACAGGGCCAGGGGGCGGTAACCAGGAAAGTTTGCGATTCCTGTCAATTCATCAAAATAGTAAATGCAGACATTTCTCCGCTAATGATTCCCACGCTGCTCAGTTGCAAACGTCGTGAGTGGCAAAAACCGGGACATATCCGTGTCCCGACAGACTTTTGTTGGGACTCGGGACACACAACCCCAAACCGGGACTGTCCCGGTAAAACCGGGACGTCTGGTCACCCTATGTTAATTATCTCATTCCAGTGGCACCTGTCAAGGGGTGGGATATATTAGGCAGCAAGAGAACAGTCGGTTCTTGAAGTTGATGTGTTGGAAGCAGGAAAAATGGGCAAGCGTAAGGATCTGAGTGACTTTGACAGGGGCCAACTTGTGATGGCTAGATGACTGGGTCTGAACATCTCCAAAATGGTACATCTTGTGTGGTGTTCCTGGTATGAAGTGGTTAGTACCTACCAAAAGTGCTCCAAGGGAGGACAACCGGTGAACCAGCGACAGGGTCATGGGTGTTGAAGGCTCATTGATTCGCATGGGGCATGAAGGCTAGCCCATATGGTGCAATCCCACAGAAGAGCTCCTGTAGCACAAACTGCTGAAAGAGTTAATGCTGGCTAAAACAGAAAGGCATCAGCATTAACTTTTTCAGCAATCACACACTGATAAACTCAATTGAAGGACTAATGAGAGCATTGTCATCATTGCCTGCGCAGGGTTTCAGTCAGTGGATTGGCTAAACTTAATTGTCCTTGCAACTAATACTGTATGTAAAATTTGAATAATGTTAAGATTGCCATCCATATAAGGTAACTTCATCAGTAACTGGTAACTTTCACTATCAGTCGTTCACAGCAAGCAGCAATAGACACTGAGTCACTACAAACAGTAAAGGCAGCACCACAAGATGGTGGAACACACAAATCGGTCTCTGTCTACACATGTTAATATTGTACAGATTTTGATGATTGAACTGCAATTCAAATTTCAGTGGGAATTTGATCATACAGATATAGCCATCCATTTTCCTGTACAATGTCGTGGGCAAGTTGGAGCCTATCCCAGCTGACTATGGGTGAAAGGTGGGGTACACCCTGGACAAATCACCAGATCATCGCAGGGCCAACACGTAGACACAAACAACCATTCACACTCACATTCATACCTACGGTCAATTTAGAGCCACCAAATAACCTAACCTGCACATCTTTGGACTGTGGGGGAAACTGGAGCACCCGGAGGGAACCCACGCAGACATGGGTAGAACATGCAAACTCTACACAGAAATGCCTCTGTTGGCCACTGGGCTCGAACCCAGAACCTTCTTGCTGTGAGGCGTCAGTGCTGACCACTACACCACCGTGCCACCCATACAGATATACTAAAAACAAAATTGATGAATAGTGGAAACTGTTGCTGAAGTTGGCGTATGCTGGTTTTACAGTCAGGTTTAACAGGTAGATAAACCTGTGATTATGAGACTGTCCTCAAATCAAGGCCACAGTCAGTCTGGAAAGTGGACTGGTTCAAGTGCGAAAACTCCACAACAATGAGCTTTTTCTTCATTACATGTGTGTGCTGTTTATTGCTTGGTATGGTTTATTTATTTATTTATTTGTATTTCAGTTGTTGTTGTTGTTATTGCTGTTGCTGTTACTGCTACTCCCGTTGTTGTTGCTCCTGTTACTGCTGTTGTTGTTGTTGTTATACTCTGCCTCGTATTCACTCAAACGGACTACAGAATATATCTTTCTAGCCCAACGGGGCTATAGTTTTATTAAACTCATAACTGGAGTTACAAGAAGCGTGACTTCCCTGGCTCAGTCACTGGTGTAACACACTAAACAGTCCGTGTGGACAACAATTCCCATTGTTACATCCTTTCTCTTTTTTTTTCTGATTACACTCTTAACCTGTAAACAATGTACACATTCAAAATTCTGTTAAGGCACACGGTCAAGTGTTACTGAAAATATTGTCCACAAGGTATAACTCATAACTGTTACTGGAAATGTAATCTGCAAAGTATAACTCATTAACTTTTACTGAAAATCTTATCCACAAGGTATAACTCATGACTGATTAACCACATCCTAGGCAAGATGAACTTAAAATAATTGTAGCTATCAATAAACTTCAGATTGACATCCATTCTAATATTCTTACTTTAAATTCAAGATCAAAGTTATAGATGATTGTTCTTATCAACTCATTAACAGCTTAACACATTCCAAAGTACACATGGACATATTTGTAACAACCATGGATTTTTTTTTCACATTCACAACACATTTTTCTTTCTTTTTTTTAATCTTTCTCCCCCCAAAGGCCCTAGGTGGTTCACCACTAGTGACTCACAAAGTCTTTGTATCTTTGTGGTTTCACCACTGTGCGACCAGATCTAGTGGTCACTGGTAGGTCACTCTGACCAGCACTGTCTTGGTCAGACGTTGGGGTGTGTACGTCAGGAACAGCTGGTGATGGCAGATCAGTGTCCATGTCCATAGGCTCACTGAAAGCCTATGCGTCGGCACGCTGGAGGTGTTTGCGGTTCCTCCTGAGAACACCACCAGACTGGAGTTGGATGTCGTAGGATCTTGCATCCATGATCCTCAGTACCTTGCCTAGTCTCCACACTGTGTGAGGCTCGAATGGTTGTATTCGCACACAGTCACCTGGTTTCAGTGTGTCCAGATCTCTGGCTGATCGGTTGTAGTAGGTACTCTGGCATTCTTGTTTCTTTTTCAGGCTCTGCTCCACTTGTTGCACTTTTGGTTGCAGAAGACTTGCATTAGTGGGCAGCAGTGTTCTGGTGCGGCGGCTGAGAAGTCTTTGCACTGGACTGCTGTCTAGGCCTTGTGATGGTGTGTTGCGGTGATCCAAGAGCGCAAGGTAAGGATCTTGTCCAGCCATTTTTGCCTTGAGCAACAGTCTCTTGGCTGTTTTGACCGCCAATTCAGCTTTGCCATTGCTTTGAGGGTGCCCCGGCGATGAGGTCTTGTGTAGGAATTCCCATCGTTCGCTGAATCTTTTGAATTCTTGCGAGGAGTATTGTGGTCCATTGTCTGAAATGACAACATCAGGGATTCCTTGTCTGGCAAAGTGGGCTTTCAATTTCTTTATCACTGTTGTAGATTTCGTGTCTGACAGGTAGTCAATTTCCCAGAAGTTGGAGTGATAATCAACTGTGATTAGATAGTCTTTGTTGTCAAAAGTAAACAGATCAGTTCCCACTTTAGCCCATGGACGGTTTGGCATTTCATGTGAGATCAGTGTTTCTTTTTGCTGCTTGTAATCCACTGACCTGCAAATGTCACACTTGTTTACATATGTTTTAATTTGGTCATTAATCCCTGGCCAGTATACACACTCTCTGGCCCTCCGTAGGCATCCTTCTACGCCAAGATGAGAGGAGTGTAAACGGCAAGTAATGTCTCTCCGTAGTGCATCAGGGATGACGACACGTTCGCCTCTGAACACTATTCCATCTTGATGACTCAATTCATCTTGAAAAGAGAAGTATGGCCTAATTTCACTAGCTGTCTTTGCCTTGTCATTTGGCCAGCCTTTCTGTATGGTTTCAATGAGAATCTGCAGAGTTGCATCCTCTTTTGTGGCAGAACGAATTGAACTAAGGCTGTCTGCCAAGATGGGCACATGCTGTAACATATTTATAGTCTCTATTTTAGCTTCCACTGAGCCATATGACGAACATTCTGGAAGGTAAGCTCGGCTCAAGGTGTCTGCCAGCACCATATCTCTTCCAGGTAAGTACACTACATCAACATCATATTTCTGAATGCGCATCATCATTTGCTGCAGTCGTTTGGGAGTGCTTAGTAATGGCTTCCTCACAATGTTTTCTAACGGTTTGTGATCACTCTGTACAGTAACTTTGCGGCCATAAGTGTACTGGTGGAATTTCTCCAAACTAAAAATCATCGCTAAGAACTCTCTCTATTTGGGCATAGCCCCTTTCTGTCTGTGTGAGTGCTCTGCTTGCAAAAGCTATGGGCTTACCCCTCTGGACCAGTGCTGCCCCCAGGCCCGTGTCTGAGGCATCACACTGCACAGTCAGTTCCTCTTCTGGACTGTAGTACTTGAGCACTGGTGTGTTTGCAATCATTTTTTTCAGTTTGAGAAACGTTTCCTCATGTTGCTCTGACCACCTCCATTCACAGACTTTGTGTGTCAGTTCTCGCAGCGGCTGACAGTGGTCAGAGAGGTGAGGGCAAAACTTTGCTAAGTAATTCACCATGCCTAACAGTCTCTGAACAGCTTTCACATCAGTTGGGCTTGGCATTTGTTCAATGGCACGCACCTTTTCTGGGTCGACTTTCAGCCCATTCGCTGTCAGGAGATGTCCGATGTATGTAGCTTCCTTTTGTTTCAGTTTGAACTTCTCTGCATTCAATTTAATGTTCTTTTGTCTGCACCTGTTCAGAAACAATCTCAATTTCTCATCATGATCACGCTGTGCCATTTCTTGTGTCTCACCTTGTCCAGTGATTAGGACGTCGTCTGCAATGATGTACAGACCTGGCAGATGCTCCAGTGCTTGTGTCAGCTTCCGCTGGAAGACCTCTGGCGCTGGGCTGATTCCCATTGGGAGTCTCAGCCACCTGTAACGTCCAAACAGTGTCGCAAAGGTAGTCAGAAAGCTTGACTCCTCGTCTAGCTTAACATGCCAGAAGCCGCTTTTGACATCGCATACTGAAAACACCTTGGCTTTGGACAGATCTGGAAGAATGTCATCGATGGTTTGCAAGGGAAAGTGGCTGCGCTTCAGCGCCTTGTTCAAGGGCCTTGGATCGATACACACTCGCAACCTCCCATTCTGCTTCTGCACTACCACCATGGGTCATTCCACGCCAAACGTCCGAATGCTCCCGCTCGACCATCTCAGATTTACCTGAAAAAATTCCACGAGGTTCACACACTTCCCAATAGGAAAAGTCCCAAATTTCAGCTCCCAACTCATTATAGTTTTGTCATAAAAAAATATTTAGGCAGCTAACCCCAGACACGTTTTCAGCAGAGTTTTCTAGGGAGCCACTTTCACATTGCTGTATCTAGAAAACTATTTGAGCTAGGTCTTTCAAATTTTCAAGGGCTACTATCTGGCTAAAGTACTCGTAGTATATGGAGTTTTACACATGTGCTTTCGGTTTATCATAGCGTTCTGGCAGCTTGAATTTGCTCAAAAATTCAACTCTTCAAATCTGGCAGCATATTTGAAGGACTGTTGAAAGTGTAATATTAAAGATAGAGGCTTGATATTGCACATGCACCTTACCACACATGCTGTGTACTTTGTATTCAAAAACTGTCCCTCTGTGAAGCATGGTCTAGAAGATATTAAGGTTTAAAAATTGGAAAAAATAATTTGGTGCCATTTTTGGCATGGTATAGCAAAAAAATGATAGGTCCCACCAACATAAAATTGGCTGTTTTTGAAAGATTAGATGTATGTTTCTAACATATCCAAAAATTGTGATGGTGTTTTGCCTTAATGTTGCAAAATGATTTTTTGAAAATGAGGTGTTTGCATATATACACAGCATTCATGGCCTATGAAGGCACTTCCAGATGCTAAGAACACGCCATGAATTTATTTTGCACAGCTTAAACTTAATAAAATGCTTCATTTGATTCATGGTAAAGTACACTAGAAGGATAGCCTATATGCCATTTTTAGGTATTGCAATATTGGTGAAAACTGAAACTTGTCACAAACCATTACATATCTGTTGTACCATGATTTAAAAGAAAAAAAAAACTGTATGCATTGGCAACTTAGGGAAAGCTATTGTAAATTATCTGAACTCTTTAATGAATCTTTCAGATGCTTCGATGTCACATTCCTGAATTGTATATAGACGTCCAGTTGTAGTTCTAGGAGCATCTATTTTAGAGATGATGTGTTGCACAGGTACCCAGCACAAATCTTCTCTCATTGGCCAGAAGAAACTTTTTGCTGGGCCATGTGGATGCATAAATTGTATCTGAACATCTTGCTGATCTTCAGATGTCTCTCTGATGCTTCCAACCCACCAGTGATGGTCATAAACACAGGTTATATATTGGCCAGGTGTCATGTCACTGATCTGGAGGCCATGTGAAAACTCTTCTTCAATATGTTCTATCTCATAGTTGACCAAAAATCCAGCAATTCCAGACACTCTGCTGACCTCAATTGTTGTGGCATTGACTGGCTTGAAACAGTGATTATCTCTAGTACCTGGCACCGTGGATGCCTTTGCGAATCTGCTTTCCAGCTTGTCAGCCATGGACTTTACACTTTCTTTGCTTATCCACATAAATTTCACCCCTAGGATGTTTTTTTCCGCCCATTTGAAGAGGTCTTCAGGGGTTAGGATGTGGTTTGTATCAGTGGCCTGCAGACTCGCTCTTGCAGCCTCTCGCTTTACTGTGCCACCTATTCCATCACATGGTGACTTACCGTGTGATGTTCCAAAGAAGTTCCATTCCGCAGAAACACCGAAGTCTGATGAGTGATAAAGCAGATTGATAAAGCTTTTGCGGTTTTTATAATGAGCAGCAGCTCCATCACTGAAATAGTGAATGGTCTTCAAAGTGGGCAGCAACTTCTTCACTTCGGGTATAACACTGCACAGAAAAGTGTACACAGCTTCTGTATCATGCTTAAGACAATCACTCACTATGCACATACTTGAACATTTAAGCTGGTCATCCTCCGTGTAGTAGATCACAAAAGGATGCAGGGTACACTGGGAGTTATCCCAGTGGTAACCCTGGGCGGCGTCTTGAACAATAAAAGAGTAATTCTCAGCAAAGTCAAGAAGTATGATGCATTCATCTGAGTGCAGTTCTTCCTTCAGTTGGCATAAACGATGACTTTGATGCTTTGCAATAAAGTGATGAACCGACAGTTGGTTTACTTTTTCCATGAGCAAATCCAGGTAGTCTTCTGTTGAGATGGTGTAGTCCAAAAGAGTTGTTCTGTCAGTTGTCACCCACTGCTTGAAGCTAATGTTGTCTACATCATCACTTACTTTGTCATTCAAAAAGTGTTCTAGATTTGTGGATCCTAGGCACTCTTCACACCTGTGTAACATGCATTCCATGTTCTGTGTGGAACACACAAGATGGTTCAGGAGATCTGTGTGGGTGATTTTCTCTGCTTGGTTTTCAGTTGGGAAAGCAGAAAGCATTAGCTTCACATTCTGGTGGTACACACAAACACAAACAGAATGTGTCCCTCTAGCACCTACAGTTATGCACTCCTTGGGACGGAGTGAGCAAAATTTGGAGATTCCTATCTTCAGGTCAGGGTTTGATTGCTTGAATAGCTGGAAGGCTTCATTCAGATTCATTACAATTAATCTTTTTTGCTTGTGTACTCTCTTGTCTCCTTCTTTGACACTCTTAAAATCTTTTTTACCAGGCAGTGGTCTAGAAATATCATCCTGGTGAAAAAATGCAATAACTTTGTTTACAGTGTCTGTACTCAGTGGTCTTCCTATTGAGGGTGTGATGACAGGCAAAATACCATGTTCTAAGCGCAGATCTCTTGCTCGTCTGACTAGACGCTCACTAACACCAAATTCATCAATGGTCTTTGCAATACTCCAGCTTTGTGGTACCAAAGTTAATAACTTGATCTGCTCCTGCTTTCCAGTCGTGATTGATAACTTTTGCTTCAAAGCTGTGACAAGATAGCCAACATCACTCACATCAGCAGATGATGTGGTCATCATAGGAGCAGCCCATGACGTTGAAGGGACTGCAGCACACCAATGTAGCATTTCCTTGGTCTTGTGGCCAACTTCTTCAACCTTTCTCTTAATGTACGCTTCCTTATCCCTGGGACTGACTCGTGAGATTTTACATGGGGAAAGTCCAATAGCAGTGAAGCACTTATCCAATTGGTCTTTTATGTCTTCCTGTTGTACATAGTCAACATGATCATGATCATGATCAACATGCTCTTGCAATGGAACTTTGACTGACACTTTATACATATGCTTCTTGCACTGCATGCATACTTTCATTCCAGCCTTTACAGATGTCTTTCCAATGGCCTCTGCTTGGGACAGAGAGATGATGCGAAGATTTTTTTTCATAGGTCTTGCATGTAAGCCATATGGGTTGCTGCAGTTTTTTTGTAGAGAAGAGTAACAATCCAGGTTTATTTTCTTATGGTACAAACATATAGTTGCATCAGGTGGTACATCATCCTGCAGACTACACCTGTGCTTCAGGAGCATTTGGTCATCTTTTGACAGAGAAGTGATGGATACCAGTTGTCTTGGTCTGAAACAATAGAAGCATAACATGTCAAAATGATGGTCAATCAGCAAAGTTGCAAGAAAAGTATTAATGTAAAGTAAGTATTAAAGTAGTTAGACTTACATTGCATAACTCTTGGTGTAATCCAACCTGTGGCAGTCTTCAGCACATCCCAACACAGCTCCAATAAAACATAGAGCCAAAGATGCCATCTTGAAAACTGTGAGCCTGCTCATTCTAGTCATTTAAATAATCAATCTGATTGCAAGTGGCTCGTTCTAAATACAGGTGTGAACATTTACTAGAGTGCCTTGGAATCTGATTGATGTGGGGATGGTATGAGACACTTGCATCCACATTATGTTCTGCAGTGTGCATGCTCAATTTGACACATTTCTGTTTCTATACCTAATGATTACATATAAGTTGACCTTCAAATATAGTTTATCATGAATCAAATGAAGCATTTTATTGAGTTTAAGCTGTATGTAATGAATTTAAGGCGTTCTCTTAGCATCTGGAAGTGCCTTCATAGACCATGAATGCTGTGTATGTGTGCAAACACCTCATTTTCAAAAAATCATTTTGCAACATTAAGGCAAAACACCATCACAATTTTTGGATATGTTAGAAACATATATCTAATCTTTCAAAAACAGCCAATTTTATGTTGGTGGGGCCTATCATTTTTTTGCTATACCATGCCAAAAATGGCACCAAATTATTTTTTCCAATTTTTAAACCTTAATATCTTCTAGACTACGCTTCACAGAGGGACAGTTTTTGAATACAAAGTACACAGCATTTGTGGGAAGGTGCATGTGCAATATCAAGCCTCTGTCTTTAACATTATACTTTCAACAGTCCTTCAAATATGCTGCCAGATTTGAAGAGTTGAATTTTCGAGCAAATTCAAGCCGCCAGAACGCTATGATAAACCAAAAGCACATGTGTAAAAGTCCATCTACTACAAGTACTTTAGCCAGATAGTAGCCCTTGGAAATTTGAAAGACCTAGCTCAAATAGTTTTCTAGATACAGCAATGTGAAAGTGGCTCCCTAGAAAACTCTGCTGAAAACGTGTCTGGGGTTAGCTGCCTAAATATTTTTTTATGACAAAACTATAATGAGTTGGGAGCTGAAATTTGGGACTTTTCCTATTGGGAAGTGTGTGAACCTCGTGGAATTTTTTCAGGTAAATCTGAGATGGTCGAGCGGGAGCATTCGGACGTTTGGCGTGGAATGACCCCCATACCATTAATCCAATCTGTGTTGCGCTCTACAGGTGCAATGATTCCTCTTTTCTGTAGGTCGAGCAGTTCAGCCTTCAGTGGCTTCATCATGGCAACTGGGACCCGGCGCCTTGGCAGCTGCACCGGTTTCACTGAGCTGTCGATCTCCAGGCGATACTCTCCTTCAAGGCAGCCATCACCGTTGAACACGTCTGCATACTCCGCTTTTATCTGGTCCATTGTCCACTGGCCCCTTGTATCTGGAGATGTAGTAACGATGCTGTCGATTGCCATGATGTTTTCATACTGCACTTTGATCAGCTGCATGCCTTCGCTTGCTCTTTTGCCCAGTAGTGGTCCAGTGGCACCTTCTCCTACCACTTGGAATTCTAACCTGTACAGTTTCTGGTTTCTGGGATTTCTCAGTTTCAGTTTGCATTTTCCCAGTGGTTTCAGTTTGCTCTTGTTGTACATTATTAACACAGTCTTTGTGTCTTTAAGCTTTGTGTTCGGATCAATCAGGTCAATCGGGATAATGTTAGACGTCGCACCACTGTCTATCTGGAATTTCACCGTCTTGTTCCCAAGAAGCATGCCAGCAAAAAGCTGTGTGCTGTGCTGTTTATCCACTACATTCACACTGTCGACTTTCTGTGCATTAACACTGAGTATTTCTTCAAAATCATCACTTTCAGATACAGCTACATGCACCTGTTTCGTTTTCTTTTCTCTGGTCTGCTGACTCACTTTACACTTCACCGCAAAATGGTTCTCTTTGCCACATTTTTTGCATTTCTTCCCGAACGCGGGGCATTTCTGTTTATTTTTCTCATGTGTTTTTCCACAGAACTTACATTCAACGATGTTTCCCGACTGTCTGTTCCGCACTGGCTCTTTCACTGCATGCACTTCTTCCTCTTTGGGTCTGGAGATGGTTTTCACATTTTCCTGCGACAACTCCGCTGCACGGCACAACTGTATGCAGGACTCGAGTGTCAGTTTTTCCTCCCGAAGCAGCCACTCCCTCATGGTAGCATTGTTGCTCCCACACACGATTCTATCACGAATCAACGTGTCTCGTAACGTTCCAAAGTTGCATGTTTTCGCCAACACTTTCAATTCAGTCACATAGCAGTCTATAGCTTCACCAGGGCATTGATTTCTCGAAAAGAAACGAAAACGTTCCACAGTTTCATTCACGCTAGGCGTGCAATGTTCATCAAATTTCTTTAGAGTATCTGCTATCTTCCAATCCGCTTTAGGCGTCTCACCCATCAATGTATCCAGCAACTCTCTCCCACGAGATAACCGAACAGTTTGACTTTGGTGGTTTCATCGTCATCTCCCACCGCAAGGTCCACATACAGCAAAAATTCTTCTTTCCATACCTTCCAAGTCTTTGCTAGATTGCCTGAGTCCATGCACAGACGCTGTGGAGGTTTCAATCCGTCCATGCTCGGGCATCCGTATGCTAATCCACGCCGTGTGCTGGTGATTAGCTGACTAGCAGGTGTATCCTCCTTCCCGCGGCGAAACGAGCGAAGTCAAAAACTAAACTAAACTAGACTAAAACAGGTCAAATCTGTGACCGCTGCCACCATGTTATACTCTGCCTCGTATTCACTCAAACGGACTACAGAATATATCTTTCTAGCCCAATGGGGCTATAGTTTTATTAACCTCATAACTGGAGTTACAAGAAGCGTGACTTCCCTGGCTCAGTCACTGGTGTAACACACTAAACAGTCCGTGTGGACAACAATTCCCATTGTTACAGTTGTTGCTCCTGTTGTTGTTGTTACTGCTGCTGCTATTGTTGCTGTTACTGCTGTTGTTGTTACTGCTGCTGCTGTTGTTGCTGTTGCGCCTGTTGTTGCTGTTACTGCTGCTGCTGTTACAGCTGTTGCTGCTGTTGTTACTGCTGCTGCTGTTGTTGCTACTCCTGTTGTTGTTACTGCTGCTGCTGCTGTTGCTCCTGTTGTTGTTAATGCTGCTGTTGTTGCTGTTGCTCCTGTTGTTGTTACTGTTGTTGTTGTTGCTGCTGTTGTTGCTACTCCTGTTGCTGTTACTGCTGCTGCTGCTGTTGCTCCTGTTGTTGTTAATGCTGCTGTTGTTGCTGTTGCTCCTGTTGTTGTTACTGTTGTTGTTGTTGCTGCTGTTGGCTACTGTTGCTGCTGCTGTTGTTGCTACTCCTGTTGTTGTTACTGCTGCTGCTGCTGTTGCTCCTGTTGTTGTTAATGCTGCTGTTGTTGCTGTTGCTCCTGTTGTTGTTACTGTTGTTGTTGTTGCTGCTGTTGTTGCTACTCCTGTTGCTGTTACTGCTGCTGCTGCTGTTGCTCCTGTTGTTGTTAATGCTGCTGTTGTTGCTGTTGCTCCTGTTGTTGTTACTGTTGTTGTTGTTGCTGCTGTTGGCTACTGTTGCTGCTGCTGTTGTTGCTACTCCTGTTGCTGTTATTGCTGCTGCTGTTGTTGCTGTTGCTCCTGTTATTACTGTTGTTGTTACTGTTGTTGTTGTTGTTGTTGTTGTTACTGTTGAGGTGCTGCTACTCCTGTTGATGTTATTGCTGCTGCTGTTGTTGTTGCTCCTGTTGTTGTTGCTGTTTTTGTTGTTGTTACTGTTGCTGCTACTGTTGTTGCTGCTGCTGTTGTTGCTACTCCTCTTGCTGTTACTGCTGCTGTTGTTGCTGTTGCCCCTGTTGTTACTGTTGTTGCTCCTGTTGTTGCTGCTACTGTTGCTGCTACTCCTGTTGCTGCTACTCCTGTTGCTGTTACTGCTGCTGCTGCAGTTTTTGCTGTTGCTCCTGTTGTTGTTACTGTTATTGCTCCTGTTGTTGTTACTGTTGTTGTTGTTGTTACTGTTGCTGCTGCTGTTGCTGCTACTGTTGCTGCTACTCCTGTTGCTGTTACTGCTGCTGCTGTTACTGTTGTTGCTCCTGTTGTTGTTACTGCTGCTGCTGGTTTGTTGCTGTTACTGCTGCTACTTCTGTTGTTGTTGTTACTGCTGCTGCTACTGTTGTTGCTGCTGCTGTTGTTGCTACTCCTCTTGCTGTTACTGCTGGTGTTGTTGCTGTTGCCCTCTGTTGTTGCTCCTGTTGTTGCTGCTACTGTTGCTGCTGCTGTTGCTGCTACTCCTGTTGCTGTTACTGCTGCTGCTGCAGTTTTTGCTGTTGCTCCTGTTGTTGTTACTGTTATTGCTCCTGTTGTTGTTACTGTTGTTGTTGTTACTGTTGCTGCTGCTGTTGTTGCTACTCCTGTTGCTGCTACTGTTGCTGCTACTCCTGTTGCTGTTACTGCTGCTGCTGTTACTGTTGTTGCTCCTGTTGTTGTTACTGTTGTTGTTGTCACTGCTACTATTGCTGCTGCTGCTGCTGTTGCTACTCCTGTTGCTGTTACTGCTGCTGTTGCTCCTGTTGTTGTTGTTGCTACTGTTGCTCCTGTTGTTGTTACTATTGTTGTTACTGTTGCTGCTGCTGTTGCTACTCCTGTTGCTGTTACTGCTGCTGCTGTTGCTCCTGTTGTTGTTACTGTTGTTGTTGTTACTGTTGCTGCTGCTACTCCTGTTGCTGTTACTGCTGCTGTTGTTGCTGTTGTTGTTACTGTTATTGTTGCTACTGTTGTTGCTGTTGCTCCTGTTGTTGTTACTGTTGTTGTTGTTGTTGTTGTTGTTACTGTTGCTGCTGCTACTCCTGTTGCTGTTACTGCTGCTGTTGTTGCTGTTGTTCCTGTTGTTGTTACTGTTATTGTTGCTACTGTTGTTGCTGTTGCTCCTGTTGTTGTTACTGTTGTTACTGTTGTTGTTGTTACTGTTGCTGCTGCTACTCCTGTTGCTGTTACTGCTGCTGCTGTTACTGTTGTTGCTCCTGTTGTTATTACTGTTGTTGTTGTTACTGCTGCTGCTGGTTTGTTGCTGTTACTGCTGCTACTTCTGTTGTTGTTGTTGTTGTTGTTGTTACTGCTGCTGCTACTGTTGTTGCTGCTGCTGTTGTTGCTACTCCTGTTGCTGTTACTGCTGTTGTTGCTACTCCTGTTGCTGTTACTGCTGCTGCTGCTGTTGTTGCTACTCCTGTTGCTGTTACTGCTGTTGTTGCTACTCCTGTTGCTGTTACTGCTGCTGCTGCTGTTGTTGCTACTCCTGTTGCTGTTACTGCTGTTGTTGCTACTCCTATTGCTGTTACTGCTGCTGTTGCTCCTGTTGTTGTTACTGTTGTTGTTGTTACTGTTCTTGCTACTGTTGCTCCTGTTGTTGTTACTGTTGTTGTTGTTGTTGTTGTTACTGTTGTTGCTACTGTTGCTCCTGTTGTTACTGCTGCTGCTACTCCTGTTGTTGATGTTGTTATTGACACTGCTGCTGCTCTTGTTATTGTTACTGCTGCTGCTGCTGTTGTTAATGCTGCTGCTATTGTTATTGCCGTTGCTGTTGTTACTGCTGCTGCTACTCCTGTTGTTGTTGCTACTGCTGCAGCTGTTGTTTTTGTTGTTGCTGTTGTTACTGCTGCTGGTGTTGTCTTTATTGCTGTTGGTATTGCCACTGCTGTTACTGCTGCTACTTCTGGGCCCTGTACTACGAATGGAGGTTAACCTACCCAGAAGTAACCCAGGGTTCCCCCGCTAAACCGGGGTTGACAAAACCTGGTTATCTTGTTTGGGGTTAAACGGTACTACGACGCCAGTTATGAAGTTGATTTGTTGAACCTGTGTTAACCTAATCAGGGTTAATGCGCGTTCACGTTAAAGGGGAGGTTATCAGCGCAAATCACCACTGTTCACAATGGCACGGTCGCCGTACTTCACGGAGGAAGAATGCGCGGTTATAATGGAAAGCTACAAGGAGTTCAAAACAACATTAAGAACAAAATCGAACACAGCGGCTGCCAATAAGGAGCGGCAAGCATGTTGGCAACGAATTGCCGATCGGGTAAATGCATAAGTACATTCTCCCTTCTACATGTTCCAGAACAGAAGTATAGGATGAGAGAAAGCTTCATGATCAATCACAAGTCACAGAAAATGGTCCTTCGACGTGGCCCCAGTCATATATAGCTTGTTTAATGTCCGAAAAATCCTGAATAAAATTTGGTATGGTAAATTCATGGAGTAGCCTACTTAAGCTGATATGTGCACATGAGTCACATGAATTAGGACGACTGACTGTTCAGTCCCTTTGACTAAGTTGGTGTATGTCCTGTGAACATTTCAGAGGCAACAGCAGTGCCAAACGCACCTGGCAACAGGTGAAAATGAAGTATAAAAACATCATTCATAATGGTAAGTGTGTGTGTGTGTGTGTGTGTGTGTGTGTGTGTGTGTGTGTGTGTGTGTGTGTGTGTGTGAGGCATATATAATGAAAAGATGCTTGTCTTTCACAGCCAACAAGAAAAAGGTGGCCGCCAGGTGCACGGGAGGAGGGAGGGCACCAGAAGCCCTTACCGTGGCCGAGGAGTTGGCACTCGCCAACAATAGCGGTAGGCCAATCATGGAGGGGGTAGAAGGAGGCCTACAATCCACCCCTGGTGCTGTGGAAATGTCCACCCTCTATGTGCGGGGTAATATGGCATTCAAGTTCCATGTAAGAAGTGTGTTTTCTTGTTCATCAGTGACATGTCTTATGTGTTGTGTGTACAGTTGAAGGAAGCAATCTGGAGACCATCCAGCCACCACAGCCCATACCCGGCTCCAGTGAGCCTCCGGCCGAGGTACCTGTAATAGCTAACATTGCATGCATTATGTTGTGTTCATAAATTATGTAGGTGCAGCCTATGATTTATGTATGTTCTCTCAGGAGGAAGATGAGGAGACCCTCATGGCCAAATCCGACACCCACATGCAGGTTGAAAGACTCTACCACTGCTACTATATGCTGTGTCAATATTCTAGGAGGGTGCCCCATTACTCTTCAGCAGTACTGCATTTGAAGTGTGACTTGTATCAATGATGCAATCAGTCTGTGTGCTTGTGTTCCTTTGTAGGAGGAGTTGGAGCTGCCCATCCCCTCCTGAGGCTTCCCTGCCAGGGATGTCACAGTGTCACAAAGTACAGTTTCTTCCTCTTCGGTCCATCATTGCCGACTGTTATGCATACTAGGCTAATATGTTCATTCTGGGGTGGGGGTTCTGTAGGCCAGAGTGGACAATGTGCACAGCCTATACAAGAAAATGTTACAGCTAGACTGCAGAAAAAAGAGGCTGCAAATTCGCAAGCTTGAACTAGAAATTGAAAAGTTGGAGCATGAGAAGAAGGTATTAGTACAGTGTGTGTGTGTGTGTGTGTGTGTGTGTGTGTGTGTGCAAGCATTCATTTGGCTTTTCTGTCTTTTCTTTTCAAGAACGGGAAAACTTGAATAAATAAATAAATAAATAAATAAAATACAGTAGGAATGAGTGGTGATTTTGGCTTTTCTTTATTTTGTGTTACTGGCTGAAAAATTGGTTCGTGATGGCCTCTCTCACTGAACGGCCTGTGGGATGGTCCAGGGTCATGGGGTCAACAACATCGGGGGGTGAGGGAACATAATTGGGAACCCTTTCTTTTCTGATGGTGGCTATGTTATGCAGTACCACACATGCCGCTGTTATTTGACAGACCTTCTCTGGCCTCACACGCAGGCCTTTTAGGCAGGCAAACCGAGCCTTCAATATGCCGAACGTGATCTCAATTCATGCTCTTGTAACACTGTGGGCATGATTGAAGGCTCTCTGGGCCCTTGTTTGAGGGTCTGCGAATGGTGTCAGGAGGTGTTTCAAGCATGGGTATCCACGGTCCCCGAGCAGGATACCATCAAATCGCCCTTGTATGAAATGGAGAGAAATGTAGTTAGTGTCAAACAACTGTAAGATGCTCACTATTCTTTACTTAAGGAATACCATGAAGTTTGAGTAGGGACGTCTGTGGTATTTTAGCTCTTGTTTCTGTATTGTCCTGATATCTTTTTGATGCAGGATGATTTGTGTTTTAAGGATTAGATGTAGGATTATCTTACCTTCCTCGAATCCCGCAGCTAGTGAGGATTCTCTAAATATGCGGGAATCGTGGACAGACCCTGGCCATCTTGCATCCAGGCTGGTTATCATCGACTGGTGGTCACATGTCATCTAAGAACATCAAATATTTGTGCAAGGACAGGGGATATGACTGAGGTACAAGCACACTGTTACCCCTGCAAATGAGGAACAACACCAACCCATGTGGAGGACAAAACATCACCTAACGCAAAATGGGACCAGTACCGACAGGTTGATTTGAGGTATGGACATGACCTATTTGAATGTGGGCCTATATGAAGTAGACCTTTTACCTGTACATTGATGCTATGGAAGGATTTTCTATTCACATAATCCGCCTCATGCTCTCCCAGGGGTGCACTGATGCTGATGTGAGTGCAGTCAATGGCTCCACTCTTGGGAAACCTGTATATTTTGTTAGTCATATCAATTGTCAGTCACAATTGTCTCTATGAGAGTAGGCAAACAGACACAATTTGATATTAGTAATTACCTGCGATTGCATAAAACCCTTCTTTGATCTGAAGTGCGGTTAAATGCCCAGTTAACACGACAAATGCATTCATCAGTTTGTTTAGGGCAAGTACCACTTTGCGAATCATACGACAGACCGTGTTCTTACTGAGGTTTTCAGCATCACCGACGGAATACATATATTGTCCACTGGCAAAGTAACGCAATGACGAGCACATAATTTGCTCGATTGTGAGGGCCTGGCTTCGGCGGGTTACATTGCAGACATCTGCCTCGATCAGCTGGCAAAGGTAACGAATTCCCTCAGCTGAGAATCTATTTCATAAAGCACATCGTCCGGGTATGCCAGCGGATTCTGGTGGTCTCTAAATACCCTCGCCCTCCGGAGAGAGCCCCTCACAATCTGTGCTCTGATATCGCATGGGTCATCCAGGTACGCTGGCATTGTCTCTAGAGGAAATGTCGGTGGAGAGGTGGTGTTTAAAAAGGGTGTGGTTAATCGGAAACCTCGGGTTAACCAAGAACATAACCTGAGACGAGCAGGTTTGAGATGCAGCGTAAATTGCCATGGCAGCATACCTCGGTTTGAACATAGCCAACTTTCGTAGTATGGGTTAATCGGGAAGTTACGCTGCACGTGCTCAAGTTACTCTCGAAGTTACCCTGGTAAGCCAGAAAACCCGCTTCGTAGTACAGGGCACTGTTGTTACTGCTGCTGTTGTTGTTACTGCTGCTGCTGTTGGTATTTTTGCTGTTACTGCTGCTACTCCTGTTGTTGTTGTTACTGCTGCTGCTGGTTTGTTGCTGTTACTGCTGCTACTTCTGTTGTTGTTGTTACTGCTGCTGCTAATTGTTGTTGTTACTGCTGCTGCTATTGTTGTTGTTACTGCTGCTACTCCTGTTGTTGTTACTGCTGCTACTCCTGTTGTTGTTACTGCTGCTGCGATTATTATTATTATTCAGAATTATTAACATTCATAACAGATACGAAGCCTTGTAGCTGTGCAGATGTCAAATAAGATGGAAAAAAATATTAATATTTATTACCCAACATTGTGAATCAGGAACCTGCTGCTTTTGATATGTCTCTGATGTGGTCACTGTAGGATATTAATTATGCACCTCTTATAAAATAAATGCATGGTATCTCAGAGTTGCTTTTCCCTGACCATCAGGTTGGTGTTCCAAGAAACCTTGCCTTATGACCACTTCAATTTAAAGCATGCTCCATTTGTCATTCCATTTTCTAATAATGTCTTAATTGTACAGTCATTTCAATCCTCCAAAAGCCTAACCAGGCTTTTAAAATTATTTTGAATCTCCATAAAGTCATTATGCAAAATTTTGGCTCTTGAGATACTCAATTACAGCAACATTTCCTGGAATTAATTTCTTTCTTTCTTTCTTTCTTTCTTTCTTTCTTTCTTTCTTTCTTTCTTTCTTTCTTTCTTAATCCATTGCTCCAATGTTTTGGGAAGTTTCACAATAAACATTCTCTCTCTCTCTCTCTCTCTCTCATACACACAGAGTTAGATATAGTGCATATATGCAGTAGTCCAGTCAAAAGTTTGTACACCACTACTCACTCATAGGTTTTTCTGTATTTTGTAAGTTCTACATTGTAGAACAACACTGAAGACATCAAAACTATGAAATAACAGATGGAACAGATATGGAATTTTGTGCTAAACAAAGTGTTAAACAAGATCTGTTTCATTTTAGCAAAGGGAGAGAGCACTCACCCCACCCAGCCTTGAACTTTGGCATGGCAGTCAGAGCACATACTGATGTCACATAGTGATGGGCACTCCGTCACACTACCCTCCCCTTGATTGTACCTCAACATCAATGTCCTTGACCTGTGGTGTTCCCCAGGGGTCGATTCTTGGACCATTACTATTCAACCTTTATATGCTCCCACTTGGACAAATTATCAAGAACAACTCAATTTTGTATCACTGCTATGCAGATGACACCCAAATTTATTTTGCTCTATCACCTAATGATTATGCCCCCCTTGAATGTCTCTACCAGTGTATCGACCAAATCAACAACTGGATGTCACAAAATTTTCTTCAGCTGAACACAGATAAAACAGAAGTAATTATATTTGGGAAAAAAGATGAAAGACTCAGGATTACCACTATTCTTGACACTAAGGGGATTAAAACAAAAGATATGGTTAAAAATCTTGGTGTTTTCATTGACAGCGAGCTAAATTTTGACAGTCACATGAAAGCAATCACTAAAACGGCATTTTATCACCTAAAAAACATTTCCAAACTAAGAGGACTTATGTCAAAAAATGATCTGGAAAAACTTATACATGCCTTCATCTCTAGTAGGGTTGATTACTGCAATGGCCTTTTCACAGGCCTCCCAAAAAAGACCATCAAACGACTTCAGGTGATTCAAAATGCAGCGGCTAGGGTTCTCACACGAACAAAAAGAACAGAGCACATTACTCCAATTCTAAGGTCCCTTCACTGGCTTCCAGTAAGCTACAGAATTGACTTTAAAGTATTGCTGCTGGTGTACAAATCTCTAAATGGTACAGGGCCCAATTACCTCTTTTATATGTTGCAGCGGCCTAACCCAATCAGATCTACCAGATCGCAGCAGCAACATTTACTGGTAAAACCTGTTGTTAAAACAAAGTGTGGTGAAGCAGCTTTTAGTTACTATGCAGTACAGCTATGGAACCAACTCCCAGAGGACATCAAAAATGCTCTTGCTGTTGGCAGCTTCAAATTTAGACCAAAGACCAAGCTGTTTTCAGATGCTTTCTGCTAACTGATTAATATTGTCATCTTTACATGTTTTAAACTTTCTTAACTTTTACAGTCTCTGCATGTTTTAAACTTTACTTAACTTTTATTCTATTTTATTCTGCTGTTTTTTTAACTTAATTTTTACTTCATTTTATTTTATTTCTACTATTGTTTAATTCTTATTATTTTTCTTCCCCATTTATTTTATGTAATTTTATTTTCTATTGTTTACTGTTTTGCTTTTACTTCTGTAAAGCACATTGAACTGCCACTGTGTATGAAATGTGCTACATAAATAAACTTGCCTTGCCCTTCAGGAGGCACACCTGTGCACTTCACGCACAGAGGTTTCCCTCATGCATCCCCCAGCCATACTTATCCCATACCAGCGTGCCCCACACACTTATGCTTCACCCATCTCTGGGGTCCCTCGTACAGCTCACACACAGGGCACACCTCCAATGGCCTCGTGGCAAGCCATCCCAATTCTGACACCAACTGTAGTGAAGGGAGAGAGCAGTCACCCCACCCAGCCTTGAACCCAGGTCTACAGGGTGCCAAACCTGCACCCTGACCACAACGCCAAAGAGCCAGGCTCATTGGCATTGTGATCCAGTGTTTACCTTGATGACACTTTGCACACTATTGGTATTATTTTAACCACCTTCATGAGGTAGTCACCTGGAATGCTTTTCAATTAACAGGTGTGTCTCGTAAAAAGGTAATTAGTGGACGAGTTTCTTGCCTTGTGTTTCAGATTAAACAGCAAATAGTAAATAATAAATAGAGTAAATAGCCCTATTCCACATCCATATTATGTCAAGAACCGCTCAACTAAGTAAAGAGAAATTACATCCATCATTACTTTAAGGCATGAAGTGTCCACATCTGCATGCATTTGCTATCACAGCAGTTTCTGACAGTTGCTCCTATACTATGAATGGTAGTAAGTAAGTAAATAAGGCCATTATTAAAAAATGTTGTGTTTCCGGTCCACCGGCCGGGTGAGTGCCGTTTGTGCGGGTGAAATTTTTTTTTAACGACGGTTTTCCGACATTTTTTTGGGGTTCGTAAATCTAAAATCGAACTAGACATTTCCGCATTCCCAGGGCTTTCCACTAAGGCTCATACTTATGGAATCAATTTTGTGCCAAAATGTTCATACAATACTTTTGAAATATCAAACAAAAATGACAAATCAAAATACAAAAAAAGAAAGTCAATTTTTTTAGACTGGCAAACAAATTATTTGTGTAATTGTGCAAAATATCAGTCTATTACCAGGGATGTGATTTTTCCGCGAATTCGCAGAATTCCGCTTTTTTCACCTCAAAATTTGAAAAAAAAATTTTTTCCGATTTTTCGCTCAAATATCCGCATTCATATCCTATTCGTTCCGACTTTCAGTAATTCCGTCATTGAGATGAAACGAGGTATGTGATTGGCCCATCGCTCTGTAACAACCAATGAACGCGCTTGTTAGATAGCTGTACGTAAGCTCGCTTCAAACAGAGTTGAAAGATGGCAGCCTCCGTTATTGAGCGTAAAGATGCAAATCGAGTTAAAGAAATTGACAGAATAGTGAAAAACAAGTTCCGCTGGGAATGGTTGGAGAAAGAGGTTGCTACAGACGTTGGACATAATACCGTGAGACATTTGTTCAGGTCGGAGCGGATCGTCTCTCGCTCAGGGGGAGAGAGAGATGGCGTGCTTGCTGGAGGCCCCTCTACGCATCAGCATGTTATCTGTGAGTGTGTGTCGTTTGGTCACGAACAAACTCAGCTTTTTATGTGTGCGTTTTGTCTGACGTGGCAGAGCCGAGTGTGTTTGACAGGACACGGTTGTCTGGGTCGAGCTAGTGGGCTTTGTGTGTGTGTTTAGGGAGGCGAGAGGTTGGCTGACGGTCACCCGGAAGGAGTTCATGTACCGACGCGCTGGGCAGAGAGGAAAGAGAGGAGGAGATGCTGTTCGTCATTTAGTCCGTGGAAATATTTCCACTTTGGGTGTAAAATGACTGGAACATTTGCTCAGGGAACAGACCCGACACCAGAGTTAGCTCCTGAGTTAGCACGGCTTGCTAGTAGCAGTGAAGTTCTGTTACTTTACACTCAGGCTTGTTGCTACTTAGCCATGTAGCTAGTAAGAGCTTTAACGCACCGCTTAAACACAAGTCTGTCAAGGCCATTTATTTATAATTTAATCCTATTTTGGAGCATGTATAGCTTCTTCTGGCTACATAGAAAGTCAAAATGTGTGTTGCAGCTGACTGCTCTGGCTAACAGGCTAAGTGAAAGTGAGTGCTGCGCAGCTGGAAACGCCCCCTGTCCTGTTGCTCCACCACGCTGATGAAGAGGAAATCTGTTGCGCTGAAGACCAAACCGCTCCATAAGGCATATAGAGTGCACTAGAGAGACGACAGGGGCCCCCTGTGTAGGGCACTTGTATAAGAAGGAGGAAGTGATTTGGGATTGAGCCTTCAGTGTGTGCGTGTTATCAGCCAGGTTGTTAAATTTATTTATTTATTATTTTTTTAATTATTTTTTTAAAAAGTATGATAATTATGAATAAATGAATGAAATGAACTTAATTAAATTTACAACCAATGTAGATACATTACATTATTTACACATTACCGTGATATCTAAGGCATAATTAACAAAATTTACAGCAATAAAAAAAAAATTAAGGCTGGCATGGTGGTGTAGCAGTCAGCACTGTCGCCTCACAGCAAGAAGGTCCGGGTTCGAGCCCAGTGGCCGGCGAGGGCCTTTCTGTGTGGAGTTTGCATGTTCTCCCCGTGTCCGCGTGGGTTTCCTCCGGGTGCTCCGGTTTCCCCCACAGTCCAAAGACATGCAGGTTAGGTTAACTGGTGACTCTAAATTGACCGTAGGTGTGAATGTGAGTGTGAATGGTTGTCTGTGTCTAGTGTCAGCCCTGTGATGACCTGGCGACTTGTCCAGGGTGTACCCCGCCTTTCAGAAATATGAGTAGAAATATTAGAGATATTGGCTTCTTCACAGACTTCTGATTGGATTGAATGGATTCAGCAAACACATTTTTTGTGAATGTTGTTTAGTGAAAAAGTGATTTTTATTCTTGCATATGAAAATCCTCAAGTGAGTGAACACTGTACAGTTCTGTATATGAGTCAATTTCACAGAAAACTTTTTTTTTTTTTTTGTCCGGACATGTTTTGTTTACATTTTGAGATTTCGAAAACCTTTTTATTGTCTCATATGATAAAACATTATCAGTTCTACCTTGCATTTCAAAATTTGACTACTTTGGTTCATTGACTACTTTGTCCCCCCACCAGGGCGCTGCCCTGGACCAGCTGGGGGCCTGCGGCCCCCAGACCCCCGGCTAAAATTTTCAGATAATTTCACCAGCCCCAAATCACATCCCTGTATTATTATTCAGAAACCTTTTATTTTTGTTCCGCATCTTTCTCAGTTTTGCTTGACGTAATTTATTTTGGTTGCGATTCCAGCTTTCTCGTTTGCACTCCCTGACTTTTTGCTTGCAGTTTTGGCACAAACTTCATGTGTGGGTGGGCTGTCCAGGAATGCATTCCCATTGGGTAACTTGTGTTTGACTGACAGCTACGCTCAGCCATTCCCTACTCGGATCCTGGCAGACTGTTTGACGAGTGACCGATCCATTGACGGTAAACAAAGCTCGAGTGAACTTCAGTGGCGACGATGATATTGAATTAATTCAACTAAGTGTAAATTCTTCTATCCCGAGAGAAAACAGCCTTTTCCACACCGTTTGGCTTACACCCGTTCGTCACACTTCCTTTTGGGCTGTTTGGGGCGCCCGCGACGTTCCAGCGGCTTATGGACAGGGTCCTCCGCCCCCACGCCACCTACACAGCTGCATATCTGGATGACATCATCATCTATTGTAATGACTGGCCGCGGCACCTTGAACACCTTAGGGCCGTCCTAAAGTCGCTGAGGTGGGCGGGTCTCACGACCAACCCAAAGAAATGTGCAATTGGACGGGTGGAAGTATGGTATCTGGGTTTCCACTTGGGCCATGGGCAGGTACGTCCCCAAATTAATAAGACGGCAGTAATTGTAGGCCCACTTTAAGCCATACACTCCACAGAGAAAGGCTTTATGGAAGAGTGGCCAGAAAAAGTCATTGCTTAAAGGTCCCCTTGCATCGTTTTTTCATTATTTGTGCGGTGGTCTCTAGTATGAATGAATGCCCTGTGAGCCAGTTTTGGTGAAAAAAATGCTGTGGTTCTCTTGTTTCAGGCTGTTCTAGTTTGGTGGAGGAGTGGGCGGGGAGAGAACGACTGGATTTCAACTCTTACTCATTAATATTCATGACATGTAAACGTGTTACCTCTGATTGGCTAACAGCAATCAGTAAACGTGTTACATCTGATAGGCTAACAGCACTGTGACGCTACCTCCAGTGGGTCAGAACAAGCGGATGTGGGTGTCTTTGTAAAAACTGTTTCGATTGGCTATTATGGTCTTGACATCGATGTTTTGACCAATAACAATGTAGATGTGGCAGCGGGGGCGTGGCCGAGCATCGGTCTGTGAATGGAGGGCAGAGTCAGGGAAGGTAAGTGGCAGAATCACTGCACCTGACGGGAATTAACGTGTGTTTGTGTGTCTTCCCCAGTGACCGTGCCCTGTAAGAGGAGAGGGAGAGCAGAGGAAGGGAGCTCTCTCCCCAACCAGAACGCTTGTGTGTGTGTGTGTGTGTGTGTGTGTGTGTGTGTGTGTGTGTGTGTGTGTGCGCGTGTGCATGCGTGCGTGTGTGTGACTGGGAGGGAGTCATTCATTCATTCATTCATTCATTCATTCATTTAATTGAATACTCCCTGCATCAGCGGCTCTCATCAAGGAGCAGAGCTCGCCTCGCGGTGTGTGGGGGGAAATAACGTCCCCTGGCTGGGAGCTGATGGGCCCTGGCAGTGCTGGTTCGTTCGGGAGAGGGCAGGGTCGCTGGCTGCCAAGTCTGGGGAGGCTGGGACCTAGGGTTAGGGTTAGGTGAATTAAGTCCTGAGGCGTGGAGCTAGCCTGCCCAGGGAGCACTCTTTCGTTTGGGAGAGGGCAGAAGCCACTGGCTGCCAAGTCTGGGGAGGCTGGGACCTCCCCTGCCCGAGTTATGAGTGTGCAAAGTCGGGCTGGAGCCGCCGTTAGAAACGAAACTGATGCGGAGCACCGCACCGCGCCTCGTGGAGAATTACGTCTCTCTCCTTGCGCTTTCTTCCCATGGGTGGTCGCAAGCCAAGGTGAGTGAGGCCATGAATGCTAATTTTCGAAGTGACGTAACTTCATATGGCTTTTTCTGATCCGTTCGTTTTTCAGACTATTTTCTTTCATAAGCTAATACAGGGAATGGGAGTAGAATTACATTTTCACATGCAGCATGCATGTGCAACTTGGAGTGAACTATGGTATTTCAAAAAGAGCCAGTATTAAACGTTTTTGGTGGAAGGGCACCTTTAAGAAAACATGTTTGGAGTTTGCCCAACAGCATGTGGCAGACTCTCCAAACACATGTAAGAAGATTCTCTGGTCAAATGAGAATAAAATGGATCTTTTTGGCCATCATGGGAAATGCCATGTGTGGTGCAAACCTAACACCCTGAGAACACCCTTCCTACAGTGAAGCATGGTGGTGGCAGCATCGTGCTGTGGGGATATTTTTCATCTGCAGGGACAGGAAAGCTGGTCAGGACAGAAGGAAAGATGAATGGCACTAAATACAGGGCAATTCTGGAAGAAAACCTGTTTGAGTCAGCCAGAGGTTTGAGACTGGGACAAAGGTTCACATTCCAGCAGGACAATGACCCTAAACATACTGCTAAAGCTACACTGGAGTGGTTTAAAGGGAAACATTTAAATGTCTTGAAATGGCCTAATCAAAGCCCAGACCTCAATCCAATTGAGAATCTGTGATATAACTTAAAGATTGCTGTACACCAATACAACCCATCTAACTTGAAGGAGTTGGAGCAGTTTTGCCTTGAGGAATGGGCAAAAATCCCAGTGGCTAGATGTGCTAAGCTAATAGAGACATAACCCAAGAGACTTACAGCTATAATTGTAGCAAATGGTGGCTTTACAAAGTATTGACTTTGGGGGTTTGAATACCTGTGCACACTCCAGATTTCTGTTTTTTTGTAATCTTAATTATTGTTTGTGTCACAATAAAACAATTTGCACCCTTAAAGTGGTAGGTATATTGTGTAAATCAAATTGTGCTAACCCCCCAAAAATCCATTTTAATTCCAGCTTGTAATGTGACGAAACAGGACAAACACCAAGGGGGATGAATACTTTTGCAAGACACTGTAGTTGTCAGACTGACTACACCAAATTTTCCTAGATGTAAATGTGTGTGCGTGGGAGAGCAGTAATGGGGCAACCATGGCCTGAAGGTTAGAGAAGCAGCCATGGGCCTAAAGGGTTGCCAGTTCGATTCCCTGGACCAGCAGGAAAAATGTGAGGGCAGTTGAATGAACAAACAGCACTTTCCCTTCCCTCTGTATCATGGCTGAAGTGCCTTTGAGCAAGGCACCTAACCCCTGAGTACTTCCTGGGTGCTGTAGCATATGGGCCTTTCCAATACCCTTTATCAGCTCACTTCAGCCCAACACGGCTCACGTTTCGACTACCTTAGAGCAGCACGACTGAGCTCACTTCAGCCTTACTCAGCACCCAAAACTCGCACGGTTTTGGAGTGGGGCTGAAGTGAGCCCAACCGAGCCGAGTGGGGCTAGGGGCGTGAGGAGACACACCCCTGTGCACTGATTGGTGAGGAGGAGTGTCCTCACATGCCCACACGCCCCGCGAGCACGCTAGGATCTGTAAACCCGGAAGAATTATGAAGCCTTATGCGCCTCGCCTCATCTATATGCTCTTGCCAGTATCTGTTGGCGTTGTCGGTGACAACAAGCCATAGCACCAAGACCAGCAACACTAACGACTCCATGTTTATTGTTTACTATCCGGGTCGTGAGACTACCGCTTAAAAGGTCACTGATGTCACTGTTTGCGCCGCCTAACAACATCACGTGACGTCCACCCACTTTCGCTAACTCCACCCAATGTGTCCACCCACTTCCAGCCAGCACAGTTCAGTGCGGTTGTAGTCGAAATGCAACCCCAACAGCCCCACTCAGCTCGACTCAGCCCAACTCAGCACCGCATGGCTCAGCCCAACTCAGCCGCGTTGGTAGTGGAAAAGCCCCAATAGCTGCCCACTGCTCTGGGTGTGTGTGTGCTCATTGCTCACATGTGTGTTCACTGCTTCAGACTGGTTGAATGCAGACAAGGAATTTCACTGTGTTGTGTACATGTGACAAATAAAAACTTCTTCCTCTTCTTCAGTCCACTGCAATGCATATTCTGACCTCGTGCTCAGGGACAGCCTCGGTATTCACTGACACTCTGACCAGGATTATGTGCTTTATGGAAGATCACTGTGACAATTTTATTCCAGTATAAAATATACTATTTGATCAAGAACTTAAAATACATTTGGAGAAAAGACTTCAAACCTGCTTGATTAAAATTCATATGGACTTGATTACATTGTTCAGATACATTTATTGTATTTAAACATATCATATCATATCATATCATATCATATCATTTCATTATCTCTAGCCGCTTTATCCTTCTACAGGGTCACAGGCAAGCTGGAGCCTATCCCAGCTGACTACGGGCGAAAGGCGGGGTACACCCTGGACAAGTCGCCAGGTCATCACAGGGCCGACACATAGACACAGACAACCATTCACACCTACGGTCAATTTTAGAGTCACCAGTTAACCTAACCTGCATGTCTTTGGACTGTGGGGGAAACCGGAGCACCTGGAGGAAACCCACGCGGACATGGGGAGAACATGCAAACTCCGCACAGAAAGGCCCTCGCCGGCCACGGGGCTCGAACCCGGACCTTCTTGCTGTGAGGCGGCAGTGCTAACCACTACACCACCATGCCGCCCCGTATTTAAACATGCTTTCAAAAAAAAAAGAAACTAACTAGTGAATAAAAGTCAGACTGCTTCATACTTCTTTGAAACCAGTGTGTAGGTTTGAATTGTAATGATGCCACAGCCAAGATGACCTTAACAATATGTGCTTGTGAGGAAATATATGCTTGCATCATTGTATCACAGTCATCTCATGACATATGTGTTGTGTGTCTCTTTGGCGCTGTGCATTGCATGGATGCTGGTTGGTTGGCTGGGAAGCATGTCCATTTGAGTACACAAATTATTTGATGCTTACAGTACCATCACAGATTGGTATCTTTTGTGTGATACACAGTGAATTTGCCATAGTTTAGATCAGTGTTTCTCAAACTTTTTCAGACCAAGGACCACTTTATCCAAAAAAAAAAAAAAAATTGCGGACCACTTAACCCCCGAAATATCCCGATGAGCCTATTTTCATCCATCCAGTATCTGTAACCGGTTATCCTGTGCAGGGTCACGAGCAAGCTGGAGCCTATCCCAGCTGACTATGGACGAGAGGCGGGGTACACCCTGGACAAATCACCAGGTCATTGCAGGGCTGCCACATAGAGATAAACAAACATTCATGCCTACGGTCAATTGGGAGTCACCAATTAGCCTAACCTGCATGTCTTTGGGCTGTGGGGGAAACCGGAGCACTCAGAGGAAACCCACACAGAAAGGCCCCTGTCGACCACTGGGCTTGAACCCAGAACCTTCTTGCTGCCCGCCTACTTCAACAATATATTACAAATTACATACTAATGAAATGACGGTTTTACAAATAGTATCGCCAACTAACTCATTGTTGTCCTTCTCTTAATGGGAAGAATGGTGCTGCCACTTCTGATACAGCAGTGAAGCAATGTCTGGCTCCAAACTGGAAAGTTTTAATCTTATACTGGGGGCCACATTGATCCGGTTGTGCTGCTTTTTCTCAGACAAAGAATCATCATGTCTTTGCACTTTGTCGTTGCTCATGTCAGATGTTTCTTGTGCTTTTCTTTTGATTGACCTGGTCTTCAGCCACCGATCCATTATCTTTTTGACAGTTTGATGCTAACTTGGTTACTCACAGTTTCTCTGCATTCCACATTCCCTCCACATTCAGAGGTGACGTTGATATGAAAGTATAACCTAAACTGATGTCGCTATCGGCAGTGTCATAAAACTGTTGGCTTGCTTAATGTCAGACAAATTCAAATAATAGGCTACTACTTGAATTTACATAGGACTTTATTCAATATAGAAAACAACTCATCTGTGCTACTTAGAACTTTGCTTTTGGAGTCACATAGGCAATTTCAGAAACACTGATAAAATGTAATATAATATAACATCAATTTGCAGACCACCAGGGGTCACTTGTGGACCACACTTTGAGAAACAGTGGTTTAGATTTAGATTTGTATAGTATTTCGCCTAGAAATCAGTCTAGCATAGTTTTTAACAAGTATATGGCTTGTGTGCTAATAATATTCTCAAAGTATTCTTCAGAGAAAACTGTAAAGGGTTTACTTGCAAGTCTCCATTTTTGAGCAAATGTAAAACAAAGATACAGAATGTACACCCTTTACCACCTTAAGTGACGTTAATGTTGTGGGTATTTAGCAGACATTCTTATCCAGAGCAACATACCCAGAGAAGCCTGGGGTTAGGTGCCTTGCTGAAGGTCACTTAAACCATTAAGGAACTGGCAACCTTTTGATCCCAAAGCTGCTTCTCTAACCATAAGGCCATTGTTTCCCCAAGTGACTTTAAACTGCACTCTAAGTTGCTAAGGAGCTTTAACACCTGCACCAATGAGAACATTCTGACGGGAAGCATCACAGCCTGGTTTGGGAACAGCACCAAGCAGGATAGATGGCTTATCCAGAAGGTGGTATGATCAGCTGACTATACCATCCACACTGAGCTCCCTGACCAGATGTCTATCTACAGCAAGTGGTGCTGGACCAAGGCCAGGAAGATAGTGACAGACCTCAGCCATCTGAACAATGGACTCTTCTCTCTGTTGTGGTTGGGGAAGTGCTTCCATTCCCTGAAGTTCAATACAGAGGGAATGAGGAATGGATTCTTCCTACAGGCATTTCAGACCCTCAACCAGGAAAACACCTAGGACTAGAGCTTGGACTTTTTCGCACAGCACCCATATACCTGTATTACAGCTATTATACGTATATGATGGCAATTTCACTACAATTACCTCAGCCTGATGTTGTACAGCATTATATTGCACAAACAGCTGCACCTATCTGCAATTTTGCCCAAATATAGTCATACTGTTGCTCCTACCTATGTTTTATACTCCTTATATTTTTTTTCCTTCTCTACCTGTATACAAATAAATCCTGGTGACCATCCATCCATCTATAACCACTTTTCCTGTGCAGGGTAACAGGCAAGCTGGAGCCTATCCCAGCTGACTATGGGTGACAGGCATGGTACACCCTGGACAAGTCACCAGATCATTGCAGGGCTGCCATATAGAGACAAATAACCATTCACACCTATGGTCAATTTAGAGCCACCAATTAGCCTAACCTGCATGTCTTTGGACTGTGGGGAAAACCTGGAGCAAACCCACGCAGACAAGGGGAGAACATGCAAACTCCACACAGAAAGACCCCCATCGGCTGCTGGGCTCGAACCAAGAACCTTCTTGCTGTGAGGTGACAGTGCTAACTACTACACCACTGTGCCGCCTACTCTTGGTAACCAATAAAATTCAATTTTAAATGGTAATATATGGTCATATACAGTCATTACCCTTTAAAAAAGGAGTGTACTTTGGGTGATTCTGTGTTGAATCAGTGATTAATATCAACATGTTGCTTCCTCATTGCTTGTTTTAATGGGGCTTAATGAATGAAGTCAGCTTTCTATCCTGATTACAGGAGGTTTCTGCTGATTGAAATTCTGTTTGATATTCTGGCAATGCCACCATCTCTCTCTCTCTCTCTCTCTCTCTCTCTCTTTGATCCACACGCACACCATTGGTGGGGAACTTAATTTCGAAAAAGGACCTACAAGACTGGCCAAATACACGTTATCTCTTCTGGCTTCTTCAAGGGAACAGGATGAACAAATTTCAAATGTGATGTTCAGTACTGTTCCAAACATGTTACTCCTCATCCGCATTGGAATTTTATCTATTGGGGGATGCTCTGCACTGGTCCTCTATCTGTAATACTGCATTTCAAATCTCTTCATTCAAACTGCCTCCTAATGTCCCTTCCATTCTCCCACCTTATCATTTCACTGAACCGTACAATACATACTTTTACTTGAATATGTTGACTTAGAAAATGGAAGTCACCAAATCCAGAACACCCCTGGAGATTTTTCAAAGGAAATTTAATAGCCAGTTAGTGGAAATTGTTGAGTCATGAAGTCACACAGACCCGAACAACATACTCAACAATGAGAGACCAAATTGGTAGGCGAGGCTGATTAATAATGCCACATCAAACGGTAAGAAAACCATTTTCCTCTTTTCTTAAGGAATAGGTGTATTTTTTTAAAAGCAGTGTTGATCCACAGCTGTGTGTGCACTTGAATAGAAGAACCTGAATAGACCACCTTCAGATGATCAGTGTTTTGCACTTTCCTCACTGCTAAGGTACGTAGGTGCATCGTATGAATGGTGAATGGTTTTTTTTTTTCCTTTTAACTGTGTGATTGCAGATTGAAGCATACAGTTAGGTCCATAAATATTTGGACAGAGACAACACTTTTCTAATTTTGGTTCTGTACATTACCACAATGAATTTTGAACAAAACAATTCAGATGCAGTTGAAGTTCAGACTTTCAGCTTTAATTCAGTGGGTTGAACAAAATGTTT
Source organism: Neoarius graeffei (assembly GCF_027579695.1). Taxonomy (NCBI): domain Eukaryota; kingdom Metazoa; phylum Chordata; class Actinopteri; order Siluriformes; family Ariidae; genus Neoarius; species Neoarius graeffei. The sequence goes on from NC_083583.1 coordinate 60,614,344, forward strand.
GCATAAAAATGTGAGGAACTAAAGCATTTTTTAAACACAATCCCTTCATTTCAGGGGCTCAAAAGTAATTGGACAAATTAAATAATTGTAAATAAAATGTTCATTTCTAATACTTGGTTGAAAACCCTTTGTTGGCAATGACTGCCTGAAGTCTTGAACTCATGGACATCACCAGATGCTGTGTTTCCTCCTTTTTAATGCTCTGCCAGGCCTTTACTGCAGCAGTTTTCAGTTGCTGTTTGTTTGTGGGCCTTTCTGTCTGAAGTTTAGTCTTTAACAAGTGAAATGCATGCTCAATTGGGTTGAGATCAGGTGACTGACTTGGCCATTCAAGAATATTCCACTTCTTTGCTTTAATAAACCCCTGGGTTGCTTTGGCTTTATGTTTTGGGCCATTGTCCATCTGTATTATGAAACGCCGACCAATCAGTTTGGCTGGATTTGAGCACACAGTATGTCTCTGAATACCTCAGAATTCATCCAGCTGCTTCTGTCCTGTGTCACATCATCAATAAACACTAGTGACCCAGTGCCACTGGCAGCCATGCATGCCCAAGCCATCACACTGCCTCCGCCGTGTTTTACAGATGATATGGTATGCTTTGGATCGTGAGCTGTACCACGCCTTACTTTTTTCTTTCCATCATTCTGGTAGAGGTTGATCTTGGTTTCATCTGTCCAAAGAATGTTCTTCCAGAACTGTGCTGGCTTTTTTTTAGATGTTTTTTAGCAAAGTCCAATCTAGCCTTTTTATTCTTGAGGCTTATGAGTGGCTTGCACCGTGCAGTGAACCCTCTGTATTTACTTTCATGCAGTCTTCTCTTTATGGTAGATTTGGATATTGATGCGCCTACCTCCTGGAGAGTGTTGTTCACTTGGTTGGCTGTTGTGAAGGGGTTTCTCTTCACCATGGAAATTATTCTGCGATCATCCACCACTGTTGTCTTCTGTGGGTGTCCAGGTCTTTTTGCATTGATGAGTTAACCAGTTCTTTCTTTCTTTCTTTCTTTCTTTCTTTCTTTCTTTCTTTCTTTCTTTCTCAGGATGTACCAAACTGTAGATTTTGCCACTCCTAATATTGTAGCAATTTCTCGGATGGGTTTTTTTCTGTTTTCGCAGCTTAAGGATGGCTTGTTTCACCTGCATGGAGAGCTCCTTTGACTGCATGTTTTCTTCACAGCAAAATCTTCCAAATGCAAGCACCACACCTCAAATCAACTCCAGGCCTTTTATCTGCTCAATTGAGAATGACATAACGAAGGAATTTCCCACACCTGCCCATGAAATAGCCTTTGAGTCAATTGTCCAATTACTTTTGGTCCCTTGAAAAACAGGGTGGCACATGTTAAGGAGCTGAAACTCCTAAACCCTTCATCCAATTTGAATGTGGATACCCTCAAATGAAAGTTGAAAGTCTGGACTTTATGTCCATGTCCATTATATAACTATAACTTGAATATGTTTCAGTAAACAGGTAAAAAAACAGAATTTGTGTCAGTGTCCAAATATATATGGACCTAACTGTAGCTCGTTCATAAGGCCATTCTTCTAACCCATGTATTTTAAATCCAGCACGTATCTAAATCTAAAAAAAAAATAAAAAAAATTTGTTCTGGTCACAAACATGTTCTGGTTTTGATCATCCAAAGGAAAGGTGGGAGAAAACGTGTCACTTGCTACATCACATATGAGGGGTAATCTTACTGATTGCACTATGAAAAGGTCAGTGTAAACTAGGCTAAAATTGAATATGAGTGAACTTTAAAGGAAAACTGGGATTGTTTTTTTTGTTTGTTTGTTTTTTTAAAACCTGGATCCTATTTTCCTATCTCTTTGGGTCCAACTAGGGACAAATGATTGAAATCAGTCCAGTATTGAGTTAGAACACTATAAACGGCAACCGCAAAACAGCTACACAAGATAATTCTACAAGAAAATCATCTGCGTCAAAGGAAACCACTTGTTTTTACCACTGATAAGTTCATAATATTATTACAAGTGTCTGACAACATGCAAAGGATCTCTTCAGAGATATACCTGTGTCTTGGGGGCGGGGATATCCCTGACAATGGCTTGGGCGGCACGGTGGTGTAATGGTTAGCACTGTCACCTCACAGCAAGAAAGTTCCGGGTTTGAGCCCAGTGGCTGATGGGGGCCTTTCTGTGTGGAGTTTGCATTTTCTCCCCGTGTCAGTGTGGGTTTCCTCAGAGTGCTCCAGTTTCCCCCACAGTCCAAAGACATGCAGGTTAGGCTAATTGGATGAGTGCACAGGAAGGAACTGGCCACCCTACTGCTGCAATTCTGGCCAAGTCAACCAAACATGGTTCTCCTTAAGCCGAGATCAGGTTTGGTAGCGACGATGACAATGGAATGGTCATTCAATTCAGAATTCCCAGTCAAGAAATCTCAAAGCATCCAACTTACTGGAGTCCTCTGACAAACACACTTGCCCTCACAACAATATTACGGCATGCAGAGTGAACATTAAACTGTCAACAACAAAGTGCTGTTTGTATTATTTGATATTTAACAATTATTCACTGAAGATGACATGAATATTGGTGAATACCTACAGTAGACCATCAATAATGGCACAGCTCACTCCGACCCCATCTAGTCCAGAAGAAACGATCTAAAGTGGGCCACCTTGCACAACAAATGTTGCAAGCTATATAGAAGCTATATACACCCTAAGAATACCGACCTATTTGCCAAAAAGAATCCAAAACAGCGAGGAATTGACCAAGAAGAAGTGATTTTTGTTGAACTGCTCATTAAGGCTTAATCAGTCCATAACTTTATTAATAATTGTAATTAAGCAAATCTGGGTAGAAGTTATATGCACCCTAGGTACCCCTACCTTCATGCCAGAAAGAATAAAAATCAGTGAAGAATTGAGGGAGAAGAAGTGATTTGTGTGGAAACTGCTCATTAGGGCTTAATTGCTCCATATCTTCATTATTAACTGCAATTATGCAAATTTTGGTAGAAGCTATACGCACCCCAGGCAGACCTACCTTCCTGCCAAAAAGAATAAAAATCAGTGAAGAATTGAGAGAGAAGTGATTTTCGTCAAATGTGGATGATGCCGGATGGATGACGGACAACACATGATGGCATAAGCACATCCCCTGTCGGCCGGATGAGGTAATAACCGAGATGAAGTCAAGGTTATTATTCACCAATATTCACTGAGCCTGAGGTGGATAATTATTTTAGTATAAATACACAGATGATTATTTTTAAAAATGACATCATGTAAAAATCATTTATTTAAAACTTCAAAAGCGGCATACAAATGTAATAAAAGCGTGGCGCAGACCTGTGTCACTTATCTACGCCGACTCATAAAATACTTGGTTTTGAAATAGATAAATCACAATCCCACCTTACCTTTGAATAGTTTTAGACCAAACTAAGTAGAATCTTTAGTGCTTTTAGGAACAGTATTTTCTTTCAGAATTTGAGATTCTTCCTCACTTATGGTGATAAAGCAATTGACTGCCATTTTGCTGAGTCGCTCGAGGTGATTATCAAAAAATAGTCTGAATTTCTCGACCAATCAGCGCATGCGATTTTCTATAATCACCTACACATTTATGCTAATACCTGATATGTAGCAGATGACCAGTCCTATACTGTGCATCATTCCTGTTTGTGAATGACACAGAAATACCTCATAGATCATCTGTATACAGGATGTTTATCAAATTCAGAGACTAACTATACAAATACGACCTTACTCTGGGCCTCCATGTTTTCCCAAGCTGAAGCCCTAGAGTGCATTTAGATGAGAAATCTTTGAAAATCCACTTTTCTGAGTTCCACGTTTGATCGATTGTTGTATAATTGACATGTGTTCGTGGATTACCATTACTCCTTTCAAAGCAGCATCAAATGATTCAGGGACTTTGAAAACAATCTCTCCTAATTATATGCCCCCTTGTCTGCTGGGTGCAGAATTATCAGTCATGGATCACGTCCTCGGTGAAATTTACACTGCAAACTCCTCATACCATCTCCCTTCACACACGAGAAAGATGTCTTCAGTCAAGCAAAGCAGGAAGACCCATCATGTTGACAGTTCCAGTTAGCTTAACTACTCCTCTCTGAGGAAAGCTCACAGGAGGGCAAGATGAGAAAACATGTTCGTTACCCATCCAGCCGTATCAGGATTCCAGCAAAGAACAATACCAGCGAGAAATTAAATTGGCCTGCCTCCCTAAATGCATATGGAAAGCTGATTTTGCACTAAATTTGTGCAATTATCCTGCTTGAGTAATCAATGGCTCTCCAAGCTGTAAAAAGAAGCACTAATTTAGGGAGGTTATATCGCTATTGTATTGAGATTGTGTGAAAACTGAAGTGAATGTGTGATTGCGCAAGTGAGAGAGGTCCACATTCTCCTCCTTATATCATGTCACATTTACAAATTGAATTGTCTGTTGGCTTGGCTAATGCAAAGGCAATCTATCCCTTTTTTAAATCTATAAAGCAGAGGCAGCAAATCAATGCTGATGTAAGAATCATCATGCACAGAGAGAAGAAACAATTAAGCATGCAAACCCAAGTGATGTGTTCATTACGAGAACATGCCTTTGTTATTATAACCGTGCTCCAAAAGAGGGGTATACTGGTTTACCTGTGTCTGTCTGTATTTCCATATTTCCATCTGTCCAAAACACCCTTTTTCTCAGCAACCACAAATCATAGCCACTTGGTACTTGATACCAAACTTCAGCTTGGGGTTCTATACCATGTATACCACTTTCAGGTCTGTTGCACATCGATTTCCTGTTTACCGATTGAATGTATTTACAAAACATGTAGGGTGGATTTTGACCCTATTTCAAGAAGCAAAATGCTATTTCAAAAATGACAGTTTACCAGGATGCTACAGTGGTGCTTGAAAGTTTGTGAACCCTTTAGAATTTTCTATATTTCTACATAAATATGACCTAAAACATCATCAGAGATTCACACAAGTACTAAAAGTAAATAAAGAGAACCCAGTTAAACAAACGAGACAAAAATATTATACTTGGTCATTGATTTATTGAGGAAAATGATCCAATATTACATATCTGTGAGTGGCAAAAGTATGTGAACATTTGCTTTCAGTATCTGCTGTGACCCCCTTGTGCAGCAATAACTGCAACTAAACGTTTCCGGTAATGTTGATCAGTCCTGCACACTGGCTTGGAGGAATTTTAGCCCATTCCTCCGTACAGAACAGCTTCAACTCTGGGATGTTGGTGGGTTTCCTCACAAGAACTGCTCACTTGAGGTCCTTCCACAACATTTCGATTGGATTAAGGTCAGGACTTTGACTTGGCCATTCCAAAACATTAACTTTATTCTTCTTTAACCATTCTTTGGTGGAATGACTTGTGTGCTTAGGGTTGTTGTCTTGCTGCATGACCCACCTTCTCTTGAGATTCAGTTCATGGACAGATGTTCTGACATTTCCCTTTAGAATTTTACTGGTATAATTCAGAATTCATGGTTCCATCAATGATGGCAAGCCGTCCAGGCCCAGATGCAGCAAAACAGGCCCAAACCATGATACTACCACCACCATGTTTCACAGATGGGATAAGGTTCTTATGCTGGAATGCAGTGTTTTCCTTTCTCCAAACATAACACTTCTCATTTAAACCAAAAAGTTCTATTTTGGTCTCATCAATCCACAAAACATTTGAACAGTCCTGCACACTGGCATGGAGGAATTTTAGTCCATTCCTCTGTACAGAACAGCTTCAACTCTGGGATGTTGGTGGGTTTCCTCAGATGAACTGCTCGCTTGAGGTCCTTCCACAACATTTCGATTGGATTAAGGTCAGGACTTTGACTTGGCCCCTGGCGACTTGCCCAGGGTGTACCCCGCCTTTTGCCCGTAGTCAGCTGGGATAGGCTCCAGCTTGCCTGAGACCCTGTAGAACAGGATAAAGCAGTTAGAGATAATGAGATGAGATGAGACTTTGACTTGGCCATTCCAAAACATTAACTTTATTCTTCTTTAACCATTCTTTAGTAGAATGACTTGTGTGCTTAGGGTTGTTGTCTTGCTGCATGGCCCACCTTCTCTTGAGATTCAGTTCATGGACAGATGTCCTGACATTTCCCTTTAGAATTTTACTAGTATAATTCAGAATTCATGGTTCCGTCAATGATGGCAAGCTGTCCTGGCCCAGATGCAACAAAACAGGCCCAAACCATGATACTACCACCACCATGTTTCACAGATGGGATAAGGTTTTTATGCTGGAATGCAGTGTTTTCCTTTCTCCAAACATAAGGCTTCTCATTTAAACCAAAAAGTTCTATTTTGGTCTCATCTGTCCACAAAACAATTTTCCAATAGCCTTCTGGCTTGTCCATGTGATCTTTAGCAAACTGCAGACGAGCAGCAATCCACTTTTTGGAGAGCAGTGGCTTTCTCCTTGCAACCCTGCCATGCACACCATTGTTGTTCAGTGTTCTCCTGATGGTGGACTCATGCACATTAACATTAGCCAATGTGAGAGAGGCCTTCAGTTGCTTAGAAGTTACCCTGCGGTCCTTTGTGACCTCGCTGACTATTATACACCTTGCTCTTGGAGTGATCTTTGTTGGTTGACCACTCCTGGGGAGGGTAACAATGGTCTTGAATTTCCTCCATTTGTACACAATCTGTCTCACTGTGAATTGGTGGAGTCCAAACTCTTTAGAGATGGTTTTGTAACCTTTTCCAGCCTGATGAGCATCAACAATGCTTTTTCTGAGGTTCTCAGAAATCTCCTTTGTTCGTGCCATGATACACTTCCACAAACATGTGTTGTGATGATTAGACATTGATAGATCCCTGTTCTTTAAATAAAACAGGGTGCCCACTCACACCTGATTGTCATCCCATTGATTGAAAACACCTGACTCGAATTTCACATTCAAATTAACTGCTAATCCTAGAGGTTCACATACTTTTGCCACTCACAGATTTGTAATATTGGATCATTTTCCTCAATAAATAGATGACCAAGTATAATATTTTAGGTCATATTTATGTAGAAATATAGAAAGTTCTACAGGGTTCACAAACTTTCAAGCACCACTGTATTTGAAATCCCTGGGGAGAATACTGCTCTTTACTTACTTGTGTCAGGGTTAATTATTTGGCAACATTCATACTAAGTGTCCTATTCCTTCGATTGCTTGCATTCTGATATAAGCAAGTGCGGGGGAATACGTACAGTAAATGAGCAGTAGCTCACAGTTGATCTTGTATTCAGTCTCTTGTTTAATGAGAACCTTGCAATCTTACATGTGGAGGCACCTTTTGCATAATGACTGTCATAATAAAATGGTCACAAGAAATGGAAGACAATAGTGCAGTGTGTGTGTGAGCGAGCATGTGTGTTGGACCTATCATCACCAGAACAAACTACCACCAATGTATCCATTCATAAACTGGACAAACATATGGGCTTCTCTTATAACACAAGCATGTGATGTTATTAAATATATCTATTATGTGTCACTGGAGACAACAGGGCAAGAGATTTATGAATCATTCTGAAGATGTAGTCATCTTCTGGCTTCTTCAAGGGAACAGGATGAACAGATTTCAAATGTAATGTAAGTTTGGACCATCCTGAACATTTTATTCCTCATCTCTTATTCTTAAATTGTATCTATTGAGAGATGCTCTGCATTGGTCCTCTATCTCTAGTACTGCATTTCAAATCTTTCCATTCAAACTGCATCCTAATTTCCCTGCCATTCTCCCATTTTACCATTCAACTGAACCTGATAATATGTACTATACATTTACCTGAATATGTTTTACTGTTGCCTATGGCCCTGTACAGGATAAGCAGCTATAGCTAATGGATGGATGGATGTTTACTGTCAAACCTTTGACAACTTGATTGAATCTAGGAGAAGTTTCTCGAGAGAAAAAAAATGGCAGCCACAAAACTGGAGGCATATGGTAAAAATCAAACAAATATACCCATCGTAAGTTAATGGATGTGTGCCAGAAATTCTTATTAACTGTATAAATCCATCCATCCATTATCTGTAACCACTTATCCTGTGCAGGGTAAGCTGGAGCCTATCCCAGCTGACTATGGGCAAGAGGCAGGGTACACCCTGGACAAGTCACTAGATCATTACAGGGCTGACACATAGAGACAAACAACCACACACATTCATACCTATGGTCAATCAACCTAACCTACATGTCTTTGGATTGTGGGGGAAACTGGAGCACCCAGAGGAAACCCACACAGACACGAGGATAATATGCAAACTCCACACAGAAAGGCCTCCATCAGCCACTGGGCTCAAACCCAGAACCTTCTAGCTGTGAGGCAACAGTGCTAACCACTACACCACAGTGCTGCCCACCCTATGAACTCCTTGGCTAATTTTACTACCTTTACTTTCAAGCTCTTGCATGGTGGTGTAGTGGTAAGCAGTATCACCACAAAGCAAGAAGGTTCCAGGTTCAAATCTCACAGCCAACAGGGGCCTTTCTGTGTGGAGTTTGCATGTTCTCCCTGTACCTGCATGGGTTTCCTCCAAGTGCTCTGGTTTCACCCACAGTTCAAAGACATGCAGATTAGGCAAACTATCCAGCCACTGGGGTTACACAAGCCAGTGCATACTTAGGCCCTGTCCACATGGCAACGGATTCAGGTGAATCTGATAAAATTGTTTATCGTTTCGGCCTGGCGTCCACACGGCACCAGCATTTTGGGTGCCCCAAAATGAAATCTTTTGAGAACGGGTTCCAGAGTGGAAAAATCTGGCAACGGCGCCGTTGTGAAGTCGTCTGGATGAGTAGAACAGATTTGTTTATGATGATGTCACAACCACGTGACTGTCAGTGCTTCACGCCGGGTAGAAGTGTAACGAACTCGATGCGAGTTGTCAACAAATCCTATAACTTGGTTCATGAAACGCGCTTACAAAATATTTTCACTGTGAATATTTATTGTGTAATGGTGCAAAGTGAGAGAGAGAGAGAGAGAGAGAGAGAGAGAGAGAGAGAATAGCCCTTAGGGCAGAGTCTTTAGTCCAAACACTGCGAAAGCAGTACCAAACCGCGCACCGCCCGTGCACTTTCCAAAAACAAAAACAATCCCGCCAGCAAAAATAGGAAAAAAAAAAGGAGCGATCTCACCTCTTCAGATGTTGGTTTAAGTCCGACAATACATTCCTCAAAAAGGGCGTAGAAGAACAAAGTAATCCATCAACGTGTAGCATTCAATTTATTCCGGACCATTAAAGAATTCTGGAGGATATCAGAATGTTGGCGTACCGGCTTCCACCTACCCCCATTTATTCCTCTTTCCGCGTCTTTCGTTTTACGCTACTGATTAATAATCAAAACTTTATGTGGCTGATGCTACAGAAGAAGGGGTTTATGCGCATGTGTCTACTTCTATTGTTCTGGTGTCTCCGAAGGGACCGTCTTACAGCGCACGTAGAGGTGTGGCATGTGTATTGCATCGTTTTCAGCAAGCGTTGCGTTGCCATATGTACCTGATATTTTACTGATCCGTTGCCCATGTGGACGCGATATTTAAAAAAAAAAATCTCGTTGCCGTTGTCGTGTGGATGTAGCCTTAGTGCCGGTCTCAAGCACAGATAGATTGGGGAGGGTTGCTTCAGGAAGGGCATTCGGTGTAAAACCTATACCAAATCAAATATGCGGTCAGATCCAATGTGACAACCCCTAATGGGAACAGCCTGAAGGAGAAGACTTTTAAGCTCTTATCTTGGTCATTTTGAGGGCTACCCATACATGCTGTCTACCTGGGGTACTCAATAGGTGGACTCCAGTCCACATACGTAGCGAAACAATGTCAGGGTACAGGTACTTATGGAAGCAGTTGCAGGGGATAGCAGGTGCATCCCAAACTGGCAGACAAATCCAAATCATGAGACTAAAGGCAGAGTCAGGGTCGAGCGAAGGCTCAGTTGATTTGCAAACAGCGTGTCAGAGGAATAAACAAAGTTCAGAGTCCGGATATAAACAGAAAGCAGGGTCAGGTCACTAAAGTCAGATTCAAGGGGCAAATGGTTTGGTACGATCAGGTACACATACACAAAATGATACTTCACACTGGATGTTTGTGAAAAAGGTCCTTAAGTCGTGGAGGCTTGATGAGGAGTAACGAGGAGCAGCTGCGGCCATGATTAGAATTCCAGAGAGGGAAGGCACTGTGGTGCTTGGGAATTGTAGTCCATGGCAGCAGCTATCAGTGACAAACAATTTAATCCGGACCATGAGCTAAATCTGAATGCTAATTTATTTGATATCTAAGTGGGTTTTAATAGCACACAGAACAAAATATTCTGTGCTGTTTTTCTCGAAATCCCGCACTGTTTACTGGTTAAAGCACCTCATTGTCAGTAATGCTGTCAAGAACGCCAGTCCAAACCCAACTACAAACATGGCTGCTCAGAACTACAACACCTACGAACCACAGCACCCTCTATCACCTGTTTATTAAATACACCTGTCACTTGTTTCCTGGTTCATCAGCCCCTGCTATATAAACACCTCTCCCACTCTCACTCAATGCAAAGTATCTTTCAGTGTTCATTCCTGTCACACCGAGCCTTTATTCTACTGCCTGCTTTATTGTGTTCTCAACCCTCGCTCTTGTATCTTTCTCATTATTCTCTAGCCCTGTCCGTATTGTCCCGTCTACTGATCGATCGACCCTCGCGTATCCCACGACCTTGATTCTAGTCTCACATTTTGGCTTTGTTTCCAGTTTGCTTTCCTCGCTCTCCCCTGCACATACATCCATAAGTGCCTGCACCCTGACAGGATACTTTGCTGCGATGGATGCAGCAGAGGAGGTGAGGCAAACTGCTCTAAGCACGCAGGGGTGCCTCTTGGGGGAATATTAGCAGATGCTCACCGATCTCAACACCAAGATGGCTCAGCTAGCTGCCATGATGTCGCAGGCCCTCCCGACGTGCCCCGAAATCCCCCCAAATTTTGCGCTTTCGCTTCCATGCCCAGAGAAATATGCTGGGGATGCATGCAGCTGTAAAGGATTTTTGCTTCAGTGCTCCATGCTTTATGATCCAACACATCCCTGATGAACGTAAGATCACAAGGTTTCTTTCATTCTTGATAGGCAAGGCAATGCAGTGGGCCAGCACAGTGTGGAGGAGTGGAGGGGAGCACACAACCTTGTATGATTGTTTCCTCGCACTATTCAAATGTGTGTTTAATCATGAACCTGAGGGAATTGAGGTCAGCGAGAGCCTATTGACCATCAAACAGGGCTCTAGGAGAGTCACTGATTATGCCCTAGATTTCCGAATTCTCACAGCAGCCAGAGGATGGAATAAGCTGGCTTTAAAAGCTGTTTCCTGCCAGGGGCTCTGCCCTGCTGTATTGAGTGAGCTGGCATGCCATGATGAACATCTCACCTTAGACGCCCTGATTGATCCCACGATTCAGCTGGACCATCTACTATCCAGTCACCCATCACTCAAAGATGAGGCTGTACCCATTTCAACCACCAATGCTCCCACACCCATGGAGGTCTCACAAACTCCTCTGAAACGTTCCAAACAAGATCGGCGGAGGAGAGAGGGCTTGTGTTACTACTGCGGAAGTGCCAACCATCAGATTATTCAGTGTTCAGTCCGCCCACCATGCGCCAGCTCTGTGGAGACCAAGGCTGACCTGGTGAGTCCAGTGAGATCATTTAAAGCTCAGTCTTTCAAGGTTCCTGTATTGCCGAAACTGCCTCCCCTGTCCCATGTGCTTTCAGCATTTGTTGACTCAGGGGTGGAGGGGAACTTCATTGACAGCTCAGTCGTCCAGAAGTTCAGTTTGCCTACAAACCCTCTGCAGAGCCCACTCAGCATCAGGACAATTGACGGAGGCCTGATAGGGGATGGCCTCGTCACCACCCGGACCGGTCCTGTGCACATTCAAGTGGGAGCCCTCCATTCAGAGCTAAGCTCACTCCTAGTTACCACTACCATACATCATGACATCATTTTAGGTTATCCTTGGCTGCAGCTTCACAACCCACTCATCTCCTGGCAGAATAAAGAGATTTTCCAATGGTCCCTGGCCTGTTTTCAGAACTGTCTTCAGCATCCTCAGTTAAGTCTCTCCTCCACCTCTGTAGAGAGTCCCCAACCTGACTACCTAGAAGGGGTCCCAGAGTGTTACCTGGACCTAAGGGAGGTTTTCAGTAAGGGTGGGGCATGCGGCCTACCACCACACTGCCTCTACGACTGTGCCATTGACCTCCTACTGGGCACTCCTCCATCACGCAGTCACATCTACCTTCTGTCCCAGACAGAACAAGTGGTGATGGAGGAGTACATACAAGAGGCCCTCAAGCAGGGGTACATACACCCGTCTACATCATCTGCATCGGCAGGATTCTTCTTCATGGAGAAGAGAGGGGGTGACCCATACATAGACTTTTGAGGACTCAATCAGATCTCAGTGAAGTACCCATATCCTCTTCCTTTGGTGCCCTCAGCTTTAGAACAGCTCCATAGCGCCAAGGTGTTTTCTAAGCTAGACCTATGCCGTGCCTACAACCTGGTCTGTGTCTGAGAAGGAGATGAGTGGAAGACGGTCTTCAGCACCAATGCCGGCCATTTTGAGTACTAGGTGATGCCATGTGGCCTCTCTTCAGCACCAAGCATGTTCCAGTGTCTCATCAATGATGTACTTCAGGACATGTTAGGGAGATATGTGGTGGCATACATCGATGATATCCTGATCTACTCCCGAGATGAAGAGAGCCATCTCCAACACGTCCGATCAGTGCTCTGTTAGAAAACCACCTTTATGTCAAAGCCGAGAAGTGCAAGTTCCACATGCATCAGATCTCCTTTCTGGGGTACATCATCAGTGCAGAGGGGGTCAGTATGGACCCCTCCAAGATCCCTGTGGTGACTTCCTGGCCGATGCCCACTTCAGTCAAGGAGCTCCAACACTTCCTAGGTTTTGGAAATTTCTATCGCTGTTTCATTAGAAATTTTAGTACTCACACGCTGCCCTTGACCTCCCTGTTAAAGAAGGGACCAAAGTGGCTCCACTGGACCCCTGCAGCCAAAGAGGCCTTCAACAAGCTCAAAACCGCCTTCACCACAGCCCTGATCCTCCAACACCCTGACTCTACCCGACCTTTCACGGTCGAGGTGGATGGCTCCGAGACGGGTGGAGGAGGGGTCCTCTCACAGCACTTTGGCAAGAAGCCCAAGCTCCACCCAGTCACATTCTTCTCGAAGAAACTCACCTCAGCAGAGAGGAACTATGACATCGGGAACAGAGAACTATTCGCTATCAAGCTTGCTCTGGAGGAATGGAGACACTGGCTGGAGGGAGCCACTTACCCCTTCATCATACTCACGAATCATAAGAACTTGGAATATCTCAAGAATGCCAAGAGACTTAACCCATGCCAAGCCCAATGGGCTCTGTTTTTCACATGCTTCCACTTCACAATATCCTATCGTCCAGGTACCAAGAACACTAAGGTGGATGCCCTGTCACGTGTCTTCAGCCCATCTCCTCACGACCCTGAACCTCACCCCATCCTCATACCTGAATGATTTCATGGGACCTAGATAAGGAGATAAGGGAGTTGCAACCACAGACTCCTCCAGCTAAGTGCCCACCTGGCCACCTGTACGTCCCCAACCATCTCCGAGGTAAACTCATCACTTGGGCTCATGCATCTCCTGCCATGGATCACCCAAGCATTCATCGTACTCACAACTGCTACAGAACAAGTACTGGTGGAAGAATATGTTGACTGAGAGCATCCATTTCATCTCCTTGTGCACAGTGTGTGCACAAGCCAAGATACCTCAAACACCTCCTGCTGGCAAACTTTGCCCTCTCCCTGTACCTCAGAGACCCTGGCCTCACCTGGCCATCGACTTTATCACTGACCTACCACCATCCCAGGGCAACACTATCATCCTGGTCATCATCAACAGGTTCTCCAAGGCACTGAGACTCATCCCGTTACCTGGCATCCCCACAGCTTTCCAGACCACCGAACTGTCATTCCAGGGTTTCCCATACATAGACCATTGTGTGGCGCAGCGCCACACAATGGATTCCTAGCGCCACACAATCAGACTCGCAATTTTGAAAAAAAAAAAAATTCCGTTGCGTATCGTTCCATTCATTCAGTGCTCTTTCTTCTCGTTCACGCGCGCGCGCACAGAGAGAGAGAGACGGAGAGGTGTGTCCACAGACCTGCCGATGCGCGTCCACAGACCTGCCGATGCGCATATACCCGGACTGCAAGTAGGCTTGTTAGCTAATTAAAAATAACGCAGCCTTCCCGGTTTGCCTTCCGACCCCTTATTTTAAAAGGTAGCCTACGTCGTGCTCGTGATGAGCTTTATCATAGCCTTCTTGGCTTACAGGAAACGGACATCCCTGAGTCAGGCTATAAACCAATTTTGATGCATACAGTAGCAGCTTGACGCGAGGAACCGGCCTTATTGTATTATCCCATTTATCCCGCTTCAGCAATGACTTCCCTTACGGTAGGGCACTTGAGTTTTTTTTTTTTCAGGAAGCCACGCAGAATTAAATGTTCTGATAGGGCATGCAGGCTTTGCAGCAATTAGGGTAATGCTTTTTCATTATTGTTAGTTGCCTTGGTGTTACCTTAAGTGGTTTCTTACATCTAATTATGATATTTTATTTTATTATTATTTTGTTACATTATACTATTTATTTCATTTTAGTATTGGTTGAGGTAAGTGTTGAGTTCAATATATAAAATAAAAACCTCCAGCTTGTTTTTTGCAATTTATTCCTTGAATGTCAACTAAAGAATGATTGAAAGATTGCCACCAAAAAGGCAAAAAACTAAAACCAGAGATGCACCGATTGACCGGCTGCCGATTGGAATCGGCCGATTTTCACGTGATCGGCCATGACCGGCGACCGGCCGGTCAAAATTAAAATATGCCGATTTTCTGCCAATCAAAACTTGTGTATCACAGAGATGAAAGTGGAAATACTCGTAATTCACAACTAAAAAGACTGCAGCTACACTGGCAGCTTGAACATGCTTTCTAGTGCGATTGTGTTGCGCTTGCGCAGAACAGTGTCAGTCCTGCGCGCCTAACGAACTCCGGCACGCGCCCCGTTAACAAAAAAAAAAAATCACTATATTTGGATATCCAAATATAGTGAATTTTTTTTTGTGCCAGATATTGGATGTGAAAAGAAGAAAACGTTTGTGGTTGTGTGAATTTCCCATTACAGGAATTAATACGTTAGCCTATTACCAAACATCTGGTTAGATTTGTACAAAGAGAGAAAGAAAAAAATGTCTTTTTGTTTGTTTTACGACCTTGGTTGCACTTGATTCCATTGGAAATTACTCTACAAATACACATTTGACAAAGATGATAGAATGGCTATGGTATAAGTATGACTGGAAATTATTTTTGTATTTTGATACTGAATGAAGAAATGGGTTGTTCTATAAGGCATAAGTTTTCAGATCTAAATAGGCTTATGAAAGTGTGTTCCATAGCAGTAGGCAAATAATATATGAGGGGCAAGTTGTTTTTGTGCCAGATATTGGATGGGAAAAGAAAAAATGTTTGTGTAAATTTCCTATTTCAGGAATTAATATGTTAATACCAAACATGAAGAAAGATTTTACAAAGAACAATGTCTTTTTGTTTTTCAACCTTTGAGGTGTTAAAAATTTATTACTGAAAATCTGGCAGAATGTTCTATTAAAGAAAAGATAAAAAGAAAAGTCTTTGTGTGTGCTGTGAAGTGGTTTGAAAAAATGAAATTGGAATCGGCCAAAATCGGTATCGGCAGGTCACACTCCATGGGAAATCGGTATCAGCCCAAAAAATTGCAATCGGTGCATCTCTAATCTGAATATTTTAAGAAACACCTTTATTAGCTTTATTGGCGAAGTAGATAAACCATCACTGCATCACTGACACGCACACACACTGGCAGCTGAATTAAATGTTCTGATAGGGCATGCAGGCTTTGCACCAATTAGGGTAATGCTTTTTCATTATTGTTAGTTGCCTTGGTGTTACCTTAAGTGGTTTCTTACATCTAATTATGATATTTTATTATTATTTTGTTGTTACATCATACTATTTATTTCATTTTAGTATTGGTTGAGGTAAGTGTTGAGTTCAATATTTAAAATAAAAACCTCCAGCTTGTTTTTTGCAATTTATTCCTTGAATGTCAACTAAAGAATGATTGAAAGATTGCCACCAAAAAGGCAAAAAACTAAGGTAAAAACTAAACTTTAACTTCAATTTTGGTGAGTAATTTTCATAAATTTAAAAGACAGGTTTTCCACCAACATCAAGCCCAGCAAACTAATGGCCTGCTCTGTAATGTAAAGTTGGGTCGAGGAATGAAACCAGGCAGGGTTCTGGTAAAAATTGTTTTTGCTGTCTTCTCTTAAAGAACTTAAAAGAATTTAGATTTAACTGAATAATCTCAAATGCTTCTTGTAGCTTTAAAATAGTCCCAGCAGGTGACTCTGAAGAAAAATACTGTGTGTTTGAACACCGCCTGCTGTAAACACTTTGCATACACCCCAATGACCGACTCCACCGACCGCCACGACACCACCGTGCACGATTCCCTCATCGGCACAGTAGAGCACCACAAATTGCTACCTGGTCTGTGGGAAACACTGTATTCCAGTATATATTCAGATACTTTGGCATCCCAGAGGACATAGTCAGTGACCGTGGCCCCCAGTTCATCTTTCGTCTATGGGCCAGTTTCATGGAGTGGTTAGGTGTCTCGGTGAGCCTCAAGTCCGGATATCACCCCCAGTCCAACGGCCAGGTAGAGAGGTCCAATCACAGCAGCTGTACCAGTGTCTCCATGACAATGTTTCATTCAAGTCAGATAGTTACTTAAGCAATCATCCAGTCATTTACCAAATTAGATTGGTGTGCAGAAAAACATTCAGACCCTTTTTATTTGAGCTTTTAGCTACATTTTTCATGCAGAAAGAGCAAAAATTGTGTGCTTACAATTATGTAACAGCAAGAAGAGAAAAGTTGATTGGGAAAACCGAGCATTTAAGACTGAGTGGACTGAAAAATGTGTGTTCGTATTCCCTGAGGGAAGCACAAAACCAGTGTACTTAATTTGTAAAAAGATGGTCACCATTGTGAAGCGTGGCAATATGAAACACCATTATGACACCAATCATGCATATTTTAAACAAAATTATCCCCAGACCACAGTGGTATGAACCACAAAACTAAACCAGCTGAAATCATATCAATCTAGAACTAGGATCACACCAGAGGGGAACTGTCAGGGCCTTCTAGGACTTCAGAGAAGGCCCAAACATATCAGCATTTCAAATATTATATTCAATTTCTTTTATTATTTAATTTATTCCATTCTTTCGTAATTTCATTATAATTATTCTCTTCTAATTCTAATTTGGCCTCATTTTCTACCAAATTTGCTTCAGAAATGAAAGTGTTACTGTCCTGAAAACATTAAAATAGACTTATCCAATGAGATTTTTTGTTTGTTGTCTCTAGGCTGAGAAGAGTTTAGAGCTGGCTCACTCATTGGTTAGGACTTCATTGCCAGGACAGAAGGCCATGGCAGTGTATGTTTATGTAAGAAGTGACGAATTAACCAGTCAGATTTTGATTCATAGTAGGAGGGACCAAAAATGTATCGCCCTCGACTTTCTCGAAGGCCAACACGAGCTTAACCATGAGTCAGAGGCATCAGTGCAGCAGTGAAATCACCTTCCAGTTGGTGTAGTGTTCATCAGTAATGTTAGTGAATGCTAATAAAGTGGTTAAGCCAGTGCTATTGAGAGCAAGTAGCACAGGCTAATGACAGAGAAACTAAGGCTGTGTCCAAAATCACTCACTCACTCACTCACTCACTCACTCACTCACTCACTATCTAGGGAATTCTATATAGAAGACTATAATATTAGTGAGTTCACTGGTAAAATGAAAAAACACTTTTGGACACTACTCTGTCACGCTGTTATTTACGTCATTACTGTCGCACAATTAAAACGTGTCAGATCAGTCCACTTTTGGGTTTTCAAAATAATAAATACACACATTTTTGTGATAATTACATATTATACTGGGGCTGCATGGTGGTGTAGTGGTTAGCACTGTCGCCTCACAGTAAGAAGGTCCAGGTTCGAGCCCCGTGTCCGCGTGGGTTTCCTCTGGGTGCTCCGGTTTCCCCCACAGTCCAAAGACATGCAGGTTAGGTTAACTGGTGACTCTAAATTGACCGTAGGTGTGAATGTGAGTGGGAATGGTTGTCTGTGTCTATGTGTCAGCCCTGTGATGACCTGGCGACTTGTCCAGGGTGTACCCCGCCTTTCGCCCATAGTCAGCTGGGATAGGCTCCAGCTTGCCTGCGACCCTGTAGAACAGGATAAAGCGGCTACAGATAATGAGATGAGAGACATATTATACTGAGCATATTTCCCACATTAATGAATACAAATTACTTTGTGTCTGCTGCATCTTTCAGTTCTTTTACATCACTTTCTTCTTTGCTGCTGCCTTTTGTTAAATCAAATGTGAGGCTTTGAATTAATTCCTTGTTCTGCACTGTAACTTTTATTCTTGTATTTTATCTGTCTTATTTGATTTTAGCTTATTTTCTATTCTTTTACTATTTTTTTAATTGTACTTGAATGTCTGTTTATAATGCGCTTCTTCCTCCGTCCATTCACCCCAACACACTTTTTTTTCCTTTCAGCGCAACAGCAATGCATGATGGTATATATTGCTTGGTTAGTGACCATCGGTTGTACACTACTTTTCACAATGCACTATGGGATACTATGAGTCCACTATATAGGGTGTAACAATTCTCACTATACATTCGGACAGCACTACAAAATGGCGAACTCACTATATAGTCCACTATATAATGAGTAGGGAGTGATTTCGGACAAAGGGTAAGATTTCTGTCCCCAGACTCTTCTTCTATGCACATTCTCCACAGTATTTTTCACTGAGACTTACAGTAAGTATTCACTTCCCTGTGTAATTTACTTAGTTACTTTTAAAATCAACAACAGCACCACACACAACAAAGCAACCTGGCAGCCTGCCACTAATCCCTTGCAAAATCCTTTGCTTTTTTGGTGTCTGACTAAGTTTTGGCGGAGCTGAAGTCCCAGCTCTAATAGTAACGGTTCGCCACTGGATAATACAATAGTTAAATCAGCGACATGGCAGGAGCGGCCAATTGAGGCCTCGCTAAGAGTGCCATTGGTCTTGGGTAAACACAAAAAAATCCTTCTCTGATGCAGAAATAATCAAAGATTGTATGGGTGAAGTGATGGATGCCATGCTTGAAGGAAAACAAAAGGATGAAATTATACAGAAAGGAAACCAAATATCCTGTTCAGATTCCACTACAGCAAGACAAAGTGAAAAGGCAAAATTCATTTCACTGGCTGTGGGTGAATCTACAGACAACACAGACAATACACAGATGATAGTCTTTGTTGGATTATTTTTTATGAAGAAAAAGGAGAAATTTTTTTTTGAAGATGTGTTAAGTCTCACAAACTTATATGGGCACACAAGAAAGAAGGACATTTATGAAGGGAAGCCATTACCTAATGGTTAGAGAAGTAGGTTGGGACCAAAATGTTGTTGGTTTGATTCCCTGGACCAGCAGGAATACTGGCTACATTATATGTCACTCTGGATAAAAGCATCTGCTAAATGCCTGTAATGTAATGTAATGAAGTAATAATGCACATGCTGAGTGACAGAGGGATAAACCTGAAGCATGTTGTGTCCATTGCTACTGATGGAGCTCCATCCATGATTGGGAGAGAGAGGGGATTAGTGCCGTGTTTGAAAGCTCACCAACCTGACCTGATAGCATACCACTGCATAATCCACCAGACAGTTTTGTATGCCAGTCTTGGAGAAAGATACTCAGAAGTCATGACAATATGATGAGACTTATGAACTATTTGAAAGCATCGCCTGTGCTACAGCATCGCTTGTGACAGAGGTCAGTGCAACTTTTGATGATTTGCTCCTTCACACCAATGTCTAGTGGCTCAGTAAAGGAACATTTTTGGGCCATTCAGAAAGAGCTGGAAATTTTTCTGTTGCATCAAAAGACTGCAAAAGATAAAGAGTTTGTGGATTTCATGCAGAATGAAAAGAAAATGGAGGTGATTGCACTGCTGACTGATATAAGGTCCCATCTCCATGATCTAAATGTGAAGCTCCAGGGCTGAATCAATACAATGTGTGACCTTAAGACAGCAAGCCATGATTTCCAGAGGAAGCTGGAGGTTTTCAAATGTAATATACAGGAGAGCCTGCTTCACTTCCCAAAGCTTTTGGAACAAAACAAGATCAACTGTGAGCTACTGCTCACTTACATATCCCCCTGCTCTAGCTTATATCAGAATGCAAGCAATCAAAGGAATAGGACACTTATTCTGAATGTTGACTTCAACAAATAAATAACCCTGAAGAAAGTAAGTAAAGAGCAGTGTTCTCCCCAGGGATTTCAAATAGCATCCTGGTAAACTGTCATTTTGAAATAGCATTTAGCTTCTTGAAATAGCGTTAAAATCCACCCTATTGAGGTATTTCACCTGACGTCACAGGGTCACGTGATGCCCCGGTGTCCACCATTTGGAAGGTCAAGCTAGCTAATGTCAACAACATAGTAGCTAGTATGTTACTGTAGCAATGTTTACGTGCAGTCATTTGGATGACTGTTAAAACCTTTCAGTCTCAAGTTTTTCCTTTACTGTATTTACTAGTTTACTGTAATTATGATCCGGCAGCTATTTACACCGGATCCAGTGTAAATAGCTGCCGGAGCGCACTCCAGAACCTCGGCCGGAGCACTCCGGGAGCAAGCCGGAGCGCGCTGCAAGCCGGAGCGCGCTCCGGAACCTCGGCCGGAGCACTCCGGGAGCAAGCCAGAGCGCGCTGCTTAATTTGAGGGGGAGCAAGCCGGATAGCTGCCGGATCATAATTACAGTAAACTAGTAAATACAGTAAAGGAAAAACTTGAGACTGAAAGGTTTTAACAGTCATCCAAATGACTGAACGTAAACATTGCTACAGTAACATACTAGCTACTATGTTGTTGACATTAGCTAGTGCTAACAGCTAGCTGCTAGTACACTGCTACAACACAGACACCGACCCTAATAATACAGTTCTTGGTCATTGCCTGGTAACAGCAAATTTATAACGGGCCATGTCTCAACAGACTAAGAAGTTATTTCAATGACATTTAATAACATTTTGTTTATTCTGAGGACCGAAAGTAAATGAAAATGTGAACAAACCTTAGCTGTAATCAGATGGCGACCACCGGCTCCAGGGACGACCCACTGATGTAGGCATGTTACCCAGCCTGACACACAATATTTGTAGGCATCCAAACTCTTATACGCTTTCAGATCAATACCTGTGTATGGCGATGGGTTTTTAACGACATAGGTATACAGATCATGTGGGCCGAAGTCAGGTAAAGACGAGGGCTTCGTGTACTTCCGTACGTCAGTGAACAATCCTGGTGGAAGCAGGTAAACGTCGTTCTCTAAGCCTGCTAACCTCAATTTTTGCAAATACCTCTCCCTCTGCTCGCCCTGTAAATGCCCTACTTCGCTGGATAGTGAAGGTGTTTTCTGCATCTTGCTCCTTTTTCTTTTATGTTTTTCGTTTGTTGCCTTCCTCGCATTCAAACTGATTCGAGCCGTGACGTCCAAAATGGCAGCCTAACGATGCATCACATGACTTGGTCACGTGGGTGAAAAACCTCAACATGTTTTGTAAATACATTCAGTTGGTAAACAGGAAATCAATGTGCGATAGACCTGAAAATGGTATTCACGGTATAGAACCCCAAGCTGAAGTTTGGTACCAAGTAGCAAGTGGCTATGATTTGTGGTTGCTGAGAAAAAGGGCGTTTCAAACAGATGGAGGGACGGACAGACTGAGGTAAACCAGGATAACCCCCCTCCTTCGGATTCTGCTATGTGTTTACTGGTAATTTACACATGGCTATCTGTGTGCAACAGACATACATTGATTTTCTTATAAAAAAAAAGAGTGCTATTTTCAGGTATAATCAGGTGGGGTTTTTTGTAAATAAATGTTTACTTACTAAGGCTAGCGTGTTGTTGATTGAAACCATGAAGTTTTATTAGACAAATAATGTTACTAAAATAATGTGTATCAAATTGCATACTGCAGACTAAGATTTTAAAATTACATTATTTTCCATGTGTTTTTGTTCAATAGAAATGCCATGGGGTTTTTATTTATTTATTTATTTAACAATGAATTGATTCAAATGCTGTGGGGAAAATTACAAACCCCAAAGCCTCATTGTAGCAGCCCTCGGAAGAAAAGGCAGATGGAGTCTCGAAACGGGTGCATTCACTTTTATTTCGTCGTTCCTTCAGCACCATGAAACTAAAATTTAATAACAAAATATACATCTTTCACAAAGAAGGCTAGTCCAGTAATAAAGATAAAAAAGTCCGTGTACAAACACAATTCCTACACCTTACACCTTCACAATTGACTGACTAGTGGCCTAGTGGTAGCGTGTCCGCCTCTCGATCGTGAGTTCTATTCACGGTCGGGTCATACCAAAGACCATCATAAAAATGGTACCTACTGCCATCTGGCAAGGCACGCTGCAATACAGATGCGCATGGGGAGTTAAACTCTTGTGGTTACCAGAGGACTAGCCCCCCACTGTAACCCTAGCTAGGTGAGAGGCCGAGGGCTATGGAGATCGGCGCCGCCCGATGCGCCACATACAGAGTTGGGCCTGGTTAGTACTTGAGTGGGAGACTGCCTAGGAATACCAGGTACTGTAAGGCGTGGGAAGGACTTTAACTAACTTAACTAACACCTTCACAATTCACATCACCATAATTACACGTTTACCTATAGACCCCTTTCACTGACGTCACCCGAAACCGGAAGTAAACAGACGCTGCGCCATTTTGGAAGACCAACAAACTCATGATAAGGGGATAATAATGGCAGCGGTATGTGAACCCACGAGAATAAAGTGGAGTGGCAAACGACTTAAACAAACAAATCTGAGCTGTTTTATTTTTGATTTATTGGCCCAACAGTAGACTTGAAAGAAACCTGTGTGAGACTTGGCAAAAAACTGTGGATATAATGGATAAGTCTGTGCATGATCTGCGGACACTTTGAGGTAAGCAAACACAAGAAATTCAGATTTAAAACATGCTAAAGTGGCCCCAAGTTGATAAGTGTATGAGGAGCAAGCCTCCCAGACTTCTACAATTTAATAATAATAATAATTTAGGATGGTTTGGGGCTTGCTCGCTGCTGCCAGGTTGGTTGTTGAGTAGCCTGACTGTTTTTTTTTTTTCTTGCGTGTGGTATCATTGTTGACGCGAGGTTGTTTTTTGAACATGCCAATGCAGACATGATTTCCCCTGATGAGTTATGACTTCAGACGCGATGCGTGTGTGGAGGTGTGGAGTCCGCGTGATATGTGCGTAAGATAGGCTTCTCATGTGTTTGGAGATCCGCGCTCCGAGACAAGCGCAAGCACACACACCCCCAAGGGAAAAAAAGGGGCCCCCCGAAAATATCGGCATAGTTCGAACACTGAGTGTAGGCACTGGGTGTAAACAACAAATAGTTTACAATGTCTGGATAGCAAACAGATGGCAGAATTGGTGTCCGGTCCTCCTTATGTTTCCATTCTCTCTTGCCCTGAGTCTTATCATATGGGTCAAACCCATCAATCACAGCGAGTTTCTCCACATACTGTGCCCTTTCTGCAGCTGGTAATGTACTCACATAACCAGAATTATCAGCCATCGTGTCACTTTACTCTCGCTCGTACTTTGTTTTATATTGTGAGTGCATGTACTTGGTCTTCCAATATGGCGCCTAACAAAATCTCGCGGCACGGTGACGTCATGTGAAAGGGGTCTATAAGCACAGCCTACATACATTACAAAACATTCATAGTCACATGTCCTCAACAACAACACTCACGGTTCACACTAGGGCTGGGTATCACCAGATACCTCACGATACGATACTATGGTGATATTTTGCCCACGATAACGATAATATCACGGTACATTGATTCAGCGATAATCGATATATTGCAAGAAATTTCAACCACATCACGATATCTGTGTCACTGAAGAAAATCAGAATTTATTGACCACTGTAAAATTACATTTCACATACATAACTACACACTCTTGCCAGACATATATTTGTCTCTATTCCACTGCTGGCAAAACCAAGAGTTGCTTCACTACAACATACAGAAAATTCCCATTCCTGTGCTAGTATTATCAACTTTTCTGTAAGCATGGACACATCAGTACTGCTTAACAAGCAGAATCAAATTGTTTTATGAAAACTTAAAACTTGCACTGCAGACTGCACATACATTTCAGTGCTAACACTAATATCAATTTGTTCTTTGTAAACTTGAGAACATATACCTGAGAACATTTAACTTGTGCTTAGTACTTGTGTAAAGTTTAATCCAAACCTGTACTGTGAGCACACATTTCAAAACTGCATGTTCTTCTTCAGGAAGAGCAACTGGTCAGCATGCTCAGAGGTGAGACAGCTCCTCTGAGAGCTGATTATGTCACCTGCAGTAGAAATTGAATATCTAATTGGAGCGAAACAGGTTTTGCAAAGTGCGTACTCTTTGTCCATCTCACTTTTTTTTTTCTCCTTTCCTTTGGAATCCAAAGTGCCTCCAAACATCTGCCTTAAAGTTCGGCGGCGTCTCTAGGTTTACGTTAACAGCCATGCTTGCTTGTTTTTTTTCCTCACTGCAACCACCGGGAAAAAAAAGAGAAGACGAAGAGTGCCTTGCAGTGAGGTAGCGGCACAGCGACACCTTGCGGAGCAGAGGTGCGGAAGTCGTACTGGATTTACAACCCGTCTGAAACATGATTTATTATTTGAAAAAATATCGATATTCAAATTTTGAGTATCGATATTGAATCAGAAGACAAAGTATCGCGATATATCGCCGTATCGATATTTTTGCCCACCCCAGTTCACACATTTCACTAATTATCTTGACAACAAAAAAAACAGACATTGCATACCTCGCTCCACTTTCCAAGGGTGCAAACTAGCAGTTCATTCGGCAATCCATTGACACTCCGTGTTGCCACTTGTAAACACTTCAACTCAGAATTCCAACTTTGTCAAGACATTAAAAAAAGGCTTCTAAAACTTAGACAAAAGGTGGATTCACACCATGTGTGTGTGCTGTGCTGTATGTTCAAGTCAGACCAAAAACGCCAATATGCTTTTATAGATGTCTTGTCTACCATATTGGAGCTGTTATCTGCGCATGCATTCAGTTATGCACCTCAATCCTGCAAAGCCTGACATGAAAAATAAATTTAATTGGTCCCAGTGTGTAGTAAATATATCTAATATTTTAAATCATTTTTTGCATACTTCATGTACTGTATGTATTATACCATGATTCATGAGTGTCACACACACCATTTCTGTGTGCTGTGCTGTATGTTCAAGTCAGACCAAAAATGCCAATATGCTTTTATAGATGTCTACCATATTGGAGCTGTTATCTGCGCATGCGCATCATCACCAAAAAAATTTCAAAATAAAAGTAGCAAAATATAAGCGGTCACTTACACTCATGAATCATGGTATAATACATACAGTACATGAAGTATGCAAAAAATGATTTAAAATATTAGATATATTTACTACACACTGGGACCCAGCGCCGGCGATTGCTATAGGCGACCTAGGCAATTGCCTAGAGCGCAAAGTGTGCCCAGGGGCGCCAAGGGCGACCAAAACCCCACCAAAAAGGAGGGATGGAGTTATTGAATGGAGATGTTACCAAGTGCATCAGTGGTGTACAGTGTTTTCAACCACTGTGCTGCGGAACTCTAGTACCGCGGAACACTAGTGTGCCGTGAGAGATCACCAAGTGTACCGTGGAAAATTATAGAATGACTGTATATTGTAAATATTGGCAACAGCGTTTTAGTTTCAGTCAACATTTTCTATTGGTGATGTGCCTTGAGATTTTTTCATTGAAAAAAGTGTGCCCTGGCTCAAAAAGGTTGAAAACCTTTTTTACAACGCCTCTGATGCGGCTGGGGATGTAGAAATACGCGCTCCTTACCTCTGCTGTTACACTACCTGTGACAGTAGCTTCTGCTGAAAGAAGCTTTTCAAAATTAAAACTGCTGAAGACATACTTAAGGTCAACAATGAGTCAAGAACGTCTGAATGGGCTTGCTCTGATGAGCATCAACCAAGAGATCTCAAGAGAAATATCATTTGATGATATCAAGGAATTTGCCATTAGGAAGACCAGACGAGTCCCATTGTAATGTTACTTCAATAACAAAGTACCCATAATAGCACTTTTGTTTGAAAATACAGCCCATTGATGTCCTAAAAGGGTGCTTAAGTTTGCACAATTTAGAATTGTAGAATTTTTTATTCATTTAATTTGTTAATTCTTCAGAGACGACTTAACTTTTAATAGCAAAAAAGAAACTAAAAATAATTTCTTGTTTATTGTCCATGCACTACACTTTGAACAGGGTGCGGAAGAGTTTTTGCCCATTATATGGAGATATGTATTGAATTTGTGTGGTCATTTTACTTTGTGACACTTTATGTGAATAATGATAACAATAATAACAATAATGAAAAAGATAAAAATGACTTCTTGTTTATTGTCCATGCACCGTACATTGTTTAATAGTAATAGAATAGAGTGATTAGATTAAAGTGTTATTTAGATGTTATTAGAGGGTTTTTTTTTTCTTGGGGGGGGGGGGGGGGGGGTGCCAAAACTCAATCTCGCCTAGACCTAGAGCCGGCCCTGCTGGGACCAATTAAATTTATTTTTCATGTCAGGCTTTGCAGGATTGAGGTGCATAACTGAATTATAAGCCAATAACTGAAAGGGTTAATTATTAATATTTCTAAGAGTTAAAGCCCATCTACAACGTTGTATGGTAATGGAAAGTATTATAGACCAAAAAAAAAAAAAAGGCCAAATGGAAATTAGTCAGATTTAAGCATTTTCTAACCTGGGTTAAAAAAAATTCCAATTGGAACCAATTCTTGTGCAGAGTTTTAATTTTGGACCCAGCCACCATCATGCAGTCTCATCATGGTGAACTGTATTCAGCCACCGTTGGACAAGTTCATTGCTGTCTCTCCACAGTGATATGATGGCTAGATAAAGTGCAAAGTGTAGGCCTGCAGACCAATACTCACTTAATATGAGTGAGTAATAACATTCAACATGAAGCCAAGCATTAGATAGAGCATGAGTATGTCTGACTTGCATCAGACAGTTTCACCTAACTCAAAACAGTGACTGAAAAATCCATCTGGCAGAAGAAGTCCACAGGTGTCCATAAATAGACAGTCACATTTTTCACAATGAGATTGCATGAGAGAGGACGTCTGTAGCAGTCCAGCTGAGCGATGTTTAAAATATCTTGATGACCAAGGTTAATTGGTTTTCCCAGCCTTTGAAGGGCTCTGACTGACATGCGCATAATTGTTTTGTTTTTCGTTAAGCGAAGAGAGCAATGGATTTAATCAAGGCATTAAACAGCTACAGCAGTTAAAGGCACCCTCTCACCGCTGTTGATTTATTTTCTCTCCCAAGGGTCAACTGTCCACTGTACCCCATCAAAGGAAGGACTAATTGTATTTTGCAGTAATTGGTTTTTCTCACTAATAATCAATTAGAGTACTTAGACGTGAGGTGAAATTGGCTTCTACCCATCCACAAAATCTATCCCACTTAACTATCACAAAATCTGCGTAAGTAAAGTGTTTTGCCAGCTCTGCACATTAATGACTCATTTCGGGTGTTTTTACAATTGATTTTTTTTTTTTCTGTATCTGAAAGAAGGAGACAAGTGCTCCTGTATGAGGACATGCCAGACATTTACACATTCTTACATTAACAAGAACAAGAGAAGGAAGTATCTAAACTTTTGCACACAGTAAAGCTGACAAGCAGAACTGAACCATGGTTTGGAAGGATTTCTTCAGTTATAAATGTATGATGATGATGATGCCCTTCGCCTCGAATCAATCCAGGGTACAGACTCAAGTGTTGAAATCCAGTGTTAAAGGTCCCATGGCATGAAATTTTCACTTTCTGAGGTTTTTTAACGTTAAAATGAGTTCCTCTGACCTTCTTAAGTCACCCCAGTGGCTAGAAATTTCATAATGTGTAAACCAAACTATGCCCAACATTTGAGAATGGCGCGTCAAAACGGCGCGTTGATAAGCTCTTCTCTTTACTACGTCAGCAAGGGAGATGATCCCCACGCCCCCTCCCCCCCTCTGGATTCCCACCCACTGTATGGATTGCCCCGCCCGATTGTAGTGAGGAGACCATAGAGGACACAACAACATGGCATCACCTAAGCGAGCGAAACATGGAAATTGCGCTGTACATGGACATGATAACACAGAAAAGAGTCTGTTTTTACTGCCGACGGGAGAGCCCCTGAAGACGCAGTGGCTTAATTTTATTTACTTCAATAATACGCCGTCGAGTCTACCTAAGACGGTGTATGTTTGTCGGAAGCATTTTCCTGAGGAATGTTTCCACAACTTGGGACAGTACAGGGCAGGTTTTGCACATCAACTGTCACTGAAGCCTGGGTCCGTACCAAGCATCCCTGCCACATCAGCCACAAACACCGAACAAGTAAGTGTATAACTGGTCGTTTTGCCGTGTTTTAAAATCGGTGCGTTAGCCTAGCAATGGCTACATTAGCTGTGCAGCTAACCGCTTCCTGCAGTTAGCCAGTTACTCTGCGCTACAAAACCAAAAAGCATGCAGCATGCTCTGTTAAACTGAGTTTAGTCTGGAAATTGACTGTAACTTATGAGCTTATGTTTGACTATTGCTCTGCAATGCATGTCTTCTGTTGGATAAGCGGTATGTTGCTGTAGTTGCTGCTTCTATCCTCTTTGGTTATGGAGTGCGTGTTCAAGCCTAGGGTATTATACGTTCGAACACTCTCACTCTCTGTTCTCTGTGTCACGTTGAGTTTACGAAAGGAGTCCGAGGGAGAACGGGGTTTTGTCTTAGCAGCGTGGCTACAGGCGCTGATAGCAGCGAGTATGTGTGCGCGCAGCTTGGTCAAGCCCCTCCCCCCATGACCCACCCCCACCCTCTACCCTTCCCCGCCTCCTGCTTCTCATTAGCAAAACGACGCACTGGGAAAAGCGCTGAAATGGGGCTTTCTCCCAGGAGGCTATATTTACGTGCCGAGGGTTAATTTTGAGAAAGGCTGCGGATATAACATCCGGAAGCCTCCACGAGCCCGTTTAAAGCATCAACAAACCACCATGCCATGGGACCTTTAAAATGTCCTTTGTTTCACTTATTTTAAGTACCAGTACTTCAATAGAAAAGAGATAATATACTTGGTTTGCTGTTCATATACACTCACTGGCCACTTTATTAGTAACACCCATCCACCTGCTGTCTGTTTTATGTAGTTCTCTAATCAGTCAATCCCTTGACAGCAGCACAATGCATCAAATCATGCAGATACAAATCAAGAGCTTCAGTTAATGTTCACTTCATACATCAGAATGGGAAAAATTGTGGTCTCAAAGTGTGACTTTCTTTCACTGTGGCATGGGTGTTGGTTTGAGCCAGATGGACTGGTTTGAGTATTTCAGAAACTGCTGATCTCCTGGGGTTTTCACACACACCAGTCTCTAGAGTTTACACAGAATGGTGCAAAAAACAAACAAACAAAAAAAACCCACTGAATTGAGTAAGCAACAGTTCTGTGGCTGGAAACAAACGCCTTGTTGATAAGAGAGGTCAGAGGAAAATGGCCAGACTGGTTTGAGCTTTTTTGCCAAGAAGGACATAGTAACTCATATAATCACTCTTTACAACCGTGGTGAGCAGAAAAGCATCTCAGCATGCAACAGCAGAAGACCGTGTTGGGTTCCACTCCTGCAGCCAAGAACAGGAATCTTAGGATCAAGAACAAGTTCCTATTAAAGTGACCGGTGAGTTTGTGTGTGTGAAAGATGTAGCATTAACTTTTTCAGCAGTTTGTGTTACAGTAGTTCTTCTGTGGGATTGGACCATATGGGCGAGCCTCCGTGCCCCATACGAATCAGTGAGGCTTCGACACCCATGACCTTGTTGCTGGTTCACTGATTGTCCTTCCTTGGAGCACTTTTGGTAGGTACTAACTACTGCATACTGGGAACACCCCACAAGATGTGCCATTTTGGAAATGCTCAGACCCAGTGTTATGATTGTGGTGTTTGCTTTTGTTTGTGTTTTTCCCCAGGTACTACCTTTCCTTTTTCTACCAGTGAGATGGTTGATTGAGCACATCAGTACTCAATTGATCCTCATCAGGGCCTGGTGGATAAAAGATGAGCAGGAGTGCACATCCAGTGCCAGTGGGCAGCATTTAGGTGGGGTTTACATTAGACCGTATCAGCGGATCATCAGATTAACGTTTTTAAAACGATTAGCGTGCACACAGCAACGCCAATACACAGATACGCTCGACTCCGCAGGCATCCTGCGCTCCAAATCACTCCGCCCTGAACAGTGAGTGCCCTCTGGAGGGTGCGCACTCCGGCCCTGCGCAGCTCACAGAGCGCGCGAGTGAAGTGCACGAGCAGTGATTCGGGACTGAGCCACTGTGTGTGTGATATCAGTGCATATCGGTCATGCGCGTCACTTACCACTTGCAAGTGGAAGGATGGCAAGCCTAAAGACAATCATAACTACACAATGGGCAGTATTTGCATCAGTATTTGCAGTATTTTCATACTTTTATACTCTTTAATGAAAGGTGATACAAGGCGGAAGTCCGCGCCGTTTTTCAGCAGTCGTGTCACATGACCAACGCCAGCGAATCAGGAAGGTGGATGTCACAGTGACGTTGTCCAATGACGACGCCAGCTAGAGCTCAGCACAGCGTATTCTCAATGTTTACACAGCACCGGACCAGACACGATCTGGATTGAATACGTGGACCCTGGCGGATTCCCGTTTCCCGGCGTTTCCAGGCGTTTTAATGTAAACGGACAGTGCATCCGCGAAGAAAACGAGACAGATACGGTCTAATGTAAACTTGGCCTTAGTTTGTGTGTGTGTTGTGCAACATTTGAGTGGTGTACCGGAGTCGTACTTTACTCTCCATAATAGGGAGGGTGTTTACCTGTGATGGTGTTTGCATGCTTTCACAGTGAATTTCTTGTGGAGATGTTTGTGTAGTCTGTTTTCTTGGTGATCGGATTTTAGAACTTTTATTCTGAAAATAAATGTCAATTTTATTCATATACTTCCGCTTCCTCTCCTCCTTTTTCTCTCGGGGCTAATTTTACTATGTTGCTGTCTTAATCCCCTGGATTTATTCTTTCGGGTTGTAACACCCAGTCATCTAGCCATCACAGTTTGGCCCTTGTCAAAGTCACTCAGATCCTTACGCTTGCCCATTTTTCCTGCTTCCAACACATCAACTTCAAGAACTGACTGTTCTCTTGATGCCGAATATATCCCACCCCTTGACAGGTGCTATTGTAATGAGATAATCAACATTATTCACTTCTTCACCTGTCAGTGGTGTTAATGTTATGACTGATCGGTGTGTGTGTGTATTTAACAGTTATTCCATGAAATCGAGTCATACATGAGCTGATAGCCAATGAGGTGCATAGGGCTGAGTTGTCTATAAGCCATGTATGGCAAGATTGAGTGGAATAAGTGTTTCATTCTATCCACATTCACTGGATTTTGAGACACAGAGCATTTTTGTTTTTATTTTTTGCAAATTTGATGAATAAAAACTTTATACAAAATGTCTGACAAAATCATTTCCGCTTAGAATGTAAACAAACCGGCAAAATGACAGGAGCAATTTGTGAAAAATGCTATAATAATAATAATTCTTGAAAAATAATTTTAAAAAGATATGTTCTTACCATCAAATACTTTCATTCCATAATTTGTTGCTTTTTTTGTATTTTTTTTGCATTTGGTTTTTGAGTCAAGTTTTTATTTCATCCTTGGTTGGTTTAGCAACACGCTCCGCTATTTTCTTCTTTTTTGGCGGTTGGCAAACTAACTTAATGGTTCAGTAATGCCACTGACTGGGCTGGAGTGTGGAACAGGCGATATGGGGGGGGGGGGGGACATATTATTTTACTTAACCATTTCTGTTTCTTTTAAATACTTGATACAGTTAGGTCCATAAATATTTGGACAGAGACAACATTTTTCTAATTTTGGTTCTGTACATTACCACAATGAATTTTGAACAAAACAATTCAGATGCAGTTGAAGTTCAGACTTTCAGCTTTAATTCAGGGGGTTGAACAAAATGATTGCATAAAAATGTGAGCAACTAAAGCATTTTTTTTAAAACACAATCCCTTCATTTCAGGGGCTCAAAAGTAATTGGACAAATTAAATAATTGTAAATAAAATGTTCATTTCTAGGGGCGGCACGGTGGTGTAGTGGTTAGCGCTGTCGCCTCACAGCAAGAAGGTCCGGGTTCGAGCCCCGTGGTTGGCGAAGGCCTTTCTGTGCGGAGTTTGCATGTTCTCCCCGTGTCCGCGTGGGTTTCCTCCGAGTGCTCCGGTTTCCCCCACAGTCCAAAGACATGCAGGTTAGGTTAACTGGTGACTCTAAATTGACCGTAGGTGTGAATGTGAGTGTGAATGGTTGTCTGTGTCTATGTGTCAGCCCTGTGATGACCTGGCGACTTGTCTAGGGTGTACCCCGCCTTTCGCCCGTAGTCAGCTGGGATAGGCTCCAGCTTGCCTGCGACCCTGTAGAACAGGATAAAGCGGCTAGAGATAATGAGATGAGATGAGATGTTCATTTCTAATACTTGGTTGAAAACCCTTTGTTGGCAATGACTGCCTGAAGTCTTGAACTCATGGACATCACCAGACGCTGTGTTTCCTCCTTTTTAATGCTCTGCCAGGCCTTTACTGCAGCGGTTTTCAGTTGCTGTTTGTTTGTGGGCCTTTCTGTCTGAAGTTTAGTCTTTAACAAGTGAAATGCATGCTCAATTGGGTTGAGATCAGGTGACTGACTTGGCCATTCAAGAATATTCCACTTCTTTGCTTTAATAAACCCCTGGGTTGCTTTGGCTTTATGTTTTGGGCCATTGTCCATCTGTATTATGAAACGCCGACCAATCAGTTTGGCTGGATTTGAGCACACAGTATGTCTCTGAATACCTCAGAATTCATCCAGCTGCTTCTGTCCTGTGTCACATCATCAATAAACACTAGTGACCCAGTGCCACTGGCAGCCATGCATGCCCAAGCCATCACACTGCCTCCGCCGAGTTTTACAGATGATATGGTATGCTTTGGATCATGAGCTGTACCACGCCTTACTTTTTTCTTTCCATCATTCTGGTAGCGGTTGATCTTGGTTTCATCTGTCCAAAGAATGTTCTTCCAGAACTGTGCTGGCTTTTTTTAAGATGTTTTTTAGCAAAGTCCAATCTAGCCTTTTTATTCTTGAGGCTTATGAGTGGCTTGCACCGTGCAGTGAACCCTCTGTATTTACTTTCATGCAGTCTTCTCTTTATGGTAGATTTGGATATTGATACGTCTACCTCCTGGAGAGTGTTGTTCACTTGGTTGGCTGTTGTGAAGGGATTTCTCTTCACCATGGAAATTATTCTGCGATCATCCACCACTGTTGTCTTCTGTGGGTGTCCAGGTCTTTTTGCATTGATGAGTTAACCAGTGCTTTCTTTTTCTTTCTTTCTCTTTCTTTCTTTCTTTCTTTCTTTCTTTCTTTCTTTCTCAGGATGTACCAAACTGTAGATTTTGCCACTCCTAATATTGTAGCAATTTCTCGGATGGGTTTTTTCTGTTTTCGCAGCTTAAGGATGGCTTGTTTCACCTGCATGGAAAGCTCCTCTGACCGCATGTTTTCTTCACAGCAAAATCTTCCAAATGCAAGCACCACACTTCAAATCAACTCCAGGCCTTTTATCTGCTTAATTGAGAATGACATAATGAAGGAATTTCCCACACCTGCCCATGAAATAGCCTTTGAGTCAATTGTCCAATTACTTTTGGTCCCTTTAAAAACAGGGTGGCACATGTTAAGGAGCTGAAACTCCTAAACCCCTCATCCAATTTGAATGTGGATACCCTCAAATGAAAGCTGAAAGTCTGGACTTTATGTCCATGTCCATTATATAACTATAACTTGAATATGTTTCAGTAAACAGGTAAAAAAACAAAACTTGTGTCAGTATCCAAATATATATGGACCTAACTGTATCTGCCTTGATGCGCTCCGCCAATTTGTTTATCTCTACTCACGGTATATGAGCTGATATCCTAGCAGTGGAGTAGCCAATCAGAGGGCGCGATTGCTCATATCCTGTGAATGTGGATAGAATATATATTTATCTTTGTGTCTATCACATTGTATGGAGATGATGATCATCATAATGATGATGATGATAATGATGATGCATTACTACCTTTTCTTCTTATTCTCACTACATCTGCATCCAGGGTTCAGGAGTGGATTGACCACATATCTTTGACTAAAATTGATTAAAACCACCTCTATGTGTGCACACAGACAAATGTTGGATTTTGAGTTCAGATCTTTTTTTTTTTCCCCTCAAGAACTGAATTAAATTTTGTCCAGGCTATAATTTGATCTTTGAACTCCATTTGCTCTTGTGCCTGATTATCTGCAGACTGGTATGAGACTGTAATAGTGATAGTGTTGAGCAATATATATATATATATATATATATATATATATATATATATATATATATATATATACACACACACACAGTATATACAACCCCGATTCCCAAAAAGTTGGGACAAAGTACAAATTGTAAATAAAAACGGAATGCAATAATTTACAAATCTCAAAAACTGATATTGTATTCACAATAGAACATAGACAACATATCAAATGTCGAAAGTGAGACATTTTGAAATTTCACGCCAAATATTGGCTCATTTGAAATTTCATGACAGCACCACATCTCAAAAAAGTTGGGACAGGGGCAATAAGAGGCTGGAAAAATTAAAGGTACAAAAAAGGAACAGCTGGAGGACCAAATTGCAACTCATTAGGTCAATTGGCAATAGGTCATTAACATGACTGGGTATAAAAAGAGCATCTTGGAGTGGCAGCGGCTCTCAGAAGTAAAGATGGGAAGAGGATCACCAATCCCCCTAATTCTGCGCCGACAAATAGTGGAGCAATATCAGAAAGGAGTTCGACAGTGTAAAATTGCAAAGAGTTTGAACATATCATCATCTACAGTGCATAATATCATCAAAAGATTCAGAGAATCTGGAAGAATCTCTGCGCGTAAGGGTCAAGGCCGGAAAACCATACTGGGTGCCCGTGACCTTTGGGCCCTTAGACGGCACTGCATCACATACAAGCATGCTTCTGTATTGGAAATCACAAAATGGGCTGGCTCAGGAATATTTCCAGAGAACATTATCTGTGAACACAATTCACCGTGCCATCCGCCGTTGCCAGCTAAAACTCTATAGTTCAAAGAAGAAGCTGTATCTAACCATGATCCAGAAGCGCAGACATCTTCTCTGGGCCAAGGCTCATTTAAAATGGACTGTGGCAAAGTGGAAAACTGTTCTGTGGTCAGACGAATCAAAATTTGAAGTTCTTTATGGAAATCAGGGACACCGTGCCATTCGGATTAAAGAGGAGAAGGACGACCCAAGTTATTATCAGCGCTCAGTTCAGAAGCCTGCATCTCTGATGGTATGGGGTTGCATTAGTGCGTGTGGCATGGGCAGCTTACACATCTGGAAAGACACCATCAATGCTGAAAGGTATATCCAGGTTCTAGAGCAACATATGCTCCCATCCAGATGACGTCTCTTTCAGGGAAGACCTTGCATTTTCCAACATGACAATGCCAAACCATATACTGCATCAATTACAGCATCATGGCTGCGTAGAAGAAGGGTCCGGGTACTGAACTGGTCATCCTGTAGTCCAGATTTTTCACCCATAGAAAATATTTGGCGCATCATAAAATGGAAGATACGACAAAAAAGACCTAAGACAGTTGAGCAACTAGAATCCTACATTAGACAAGAATGGGTTAACATTTCTATCCCTAAACTTGAGCAACTTGTCTCCTCAGTCCCCAGACGTTTACAGACTGTTGTAAAGAGAAAAGGGGATGTCTCACAGTGGTAAACATGGCCTTGTCCCAACTTTTTTGAGATGTGTTGTTGTCATGAAATTTAAAATCACCTAATTTTTCTCTTTAAATGATACATTTTCTCAGTTTAAACATTTGATATGTCATCTATGTTCTATTCTGAATAAAATATGGAATTTTGAAACTTCCACATCATTGCATTCCGTTTTTATTTACAATTTGTACTTTGTCCCAACTTTTTTGGAATCGGGGTTGTGTGTATATATATGTGTGTGTGTGTGTTTTATATATATATATATATATATATATATATATATATATATATATATATATATATATACACACACACACACTGTGTGTGTTATATATATATATATATATATATATATATATATATATATATATATATATATATATATATATATAAAAGAGAGAGAGAGCTTTTTAAAAAGCAAATGTGATGCTCATGGTTCTTGATTGATTTCTGAGACAAATAAACACTTCTATGTAACAAGAACCATGCCTTGTTCAATAGAAGGCATGATTGTAAAGTGAACCTAAGTGTCATGATGCATGGATTTGGATTCCTGAGCCTTTCTCAAGCACTCTGGTTTGGGCTTAATTGAGTTTAAGTTCAGCCGATAATTCAATTTCGTGACTCATTTTGTTCTTGCTGTTTTCTTTTACCTAAGCTTTGAGCTCATAAGAGGGAAAAAATCCTTCAGCATGGTGCTTGTGTGTGCTTTTAGACCCTGCTTGCCTGTTTTCTGCTCAGGTGCTGTAAAAGCATGCACTGAACTTTCCATCGTAACGAGAACCTTGCCTTGTTCAACAGAAGGCATGATTTCAAAGTGCACCCAAATGTCGTGACAGGCTCCCAGATCAAATCTGAGCTGTACCTCCTGAGTAATTTGGCATTGTCTGTAGGCTGCCTGCTTCAGCAGATGGCCAAGCAGAGGCTGTTTCATTACCACCACATCCTCAGGGCTCTCAATCAATGCTGCCTCTCTTTTTTGTCACTGCTTACGTCTGTCATCACCAGGAGAGAGTAATTCCAGTTAGCTCCCTCAGTTTTCACTCCACGATTGCCTTCTGTGAACCAGGGAATCATCACATTGTCTTATCCTGAATGTGATGGTTCTGTTCATTAACCAGAGTTAAATATTGGCTTTTTTGCTTTGAATTTAGATCAAGAATATTTATACATACAGTCAGCTCCAAAAGTCTGAAAACACAATTGAAAATGCCTCTAATTTGCAGTCTTTTCTAATTCAATACAAGAGTTTTCATTACAAATTATATTACTGACAACAACTTGAAAGAAAAGTAGACTCTATGAAATATTTACATGAGTTTCAGAGTTTTTTTTTTCTTTTTCTTTATTTAGTATTTAGTACATCCCCTTTTTACTTTAATGACAGTGTTCACTTGAGCTGCCATGGACTCCACAGGTTTATGTAAAACCTTGCAATCAATTTTAGATCAAATCCAGGAGAGTGGCATCTGATCACGTGCTTCAGTAGAAGAGATTAGACATGAGGAAAATCTGACCTTTTGTAAAAAGTAGTTAATATGGCCAGTATCACAAACTTCCTTAAGTTTAATAGCAACCTAGA
Source organism: Neoarius graeffei (assembly GCF_027579695.1). Taxonomy (NCBI): domain Eukaryota; kingdom Metazoa; phylum Chordata; class Actinopteri; order Siluriformes; family Ariidae; genus Neoarius; species Neoarius graeffei. Next base: position 60,652,252 of record NC_083583.1, read on the forward strand.
AATAGTACTGAATCTTTTTTTTTTTTAAGATATTTTTTGGGCTTTTTTCACCTTTATTGGATAGGACAGTGTAGAGACAGGAAACGAGCGGGAGAGAGAGACGGGGAGGGATCGGGAAACGACCCCGGGCCGGAACCGAACCCGGGCCCCCGGATTCACGGCACGGCGCCCCATCCACCCGAGCCACGACGCCCCCAGTACTGAATCTTGAACATTAAATATTAGTTATTAAACATTTACATTCTTTCTTTGAAATATTTCAAAATTCTAAAACCTTCTGTTTATTTCCAATGATGATGATAATAATGAAACAGATGTTCAATTTGATCTCAAACTGTGTTTCCATTAACCAACTTAATGTGCAATTTGAAACTGTGAACTAAAAAAGGAGTAATGGAAGCATCCATTCATCCATCCATTATCCGTAACTGCTTATCCTGTGCAGGGTCGCGGGCAAGCTGGAGCCAATCCCAGCTGACTATGGGCGAGAGGCAGGGTACACCCTGGACAAGTTGCCAGGTCCTCACAGGGCTGACACATAGAGACAAACTATTCACACTCACACCTACTGTACGGTCAATTTAGAGCCACCAATTAGCCTAACCTGCATGTCTTTGGACTGTGGGGGAAACCAGGGCACCCGGAGGAAACCCACACAGACACGGGGAGAACATGCAAACTCCACGCAGAAAGGCCCCCATTGGCCACTGGGCTCGAACCCAGAACCTTCTTGCCTTGAGACAATAGTGCTAACCACTACACCACTGTGCCACCCTAAAACAATATTTCACAAAATTGAAATAAGAACATTTTTCAAACGTGACGCAAGATGAAGAGCAAATGGAAACACTACCTTTCTGAAGAAGTGTGCTCCAGTAAGAACTATTGTGAGAGGAGAAAATCCAGCTTGAATTGCATGACATCATTCAGTTGAAACATAAACCATTCAGAATTGTTTTGTCATTTCTATCTTGCACAACACTGCAATGGAAACCTGGCCTCAGAGTTTTGGACCCCACTATACATCTCCGAAAAAATCTTATACTTTACTTTCTCATGCTGTCGAATAACACACTTTGTTTTTTTTTCTCCCCCCACTCTGTCTGTCCCTCTGAGTTACAATGGTGCTTGAAAGTTTGTGAACCCTTTAGAATTTTCTATATTTCTGCATAAATATGACCTAAAACAACATCAGATTTTCACACAAGTCCTAAAAGTAGATAAAGAGAACCCAGTTAAACAAATGAGACAACAATATTATACTTGGCCATCTATTTATTGAGGAAAATGATCCAATATTACATATCTGTGAGTGGCAAAAGTATGTGAACCTTTGCTTTCAGTATCTGGTGTGACTCCCTTGTGCAGCAATAACTGCAACTAAATGTTTCCGGTAACTGTTGATCAGTCCTGCACACCGGCTTGGAGGAATTTTAGCCCATTCCTCTGTACAGAACAGCTTCAACTCTGGGATGTTGGTGGGTTTCCTCACATAAACTGCTTGCTTCAGGTCCTTCCACAACATTTCAATTGGATTAAGGTCAGGACTTTGATTTGGCCTTTCCAAAACATTAACTTTATTTTCCTTTAACCATTCTTTGGTAGAACGACTTGTGTATTTAGGGTCGTTGCTTTGCTGCATGACCCACCTTCTCTTGAGATTCAGTTCATGGACAGATGTCCTGATATTTTCCTTTAAAATTCGATGGTATAATTCAGCATTCATTGTTCCATCAATGATGGCAAGCCGTCCTGGCCCAGATGCAGCAAAACAGACCCAAACCATGATACTACCACCACCATGTTTCACAGATGGGATAAGGTTCTTATGCTGGAATGCAGTGCTTTCCTTTCTCCAAACATAACGCTTCTCATTTAAACTAAAAAGTTCTATTTTGTTCTCATCTGTCCACAAAACATTTTTCCAATAGCCTTCTGGCTTGTCCACATGATCTTTAGCAAACTGCAGATGAGCAGCAATGTTCTTTTTGTAGAGCAGTGGCTTTCCCCTTGCAACCCTGCCATGCACACCATTGCTGTTCAGTGTTCTCCTGATGGTGGACTCATGAACATTAACCAATGTGAGAGAGGCCTTCAGTTGCTTAGAAGTTACCCTGGGGTCCTTTGTGACCTCGCCAACTATTACACGCCTTGCTCTTGGAGTGATCTTTGTTGGTCAACCACTCCCAGGGAAGGTAACAATGGTCTTGAATTTCCTCCATTTGTACACAATCTGTCTGACTGTGGATTGGTGGAGGCCAAACTCTTTAGAGATGTTTTTTTTTGCCACTCACAGATATGTAATATTGGATCATTTTCTTCAATAAATAGATGACCAAGTATACTATTTTTGTCTCATTTGTTTAACTGTGTTCTCTTTATCTACTTTTAGGACTTGTGTGAAAATCTGATGATGTTTTAGGTCATATTTATGCAGAAATATAGAAAATTCTAAAGGGTTCACAAACTTTCAAGTGCCACTGTACATATCGATCCTGAGATTGAGATACTGAGCTCTTCTGCTCCTCGGACCTGCCTGATCCATCCTGATGCCCTACTTCTGGCTGGAGTCTCATCACATTGCCCCTGTGGAGAATGACCCCATATGGACAGTCAAAAGTCACACTTGGAAGATACTCTGGACACTTACAGTATTACATTTATGTCCGAGGACTACAGTTAACTTGCTAACTTTAGGACTGCAGTTGTCATGAACAGTTTTGCACTCAAATTTCTATCAATGAACAGTTTATAACTTCAACAAAACAGACTTCATGTTAAAACTATAATGAATATCCTTGTTACACAGTTATACTTTGTGACTATATAGGACACAGTTATAGAAACAAGTTATTTATCATCACGTTGTCTGTTATCACCCAGATGAGGATGGGTTCCCTTTTGAGTCTGGTTCCTCTCATGTCATCTGAGGGAGTTTTTCCTTGCCACCGCTGCCACAGGCTTGCTCATTGGGGATAAATTAGGGATAAAATTAGCTCATGTTTAAAGTCTTTAAATTTCTGTAAAGCTGCTTTGCAACAATGTCTATTGTTAAAAGCGCTATAAAAATAAACTTGACTTTCCTCTGACTTTGTTCCTCTGACAAATTAATAAAAACTCAAATATTGTACTGGCAAGACACCATACCCAAGTATCCATGCTGAATTTGGTTACCATTCTTGCTCAGGTACCAGTATGTCTTGCCCCTTGCTTATCATTTTTTTTTAGCAGTAGCACCATCTGTCAAAGTTTCTATCTCTTTACAGATGTACTTTTTCTGTTAGATTTAAGAGGCAACATAAAAAATGTATCATACCCTTCATTTGTCAAAGTCTGTTTATTTATTTATATTTGCCTGCAGCTTCAAAAAAAAAAAAAAAATGGCTCCACTCAAATCCAGAAACCTATAAAACTCTTTCTATCCCAATGTGAATTCTGCTTTAGTGGTGGATTAATTTTTTTTCTATTTGGTTGTTTGTTTGAAATTATGTAACATTTCAAAGTAAAACCAAGTCTCATCTCATCTCATTATCTGTAGCCACTTTATCCTGTTCTACAGGGTCGCAGGCAAGCTGGAGCCTATCCCAGCTGACTACGGGCGAAAGGCGGGGTACACCCTGGACAAGTCGCCAGGTCATCACAGGGCTGACACACAGACACAGACAACCATTCACACTCACATTCACACCTACGGTCAATTTAGAGTCACCAGTTAACCTAACCTGCATGTCTTTGGACTGTGGGGGAAACCGGAGCACCCAGAGGAAACCCACGCGGACACGGGGAGGACATGCAAACTCCGCACAGAATGACCCTCGCCGGCCACGGGGCTCGAACCCGGACCTTCTTGCTGTAAGGCGACAGCGCTAACCACTACACCACCGTGCCGCCGTAAAACCAAGTATTTTCAATAATTTCACTGGTCTGATATCATCATACAATCATCCTTGTTTTAATTTGTTCTTAATTTAGGTATACTTGGAAGTTTTATTACAAATCCCCACAGACAAAATCTAGTGGACAGCCTTCCCAGAAGAATGGAGGTAATTAAAACAGCAAAAGGGGACCAAATCTGGAATGGTATGTTCCAAAACCAGAAATGGGTATCACAGACAGATGATTCCATGACGAAAGCTCACAAGACATAAGCTCACAAGACAAAAGCTAACACGCTTATTGAAAAAAGAGACAAAAGCTCACAACTAAAAGTAATGTTATTTATTGGAAAAAGAGACATTTGTTGTATAAATACTAAGAATAACAAACATTACTAACATAATTTCAAAGCTTGTATGTCCAAGTCAAGTTTTCACACTTATCACACCTCTAGAATCAGACTTAAGTACAAAGCTTTAGTCAGGTAATCTTCTAGAGGTGTTACTTGTGTTAATTTGTCCTCACCAATCACACCTCTTGAATCACACATATATACAAACCTTTGGTATCACACATTCTCAGAATCATTTGAGCAGTTCCTAATTTACTAGGTGAAGAGTACTTTGAGCAGCTCTTGCAAGTGATGAGCTACAATTATGTCAGTATTTAAGAATGTCAGGCTGAGAATCACTCATAAACTCAATCAGCATGGAGATCATCAAAACCAACAAAGGAGGAGACAAGCTTTGTCTGGATGGCTACATGTACCTGAAGAAGAGGAGCTACAAGAACTGGATCTGGTGGCAGTGTAATTGGTAGAGAACAACTGGGTGTAATGGAGCGCTCACAACCGATGACACATATGAGAACCCTCTGTCTCATGTGAACCACAACCATCAAGCAGACAGAACAGGAGTTGAGATCACCAAGTTGCGCACAACCATGAAGGCAGTGGCCAAGCAGTCAAGAAGTCAGCCGAACCAGATCCTCACACAGGCTCTCCTTGAAGTGAGTGATGAAGTCCGTGCCAACATTGGGAAGATCCAGACATGTAAGCTGGATCTTCAGCATCAGTGCCATGGATGTCTACCCAAGGACCCAGCAACTCCTCAAGAGCTGGTCATCACTGACAAGTTGACTACCACCGGTGGAGCAGACCCACGGCCATTCTTTACTTACAACTCTGGCCCTGGGCAGCATCAGCGTGTTGTGGTTTATGCTGCAGAGGAGCAACTCCATCACTTAGGCCAGGCTGACACTTGGTTCATGGATGGTAACTATGACATGTGTCTTTGAACAACTCAATGTGATCTGTGCCCACCTTGGAGAGTCTGCAATTTCCTGTGTATATGTGTTCCTTTCTGGAAAAAGTACACAGATTTACCAACAGATGCTTCAAGCAGTGCTCAACAAGATGGAGACCAAGCAGATCTACCCAGACCCCCATGTGGTCATCACTGACTTTGAATTGGTAGCTATTCAGGCAGTAGCCCTGGAACTTGGACCTCAAGTAACAACACAGGGGTGCTTTTACCACCTGTCTCAGAGCACATGGAGGAAGATTCAGGCACTGGGGAAGACTGTACTGTACCGCAGTGATGAAGACATCAAGCGCTTCTGTGGGATGCTGGATGGGCTGGCCTTTCTTCCAGAAGACAAGGTGCAGGATGGTATGGCATATCTGAGGGAGCACACACCAGAAGGGATGGAGGAGTTAGTCGATTACTTCGATTCCGTGTATGTTACCAGAACCTTTTGCATCCAGAACATTCCACCATGGTTCAGCGTACCCACCTGGAATGTGCATCAAGTCACCCTAAATGGACAGGATAGGACAAACAATGCATGTAAGAGCTGGAATACCTCCTTTTCGGAGCTCATCGGGCATCAACACCCATCCTTCTGGACTGCAGTAGATGGACTCTGTCAGGACTATGCTTTCATAAACATGCAGCTACTGCAGCACACCAGAGGGCAGGTCATCAAAAAGTGCAAGCAATGATGTTATGTAGAGCTACAGAAGCACCTTCAGATCCTCTGCCAGGACTTTGTAGCTGAACGAAGATCACTGGCAGACTTCTTCAGTGCAGTTGGGCACTGCATCTGCCTAGAGTGAATCACTGCATCCACCTAGAGTGAATTTGTATACAATATCTGTGACATTTAATATATTTCTATTGTGATACATATGTGATATTTAACACCTGTGATATGTATATGTTTGTATATAATAAAAAAATTAAATGATTGTGAGTTTTTATCTCTTTTTTCATTAAGGGTGTGAGCTTATGTCTTGTGAGCTTTTGTCTGCGCACCCAGATAGACTATATGGTCAAAAGTTTGTGGACACAACCATCTAACCCATATGTGCTTTATAATAACCTCCACTTTTCTGGGAAGGTTTTTCCACTAGGTTGGCTGTGTGGATTTGTGTTCACTGAGGTCAGTGTTCCAGTTTATCACAAAAGTTTGAGTTCAGGGTTCTGTTCAGGACACTTGAGTTTTTCAACTCCAACCTTGTCTTTATAAACTTTGCTTTATGCACAGAGGCATTGTCAGAGACTGGAATAGTTTTGGGACCCTTGGTTCCAATGAAGGGAAATTATAACAGCAATAAATAAATACTGCGTGATTTTGCTTTTTCAAATACACCATTTCCAAACTAGTACTCATGCTTGGGGCAAAATAAATAAATACAAATACATGATCTCAGAGACTTCAATGACTCACATAATGGCAGAGAGTCTCAATGACCCACAGATCACCCTAACGACTCTCTAAGCTGCTAACACCATTCACACCCAGCCCCCAGTGACCTACACCTATAGAATGACTCAATGACCCAGGTGACCTCAACGATGCTCCTTAGGGTTGCTTTTGATCCAGTAGAAGATAAATACCTGGAACTCCCCACTAGTCAGACAGAACTGAAGAAGCCTTTCTGATAAGAGGTGAAATGTCTTCAAGAATTTCAAGCAAGTCCAGTTGCCTTCTTTAGCACCTACGGTTTACTATGACCTGGATGACTGAGAACCTTCACAGACATATCTCAGAGGCTTCCATGATTGGTTAGTGTCACTCTGATTGACAGGGGAGGGAGACATGAAATCCCACCCACATAATTTTACTCCAAGGCACAAATGGCTGTGGCATCCAGAATTCGAACTTGTGATCAATACGACCTTACTGGCTGTTGGGTGAGCTATGGCAAAAAGATATGCAGCCATTTGACGGAAGCAAATGGGTCACATTGACATTCCAATGAGGGAGCACTCTAGTTAGCCTTATATCTCTATGTGCTTCTGATGCTTTTATACATACATAGCCAAGTATAGTAAATGTGGCATCATTAAGTTATACATATCCTCCAGACAACTTCATCTCACTCTTGCTTTGCTTTAAAGTGTAAGTGACTGGATACCAATACATACTCAATCCATCAGCATATGGATATCAAGTTTGGATTAGTTCCAGAGTCATGACATTTTCCAGTTGAAAAAGCTCTAAAAGAAACACTCCCTCTGTAGCTGTTTGGTCATTTCACCAAGGTCACCTGAGACTGTCCAACCCCCACACATCATCTCCAATATTATTACTCAGAAAAAGGGTGTGCTGTAATCTCAGAGGCTATAAAAACAGCTCTTTTTATTAAATATATTTTTGAAATAGATAAACAGTCATATACAACAATAGCCATATAGAAAACTGAACCCTTGACCAAAAGAAATCAATTTCAGTAAGAAAGCATGTTATTGTCTTAGGGGACAGGACAGGGTTGTTCTCACTGTCAGGTAATATAATGCACTTCATTGAGGACCTTCTTTCTGTAGACTCATTGGGCACTCGGTCATGGATTTAGCTGCATTACAGCCGCAAAATCTGATAGGCTGACAGTGCCTGACATGCAGCCAAGGACAGACGCAAAACTTTCTCAAATGATCTCTTGCTAGTGCTGTTTAACATCAGAAAAAATCCTTCTTTGTTTATGGTTGGTGTCTTGTTTGATGTGATTGTCTTATTGTATCTGAGAGCTGATTTAGTTCGAGAACCCACTCTTTTTTATTATTATTTTTTTTTATAAGTGACAAAACACAAAGCCTGTGCTCAATATAACAGGTTTGGATAAGCAGACCATCTTGTTTCCTGTCTTGAGACAGGTGTGTGTAAGGTGCTGTATTTGACTGTGTCTCACTGTTATCATACGGCACATACCCAAAATTGTCTCACACAAATTGGGACTATTTCCTCTTTTTTTTTTCAAAATAGTCTCTTCTTTCATACTATCCATAAGCATAACCAGCAACAGCAACTGGACAGTCTCTTCCTGCATGCAGACCCTGGCTTCCTGTCCAACTTGAATCAGAACTCAGCAGCCGCCCCAGACAGGAGGCCTGGATTAAAGATGGCACAGAAGTGTCAGAAGGTGTGGGTCGGGCGCTCGTGTGTAGCTGTTAAGAGGTGTACTTCTGCAGCTAATGCAGCTGATGTGCATGCAGAAGTAAAAAGCTGTCAGATGAAGTACTCCTTGCCAACGTGGCTTGGTTTGCATGGTTCGACATCCAGGCTGGGTTTTTTGCTCTTTACAGCGATGGCAGGCGGAGGTTGGGGTTCCCTGTGCCGGTAGAGGAGGCGGATCAACACAGCCAACACACACAACGTTGTAAACACTATGGCAGCCACGATTCCTGCGAATGACACAATGTAAGTGTAATGTGTTATTACTGTTTCCATTAGTGACCCTCAGAAGATTTAAATCTCCAGAACATTAAGCTCTGATGTACTAAGATATGGGATAAACTATGTATGAGTGCATCTCAAACAATTAGAATATCGTGAAAAAAGTTCAATATTTTCTATCACTTATTTCACAAAGTGAAAATTTAATATATTATAGACTCATTACACATAAACTAAAATATTTCAAGGATTTTCTATTTTAATTTTGATAATTATAACCACCAGCCAAAAAAAAAACATCTCTCAAAATATGAGAATATTTCATTTTGAGTAAAACAATATAAATACCATGCATCTCTTGGTCTAGTTCAGTACACGCAATCACAATCATGGGGAAGACTGCTGACTTGACAGCAAAAGATGATCATCAACACCCTCCACAAGGAGGGAAAGACACAGAAGGTCATTGCTGAAAAGGCTGGCTGGAAAAGGTGCACAAGCAACAGGGATGACCACAGCATTAAGAGGATTTTCAAGAAAAGTCGATTCAAGAACTTGGGAGAGCTTCACAAAGAGTGGACTGAGGCTGGTGTCAGGGCATCAAGAGCCACCACACACAGACATCTTCAGGAAAGGGGCTACAACTGTCGCATTCCTAATATCAGGCCACTCCTGAATCAGAGACAATGTCAGAAGCATCTTACCTGAGTTAAGGAGAGAAAGAGCTGGACTGTTGCTCAGTGGTCCAAAGTCCTCTTTTCAGATGAAAGTAAATGTTGCATTTCATTTGGAAATCAAGGTCCTAGAGTCTGGAGGAAGAGTGACGAGGCACAGAATCCAAGGTGTTTGAAGTCCAGTGTGAAGTTTCCACAGTCTGTGATGATTTGGGGTGCCATGTCATCTGCTGGTGTTGGTCCACTGTGTTTTATCAAGTTCAAAGTCAACACAGCCGTTTACCAGGAGATTTTACAACACTTCATGCTTCCATTTACTGACAAGCTTTATGGAGATGCCGATTTCCTTTTCCAGCAGGACTTATCACCTGCCCACAGTGCCAAAACAACTACCAAATGGCTTGCTGACAATGATATTACTGTGTTTGATCAGCCAGCCAGCTCACCTGATCTGAACCCCAGAGAAAATCTATAGGGGATTGTCAGAGGAGGATGAGAAACACCCAACCAAAAAATACAGATGAGCTGAAGGCCACTATCAAAGCAACCTGAGCTTCAGTAACACCTCAACAGAGCCACAGGCTGATCATCTCCATGCCACGCCACATTGATGCAGTAATTCATAGTAAAGGAGCCCCAACCAAGTATTGAGTATATAAATGAACATATTTTTCAGTAGTTGGACATTTCTGTATTGTAAATCCTTTTTTGATTGATCTGAAGAAATATTCTAATAATTTGAGATTCTGGATTTTGAATTTTCATGAGCTATAAGCCATGATCCTCAAAATAATTTTTTTTTTAAAAGGCTTGAAATATTTCACTTGACCTGTAATGAATATAGAATATATGAAAGTTTACCTTTTTGAAATAAATTATGGAAAAAAAACTTTTTCATGATACTCTAATTGTTCGAGATGCACTAGTCTGTGGTGTGAGTGATAGCAGCATGAGGCATCAGATCATACAGATATAAATCAAGAGCTTCAGTTAATGTTCAAACATCAGATTGGGAAAAACTGTGATCTCAAAGTGTGACTTTCTTTTACTGTGGCATGGGTGTTGGTTTGAGCCAGGTGGACTGGTTTGAATATTTCAGAAACTGCTGATCTCCTTGGGTTTTCACACACAACAGTCTTTACACAGAATGGCGCAAAAAACAAAAAAACACTGAGTGAGCGAGTGACAGTTCTGTGGGTGGAAACAAACATCTTGTTGATAAGAGAGGTCAGAGGAAAATGGCCAGATTGGTTCGAGCTGCCAGGAAGGATATAGAGATCTTGCAGTCACGTGACCGGAAAGTACACAGCCGCCATCTTGTCGGTAAAAAACACCGCTGAATACTGCTGCACTTGTGTACAGAATGGATCAATTTCAACCGACGGACTACACGGCTCATTTTTCTAATGAACAGATAACTAGATATATGTCTAAAATAAACGATCTACAGATTAGTGACCCTTATGGCTTACCGGACGGAGTTTTCATGACCGGATTTTGAACTGCCAGCGGAATACCCAGACGTGTATAATTACCTCATTAACTTTCCCTCGCTGTTCAGTGGTGAAGCACTGCGTGCTTATAAATCTCTGGACAGTTATCTTTACAGAAATTCAGGATTTGTCAGCGACTCAGATGTGGCATCTTGTAAACAAGAATCCTCATTGGACGGGCAAGTCACTTAAGTATTGAGTATAGCACTGACCAGCCGATTATAGAATAGAATAAGGTAATTCCAGCTGTAATTCCAAATCGTCCGTGCTGTTTACCATGGATCTGGCGTTGGAGAGATAGAGGCTTAGCAGTGGAGGTTTGAGTGGTTGTTTTCTGAGCTTAGTCAACAGGCCGGCTCTGCAGCCTCGCTTTTGCTTCCGCTCCCGGCGCCGCCTCCTTTGCTTTGCTTCCGATAACAATCCACGGAGACCCCGCTGGTCTCGCTATCTCGTCCGGAATGTTGTGCATGCGATGGAAATCGCTACAAACCGTCATTTTCTGCTAGAAACCAATGTCCAGTAAGTCCATACAGTTGTAGTGGATATTGAAGTCCGGTACAGACGAACAACACGCAAAAATACACACAAAAAACATAAAAAACATGCACAGATAGGGAGAGCTTGTAGCCGCAGCCGTTGTAGTAGAATTGTATATAGTAGGGTTTTCCAGAAGAAAAGGTAGAAGTAAAAGCAGAAGTAGAACCAGAATGAAGTAGAAGGTGGAAATATGGCGTTTGACCGACAAGATGGCGTCTGTCACAATCTGGATCGGCTGTGACGTCACATGCAAGTGCTCCATAGTAACTCATAGCAACTCTTTACAACTGTGATGAGCAGAAAAGTATCTCAGCATGCAACAGCAGAAGAACACATTGGGTTCCACTCCTGCAGCCAAGAACAGGAATCTTAGAATCAAGAACAAGTTCCTATTAAAGTGGCTGGTGAGTGTATAATTTGCATGTATTACTGAGTACAAAGAACATCAGCAAATTCCGAAACCTTTGCAAATCTGGCAGAAATTTTTCAGTCAGATGGACTGATAAATGAGGCCCAGTGAGATGAAACAATGTATAAATTAGATTTTTGTATTCATTCTTTCATCTTCAGTAACCTCTTTTTTCTAGTCAGGGTCATGATTTGCATTGCATCATCCTTGTATTTTGCACTTTTAGGCAGAAACGCACCAAACCGCACATTCTTTAAGGCAAATGCACAAAACAGACAAGACTATTTACAACCCCGATTCCAAAAAAGTTGGGACAAAGAACAAGTTGTAAATAAAAACAGAATGCAATAATTTACAAATCTCAAAAACTGATATTGTATTCACAATAGAACATAGACAACATATCAAATGTCAAAAGTGAGACATTTTGAAATTTCATGCCAAATATTGGCTCATTTGAAAATTCATGACAGCAACACATCTCAAAAAAGTTGGGACAGGGGCAATAAGAGGCTGGAAAAGTTAAAGGTACAAAAAAGGAACAGCTGGAGGACCAAATTGCAACTCATTAGGTCAATTGGCAATAGGTCATTAACATGACTGGGTATAAAAAGAGCATCTTGGAGTGGCAGTGGCTCTCAGAAGTAAAGATGGGAAGAGGATCACCAATCCCCCTAATTCTGCGCCGACAAATAGTGGAGCAATATCAGAAAGGAGTTCGACAGTGTAAAATTGCAAAGAGTTTGAACATATCATCATCTACAGTGCATAACATCATCAAAAGATTCAGAGAATCTGGAAGAATCTCTGTGCGTAAGGGTCAAGGCCGGAAAACCATACTGGGTGCCCGTGATCTTCGGGCCCTTAGACGGCACTGCATCACATACAAGCATGCTTCTGTATTGGAAATCACAAAATGGGCTCAGGAATATTTCCAGAGAACATTATCTGTGAACACAATTCACCGTGCCATCCGCCGTTGCCAGCTAAAACTCTATAGTTCAAAGAAGAAGCCGTATCTAAACATGATCCAGAAGCACAGACGTCTTCTCTGGGCCAAGGCTCATTTAAAATGGACTGTGGCAAAGTGGAAAACTGTTCTGTGGTCAGACGAATCAAAATTTGAAGTTCTTTATGGAAATCAGGGACGCCGTGTCATTCAGACTTAAGAGGAGAAGGACGACCCAAGTTGTTATCAGTGCTCAGTTCAGAAGCCTGCATCTCTGATGGTATGGGGTTGCATTAGTGTATGTGGCATGGGCAGCTTACACATCTGGAAAGACACCATCAATGCTGAAAGGTATATCCAGGTTCTAGAGTAACATATGCTCCCATCCAGATGACGTCTCTTTCAGGGAAGACCTTGCATTTTCCAACATGACAATGCCAAACCACATACTGCATCAATTACAGCATCATGGCTGTGTAGAAGAAGGGTCCGGGTACTGAACTGGCCAGCCTGCAGTCCAGATCTTTCACCCATAGAAAACATTTGGCGCATCATAAAACGGAAGATACGACAAAAAAGACCTAAGACAGTTGAGCAACTAGAATTCTACATTAGACAAGAATGGGTTAACATTCCTATCCCTAAATTTGAGCAACTTGTCTCCTCAGTCCCCAGACGTTTACAGACTGTTGTAAAGAGAAAAGGGGATGTCTCACAGCGGTAAACATGACCTTGTCCCAACTTTTTTGAGATGTGGTGTTGTCATGAAATTTAAAATCACCTAATTTTTCTCTTTAAATGATACATTTTCTCAGTTTAAACATTTGATATGTCATCTATGTTCTATTCTGAATAAAATATGGAATTTTGAAACTTCCACATCATTGCATTCCGTTTTTATTTACAATTTGTACTTTGTCCCAACTTTTTTGGAATCGGGGTTGTAGTCCCCTATTTATACAAATAGGGGACTACAACCCCGATTCAGGATTCAGCCATGTTTTTGTTCGGCGTTCGTAAATTTGAGGTTTTTAGCTTCTTCCTGAAATGTTTTCTTTAATTTTGTCTTCCTCAGGGTAGTAAAACTCGCTTTCGCCGTGAACACTGTCGTTATCGCTATCCATACTGTAAAATCAATGCTATTCTCCTGAGAAATGCGAAAATAAATGTTGACAAAAATTACTACTATGTCTGTTGTTGTGAACGAGCGAGTCACCAGAGGTCCGTAACCGGGGTCCGTAGGATACGGACCCGCTCGCCAGCCAATCAGAGTGCAGGATTTGGACCGCGAAAAAATAAAGAGATTTATGTCACGGTTTTGGTTCTCCATGTCCCGGATGGTGCTCATACGAAAACTACGAGTGGCATATTTCCCAGTAAAACACTCGTGTTCGTATAACAGTTGTATTCTTAATTACAGTTCTAAACAGAATACTAAAGTGTGTGTGTGTGTGTGTGTGTGTGTGCGCACACGCGTGCACAATTGGAAAAAGAAAAAAAAGTGTTTGTGCAGTTAGTGGGTGTTGTGTGTGTGCTACAAAGAAGTCGTTTACTTCATTTTTACAGAAAAACTAGGAGAAAAAGGCAAAAAAAAATTTCACAGTATAGTACAAAATAAATAATATTATACTGTATGAGCATATAATAAAAACAAAATAAAAGTGGTGACTCAAAAGTATTAAGCATTTTAAAAATATTAAAACAAATATGATTTAGAAAAAAATATTTTCTGCTGAAGCCTCTTTAGGAAAAATAAGACCATTTGCAGCCATGATAAGAATTTCTTGAAATGATCACTTACACCACTTTTCAACCAACAGGGAATGGGTTCTTGAACCGGTTCCATTCAGGATTCTTTGAACCTTGGTGTCAGGTAGTGAACTGGCCCACGTTTTTGCCAGTTTTGAGCAGAACCGTTGTAATCAAGGATGTGTCATGAACAGAGGGCGTTGCACACAATTCACACCAGGAGTAAACATTAGGAGCAAGATAGCGGAGAGCACTGATTACCTCAGAGCTTTTGTTCTGTTATTGCAGGTAACTGTTTTCATTCCATTTTTTCTGAAGCTGTATCCTTTTTCATTGGGTTCTCCATTGTTGTGCTCCGCTTCCTCTCCAAACTAATGACTTGCCCACTGATGTCATCACAGTTCACACAGGATAAACCAGCTATATTTTGGTTCCAGCTGGGAAACAACTTTTCAGATTCCAAACCAATTTATTTTTGGTCTTAATGCTCTGAACTGTTCATAATTTGCCATGTGAACCAGAACGGAACCTATAGCCTGTTGGTCAAAAAGGTGTATCAGAAAGGTGTATCACCAGCCACTTTAATAGGAACTTGTTCTTGATTCTAAGATTCCTGTTCTTGGCTGCAGGAGTAGAACCCAATGTGTTCTTCTGCTGTTGCATGCTGAGATGCTTTTCTGTTCACCATGGTTGTAAAGAGTTGCTATGAGTTGCTATATCCTTCCTGGCAAAAAAGCTCGAACCAATCTGGTCATTTTCTTCTGAGCTGTCTTTTCAACAAGACATTTCCACCCACAGAATGTTTTTTGTTTTTCGCACCATTTTGTGTAAACTCTACAGACTGTTGCGTGTGAAAACCCCAGGAGATCAGCAGTTTCTAAAATACTCAAACCAGTCCATCTGGCTCAAACCAACACCCATGCCACAGTGAAAGAAAGTCACACTTTGAGATCACAATTTTTCCCATCCTGATGTTTGAAGTGAACATTAATAGCTGAAGCTCTTGATTTGTATCTGCATGATTTGATGCGGGGCGGCACGGTGGTGTAGTGGTTAGCGCTGTCGTCTCACAGCAAGAATGTCCGGGTTCGAGCCCCGTGGCCGGTGAGGGCCTTTCTGTGTGGAGTTTGCATGTTCTCCCCGTGTCCGCATGGGTTTCCTCCGGGTGCTCCGGTTTCCCCCACAGTCCAAAGACATGCAGGTTAGGTTAACTGGTGACTCTAAATTGAGCGTAGGTGTGAATGTGAGTGTGAATGGTTGTCTGTGTCTATGTGTCAGCCCTGCGATGACCTGGCGACTTGTCCAAGGTGTACCCCGCCTTTCGCCCGTAGTCAGCTGGGATAGGCTCCAGCTTGCCTGCGACCCTGTAGAACAGGATAAAGTGGCTAGAGATAATGAGATGAGATGATTTGATGCATAAATAAAATAACTGCAGGCATATGGGTGTTCCTAATAAAGTGGCCAGTGAGTGTATATCAAATAAGTCCTAAAAGTGCCCCCCCCCCTTTACATTACCATGATAAATTTGATTTGGGATATTTTATATTTAATACGCGCCACATGTGTGAAGTATAACATAGTTTAAAGTGGTGACGAAGCACATGGCAAACTTCAAAACATAACGAATGAAAAATAAAGGAGCTGAAAAATGAGTGTGCATTTTGTCGATAAGGTACACACTATGAAAACATTTTCACAAGCTCCGTTAAATGATATCAGCATCAAAGGTGCAAGTGTGCACTGAATACGGAACAAAACCAACTTTACCACATTAATACTACCAAGGAACTTCAAAGAAGCTTTAATAAATCAGCGTGCATGTAATTTTGTGGATGTAGTGAAGTTTTTTGCACACAGAACCCTTTGGTAAATCGACAACTGAGTTTGAATGAATTGAATCTGCTTAGGGGTAAGAAAAGGTTTCAATTTGAAAAGTGAGACGATTGAGCAAGATTGGCGTTTTATTAGTTTGTACGTTTGCAGAACTTTAGCATAGTGCACTGATAAAAGTCAGATGCATGAGCAACTGCATTGACCTTCACAGAGCGTGAGAGACTTAATGTCAGAGAATGGTGTGCCATCCCTGAATGAACGTACACCTCTTCCTGTTGTTTCTCACCTCCAATTAGTGCTGAGTCACTCTGTGCAACCTTTGTCAAAGGCGCTTTACCTTGGTCTGATTTTGTTGATTTATCTTCTGGAAGAGAGAAGGAGAATTGAAGACTAAGTGGGAGAGGAAGCCATGCTTAAGAACAGATGTACCATGAAAATTCAGCACCATAATTTCATCTGACAAGCATGCATCTTAGAGTCTATGGTTAAAATGTAGTACCTGAGCCTGTGTGCGTGGTAATGCGAGTGTTTGTGCTTGATTTAGGCCCACAGTCTGACTCCTCCAGCCGGCCGTATACACTGACCGCTGAACTCCTTCTGTTCTGTAGCGCTGCTTTTAAAGGGGCAGCTTGATTAAACTGGACAGAGGACAGACAGCCAACGAATCCTCTCAATCCTGCATGGACCACTTCTTCATCAGTGATGTTACTCCCTATAAGCAAAGAACAGAAAACAAAGAACAATTGTAAGCATTTACTCAACTCCAGAAAATCAAGTTTCTTTCTTTTTTTTTTTGGGGGGGGGAGGATTCAGTGTACACTTTATACTATGGTTTTGTAAGTTTAAATGACCGTGTGCCATTTACAGTGGATATAAAAAGTGTACACACCCCGTTAAAATTATATATTTTTTTACATCAGAAAAACCTGAGACCATGATAAATAATTTCAAAACTTTTCCCACCTTTAATGTGACCTATAACCTGTACAATGCAAGTGAAAAACAAACAAATCTGTTAGGGGGAAAATCATAAAACATAAAAAACATACAATAAGCTGGTGGGGCGGCACGGTGGTGTGGCACGGTGGTGTAGTGGTTAGCGCTGTCACCTCACAGCAAGAAGGTCCGGGTTCGAGCCCCACGGCCGGCGAGGGCTTTTCTGTGTGGAGTTTGCATGTTCTCCCCGTGTCCATGTGGGTTTCCTCCAGGTGCTCCGGTTTCCCCCACAGTCCAAAGACATGCAGGTTAGGTTAACTGGTAACTCTAAATTGACCGTAGGTGCGAATGTGAGTGTGAATGGTTGTATGTGACAGCCCTGTGATGACCTGGAGACTTGTCCAGGGTGTACCCCGCCTTTCGCCCGTAGTCAGCTGGGATAGGCTCCAGCTTGCCTGCGACCCTGTAGAACAGGATAAAGCGGCTAGAGATAATGAGATGAATGAGACAATAAGCTGGTTGCATAAGTGTGCACACCCTTAAACTAATACTTTGTTGAAGCACCTTTTGATTTAATTGCAGCATTCAGTCTTTCTGGGTACAAACCTGCCACCAATTAAAATGACTCTGATTAACCCCAAATAAAGTTCAGACATTTACTCAGTTGCATCCTCCAGCAAAAGCCAGGGTTTGCAGAGAGCTTACAAAGCATCAACGGGATCTAAACTGTTGAAAGGTATTAGTCAGGAGAAGGGTACAAAAATTTTCCATGGCATTAGATACTGTATATACCATGGAACACAGTGAAGACAGTCATCAAGAAATGGAGAAAATATGGGACAACAGTGACATTACCGAGAACTGGACGTCAGGGAGGCTGCCAAGAGGCCTACAGCAACACAGAAGGAGCTGCAGGAATTTCTGGCAAGTACTGGTTGTGTACTACATGTGACAACAATCTCCTGTATTCTCCATATGTCTGGACGATGAGGTAGGGTCAAAGAAAAACATCCAGGTCTGGCTAAATTTAGCAAAAAAACAAAAACAAACAAACAAACAAACAAACAAACAAACAAACAAACAAACCCACATCAACTCTCCAAAAAGCATGTGGGAAAATGAGTTATAGTCTGATGACACCAAGGTTGAACTTTTTGGCCACAATTCCAAAAGGTATGTTTGGTGCAAAAACAACACTGTGCATCACCAAAAGAACACCATATCCATGGTGAAGCATGGTGGTGGCAGCATCATGTTTTGGAGTCATTTTTCTTTAGCTGAAACAGGAACTTTAGTCAAGGTGGAGGGAATTATGAACAGTTCTTATAAATACCAGTCAATTTTGGTTAATTTAAAAACATTTAGCTGAAGATGAAGAGGAATTTCATCTTTCAGCATGACAATGACCCCAAAAAAGTTTTGGAATGGCCCAGCCAGAGCCCAGACCTAAATCCAATTGAAAATCTGTGGGGTGACCTGAAGAGGGCTGTGCACAAGAGATGCCCTCGCAATCTGACAGATTTGGAGCGCTTTTGCAAGGAAGAGTGGGCAAATATTGCCAAGTCTAGATGTGGCAGGCTGATAGACTCCGACCCAAAAAGACTGAATGCTGTAATTAAATCCAAAGGTGCTTCAACAAAGCATTACTTGAAGGGTGTGCACACTTATGCAACCAGCTTATTGTACATTTTTTTTTATTTTTTATGTTTTTTCCCCCTAACAGATTTGTTTGTTTTCTATTGAATTGTACAGGTTATAGGTCACATTAAAGGTGGTAAAAGTTTTGAAATGATTTATCGTGGTCTCATTTTTTTTACATCAGAAAAACCTATCATTTTAATGGGATGTGTACACTTTTTATTTCCACTGTATATGAATAAATTCCTCCTGTGATGGGAGAAAAATTCAGGGTTCTCAAAAGGGGTTCTCTCTGGCTCAATACCATCTATTCATCCATCCATTATCCATAACCGCTTATCCTGTGCAGGGTTGCGGGCAAGCTGGAGCCTATCCCAGCTGACTATGGGTGAGAGGCGGGGTACACCCTAGACAAGTCGCCAGATCATTGCAGGGCTGACACAGAGACAAACAACCATTCACACTCACATTCACACCTACGGTCAATTTAGAGCCACCAATTAGCCAAACCTGCATGTCTTTGGACTGTGGGGTAACCGGAGCACCTGGAGGAAACCCACACAGACAAGGGGAAAACATGCAAACTACACACAGAAAGGCCCCCGTCAGCCACTGGGCTCGAACCCAGAACCTTCTTGCTGTGAGGCACACCACCATACTGCCTGGCTCAATACCAGGGGTTCTCAACAGGTCGGTGACACATATCCAGAGGTCTGGTTTTAAATTTTTTGTTTTGTTTTGTTCTAGTGGTGGAAATTCAACCCATCATTCTCCAAGTTGTATTTCTGATTCAGGTCTTGACTTGTCTGACAAGTTACTTGATTTAATCCAAACATCAAACATTTGCAAAACAAGTAGACCTATAAACTTCAACTTGGACATTGGTTCAGGCAGAAAATACTCCAAAAAACAGCCAGAATATTATTGTATACATCTGAATAATGAACCTAATAATACATATATACTAAGTGGGTCTGTGGAAGACTACAGGGCTCATTACACTTCAGTAATCTGCTATCAGAACTAAACAGCAAGACATAGCATAGTAGCATATTGACTGGGATGATGACGTTGGCATTTTTACTGTGGCATCATCTCAGGAAGCTTCTCCAGAATCATTTAATCTCATAGAAAACATTGATTTGAAAACTGAAGACAGAAAATGACACGAATTAGCTCTTAGCTACATAGCAAATCTTTTTTATAACAAAAAAAGCTTTTTATTTTTTATGTCCTCTATTGAGATTCCATTTACACTCACCAGTCACTTTATTAGGAACACACATACACCTGCTGTTTAATGCAGTTCTCTAATCAGCCAATCCCTTGACAGCAGCACAATGCATAAAATCACATGGATACAAATCAAGAGCTTCAGTTAATGTTCACTTCAGACATCAGAATGGGAAAAATTGTGATCTCAAAGTGTGACTTTCTTTCACTGTGGCATGGGTGTTGGTTTGAGCCAGATTGACTGGTTTGAGTATTTCAGAAACTGCTGATCTTAGGGTTGCCACCATTGAGAAATGAAAATAAGGGACGCCCACCACGGCTCCTTGGGGCCATGACCACCACGGGCACGACTCCCATGGGGTGGGGTGCCAGCAGCAGTGGTATGTTTTATTTTGTAGGTGTTTTTAGTAAAGGGGTGATCAAGAAAGCAGTTACTCATACTTAAAGCTTGAAATGCTTTATTGCCAATGCTGTAAAAACGTATAATGTACAAGTAGGCAACAATGAACTTTTAAAATATAATCTAAATATATTGAGAACTTAATATCACTGTAAACGTAAGCACTAGCGGCTCGTTAATAGGGGCGATTTGGGCGACGCACTCCCAAACAGGGAGGGAGATTTTTTTTTTTTTATCTACTCCTACTACCAACAGTAATGTCATTGTCCAATCAGGCTAAGGTCGCACCTGGTGTAGCCATGCCCTTTTGGGGCGATTTCTGTCAGGTTCAGATTTGCCCCAAAATCTCCCATTGACACTAATGGTACGTACGTTTTTTTCGAAAATCATGCTCCCAATGCATTTTCTATTAGGTTTTATGTGCTCGGACAAGCAGCGTGCTTACGTCATACGCCTGTTGCGCCGCGCAAGTGTTGCCAGATTGGTTTTAAGTGCATTTTGGCGGGTTTTGAACATAATTTTGGGCTGGAAAACGCAACTTGCGCGGGAAATGTGTGAACATTCTATGAAGATGGCGGCGAGTGTTGAGTGCAACAATACGATAGCGTCTCTGAAAGAAGTTCCCTTTAGTCGTCGTACCAATGAGGAGAAAACGGCAATCAAACAGCTAGGACCTCCTAGACCGAATTTAAACATCAAGCAAGTGTCTACGAAGAGGGAGAAGACCTACTCAAGAGGTTTTAACAAGAACTGGTACCACCGGAAAACTTGGCTAGCTGGCTGTGATGTAGTCAATGCTCTTTTTTGCTACCCTTGCATTCTCTTCCACCCTGGAAGTAGCACAGCAGACGGTACAGTGATATCTGATATTTGAATTTACTAGGCAAAAGTTGTTTTTGTGTGTGTGTGTTTTACCAATGGCAGTTTAACATTGCCATGCTTGGAATATTTCAGTAGCCTCAAGTTCTCTCTGACTTGGTGTAAATTAAGCATATTTTCAGTTTTTATATATTGTACAGTATGTGTGTTCATTGGAGCCAGCAGCACCTTACCTTTTTTCCAACTTGTTAAGCCAAGTTGTACTGACTACAAAACCTTGTGTAACCTTGTGTGTATATAGCTAAATAACTAAAGCCTTTTGTGTTCATTGACATGCTTGTAATACTTTAAATTTCCTTTTAAGGCATGGCTTTCTGGAGGAATTCTTGGGGAAAAAAACTGCAGAATTTATTTAGAATTATTTGTTGTTAAAATGGTGCAATTCCATATAAAAAAACCACATAAGCTGCACATGTTTGTTTGATGGTTATGCTTTTCTTCATCTTTTTCAAAACTTAAATAAACACTTGTTTTGGATTTATATCCTGCCACTTTAATTGCATTCTTTAGAATTGAAGAAATTAGAATATGTTTTATAATTAAGAATTTGTGTCTACTTATTATAGAATACTGGAATAATATGAGAAAATAAATGAGTAATGTAATATTAATTGATTGTGATGCCAAATGTTTTGCTTTGAAGACTTCACAATGAATTTTCCTTAGTTTAAGCCTGGCAAGCCAGACTAAATGTGAATATTTGCCACTCGTAGGCAAAAATATTTTTGGCCGCTAGGCGGGTGGGTCTAGTTTACTAGGCTACCTTAGTTTGCCACCTTTAACTTGTTTAGTGTTGCCACCTAGTGGAGAGAAGAGATATTGTCTATATTGATATCTGAATTTACCAGGCAAAAACAAGTTTGGCCAATTGATTTGCTACCTAGGTCAATTTACTTCAGTCCTGTGGACATTTACGGTCTGTGTAGACATAACGGAGGAAAACTGCCCCCCCTGAAAAAAAATTCAGGAGCCGCCACTGAATGTAAGTGCATAACTATTCTTGGTGTAGGGACTCTCTTTGTGAACCTTGGGGACATTTTTACTTAGAGAGGAAAAAAGAGAACAAAAAACAACAAAAACACAACAAACATGTATGTCTGCTTATTGAAGAATGCAGAAAACAAGAAAGTGCAAAACATTACTCCTTCCCTCAACAGTCCTGAGTTCCTCAGGAACTGTTGTGTTTCTCTTGTCTGTGGAGTAGACCAGATTTAAACAGTCAACAGATTTCCCTCACTTCTTTTTCCAAGTGTACTTCTTGTTACTCCTTGCTGCACTGAGTAACTCTTTGTCTTTCAAAGCGCTGTTGTAAAACTCGGGTTTTTTGAGCAGCGCCGGTGTGTGTTGTCTGTCTCTAGGCAACCGTGACAGCGCCACACGCAGTGACGCAGGCAGCCAGGCACAGACGCACAGAGCGGGACACAGAGTGGAGGGGTTTGTGTCCTGGGTAGAACGTAGTATTTCCTGTTTTATTTTGTTCATTATTGTTAGAGTTAGTGTTGATATGTGTGAGACAGTGGGCGGCACGGTGGTGTAGTGGTTAGCGCTGTCGCCTCACAGCAAGAAGGTCCTGGGTTCGAGCCCCGGGGCCGGCAAGGGCCTTTCTGTGCGGAGTTTGCATGTTCTCCCCGTGTCCGCGTGGGTTTCCTCCGGGTGCTCCGGTTTCCGCCACAGTCCAAAGACACGCAGGTTAGGTTAACTGGTGACTCTAAATTGACCGTAGGTGTGAATGTGAGTGTGAATGGTTGTCTGTGTCTATGTGTCAGCCCTGTGATGACCTGGCGACTTGTCCAGGGGTACCCCGCCTTTCGCCCATAGTCAGCTGGGATAGGCTCCAGCTTGCCTGTGACCCTGTAGAAGGATAAAGCGGCTAGAGATAATGAGATGAGATGTGTGAGACAGACATGTATATTGGACATTTATGAAAACACGGAACAAATCGCGTCCCGTATCGGTTCAATACGGGACACAAGATTGAATTGCCAAATAAAGGACGATTCCATATTTTACGGGACGGGTGGCAGCCCTAGCTGATCTCCTGGGGTTTTCACACACAACAGTCTGTAGAGTTTACACAGAATGGTGTGAAAAACGAAAAACCATCAAGTGATCGAGTGACAGTTCTGTGGGTGGAAACAAACGCCTTGTTGATAAGAGAGGGTCAGAGGAAAATGGCAGATTGGTTTGAGCTGCCAGGAAGGATACAGTAACTCATATAATCACTCTTTACAACCGTGGTGAACAGAAAAGCATCTCAGCATTCAACAGCAGAACAGCACATTGGGTTCCACTCCTGCAGGCAAGAACAGGAATCTTTTGAATCAAGAACAAGTTCATATTAAAGTGACCAGTGAATGTATATTAAATGGAGCTGTGAAGTTACAAATTGCAACTCTAAATCCTTAAATACTGATTCCATATAAACAGCATCACTGTACTGAGAAAAGTTCCAACTGACTAACTTGTTGAACTGTTTGAATGACATATAACATTCAATTAGCTCCTGTCTTAATGAATGTAGCCTTTCTGTGTCCCATAAATTTCCCACAACCTCTTCCTAAATATTACCAAATCATTACCAAATCAAGCAAAGTGGGTAAGTATACTGTATGTAGCGAACGATGAAATAGTTGAAGTAGATTGAGATGATGGAAAGAGCATCTACACTGTAATCCTACTATAATTAACTCTTTTACTGTGAACTTTCACATATAAAGAACTAAGTTTGTGTCCCTCGCCTTTTGTGACAATGAGTCAGTCTTGTAAAAAAAAATAATCATTGAGCCTTGCGCTCCTCTTTCTTGTAGAGACAAACAATAAGTAATCACATCCACAGTCAAGCTAACAATATTTGTAAACGCCATAAAGCAAGGCTAGCCTTGCTTATGCAACGATCACTAACAATTATCGAGAAAGCCAATCACTGACTTAAAAAAAAAAACAAGCCCATAAAAGGACTTTATTTTACAAGCTAAAAGCAGTATTACTCACATCTTTACTCTTTACTCCATAAACATTATCATCATGGCTATTCATAAATGATTGATACTCTTCGTCTGTCAGAAAATGCAAGCAATAGACAGATGTACAGTGGTGCTTGTAAATTCATGAACCCTTTAGAATTTTACATATTTCTGCATAAATATGACTTAAAGCATCATCAGATTTTCACACAAGTCCTAAAAGTAGATAAAGAGAACCCAGTTAAACAAATGAGACAAAAATATTATACTTGATCATTTATTTATTGAGGAAAATGATCCAATATTACATATCTGTAAGGGGCAAAAGTATGTGAACTTCTAGGATCAGCAGTTAATTTGAAGGTGAAATTAGAGTCAGGTGTTTTCAATCAATGGGATGACAATCAGGTGTGAGTGGGCACCCTCTTTTATTTTACTAAAGTCTGATCTTCACAACACATGTTTGTGGAAGTGTATCATGGCACGAACAAAGGAGATTTCTGAGGACCTCAGAAAAAGCATTGTTGATGCTCATCAGGCTGGAAAAGGTTACAAAACCATCTCTAAAGAGTTTGGACTCCACCAATCCACAGTCAGACAGATTGTGTACAAATGGAGGAAATTCAAGACCATTGTTACCCTCCCCAGGAGTGGTCGACCAACAAAGATCACTCCAAGATCAAGGCGTGTAATAGTCAGTGAGGTCACAAAGGACCCCAGGGTAACTTTTAAGCAACTGAAGGCCTCTCTCACATTGGCTAATGTTCATGAGTCCACCATCAGGAGAACACTGAACAACAATGGTGTGCATAGCAGGGTTGCAAGGAGAAAGCCACTGCTCTCCAAAAAGAACATTGCTGCTCATCTGCAGTTTGCTAAAGATCATGTGGACAAGCCAGAAGGCTACTGGAAAAATGTTTTGTGGACAGATGAGACCAAAATAGAACTTTTTGGTTTAAATGAGAAGCATTATGTTTGGAGAAAGGAAAACACTGCATTCCAGCATAAGAACCTTATCCCATCTGTGAAACATGGTGATGGTAAGATCATGGCTTGGGCCTGTTTTGCTGCATCTGGGCCAGGACAGCTTGCCATCATTGATGGAACAATGAATTCTGAATTATACCAGTGAATTCTAAAGGAAAATCTGTCATGGGACAGGACATCTGTCCATGAACTAAATCTCAAGAGAAGGTGGGTCATGCAGCAAGACAACGACCCTAAGCACACAAGTTGTTCTACCAAAGAATGGTTAAAGAAGAATAAAGTTAATGTTTTGGAATGGCCAAGTCAAAGTCCTCACCTTAATCCAATCGAAATGTTGCGGAAGGACCTGAAGTGAGCAGTTTATGTGAGGAAACCCACCAACATCCCAGAGTTGAAGCTGTTCTGTATGGAGGAATGGGCTAAAATTCCTCCAAGCCGGTGTGCAGGACTGATCAACAGTTACCGGAAACATTTACATAGTTGTAGTTATTGCTGCACAAGGGGGTCACACCAGATACTGAAAGTAAAGGTTCACATACTTTTGCCACTCACATATATGTAATATTGGATCATTTTCCTCAATAAATAAATAAATAAATGACCAAGTATAATATTTTTGTCTCATTTGTTTAACTGGGTTCTCTTTATCTACTTTTAGGACTTGTGTGAAAATCTGATGTTGTTTTAGGTCATATTTATGCAGAAATATAGAAAATTCTAAAGGGTTCACAAACTTTCAAGCACCACTGTAATCTCTGGAATAGTTTTATTGAAAAACATGCTGACAAACAGATCCAAATCAGCGATCAAAAATCAGGGTCAAGAAACAGACAATTATCAAGCGAGGCCCAGACAGGATATCAAAGGTGGAGACAAAGGGCAAAATACAAAACAGACTCGGGAACCAGAATATCAACACAGTGCTACAAAAGGCTTGGTAACATGAGACACAAGGTACAGTGTGTATACTTCACAAAGTCTGTGTGTACTGAGAGTCCTTATTAGTGCACACTGATTGCGCTGTAATCCGGAATAGGTGCATGGTAATTAGTCCTAATGGAGCTGCGCGTGTGCCCATGAGTCGCAGTTTGAGGTGTGCCACTGTGCATGTGTGCAGACACGATGCCGTCGAAGACAAACTTCATATCCTGGACTGTCTAGAGTGTGGTGAGAAAGCAGCGAATTTGTCCAAGGAAGATGGTATCCCAAAAAAAAATTCAATTTCAATTTTTAAAGCAAAGGAAAAAGAGCTCCGAGACTTCGTCCATAACTGCAATCAACATGACGGGCTGAAAAGCAAGAAGATGCGGCAAGCAAATGATGGCAAGTGTGACTTATTTCCTTTACTTAAGAATGACTTATTTCCTTTACTTCGTAAACATGAGTGAATTAAGCGTAAATATAAATTAAACATCCGTTGGTTTTGTTTTATGTAAGAGTGAGTGTTTGGTGTGACAAGTGGGTCCGTTTCGGTATTACAAACCTTTTGGTATAACAAACTATTTGGACGTCCTCCAAGGAGTTCGTTATAGCGGGATTGCAGTGTACTTTATTCGCATCAAAGGACATTTTAAAACAATCGATTCGAGATTTAATGGGCAAAAGTTCCAGCAAAGTATTGTGTGATGCTTGTGAAGGCTACTCCAAGTGTTTCATTCAAGTTAAGTCATTCAAAGGCAATGCTAATGAATTTATAAATACTAATCAAGTATACAGCATGTCAAATTTTGACCCACTGAAATTTGATCTCGGAAATAAAAGCTGAAATAAATCCGTCTCTTAGCTGTTATTTTAAAATGGCGTCTTATAGAAATAAATTAGATACTATCCTTGAAAATGTATGGCAACATGGAATAGGTCTGTGAAAGCTTTTGGCCTCAAATGTCCTTGTGCACTTTTCAAACCAGCCAGTGTTTTGAAAATACAAAGGTCCCTGAAAATTTGCTTGGTAAATTGGCTGGGAAATTAGGCCAACCCAAAACTCGCTAGTGTTCAAATAACAACATATTTCTCATTATATGTTCTCTGGCATGTTTCATCAATATATAGATGAGTTCATTACTCTAATCTTTCGGCGACAAGGCTGAATTGAGGAAATCAATATGTCCATTCACATTTTTTCCTTTCTCTCCACCTTGTTTCATTGTTAATGACTAAGGACGGCTGTGCAAGAGCTCATTGCATTTAGGTGTGCACTTTACTGCAAATTTATCTCATGCATCCTCATGTCTCTGCCCGAGAATGAGGGTCATGCCACATCCTGTCCTGCTTATTAGTTACCTGATTAAGAAAAAAAAAAAAAAAGGTTTCCTAGGCAACATTGTGCAAATCCATTTACCCTTCACTCAACCCATCTGTCACAGTGCTGACAGCTCAGAATGCACTCTCTCGCTCCCTGCCCTGCCAACCACCCACCTCAGTCTAACCTGCCTCTGAAAAAAAACAAAAAAAACATTCTTTACAGGTGAGAGAGAGAGAAAGAAACTCATTCTCATCTCATTATCTCTAGCCGCTTTATCCTTCTACAGGGTCGCAGGCAAGCTGGAGCCTATCCCAGCTGACTACGGGTGAAAGGCGGGGTACACCCTGGACAAGTCGCCAGGTCATCACAGGGCTGACACATAGACACAGACAACCATTCACACTCACATTCACACCTACGGTCAATTTAGAGTCACCAGTTAACCTAACCTGCATGTCTTTGGACTGTGGGGGAAACCGGAGCACCCGGAGGAAACCCACGCGGACACGGGGAGAACATGCAAACTCCACACAGAAAGGCCCTCGCCGGCCCCGGGGCTCGAACCCAGGACCTTCTTGCTGTGAGGTGACAGCGCTAACCACTACACCACTGTGCCGCCCAGAGAAAGAAACTGGTCATTAAAATTCATAAGGGAATTACAGTAGTACTGATTGGAAGAAGCTCTTTTTTGGGGGTGGAGTCTGCAGTACGAAGAATTGCAACAGGGAACAAAGAGATGTTCCTCAGCTGAGGCTGGAGCTTACCTCGGACTCTCCCCAGAGTTAAAATCCTCACTGGAGCAAGCGCAGAGCCAGGAGACAGACTGTACTGCTGCATCACAGTGTTATCGATCTGGAGGCACACAAAGAGATCAAACACACATCATTTATACCACTTATAGAAAAATGAAGATTCACTGGACAAGGCCATGCTGAAATTCTAGTAAACAATGCCATAAAGCGTGTCCCAAGGTTGTATACTTGAGGATTTTTTCAGCCCAGTCTCTGTCTACTGCACCTGTAACACAATGTATGTGAAAGGAATTGAGACATGGTTTCTTTTAGTGAGAAATAAGTAAAAACATGTTTATTAAATAAATAAATAAATAAATAAATAAATACAATTGAATTTAGGAATGTTTACTTGAAACATTTCATGAATTTTTCAGAATTTAACTTACACTTTAAGTGTGTTGTATTATTATTATTATCAGAAATGGCACTATTTTTAAGAGGGAAGAATTTATAGATATATCCAATATAAGGAATTTTAGGGAAAAACATATTGTAACTCGATGGAATTACACTCAAGTTTCCATCAATGAAGAGTTTATAACATCAACGAAACTGACTTTATGTTAAAACTGTTAATGTTATAGTCATGTTGTTTGTTGTTGTCCAGATGAGGATGGGTTCCCTTTTGAGTCTGGTTCCTCTTGAGGTTTCTTCCTCATGTCGTCTGATGGAGTTTTTCCTTGCCACCGTCGCCACAGGCTTGCTCATTGGGCATAGATTAGGGATAAAATTAGCTCATGTTTTAAGTCGTTCAAATTCTGTAAAGCTGCTTTGCGACAATGTTTATTGTTAAAAGTGCTATACAAATAAACTTGATTTGACTTTGCTCCACTATTTGTAAGTCAGTTATCAACAAACAGTATTTTTTATTTCTTCATCAGGTAATTTTTAAATGTTTATATTGAATTGGGTGGCACGGTGGTGTAGTGGTTAGCACTGTCGCCTCACAGCAAAACGGTCCTGGGTTCAAGCCCAGTGCCTGATGGGGGCCTTTCTGTGAGGAGTTTGCATGTTCTCCCCGTGTCCGCGTGGGTTCCCTCCGGGTGCTCCAGTTTTCTCCACAGTCCAAAGACATGCAGGTTAGGCTAATTGGTGGCTCTAAATTGACCGTAGGTGTGAATGTGAGTGTGAATAGTTGTCTGTGTCTATGTGTCAGCCTTGCGATGACCTGGCGACTTATCCAGGGTGTACCCCGCCTTTCGCCCGTAGTCAGCTGGGATAGGCTACAGCTTGCTTGTGACCCTGAACAGGATAAGGAGTTACTGATAATGGATGGATGGATGGATGAATAGTTATGTTGTCTATATATGGATATTTACAGATATGATGTGATGATTTCATGCTGAATGATTAAGATTCTGTTGGCTGTTATATTTATTAAACTTTTTTCCTCAAACTTTGAAAGAAATACTTCATCATACAATCATACATTCATTTGAAATGGGTTTCTTAACATGTTGATACCTTTTTAACCATTCTCAAATATGAAAAACATGTACTTGTTATATATGTGAACACAACCCTGTTTCCAAAAAAAGTTGAGATGCTGTGTAAAATATAAATAAAAACAGAATGTAATGATCATGGAAACCCTATATTTCATTGAAAATAGTATAAAGATAACATGTCAAGTGCTGAAACTGAGAAATTTTATTGTTTTTTTGAAAAAATATATGCTCATTTTGAATTTGATGTCAGCAACAAATTTCCAAAAGTTGGGACAGGGGCATGTGTTACCTCACCTCTACTTTTAACAACACTCTAAACATTTGGGAACTGAGGAGACTACTTGCTGTAGTTTTGAAAAATAAATGCTGTCCCATTCTTGCCTAACATACAATTTCAGTTGCTCAACAGTTCGGGGTCTCCTTCGTTGTATTTTGTACTTCATAATGTGCCAAATGTTTTAAATAAAAGACAGGTCTGGACTGCAGGCAGGCCAGTTTAGCACCCGAACACTTTTACTACGGAGCCATGCAGTTTTAATATGTGCAGAAAGCAGTTTGGCATTTTCTTGCTGAAAGAAGGAAGGCTTTCCCTGAAAAAAGATTTTGTCTGGATGGCAGCATATTGCTCTGAAATGTGTTTATATCATTCAGCATTAATGATGCCTTCCCAGATGTACAAGCTCCCCATATCATGTGCACTAATGCACCCTCATACCATCACAGATGCTGGCTTTTGAACTGTGCACTGATAACAAGCTGGATTAGCTCGGAGGATGTTGTATCCATAATTTCCCAAAAATAATTTCAAATGTTGATTCATCAGATCACAGGACAGTTTTCCACTTCACTTCAGTCCATCGTAAAAGAGCTCGGGTCCAGAGAAGGCAGCGGTGTTTCTGGATATTGTTTATATCTGGTTTCAATTTGCATTTGTGGATGCAGTAATGAACTGTTTTCACAGACGATGGTTTTCTGAAGTGTTGCTGAGCCCATACAGTGATTTCCGCTGCAGAATTGTGTCTGCTTTTAATGTAGTGACACGTGAGAGTCCAAATGTTGACACAGACACAGGCATCCAATATTGGTTTTTGTCCCTATCCCTTGGGTGAAGATATTTCTCCAGATTCTCTGAATCTTTTACTGATATTATGTACTGTAGATGATATGATGCCTAAATTGCTGCACAATTTGCCCATGCAGTCTTTCACAGAGCAGTGAACCCCTCCCCATCTTTATTTCTGAGAGACCCCGCCTCTCTGGGATGCTCTTTTTATACCCAATCATTTACTGACCTGTTGCCAATTAACCAAATTAGGGTTGTTGGTTTGGGTTTATTTATTTATTTATTTATTTATTTTAGCATTACACAGCTTTTTCAGCCTTTTGTTGCCCTGTCCCAATTATTTTGGAAATGTGTTGCTGGCATCAAATTAAAAATGAGTATATTTTTTCAAAAACAATAAAATTTCCCAGTTTCAACATTTCATATATTGCCTTTGTACTATTTTCAATGAAATATAAGGTTTCCATGATTTGTAAATCATCACATTATGTTTTTATTTATATTTTACACAACGTCCCAATATTTTTTGGAAACAGGGTTGTATTCACATGTATAACAAGTTGTACTTTTTTTATAACAAACAAACAAACAAACAAACAAACAAACAAACAAACAAACCCAAGATAAAAATCATGCTGAGCGAAATCCATAAAAGGATTTTGTGAAAAGCAAAAGTAGTAATATTTCCTGACTGTATCCATCACCTTATTTGCAGGTTAACAGGTTGTGTTTTATTTGAATATAGGTTTAAAAAAAAAGGCAGATTGTAGTGTGGAACCATCACTTAAAATTTAGATCTTTGGATTAATATTAACTAGTTTTCACCACCAAGCTACATCACAATTCAATACTCTTGGTAAAAAGTTTATTTTCTCTCAGCTTTCATGAAAGTGATTGACTAATTTCAGTACCTTTGTGGTCTACTTACCTTTAGGATTGTAGCTTAAAAATGAAATTTCTCTGACCTTCACTTACACAGGTTTGTGTGCGCGCGCGCACGTGTCTCCGTCTCCAGCCATTACAGATAGCTAAATCTTAAACCTGAGTTGAGACTTTGAAATCTGACTCCTATGAAGACCAAGAAAAGTGGATCAAAAACTCTGTGCTTTGATTCCACCCAAGATACCAGCACCATGTGCATCTACGGTGTTGAAAAGCTTTCACAATGAGGGTAAGTAAACTGTTATTTGATGGCCCAACAACAATACACACCTTCAGCTGTGTTCAAAATACTGTATTAATTTAGTGGCTTGTAATAATAGTGATGAGCTTTGAGACTATCTTTAAAAATGTTTTCCAAAAATGGTCTACATAGGCATAAGCTACATTTATAAACCTTCGTCAATATTATTGAAAGATACTCATATTTCAACATCTCTGGGGAAAAGTTTACTTATTTTAGTCAACTGATATCGAGCAAGGCCCATGTGCAGATTCTGTTATGTTTAAGATCAATGTGTAATTGTAGTTTCATCATTGGTTATTTGATAGAGAATAGATAGAGTGATGGTTTTTGTGGTTCTTACAGTAAGCAATAAAGAAGCTATTGTTTTTCTGTAAGTTTTGTTGCCAGTTATTTGATGTGATAAATTGGTAGACAGTGACTGTAGGCCAATCTGTCAGTCCCCTCAGACCACCAAGGAACAACCAGTGGATTTCAGTGCAGTAACATGGACATGAAATTACAGTTGAATGTACAGTTGACTGCAAAACTTTGCATTCCTCTTACTTTCTGGAAGAAAGATATTAAAAATATACTGTACCTTAGGGTGTGTATACAGATAATCACAGCATTGCACCACATTTTTAAAGGAACTATCTTTTTCTGACCAGCTATTTGTGGACACACATTGGGCTGCAGGTGGGCGGCGTGTATATGTTGTTAAGACAGGCCCTGTCCTGTACCAAAAAAGTACAGAGATGAAGAGATCATTTCCCCAGCAATTTTTACTACCTGGGGGTGAGAATGCCATTCTCCATTTAGAGGCTTCGCACCGTCACAGGACTCCCATAGCAATGGTAACTATGCCACCATGACAGGGGGCACGCTTGTAGTGCTTCATTCCGATGAGTTAGTTGTTATTGATTGGTACAGGAAGGTTTTGATGCATTTTTGGAAGTGCAAATCATTTTGAACAAAACAAAGACATTGGAATTTTTAATTGACCAAAAGTAATTCATCATCGGGGGAAAAAGCTAGAGAAATTTCTTAACATAGAAGGGAAAAATGGCTTGCAAACATTCAGCTGGACTTGGTGTCAAATGGAGAGGTCAAAAACCCGATAGTATGCTCACTTCTTTTCCATGAAGGTAAGAATTAAAAAAAAAAAACCTCAGAACTGCAGCGCAGTGCTCATTCTTACAGTGGTGCTTGAAAGTTTGTGAACCCTCTAGAATTTTCTATATTTCTTTATAAATATGACTTAAAGCATCATCAGATTTTCACACAAGTCCTAAAAGTAGATAAAGAGAACCCAGTTAAACAAATGAGACAAAAATATTATACTTGATCATTTATTTATTGAGGAAAATGATCCAATATTACATATCTGTGAGTGGCAAACGTACAGTATGAGAACCTTTGCTTTCAGTATCTGCTGTGACACCCTTGTGCAGCAATAACTGCAACTAAATGTTTCCGGTAACTGTTGATCAGGCCTGCACACTGGCTTAGAGGAATTTTAGCCCATTCCTCTATACAGAACAGCTTAAACTCTGGGATGTTGGTGGGTTTCCTCACATGAACTGCTCGCTTGAGGTCCTTCCACAACATTTCAATTGGATTAAGGTCAGGACTTTGACTTGGCCTTTCCAAAACATTAACTTTATTTTCCTTTAACCATTCTTTGGTAGAACGACTTGTGTGCTTAGGGTCATTGCCTTGCTGCATGACCCACCTTCTCTTGAGATTCAGTTCATGGACAGATGTCCTGACATTTTCCTTTAGAATTCGCTGGCATAATTCAGAATTCACTGTTCCATCAATGATGGCTAGCCGTCCTGGCCCAGATGCAGCAAAACAGGCCCAAACCATGATACTACCACCATCATGTTTCACAGATGGGATAAAGTTCTTATGCTGGAATGCAGTGTTTTCCTTTCTCCAAACATAACGCTTCTCATTTAAACCAAAAAGTTCTATTTTGGTCTCATCCGGCCACAAAACATTTTTCCAATAGCCTTCTGGCTTGTCCACGTGCTCTTTAGCAAACTGCAGATGAGCAGCAATGTTCTTTTTGGAGAGCAGTGACTTTCTCCTCGCAACCCTGCCATGCACAACATTGTTTAGTGTCCTCCTGATGGTGGACTCATGAACATTAGCCAATGTGAGAGAGGCCTTCAGTTGCTTAGAAGTTACCCTGGGGTCCTTTGTGACCTCGCCAACTATTACATGCCTTGCTTTTGGAGTGATCTTTGTTGGTCGACCACTCCTGGGGAGGGTGACAATGGTCTTGAATTTCCTCCATTTGTACACAATCTGTCTGACTGTGGATTGGTGGAGTCCAAACTCTTTAGAGATGGTTTTGTAACCTTTCCAGCCTGATGAGCATCAACAATGCTTTTTCTGAGGTCCTCAGAAATCTCCTTTGTTCGTGCCATGATACACTTCCACAAACATGTGTTGTGAAGATCAGGCTTTAGTAGATCCCTGTTCTTTAAATAAAAGAGGGTGCCCACCCACACCTGGTTGTCATCCCATTGATTGAAAACACCTGACTTATTTTCCCTTCAAATTAACTGCTGATCCTAGAAGTTCACATACTTTTGCCACTCACAGATATGTAATATTGGATCATTTTCTTCAATAAATAAATGACCAAGTATAATATTTTTGTCTCATTTGTTTAACTGGGTTCTCTTTATCTACTTTAGGACTTGTGTGAAAATCTGATGTTCTAGGTCATATTTATGCAGAAATATGTAAAATTCAAAAGGGTTCACAAACTTTCAAGCACCACTGTATACAGTGAAGTGAACATGAGTGTCAACACAGCAGCTTGGCATCTTCTGACCTTCACTGGGACTTAAAAAGTGCATTTACAGTCAGGGATCCTTCGGCGCGCATTGTGCGCATGCTTGGGACCCAGTCATTATAGGAAACACCTGATGCTGATTTGAGCCCAATCAGCATGCGCATATCAGGACACTGTTTTCAGAGAGACTCTGCAATTATTCTGTCGGGTATGCGGCAGCAGATGGATCTAGGTGCAGGAAGCATGTTTATTAGCAGGCATGATATTTACAAAAACAAAACACAAACGAAACTGAAAGCAGAGTCATAAACATGGCGAGAAACAAATGTGACAGTGATAATGATAATACTTCACAAAGCCTCCGTGTCTTTATATGCACATGCTGATTGTGCTCAAATCAGCATCAGGTGTTTCCCATAATGACTGGGTCCCAAGCATGCACACAAAGTGCTCCAAAGGATCCCCAAATGTAAATGTACTTTTAAGTCTCGGTGAAGGTGAGGCTCTGTGAGCTGCTGTGCTGCTCATGTTCACTTCACTGGATAAGAATGAGCACCACACTACAGGTCTGAAATTAATTTTTTTTTTGGAATTCCTACCTTTGTGGAAATGAAGTGAGCATACCATAGGGTTTTTGACCTCTTCATTCAACACTGAGTCCCAACGAATGTTTGTGAGCCATCTTTCCCTTCTATGTTTAGAAATCTCTCTAGTTTTTCCCCCCCTGATGATGAATTACTTTTGGTCAATTAAAAACTCTGATGTCTGTTTTGTTCAAAATGAGTTGTATATCCAACAATGCAGCAAAACCTTCCCATACCAATCAATAACAACTAACTCATTTGAATGAAGCACTATAAGTATGCCTCCTGTCATGGTGGTGTAATTACTGTTGCTATGGGGGTCACATGATGGTACAAAGCCTCTGTTGTGGCTTTCCCCTTGACAACAGATCCAGACCTGGGTTTAGGATACCTGGGACATGTGACAGGAAGTGGAGATTGCATTGTATTTGCAATTTGCATTACAGGTAGTGAAGCTGGGGAGAGTACATCCTTATCTGGAAGTTACTGTGTGTTACAGCTGTAGTGATTTTACAGCATATTAGCACATGGTTCTCCTAGAGAGAGTTCTGTTTTTTGCAGGGGGAAAGGAAAATATATGGAAAATTTATATCCAATTGGCTAGTTGTCCATGAAACTGGGCTTAACTCTCTCCAAGGCAATACATCAAACTCTTTCTCTAGGGATCAGATATGGTAGAGCTTGTTAGTTACAGGAAGTCATCTTAGGCTTGGCAAGGGCTCAGGGTGTTGGTGCCTTTTTATGGGGCTTGGTCCTGTCAGAACCTTGAATGTGTGGACTATGTAGAGGGCAGTGGGTTTGTTGTTCCCTCTCTGGGTTGGCAAAGTTTAAATGCCTTATTCACCTTCTTCTTGTTATTGTTTCTTTGCTGCATAAGGGTTATTGCTGGGCTGAACAGAGCCTCGCCTGGCTCCACAGATGCACCTGCAATAATGCATTTGCTCACTGTTGGGCAGACTAGAGAGAATGAGCCAGAGGACATGTTCACTCACAGCAGAGAGTGCCATGGACCACCTGATGGCCTGGATAACCTGGGGGGCATTATGAAGGACAAGGTCATTCACACTGACCAGTGGCGCCCAGGCATCTGTATAGTCTGATCTCTAGCCAGAGGGGGGCTGCATCAAATATGCATAGCTGAGCATATTTGAGCTCTGGTTGGGCATTTGCAGCTGCTGCATCATCACTGTTTCCACCATCAAAGTCATGCTGATCAGAAGTAAATCTCTAGGAGGCAGCTACTATGAGCTCATGGCAAAGGAGCTTATTATGAAGTACAGCTGAAAGAATGAGAATCTTTTGACTCCTTAGAATTTACAATCTCAAATCAGAAAAAGTTAGGACAGTATGGAAAATGCAAATAAAAATGAAAGCAGTGATTTCTAAATTTATTTTGACTTGTATTTCATTGCAGACAGTGTGAACCCAAGATATTTCATGTTTTGTCTGGTCAGCTTCATTTCATTTGTTAATATACATCCATTACTGTGTTTCAGACCAGCAACACATTCCAAAAATAGTTGGGTTGGGGAAATTTAGGGCTAATAATGAAGTAAAACAAGTAAATAATGTTGTGACTTTAAACAGGTGATGTCAACAGGTGATTATAATCATAATTTGGTACAAAATCAGTATCCAGGAAAGGCCTAGTCTTTGAGGAGCAAAGATGAGCCGAGGATCTCCAGTTTGTCAACAAATGCATGAGAAAATTATTGAAATGTTTAAAAACAATGTTCCTCAAAGAAAGATAGAAAGTGATTTGGATAATTCACCCTCTATGGTAGATGATATCATTAAATGATTCAAGGAATCTGGAGGAATTTCAGTGCATAAAGGTCAAGGGCACAAGCCTAATCTGAACACTCGTGATCTCCAATCCCTCAGACGGCACTGCATCAAGAACCATCATTCATCTATAGCTGATGGAACCACATGGGCTCAGGATTACTTTGGCAAACCTTTGTCAAGCTATAATACAGAGTTACATCCACAAATGCCAGTTAAAACTTTACTGTGCAAAAAGGATGCCTTATATTAACTGTGTCCAGAAGCGCCATCAGCTTCTCTGGGCTCGGAGGCATCTGGGATGGACCATCACACAGTGGAACCATGTATTGTGGTCAGATGAATCAGTATTCCAGTCTTTTTTGGGAGAAATAGAGGCCATGTGCGCTGGACTGAAGACAAAAAGGACTATCCAGACTGTTACCAGGAATAAGTCCAAAAGCCAGGCTCTGTCATGGTATGAGGTTGTGTCAGTGCCCTTGGCAAAGGTACCTTACACGTCTATGATGGCATCATTAATGCCGAAAAGTAGAGATTTTGGAGCAACATGTGCTGCCTTCAAGATGAAATTTTTACCAGGAATATTTCAACAAGACAATACAAAACCACATTCTATACACATTACAAAGGTGTGGCTGTGGAAGAAGAGGGTGCCTGTCCACTCTGTCCCCAACAGAGAATGTTTGGAGAATTTTGAAACAGAAAATATGACAGTGTTGACCCCATTCTGTTACACCTTAAGACCTGTTTGCAGGAAGAATGGGACAAAATAACATCTGAAACATTTCATCACTCTGTCTTCAATCCATAAACATCTTTTAAGTGTTGTGAGAAGGAATGGCAACATTTATAAAATGGTAAATGCTTTATTGTCCCAACTTTTTTTGAAACATGTTGCATGAAACAAAATTGAAATAAGTGTTTACTTTGGAAAACAACAACAACAACAACAACAACATTCATGAGGTAAAACATCAAATAATGTGCTGCTGTGTTGTTTTGAGTGCAATACAGATCAAAGATGACTTACAAATCATTGTTTGCAGTTTTAATTTCAACAGACTGTCTCAACTTTTTCTGATTTGAGGATATACCTTTTACAGATCTTGAAGGGGTACAAAGAGATACAGGGTGTTTAATGCATTATGACAGCAGGGAAGAATATCAGAAAATGAAAAAAGCAACAGCCTTTGCCAACAGTCAGAAACAATAAATTTGTTGGTGTATGTAAAAAGAAATTGCATTAAAATGAATATATGAAAACGATGGGAAAAAAAATCAGTTCCAATACAGCAAGGAAATAGTTCTGATCCGAGTCACCCTGTGGAGGCGTTACCTGGACATGAAGCTGATTTCTATCACGATGTATTCTGACCCAGTGGAACTGTCCATCAGCTAGATTGGCAGATTTAAGACTGAAGGTGTCTGGGCCCATCTCCTGGTTCAGCCTGTACCAGATCTGCAAACTGCCTGAGAGACCATAAACAAGCTTTTAGAATGTACAATGATGTCTGAAGTATGCTGGCTGCTTCAGTTGGACCATTCACAAATCCACAGATCTCAGATTTGACACTTTTCTGGCATCATTTGCATTTGTAGGAAGCAAAATATGTCTGTCATGAAAAAGTAATTCATCATCAGTTAGCATGCAGGGAATACTTGAATTAACCTGCCCACTCCCCCCCCCCTCTCTCTCTCTCTGCCTGATTCACAGATCCATGTCTGCTGTAAAGGATTTATAAAAGCCAGCCATGGCCACTTGAAGAGATGGTGTTTCACTCCCCTCTACCAGTCGATAAAAAATTGAGGAGTGGAAGAAGAAAATGAGTAGCAGAGAGAGATGCTGGGAGCTGGTCTTATGGCATTCCTCTTTTTGCCTTCCTTGTGTATGTTTACATCTCATCTCATTATCTCTAGCCGCTTTATCCTGTTCTACAGGGTCGCAGGCAAGCTGGAGCCTATCCCAGCTGACTACGGGCGAAAGGCGGGGTACACCCTGGACAAGTCGCCAGGTCATCACAGGGCTGACACATAGACACAGACAACCATTCACACTCTCATTCACACCTATGGCCCTTTTCCACTACCCTTTTTCAGCTCACTTCAGCTCGCTTCAGCTCACTTCAGCCCGACACGGCTCGCGTTTCGACTACCAAAAACCAGCACGACTCAGCTCGCTTCAGCCCTGCTTAGCCCCTAAAACTCGCACCGTTTTGGAGTGGGGCTGAAGCGAGCCAAGCCGTGCCGAGTGAGGCTGGGGGCGTGAGCAGACACTCCCCTGTGCACTGATTGGTGAGGAGGCGTGTCCTCACATGCCCACACACGCCCCGCGAGCACGCTGGGATCTGTAAACACCGCAAACCCGGAAGAAGAATAATTACGAATTACGAGAATTTCTGAAGCCTTATGCGCCTCGCCTCATCTATACGCTCTTGCCAGTATCTGTTGGCGTTGTCGGTGACAACAAGCCACAGCACCAAGACCAGCAACACTAACGACTCCATGTCCTCCATGTTTATTGTTTACTATTCGGGTCGTGAGACTACCGCTTAAAAGCTCACTGAATCAGTGACATACAGAGCATCGTGGACGAGTTCGCGGAGCGCAAGGCTCGTCGTATGCCCTTCAAATAATGCGCGCAGTAGGCTATTGATGTTTTATTATGAGCCATGTACAGTATGTCGCCTAATGTTTTTTTGTTTCTGAGTTACATGTTCGTTTGAAGGACTTAATGTACAAAATAACACAGTTGCACCCCGTAGTGTTGAAATTGGTAAACACAGTGCATTCAGTGAGGTTTGCACCGCCCTCCTTTTATTTCTGACTCTTCCTGTCACTGTTGCAACCTCTGAGCGCTCATTCGTATGCCCTTCAAATAATGTGCGCAGTATAGGCTATTGATGTTTTATTATGAGCCATGTACAGTATCCTAATGTTTTTTGTTTCTGAGTTACATGTTCGTTTGAAGGACTTGATGTACTAAATAACATAGTTGCACCCGGTAGTGTTGAAATTGGTAAACACCGCAGTTGCGGACATTTTGTAGCCTAAAATGATGTTATGATAAGCTTTAATAAAGGGCCCGGTCATTTGCCCCGCCCCCGGCCCGGCTCTGACTTGTTCCGCCACTGTCACTGATGTCACTGTTTGCGCTGCTTAACGACATCACGTGACGTCCACCCACTTTCACTAACTCCACCCAATGTGTCCACCCACTTCCAGCCAGCACGGTTCAGCGCGGTTGTAGTCGAAATGCAACTCCAACAGCCCCGCTCAGCTCGACTCAGCTCGACTCGGCACGGCACGGCTCAGCCGCGTTTGTAGTGGAAAAGCGGCACTACGGTCAATTTAGAGTCAGCAGTTAACCTAACCTGCATGTCTTTGGACTGTGGGGGAAACCAGAGCACCCGGAGGAAACCCACGCGGACACGGGGAGAACATGGAAACTCCACACAGAAAGGCCCTCGCCGGCCCCGGGGCTCGAACCTGGAGCTTCTTGCTGTGAGGCGACAGCGCTAACCACTACACCACCGTGCCGCCCCGTATGTTTACATGTTTACAGAATATCTTTTTCATACTGGCGACCTTGGAGGATGTAGAGTTGTTGAATTGAATGAAAATTGTAGTCGGCCCAGGGAGACAACCATTTTTATGTGCTTAATTAGTGCTCACCTGTGTCCACCAGACTTTTTTTTTTTTGGTAACAACCCTAATCTGTTAGGCTGTCAGGATTTTTTTTTTTAATACCAAATTCTCAAAAAACAGGTGAACTCTTACCATTCTGGTTCAGCATAATTGCCATGTAGCGCTGGTCATGGGACTGAGCAGACAACATCAAAGCTGGTGCATGTTTTGTCAGGAACCCAAATGCCACATTTTCCCGGGATCGAACAGTGTCAGAGTGTTTTTTTTTCTGCAGTTGGTTTGGATCCTTGTTCCTCATTACAGAAAATGGTTCCTGAAGGGTGTACATTACAGATGTCCCTCTCTCAAAGGATGCAGAGATAGCTAAACAGACAGAAGTGCATACAGAAAAAGCAGACAATTGCATAAAAGAAGAACAAACCCCTTGCTAAATTATGGAAACTTTTATAATTTCCCTTCAAATGCAGCACAGACATCAGAGAATAAGCAGCTCAGGCTCACTAAGTTCAATCAGATGCATGAGAAAATATGACATTTTTCTTCCTCATTACTGATTTTCTATATAATTAGGTAACTAGGATTTGGAAACTTATTGGTGTGATTATGAATTTCTGGCCGTATTTTTTGTCTCTTTTCATTTGTCAGCCATCCACCACACTGAGCTGTAAACAGTCACGGGCTAATCTGACCCTTTCTGCAATCACACTGTAAAGAGACAGAGCCATTACATCACTAATTTGATTGACAGGCCATTGGACGAGACAGCAGGAAAGCTGTAATTAGGTTCTATTCGGCAGGTGAAGCTTCTCCTCTATGGCCCACTAACTCCATGTCAAATTGATGAGAGTTGACAAGCAAGGACGTGCTGTCAGCCAAACGAACCCCTCCCTTTCTCAACCCATCTTTGTAAAGTTGAGCGGATCCCTGGCAATCTTTTAAGACAGGACGATTTTTATCCATTTCTTCACAGGTTATTTTGCCTATGTTTGACATTTTGAAGTGCCATTCAGGGTTGGTGACTTAAGTCCAAAAGACTTGTCAACATTTATGCAGGAAGTTCCTCCTATTCACAGACAGATTACACACACATGCTTAAGTTAAACCTGCATATTATTCATGCCTCAGAGGTCTCTTAATAGTGTTTAAACCAACACCTTTAAACACGAGCACTTGCCTTTAAGCCTGAAAAAATATCAGGGATTTTTAAAAAAATGCAGACGACACGAGGAAAGTGCTTATTTTTTTCCCCATTAATGTCATGTAACATAAAAACACAGACAACAAGCATTAATATAAAAATATTACAGGAATCTAGTATACTGTCCAGATATTGTTGCATGAGCAGAGTTCATTCTATTGATCACATTAATCACTGCAATATAGCAACCACCCTCACTATGAGAACGCTTATAACACAGCACATTAATTTTCTGTATTAGTTTCTTTTTTATTATTTATATTATCCACTGACAGGTAATTGTCTGAACAAATTAATGCAGCCATGAGATATTAAATTAAGGTCATGAAACCATAACGTAGGCGTAGAATTGTCAACTTTTTATCATGCTTTTTAATGAGCTCATTTTAGTTGTCAAATTAATAGAACAATGACAAAATCTATTCTAGTGTAAAGAAAATGTGCCTGAAGTATGAAGGATAAGCTGACCAAGCATTCAGCAACTTCACTCACTGCTTACTTTAAATTAATTCAGAACTTAAGACAGTATAAATAATGTCTGTGATTAGCAACATCTCCTTATATGTCATCTGAACAGGGAAAAAAAAGGGCACTTTCAAGAGATGATACTATTTATTCATTAATTAGTGTAATTTATGTATTTAATATGGTCTGAAATAGCATTACATATATTTATTAGTGAATTTACACCCTATAACATGAATTTCAGCATGCCATATTGTGGTTACATCACACCGTCAGACAGTGGCACTGAATGCTGCTTGTCACTCAAGTCAATATCACTGAATAAAAAAGGGCTTAAAGATTGACTGCCTTTCAGATTTTTTCAAGTGTAGGTCATAAAAAGGATTTTCCCTGACACCCAATTATTTTTGCTTAGTGGACCGAAAGCTACTGAATTCAAATCACAGACTTCAAATTTTATTTGTTTTTTAAAAATAGAACAATTAATGAATTTAAAGCCACATGGCTCTAAATTCTCCACTACTTTTTCCTGCTTCACCATGACCCAATACAAGATACTACGTCATGCATCATGTGGTGGACTTTTCTCATTCGCGCAAGGCATTGTGGGATACAAATTTGAAACAGAAGAGAAAAATGGAGGACGTGAGTGTGTGAATGAAACATGAAAGACCAACTACAGTAACGGAAAGCGAGAAGAAAAGATGTTACGTTGTGAATGAAAGGAAACGCAGGACCAAACTAATAAATATCGGCAGTCAGCGAGCACCTCGGTGTGAGCAGTTGTTCGTTTAGTGACAGAATGATGTAACTGTCAGTGCACAGTCAAAGGTAAACCCGCGCATG
This sequence comes from Neoarius graeffei, assembly GCF_027579695.1. Taxonomy (NCBI): domain Eukaryota; kingdom Metazoa; phylum Chordata; class Actinopteri; order Siluriformes; family Ariidae; genus Neoarius; species Neoarius graeffei. The sequence goes on from NC_083583.1 coordinate 60,695,529, forward strand.
CGCACACGGATTTCCTCTGTCTGCTTGACTGCGCAAAGCGAGCGATTTCATGCACATTATTTTCTCTCAAAGTAAATAACTTCCCAGTCACGGAATGGTCTGATATTTTGTGAGATATTACAGAAATAAGCATATATCACAATGACCAAATTTCAGAAAGAACTAAATTTCACTGCTTTTATGAAACCGAAAGGCTGTCTAGCTTTAAGTACCTGAGAATCCTGAGTAACTGAGACACACATCTATTTTATGCAATATGAGGTTAAGCACTTACATTACCTCTGAATAGCACTTCATTCTATTATCTATTATCATGCCTGTGGTCTGAATACCGATGTGCACTTAACTCAACTCTTAATACAACCCACAATTATCACTTTTGTCACATATTTCCAGGCAATTTAATTTCTGAACCAAATTTACTCCAGAACTATGTATGGCCAAAAATCATATCCTCTTCTGAAGAATACTGAACATTTTTCACCTGTTTTGCAGTTGGATCCCGTGAATGCTGTGTGTGTGCAGTCACATATGTAGCTATTCCTGTTCTCCAAACACCTTCCTCCATTCTGGCATAGGCTCTCACTGCTGCAGTGACCTGGACAACCTGATCTCATGCCAGGCGTCATTTTAGCTCGCTCATTCAGGTCAAACGTCATTCCATTAATGCTGAGTGCACGTAGGCAGCCAAGGAAGCTCCTCTGAGTGGTAGGTGCTCCTCCTGAGAGATATCAAATCATTTCCTGAATTAAAATGCGTATTTCATAATCACAATATAGCTTAGAAATCTACTAATGAGAGACTCCCTAGTGACACACACAAAAAAAAGCATTCACCCTATCAAACTACAAGTGTGAGTCCTAATGATGACCTAGCCATCCATGGACAGGAATCGAAGAGAACAAACTTGGCCATACTCTCAGGGAGAGGTGGTGGGACACTCTCTCTCTCCGTTATTAATCATAGTGACATTAGCTTATCATGGGGGTCTGTGAGCTCATGCATGCAGAAGTGGGCGGATAGTACTTTTCTCTAAGTGTGTTACACCACCCCTCATACTGCATGAGCAGCAGTTCAAAAAGATGTGGTCAGCTGCGTCAAAGGACGTACGTGATAACCTTCACTCTCCATCACTGGTAGCTGTCATATGACCTAATTGGAGGATGGGAATTGACCAAGACTCTTAAAAACAAGATCAACTGTGAGCTATTGCTCACTTACATATCCCCCCACTCTCACTTACATCAGAATGCAAGCAACTGAATGAATAGGACACTTATGATGAATGTTGACTTCAACAAATAATTAACCCTGAAACAAGTAAAGAGCAGTGTTCTCTCCAGGTATTTCAAATAGCATCCTGATAAACTGTCATTTTGAAATAGCATTTTGCTTCTTGAAATAGCATCAAAATCCACCCTATATGTTTCTTAAATACATTCAGTTGGTAAACAGGAAGTCGATGCGCGACAGACCTGAAAATGGTATACAAAGTATAGAACCCCAAGATGAAGTTTGGTACCAAGTACCAAGTGGTTATGATTTGTGGCTGCTGAGAAAAAAAGGTGTTACGGATGGACAGACAGAGGTAAAAAGCCAGTATCCCCCCCCTCTTCGGAGCGGGGAAATAAAAAAAAAAATCTACTAATGCCATTGGATGAACTATCTTTATAGAAATGCATGCAATACTAGCTAAACCCTGTGCAATTGTATACTAACAACAGAAGTGATGGTCAGCTTAAAACCTCATGAGAACTCATTACATAGAAAATCAGGACAGTGAAAACTCCACTATTCTCACAGCAGCAAAAATCTCATGAGCTTTTAGCTTTTGTTGAAAGTGTTAGCTAGTCAGTATTGTTAGCTAATTACTCTGACTAGCTACCACCGATTTATTTGGGCTTTATTAACTGTTGAAAAACATCTTGGACATGTTATTAAGAATTTCAGGATACATGCTCCAACACAAAATGATATACAGATTGTGATGTTTTAAAATGTACCTGTTTCTTTCAGTGCACTGACTAATAATGCAGTTTCACTCTATATCAATCTTATAGACACAAAATGACAATGTAATCAGGAACTGTCATGCCAGTTACAGTTGTGGTCAGAAGTTTACACACAGTAACATAAACGTCATCTTGGATATGAATGTCATGGTAATATTTGGACTTTCAGTAATTTCTTTGAACTGTTTTTTTTTCTGTGGCAGAATGTACAGCATACATCTTTAATTAAAAAAAAAAACACTAGAATTTGGTGCACAAGTTTTAATTTTCTTTGGGTTTTCTGAAATCATAGGTTCAAAATTATACATACAGGGTCTAAAATTTTCATACGCTCACTTAGGTCATTAATTTAGAGGTGCTGAAACTTCCAAAATGTCTTTTATTTTGCCAAGGCCTCTTAACTTCCTGCTAGTGATCATGATTGACTACAGCTGGTAGCTTCTCTGTGCCTTCATAAAAAGGGTTTGTTTACAGCACTCATTGGATTGACCAGCACACAGTAAAATGGGAAAGTCCAAGGACTTCAGTGCAGATCTGAGAGAGAGGATCGCACATGTACACAACTCAGGAATGTCTCTTGGAGCCATTTCTAAACAACTGAAAATTCCAAGATCAGTTCAAACAATTGTATGCAAGTTATTGTGAGGTGTAGTCACTTTGCTAAGCCGCTTTGCTTCAAGAAAACCCAAATGATCACCCTCATCTGAAAGGAGATTGGTTTGGATGGTCAGGAACAACCTGGGAACCACCATGGCACAGCCCTGCCATGAACTGGAAGCTGATGGATCACTGTCTACAGTTCAGATCACCATGGACTAAGAGGCTGCTATCCAATAAATAACCCCCTGCTCCAAAATTGACACCTTCAACCTTAAAGTTTGAAGCTGATCACACGGGCAAAGAAACAGCCTTCTGGAGGATAGTTGTATGGTCAGATGAGAAAGATTGAGGTGTTTGGCCACAATGACCACCATGTACAGAGGGACACTGTACCAGCTGGTGGTGGTGGTAGGATCATCATGCTCTGGGGCTGTTTTGCTGCCAGTGGAACTGGTTCATTGCACAAAGTGGATGGAATAATGAAGGAGAACTACCTGAGAATTCTTCAGCATAAACCATCAGAAACTTGAACATGACTTGGGAGTTACAACAGGACAATGAATCCAAACATGCATCAGAGATGATTGTGGAGGATAAAACAGGCTAACGTTAAGCTTAAAACAAGACCTGACTTCAACCCTATTGAAAATATATGGACTGTGCTTATACTGTAAGTTGAGTCCATGCCAAGAAAAAAATAATAATTGAACTCTACCAATTCTACCATGAAGTGTCGTGAAATATTCAACCAGAATTCTGCCACAAGCTTGTTCATGGTAAACAAAAATGTTTGGTCAAGGTGAATCTTGTGAAGAGACATTTTACCCAAGCATTAGATGTGCTGTATGTATATTTTTGGCCCTGTATGTATAATTTTGACCCCGTGTTGATTTCAGAAAACCCAAAGAAAATTAAAACTTGTGCACCAAATTCTCGTGTTGTTGTTTTTTTAAATTAAAGATGTATGCTGTACATTCTGCCACAGAAAAAGAACAGTTCAAAGAAATTACTGAAAGCCCAAATATTGCCATGACATTTATATCCAAGATGACATTCATGTCACTGTATGTAAACTTCTGATCACAACTGTGTCTGGAAACTAGTAATAAATTATTCATTCAGATTACATTTCACAAAAGGTCCTGGCCATGCTGTCGAAAAAAAGAAAAAAGAAAAAATCGAAAGAAATCAGATTTATAGAAAATAAACTATAGGCTTTTCAGAGTTTCTTTTTAGAAAATTGTTTCCATCACCTCTTCCAAAACAACATCTCTTCAAAGACGCACTTGGTACAATTTAGTCTACTGCAACTCGAGTGACTGGAGTAATCAACTCATTCTTCAAAGAGATGAAATCAAATTAAAAATGAGAGGACTCATTACAACTTAATGAAGCAGTAATTTTGAGGCATAAGCCTTGTTATTAACTAAACCCCTGCAAAGTTAATAGCTGAGGATCTGTATCAAGATGATTCTTTTTTCATATGAGAGACCTACAGTGACCTCTATGATTATTGGCACCCCTTGTAAAGATTAGTAAAAAGGGTTTTAAAAAAAATCCACATTTTGGTGAAGTTGCTTCATCTGACACTGAAAAATTGAGAAAAATCCAACCTTTAATTAAAGGAAATTTATTAGGAGAAAAACAAATCGCTCATCAAGAAATAATTATTTTCAACAAAAACACTTGTACCACTATTATCATCACCCCTGCATTTAATACTTTGTACAGCCTCCCTTTGCCAGTAAAACAGCACCGAGTCTTTCCTATAACATTTTATAAGGTTGGAGATACAGAGCAGGGCATCTGAGTCCATTCCTCTTTACACAATCTCTCCAGATCATCCAGGGTCCTCGATCCTCTCTTGTGCTCTCTCGTCTTCAACTCACCCCACAGGTTTTCACTGGGGTTCAGCTCAGGGGACTGAGATGGCCAGGGCAGAAGCTTGATTCTGTGCTCAGTAACCATTTTTGTGTTGATTTGGACATATGCTTCAGATCATTGCCCTACTGGAAGATCCAATAACGACCCAGTTTTAGTTTCCTGGCAGAAGCAGCCAGATTCTGATTTAAAATGTCCTGGTGTTTCATGGAGTCCACGCTGCCATGGACCCTAACAAGGTTTCCAGGGTCTTTGGAGGAAAAACAGCTCCCAAACATCACAGAACCTTGACCATATTTTACAGTTGGGATTGGGTTCTTTTCATTATCATCCTTCTTTTTACACCAAACCCACCGCGAGTGTTTTTTTGCCAAAAAGCTCCATTTTTGTTACATCAGACCAACGAACACGGTTCCAGTCAAAGTTGTAGTAGAGTTTCACAAACGTCAGACACTTATGTTTGTGGTTAACTGACAGAAAAGGCTTTTTTTTTCTAGCAAATAATCTGTTGGCATGGAGGTGGAGTCTGATGGCGTTTTTGGAGACTTGGAAACCCCAAGATTTTACTTTTTCTTGTAATTCACCAACAGTGATCCTTGGGGATTTATTTTGCCTCTCTTACCCTCCTTCTCAATGTACATGGGGGCAAAATAAACTTGGGTCCTCTCCAGGCGAGTTTGTAACAGTTCCAGTTGGTGTTCATTGTTTTATTATTGTCCTAACAGTAGAAATGGGCATTTTCAGGCGAGTAGCTATTTTGTATAACCATTCTCTGACTTATGAAGATTGACACACTTCTCCTTCATTTGGTTTGTGTTCTCTTATCTTTCCCATGGTGATGGATAACTAAGGGAATTTGGCCTCTGTGTCACCTCATATTTGTTCCCCAGTTAATCAGGAAGTCATGGATTACAGCTTGAAAGTTCCTACACACTCCAATCAACTCAAAAATTTAAATGGGAAACATGCTTTTTTTCCCCAGTTATTTATTGATTGATTTTTTTCTTGAAAGTAACTATTACTTGATGAGCAATTTGTTTTTCTCTGATAAAATCTATTTCAATTAAAGGTTGGATTTTTCTCATTTTTGCAGTGTGAGATGAAGCGACTTCACCAAAAGGTAGATTTTTTCTAACCCTTTTTACTGATCTTTACAAGGTGTGCCAATAATTGTGGAGGGCACGGTATATGAAAGATCTGGTTAATTATAAATCATTGGTATTATATATAGAACTAAAATTAAAAGTCTGTGTTTATACCTAGCCCTGCAATAACCTGGTGGCTTATCCAGGGTGTACCCCGCCTCTTGCCCATAGTCAGCTGGGATAGGCTCCAGCTTGCTTGCGACCCTGTAGAATAGGATAAGCGGCTACAGATAATGGATGGATGGATGTTTATACCTAATGTGCACTTACACAGATTTACACATCTTGGAAAGTCTTTGAAAAAAGCACACAGTAAGTTAATAAGTATGCCTCCTGCTGAGCTGTAATAATTTTCTACACGCTTTGGGTTTGAAAAAGGTCAATAAAGTTTTGCAAATTAGTTTCGGATATACAGAAATCAGTTGTCACCTTTATGAAAAGCATATGTCTGAAAGGAATTCAGCATGCAGTTGTAGAGTATTTAAAGATAGAATATGTCGAATAAGGCCATGAGATCGAGTACCTGCTAAAAAATGAACAGACTAAATGTTTTGTCATACAACAATTCCAAGAGTTGTGTTCTGGAAAGATTTGATGGTGGTCTGACCACTTCATTCATTCTTGGTCATTCATTCTTGATGTATTTAATAGCAAATTATATCAAATGCACTAGTCAAGCTTTGTCACCCTGTAACTCGACAAGAATTCACAACTTTATTCAAGAGGACTAACATGGCTGAAAGCATCCATCCATCCATTATATATACACTGCTTAACCATCAGGGTCACAGGGGTAGCTGGAGCCAATCCCAGCTGACTTTGGGCAAGAAGTGGGGTACACCCTGGACAGGTCACCAAGAAACAAACAACCATTCACACTCATTGACAACTATGGGCAATGTAGAATAGCCAATTGACCTAATCACATGTCTTTCGACTGTAGGAGGAAACCGGAGCACCCAGAGGAAACCCATGTAGGCACAAAGAGAACACGCAAACTCCACACAGAAAGGCACCAATCAGCCACGAGGTTAAAACCCAGACCCTTCTAGCCATGATGCTACAGGGCAATTCTTCAGCAGAGAGGCCAAAATGATGAAATGATTAAGACTGCCTGAACTTATCAGCTCAGTGACATTGCTAAAGTATGGAATCCAAGGCAGGATGTACTGAAACCCATATTTAAAAATCATCACCCCAATTATAGCAATGTTGCTTCAGAGAAATCTTGGTTTGAATTTTAAGAAATGAAAGATCAGGGTTTTTTTCTGATGTAATTCCATTACTGACCTTTCTTTCCTCATAAAAGATTTTGCATTCAGAGTTAAACAGCCAGTTCTTCTACGCTTTATTAGGGTCAAAAGATACCTCATACATTGTGAAATTTTTATTTAATACCATTATCTTGAGTACTACAACAACAAAAAAAAAGTTACCAACTTTTGCTGTGAATATAACTCTGTTACCGAAGAACTACCCTCACCACTGTACTCACTGAAATCAATTTTAAAGAATAAAATAAGTAGGGAAAAGCAACACAGATCCCAGACTTAAGAAATCATAGAAATACAAATATAATACACATTTTTGGCACATTTTGCAGCATATTTAAAAAAAAATTCTGTTCAACTGATGAATCCGTGATCACAGATTAAATACAAAGTTTGAAAAAGAGTTTAGTTTTTTACCAACAAAGAGCTGGCTGGTGAGCTGCAGTCTGTGCTGCCCTTCGGCTGCTGCCTCAGTGAGCTGGAGGGGCAACAGGTCGACCTGCAGTGATGCCTCTTTTACATTCCTTTCTGCTCGTACATAATGCCACTGCCTGTCATTCAGGTGCACTGATGACCTGACTGTCAGAATCACTGGGCCATCACCAAGGTCAAAGGTGAACGTGACTGCTGATGGAGCTAGGGAGAGGAAAATATCCAAGCGTGATTGTCATATTTTATACACACACACACACACACACACTGGACCGAGTGGAATAACTGTTTTATTCTATCCACATTCACTGGATTTTGAGAAACAGAGCATTTTTATTTTTATGCAAATTTGATCAATAAAAACTTTTATACAAAATGTCTGACAAAATAATTTCCACTTAAAATATAAACAAACCGGTGAAATGACAGTTGCAATTTGTGAAAAATGCTACATTAATAATACGTTCTTACCATCAAATACTTTTATTCTATATTTTGTTGCATTTTTTTTTTGGGGGGGGGGGGGGGGTGTTTGTTTTTGAGTAGAGTTTTTATTTCATCCTTGGTTGGTTCAGTAACATACATGCTCTGCCATTTTGTTTTTCTCTACTCATGGTATATGAGCTGATATCCTAGTAGTAGAGTCGCCAAACAGAGTGCGCAATTGCTCATATCCAGTGAATGTGGGGAGATATAGATAGATAGATAGATAGATAGATAGATAGATAGATAGATAGATAGATAGATAGATAGATAGATAGATAGATAGATTTACCTGTTGCAGTCAAGCTGTACAATGCCACTGTATAACTGTCTTACCATGTATACTGTATTCTTAAACTTAGGTGCAATATATGTATATAGGAATCATTGTATATAGAATCGCTTCATTTTGCTTTTACTTGAAGTTATTGAACTTATTTAAATGTATTTTATTCTATTTTATTTTTATTCTTTTTTCTGACGATTTTATCTTCTATTTTTAGACATGTTTACTTTTCTTCTCTGATTCAGGAGCTTTGTAGCAAATTTGAATTTCCTTCCGGGGATTAATAAAGTAATTCTGAGATATATATACACACTAGTGCATCTCAAAAAATTAGAATACCATGAAAAAGTTCCTTTTTTCATAATTTAATTCAAAAAGGTAAACTTTCATATCTTCTATATTCATTATATGTAAAGTGAAATATTTATAGCCTTTTTTGTTTTAATTTTGATGATTATGGCTTATAGCTCATGAAAATCAGAAATCCAGTATCTCAAATTATTAGAATATTCCCTAAGATCAATCAAAAAAAGGATTTACAACACAGAAATGTCCAACTTCTGAAAAGTATATTCATTTATACACTCAATACTTGGTTGGGGCTCCTTTACCATGAATCACTGTATCAATGTGGTGTGGCATGGAGGTGATCAGTCTGTGGCACTGCTGAGATGTTATTGAAGTCCAGGTTGCTTTGATAGTGGCCTTCAGCGTATCTGTATTTTTGGGTCGGGTGATTCTCATCTTCCTCTTGACAATACCCCATAGATTCTCTATGGGGTTCAGGTCAGGCAAGTTGGCTGGCCAATCAAACACGGTAATATCATGGTCAGCAAACTATTTGGTAGTTGTTTTGGCACTGTGGGTAGGTGCAAAGTCCTGCTGGAAAAGGAAATCAGCATCTCCAAAAAGCTCGTCAGCAGATGGAAGCATGAAGTGCTCTAAAATCTCCTGGTAGATGGCTGTGTTGACTTTGGACTTGATAAAATACAGTGGACCAACACCAGCAGATGACATGGTACCCCAAATCATCACAGACTGTGGAAACTTCACACTGGACTTCAAACACCTTGGATTCTGTGCCTTTCCACTCTTCCTCCAGACTCTAGAACCGTGATTTCCAAATTAAATGTAAAATGTACTTTCATCTGAAAAGAGGACTTTGGACCACTGAGCAACAGTCCATTTCTTTCTCTCCTTAGCCCAGATAAGACACTTCTGACATTGTCTCTGGCTCAGGAGTAGATTGATATTAGGAATGCGAAAGTTGTATCCCCTTGCTTGAAGATGTCTGTTCATGATGGGTCTTGATACACTGACACCATCCTCAGTCCACTCCTTGTGAAGCTCTCCCAAGTTCTTGAATCAACTTTTCTTGACAATCCTCTCAAGACCGCGGCCATCCCTGTTGCTTGTGCACCTTTTCCAGCCACCCTTTTCAGCAATGACCTTTTGTGGCTTACCCTCCTTGTGGAGGGCATCAGTGATCATCTTCTGGACAACAGTCAAGTCAGCAGTCTTCCCCATGATTGTGGTTGTGTGTACTGAACTAGACCGAGAGATACACTGTGTTCATACTGTTTTACTCAAACTCTAAATGAAATTTCTAATATTTTGAGATGGTTTTTTTTGTACTGTATGCCATACTGATTAAAATTAAAATAGAAAAATGCTTGAAACATTTTAGGTTATGTGTAATGAGTCTATAATATATAACTTTCACTTTCTTAAATAACTGATGGAAAATATTAAACTTTTTCACAATATTCTAACTTTTTGAGATGCACTAGTATATAGGGGCATGCAAAAGTTTGGGCACCCTTGCTGAAAATGTCCGTGACTGTGAATAGTTAAGTGAGCAGAAGATGAACCGATCACCAAAAGGCATAAGGGTAAAGATGACACATTTCTTTAATATTTTCCGCAAGATTACATTTCTATTTCCATCATTTACAGATGTAAAATACCAAAAAATTAAAAGGACGTGAAGCAAAAGTTTGGGCACCTGACATGGTCAGTACTTAGTAACACCCCCTTTGGCAAGTATCACAGTTTGTAAACACTTTTTGTAGCCAGCTAATAGTCTTTCAGTTCTTACCTGGGGGATTTTTGCACATTCATCCTTGCAAAAGGCTTCCAGTTCTACAAGTTAGATTAGATTAGATTAGATTAGATTAGATTAGATAAGATAAAACTTTATTGATCCCTTTGGGAGGGTTCCCTCAGGGAAATTAAGATTCCAGCAGCATCATTAGATAAACAGAGAAAAGAAATGGAGGAAAACTTAGAGATAAATTAAAATAAATTAAGTATTTACATATACGAATATAAAAAGAATAAGATATGAGGAAGAGAGGAAGGGGGAGAGAGGGGGGAAGGAGGGGAAAAAAGGGGGGGGGGAGAACGGGGTGGCGGCAGGAGAGATACTGCACTTAATATTGCACATTATATTGCACATTGTCCGGTACTGCTTATTGTTAGGCTAGGCTACTGCTCCTTCCCATCCTCTGTCCTCCTGTTACCCCTCCTCCCCCCCAGAGAGGAGTTGTGCAGTCTGATGGCATAAGGGACAAAGGAGTTTTTAAGTCTGTTCATCCTGCACTTGGGAAGGAGCATACTGTCACTGAACAGGCTCCTCTGGTTGCTGATGACAGTGTGCAGAGGGTGACTGGCATCATCCATGATGTTCAATAGTTTGTCCATAGACCTCTTCTCTGCCACTGTCACCAGAGAGTCCAGCTTCATGCCGACCACAGCACACCATGGTGTAAAACAGGACACTGGCAACCACAGACTGATAGAACATCCACAGGAGTTTCCTGCAGATGTTAAAGGACCGCAGCCTCCTAAGGAAGTATAGCCTGCTCTGTCCCTTCCTGTATAAGTGTTTGGTGTTGCAAGTCCAGTCCAGCTTGCTGTCCAGCCACAGCCCAAGGTACTTGTAGGAATCCACAGCCTCCACCTCGACTCCCTTGATCAGAACTGGTCGTGACCTTGGTCTGGACCTCCCAAAGTCAATCACCAGCTCCTTGGTCTTCGAGGTGTTGAGCTGCAGATGGTTCCTGTTGCACCACACAGCAAAGTCCCTCACCAGGCTCCTATACTCCTCCTCTCTGTTGTCACTGATACACCCAACGATGGCTGTCTCATCGGCAAACTTCTGAATGTGACACAGCTCCGAGTTGTAGCAGAAGTCTGCGGTGTACAGGGTGAAGAGAAGAGGGGCCAGCACCATGCCCTGGGGTGTCCGGTGCTGCTAATCACAGTATCAGACGTGATGTCCTTCAGCCTGACGTACTGCGGCCTGTCAGTGAGGTAGCTGGAGATCCAGGTGACCAGGCAGGGGTCCACTTGCATCCTGTTCAGTTTGTCCTGAAGCAATAGGGGCTGGATGGTGTTGAAGGCACTCAAGAAGTCCAAGAAGAGGATCCTCACTGTGCCATTTCCCTTATCCAGATGCGAGTGGGCTCGGTGTAGCAGGTAGAGGATGGCGTCTTCCACACCAACACCTGCCCGGTACGCAAACTGCAGACAGTCCTGTGCATGTTGTACCTGGGGTCTGAGGAGGCTGAGGAAGAGACACTCCAACGTCTTCATCAGATGTGAAGTGAGTGCCACCGGTCGGAAGTCATTCAGCTCACTGGGCCGATTCTTTTTGGGAACTGGAATGATACATGATGTCTTCCAGAGGGTGGGCACTCTCCCCAGCTGCAGGCTGAGGTTGAAGATGCGTTCGAGTGGTTCACCCAGTTCAGCAGCGCAGGTCTTCAGTAGTCGGGGACACACCTTGTCCGGGCCTGCTGCTTTCCTGGGGTGAAGCTTCTTCAGTTGACCTCTGACCTGGTCTGCAGTAATGCATGGAGGAGTCTGTGTTGAGGTGGGGGATGAGGGGCAGGAGGGGGCTGCTGTGATAACTGGGGGGAGGTGTGTTGAGGGAAGAAGGAGAGATGGCTGCAGTGAGGGAAAGGGTGGCGGGGACGTGGGCTGGTTGAACCGATTGAAGAAGTCATTCAACTCATTCGCCCTCTCCACTGTCTCCTCAACGACTCTGGTCTTTGTATTGTGGCCTGTGATGGTTTTCACACCTTCCCAGACCTCCTTCATGCTGTTCTCCTTCAGCTTCTGCTCCACCTTTCTCCTGTAGCTGTCCTTAGCTTCCCTCACGCAGTGTTTTACCTCCTGCTGTGCTGCTTTCATCGCCTCCCTATCCCTGCTCCTGAAGGCGGCCTTCTTCCTGTTGAGGACAGCTTTGACTTCCTGTGTTACCCATGGCTTGTTATTAGGGTAACACCGTACAGTCTTAGCAGGGGAGACCACGTCTGCACAGAAGTTAAGGTAATCCATCAGACAGTGTGTCAGCCCCTCTAGGTCCTCATAGTGTGGGCTAAGCAGCACATCCCAGTCCGTGATGTCATAGCAGTCCCTGAGGGCATCTTCCATTTCAGGGGACCACCTCCTGATGGAGCTAATTGTTGCAGGCTGCCTTTGAACCAGGGGGGTGTACTTCAGCTGTAGATGAACCAGGTTGTGGTCAGACTTCCCTAGTGGGGGGAGGGGTGTGGCTCTGTATGCATCCCTCACATTAGCATACAGCAAGTCAATTGTCCTGTTGTTCCTTGTTGGACAATGCACAGCCTGGTAAAAAGCAGCCAAAGTAGAGTCCAAAGTAGCGTGATTAAAGTCCCCAGAAATGATGATAAATGCCTCAGGGTGCTGTGTCTGCAGCCTTGCTGTGACAGAGTGAATCCTCTCACATGGAGCGGCTACGTCCGCCCTCGGAGGGATGTAAACACAGATAGTGATCACGTGACTGAACTCAAAGTTTCTTGGGCTGTCTTGCATGTACTGCTCTTTTGAGATCTATCCACAGATTTTCAATGATGTTTAGGTCAGGGGACTGTGAGGGCCAGGGCAAAACCTTCAGCTTGTGCCTCTTGAGGTATTCCATTGTAGATTTTGAGGTGTGTTTTGGATCATTGTCTTATTGTAGGACCCATCCTCTTTTCAACTTCAACATTTTTTACCAATGGTGTGATGTTTGCTTCTAGAGTTTGCTGGTATTTATTCGAATCCATGCTTCCCTCGATCATTGAAATGTGCCCTGTGCCACTGGCTGCAACACAACCCCAAAGCATGATCAATCCACACCCATGCTTAAGAGTTGGAGAGGTGTTCTTTTCCTGGAATTTGATACCCTTTTTTCTCCAAACATACCTTTTGCACATTGTGGCCAAAAAGTTCTATTTTGATTTCATCAGAACACAGGACTTGTTTCCAAAATGCATCAGGCTTGCTTAGGTGTTCATTTGCAAACTTCAGACACTGAATTTTGTGGCTAGGATGCAGGAAAGGTTTTCTTCTGATGACTCTCTCATGAAGGTCATTTGTTCAGGTGTTGCTGCATAGTAGAACAGTGCACCACCACTCCAGGGTCTGCTAAATCTTTCTGAAGGTCAAACAGGGGTTTTTATTTGCCTTTCTACCAATCCAATGAGCAGTTCTTTCAGAAAGTTTTCTTCATCTTCCAGACCTCACCTTGATCTCCACTGTTTCTGTTAACTGCCATTTCTTAATAACATTACGATCTGAGGAAACAGCTACCTGAAAACACTTTGTTCTTGTAGCCTTCTCCTGCTTTGTAAGTATCAATTATTTTATTTTTTCAGAATGCTAGGGAGTTGCTTAGAGGAGCAAAGTTACTTAGAGGCTGTTGATTTTAGGGACGAGTTTGAGGAGTCAGAGAATTTATACAGCTTTGAAATCTGCATCATCTGACCTTTCCTAATGAAGAATTTGAACAAGCCACAGCTCAATAAGCTAATTAAGGTCTGGAACCTTGGTAAAAGTTACCTGAGAACTCAAATGTATTGGGGTGCCCAAACTTTCACATGGTGTTCCTTTTCTTTTTTCACTCTCCAATTGTACAAAACAAAAATAATACACACATCCTGCATAAAACACTGAAAAGAAATGTCTCGTCTTTACCTTTATGCCTTTTGGTGATCAGTTCATCTTCTGCTCACTTAACTATTCACAGTAACAGATATTTTCAGCAAGGGTGCCCAAACTTTTGCATGCCACTGTATACATCAGTCAACAGATATCATGTAAATATAACCTGCTAATGCTTTTTTTAATTGATAGCATTACAACATAACTTTAGAAGAGTCTCCAAAGGTTCCTCTGTGCACTACTGTACTTTACTCACAGCTCAGCTCCAGCCTGATGAAGTCTTGTACTCCCACATTCTCAAGGAAGAGACCAGAAGTAGCTCCAGTCTTGAAATAAAAGGAGATGTCTATGCTAAACTCAGCTTGTAGTGTAGGGAAATGCAGATAAGAGGATTCCGAAAAAAAGGAGGCAGAGTTCCACAAAAATCCTGAGGCAGTAATGGACAAGAAACAGGGTAAAATAACTTACGTGTCCAATTATAGAACCCAAAAAACAGCTTTGAACATGGAAATGAATTCAGCAACAAATATATCCTTGAATCAGTAAACAAAACACCCACGATTGCCAGAACAACGCAGAGGTCCAATCTGAACAAAGGCCTGGGAGCCTGTTCTGTTTGTATCTCCAATGGCGATCTCACTAAGCGGTAAATGGTCTTTGTAAGACAGCAGGCCGGTATCATTCACCCTGCAGAGCGAGAGTGGGAGAGAGTGTGTGGGGCACAAGGAATAATGAGTGAGAAGAAATTCAGAGTCATTTCTTTGCCTTAGGCAAAAAACGTCTTTGGTGAAAACTAAACTGTATGATCTGCCAGCTGCTGAAAAGGTGTTAATGGCAGTCATGTGAAGCTAAGCTCACCCACAGAGATGTTTTAATAAGGTGTGGAGAAAAAAAAAACCCTGAACAATTTTACATGGCTGTGTGAATTTCACTGGAAGCAGGTTAAACACTTTTTTACTTCTTTATTGAATGGAAAGCTCACTGTTTGTTTTCCTTGATTATTAATGTGCATGTGGAGAGATTACCATGTGTCCTCATCTGCATCACAGTTGCAGAAGTAATTCATGTCCCTGCAGTTGCCTTCCAGGCTACAGGAGCACTGCTGAACTCCAGGTAGAGAGCCTCCCCAGTATGTTCTCTTAACACCGTCCCTGTCCAGCCACCAAGACAGAGGAGTGCCATCTGGAAATATAGCACATTTCCATCTGTGCTGCAGTTGTCTGATATTATTGTTGGCCTGACGAATTATGTATGAATTATCTGCGGCAAGTACAAACGAATACTGTTGGTGTGAAATATTCACTTTTACTGCAAGCGCTAGTTTTTTTATTTATTTTTTTCATTTATAGTGGATGCACAATAATTTCAGTATCAAAGGAATTGTAAAAAAAGAAATGAATCTATTTAATACCTTTTTTGTTATTAATTAATTAATTTATTTATTTTTAACAAATAAAATACATTTTTTCTCCACTTAGTCCTTTGTCCTGTTTACCCTTGAGTTCTTTTCCAACCCTGACATTATTTTGCACTGCAGGATTGATATATTTGGTGGCGTGTAAAAAAAGGTCCACTTGAAACCACAATTCTCATCCAATGCTCTGTTGATGGTTTGTATCATGTACAAATCTCACCACTGGTTGCTTGTTGAATAACATGATTAGTTAATAGCTCAGGGTTACTACAATGAGCTCACCATCAAAGTCAAAGCATTCACTTTATGAAAAATATTCTCAAGCAAACCCCCCCCCCCCCCCCCCCCCAAAAGGAGGAAAAAACAACCCCAAAACAGTGTTGTGGACATACAGACTGTGCAAAAATCTTAGGCACCCTATTTTTTTCCATACAAACATTGTTACAGATTTCTGTTTTATGACTTCGACATTATCAAGTCAGTACAAAAACACTTTAGAGTTCCAAACGTTCGTTTTCCAGCACAAACTTAAATGTTACAGGAAGAAAAGTTTGTATCTGAGCAGCATAGTACATAAGAGAGCACATTTTGAAAAGAAAACATAATGAAGGCTACTGGGTTTTGGTGCAAAATGAAGAAGCGAGTGTGACAAAGTGTCCAGAAGAACTGTGGTTGGTTCTGTAAGATGCTCAGTAAAACCTACAACTCATTTCCTTATAAAACTGCACTCATTGTACCTGAGACTGTGTTGTTTTTGTTTTTTTTAAGCAAAGGTTCGTCTCACACCAAATACTAGCAGTTATTGTGGGAGAGAGGAGACATAGTAGTTATTCCTCGTCACTGAGGAGATATAGACTCGGCCATAGAGGAAGTCTCCGGCGAGGTCCTGTACAATCAAAACTCTCAGGTGAGTGGGGGGAGGGGATTCCCTGCCAAGGCTGCGTGCAGTGTGTTAGCGTGAGCATGTAGTCTATGGGAACTGAATTGTGTGTTGGATTTGCACTAATCCCATGTTTTGAAAAATCAAAAATGTTGTTTTGGGCCCCTCTGGGGTGTCACCAATCCATGTGCAAAGTATGGAGTATGTGCGTCCAGCCGTATCGATTTGCATAGGTAAACTGTAACGTGTAGGTGTAAAGGCCAATTTATGCTGACAACCCAGTCCTCGCAGATAGCGTCGCAGACAGTGTCTGCGTAGCCCCCCCACCTTCGCAGACGTTCTGCGTGCACCTCCCAAAAATTGTGACCACCGCAGAAGCCTCGCAGACAGCGTCGCAGACAAGAGGGCTCTGATTGGTCCACTCTACATCCGCTGTACACGCACTTCCGCTTCCCTACTTTCCCGGTTTGGTTTGTTTTCACGACCGCCATTTTTAAAAACACGAGCGAAGATGGAGCAGCATGAAGAGCGGTTGATTGAAGAAGTACGTACATCTATACGACTCCAGTTCTAGTCATTATAAAAAAAAAAGTTCTAGTCATTATAAGTAACCGAAGGATAAACACTCCACTAACCACACCCACCAACTACTCCTAGCGACTTCGCGCCCCCTTGCGTTGTGCCGGTGAATAACATCGCGCACGCCTATTACTCCCCGCTCAACGATAAATTACAACTGTCTGCGAAAAGCTATCTGCGAAAGCCTTGTCGCAAGAGCATGCAGAGGCCTTAAGTGGTTAGCACTGTTGCCTCACAGCAAGAAGGTTCTGGGTTCGAACCCAGTGGCTGACGAGGGCCTTTCTGTGTGGCGTTTGCATGTTCTCTCTGTGTCTGTGTGGGTTTCCTCCAGGCGCTCCCGTTTCCCCCACAGTCCAAAGACATGCAGTTAGGTTAACATGGGACGGCCTTGGATTGAAGTGCCCAAGAGTGTTGGCGCACACATATGCAGCGGCTTTGTTCTCCTATGATGAACTAAATTTCGTTGGACATTTGTGCAGTGACAATAAAGGTCCATAGATATTCTATTCTATTCTATTAAACAGACAGATAGACAGCCTTCCTTTAGTAGTATCGACTGACTTTGTTTCATTTATTATGAATTACTGCTGTTTATAGTTTTTTTTTTTACGTTGAAACATTTAATTTCATTTTTTTAAGCCATTTTTGGTCTGCAGTATTTCTTTACATGTGCCCAAGACTTTTGCACAGTACTGTACATATTTGTGCATGAGGACACGCCATGCAAGAGCAAGGGAATCTTTTTATCTCACTTTAAATGTTCATATTGGGCCAGTGGAACATTGATCAGAACAAGATCATCTGTTTGGCACTGAATTGCATGTAACATAAAAGAATGACACAATCAATCCTGCAACTGGAAGGCATTCTTCTGACACTTTCTGACGTCTAATGGCAATTACAGTTATAATCAGTCCAGGTCAGTGAGGGTTTGTTTATCTCGAGAGCAGAGCCACACTTAAAGGACCCATGGCATGGTGGTTTGTTGATGCTTTAAACGGGCTCGTGGAGGTTTCTGGATGTTATATCCGCAGCCTTTCTCGAAATGAACCCTCGGCACGTAGATATAGCCTCCTGGGAGAAAGCCCCATTTCAGCCCTTTTCCCAGTGCGTCGTTTTGCTAATGAGAAGCAGGAGGCGGGGAAGGGTAGAGGGTGGGGGTGGGTCTTATCATTAATATTCAGGACATGTAAACGTGTTACCTCTGATTGGCTAACAGCACTGTGACGCTACCTCCAGTGGGTCAGAACAAGCGGCTGTGGGCGTCTTACTATGGCGAGAGAGAAGGAACAAACCGCGAAGGGAAAAATACCGCGCGCTGACGTCATTAAGGTGCGACGCGAGGAAATAAAATAAATTCAACAAATGTTTGGGTTTTTACTGAACAAATAAACAAATAAAATGAACGAGTGACTTAAAAAAGATTGTGGGTGTCTTTGTAAAAACTGTTTTGATTGGCTATTATAACAGAGCATGCTGCATGCTTTTTGGTTTTGTAGCGCAGAGTACCTGGCTAACTGCAGGAAGCGGTTAGCTGCACAGCTAATGTAGCCATTGCAAGGCTAACGTGGCACCGATTTTAAAACACGGCAAAACATAAGCTCATAAGTTACAGTCAATTTCCAGACTAAACTCAGTTTAACAGAGCATGCTGCATGCTTTTTGGTTTTGTAGTGCAGAGTACCTGGCTAACTGCAGGAAGCGGTTAGCTGCACAGCTAATGTAGCCATTGCAAGGCTAACGTGGCACCGATTTTAAAACACGGCAAAACGACTTAACAGTTATACACTTACTTGTTCGGTGTTTGTGGCTGATGCGGCAGGGATGCTTGGTACGGACCCAGGCTCCAGTGACAGTTGATGTGCAAAACCTGCCCTGTACTGTCCCAAGTTGTGGAAACATTCCTCAGGAAAATGCTTCCGACAAACATACACCGTCTTAGGTAGACTCGACGGCGTATTATTGAAGTAAATAAAATTAAGCCACTGCCTCTTCAGGGGCTCTCCCGTCGGCAGTAAAAACAGACTCTTTTCTGTGTTGTCACATCCATGTACAGCGCAATTTCCATGTTTCGCTCACTTAGGTGATGCCATGTTGATCTGTCCTCTATGGTCTCCTCACTACAACTGGGCAGGCAATCCATACGGTGGGTGGGAATCCAGAGGGGGGCGCGGGGATCATCTCCCTTGCTGACGTAGTAAAGGGAAGAGTTTATCAACGCGCCGTTTTGACGCGCCATTCTCAAATGTTGGGCATAGTTTGGTTTACACATTATGAAATTTCTAGCCACTGGGGTGACTTAAGAAGGTCAGAGGAACTCATTTTAAAGTTAAAAAACCTCAGAAAGTGAAAATTTCATGCCATGGGACCTTTAACAGCTTCCTCTCACAGAATGTTTGGGGCTGGAAGATTCACTATCTGACTCTATTTCAGGAAGTGTTTGTGTACAGAATGATCACAAAGTTGATCTCTTGCTAAAGGGATGCAGTGGCTTTACTTTGGCAGAATGTGAAACTGAAGCCAGAAAAAACAAACAAACAGTACACTGGAACAGTAGCTACAGGCTCCTCTCCAACTAAGAGAACAAGTACTTCCCACAACAAAATACAGATAACAGAGGAAGTGTGTAGGAATAACAATGCGCTGATCTACAAATAGTTAATAACACCCTGATTTGTGAAGTGAACATAATAAGACTCTGGATGGTTTTATTGAACACATGATCTAACAAAGATGATTCTTGTTCGAACCTTGAAATCCTTTTTGCGAACAAGTCTTTATTTGTGCATTATGCCAATGATTATGATTTCTAGAACGTTAGTAGAAGGAAATGTTTTAAATGTTTTCTAGAATAAGGAATGGCTTTTTGTCAAACGTTGTGCATGCAAAAAGAGAAAAGACAGCATGAACATTAGTTTTGCAAACTCTTAGTCCAAGACCATATTCAGCTCGACCAGTGCCAAGAGACAAGTCCAAGTACACATCCAAATAAGCCCAAGCCAAGTCCAAGGCAGTGCAGAAAACACTGGGATTGGACTTGAATCCAAGACCAGATTTGAGTCCTACAGCTTTACCATTTATGTACCTAGGTAGGTTTGTGTATGCTGTTTATGTTGAATGCAAGCTTCATGATTATTATTTTTTTTTTCAGTAAGGTTCAAATCCAGACAGGGAGACCAATGAAAACATTCATTAATTTTGAAACCTACAGTTATGGTCAGAAGTTTACATACAGTGACATGAATGTCATCTTGGATATGAATGTCATTTGGGCTTTCAGTAATTTCTTTGAACTGTTCTTTTTCTGTGGCAGAATGTACAGCATACATCTTTAATAAAAAAAAAACACTAGAATTTGGTGCACAAGTTTTAATTTTCTTTGGGTTTTCTGAAATCAACACAGGGTCAAAATTATATATACAGGGTCAAAAATGACACAAGAATGACACAATCAATCCTGCAACTGAAAGGCACAATTGGAAGGCACAGCACACCTAATATTTGGGTAAAATGTCTCTTTACAAGATTCACCTTGACCAAATATTTTTTGTTTACCATGAAAAAACTTCTTGCAGAATTCTGGTTGGATATTTCACAACTCTTCATGGTAGAATTGGTAGAATTCAATTAAATTTTTTTTTTCTCTTGGCATGGACTCAACTTATAAGCACGGTCCATATACAGGTAGTCATCGACTTATGACCTATGCGACTTACGACCGATCGACTTTAGGACCGTCTGGTTATGACTGGCAAGTGTTTCCCAGCTGAGCTAGCTGAGCGTACGACAGTTTCCGCCCCAGGCCCCGGCAGCACCCAGCATCCAGCCAGTGTTGCCAGATACTGCTGACGGTTTGCAGCCCAAAATATGTTCAAAACCCGCCAAAATGCACTTAAAACCACCCAATCTGGCAACACTGCATCCAGCCTCTTCTATTATGTGTGCAGTGTTTCGCTGGACAAACAACGAGCGAGCTACAGTGCACGTACAGCTTAACCAGATCTTGTGCTATAACGTGCACAGCTGGTAATCAAAGTAACTTTCACTTTTCTGTTCTGTTACACTGTTCTGTGTCCAATGTCCAAAATGAAAAGTTAGTTTTCAACTGTTCAGCTAAAAAAAATGTAATTAAAATGAATGTGTTGTTGAAATTATGTGTTTGCAATTTATTTATAATCAAAAACTGATACAGGTGGATGAAAGAGTGATAGTGTGATAAAAAAGTACTATAGTACTTTAGTAGTAGTAGTACTATAGTACTACTGAGTGATAAGAAGTCCTAGTGAATGCTTGATAAGTAGACAATAATAAATAATTAGGTGTATTTTTAGGTGCGCGCGCGAACTATGACTCAAAATAATATACTGGCAAGAAATAAAAGTTACTTTCACCCCGAGTATGCAGTGTTTGACTTAAACCAAATAATGAGCCAAGGTAATGAAATAAGAAAATGTTGATAAAATAAGACTTTAAGATGATTACAATATCATTACACATCACAATATACTTATGTTCATTTAACATAGGCCGACTTACGACCAGATCGGTTTACGACCGGTCAGTCGTAACCAAACGCAGTCGTAAGTCGACGACTACCTGTCTTTCCAATAGGGTTGAAGTCAGGACTTGTTTTAAGCTTAACGTTAGCGTGCTTTATCCTCCACAACCAGCTCTGATGCGTGTTTGGGTTCATTGTCCTGTTGTAACTCCCAAGTCATGTTCAAGTTTCTGAAGGTTTATGCTGAATAATTCTCAGGTAGTCCTCCTTCATTATTCCATCCACTTTGTGCTTCGGAGATCCTCTTCCAATGTGGTGACTTCAGTGGACACATTGGAATGATGGCTGCTGGATATGATGGTGTTGCCAACAACCTAGTTGTAGCCAACTCCCATTTCATGAAGAGAGATAATCATCTGGTGACGTACGAGTCTGGGGGCAATCATAGTTAAGTGGATTACATCCTGGTCAAGCAACGTGACCTCAAACTGGTGCGCAATGCAAAGTGATTTCAAATGAGGAATGTGTTACCCAGCACAAGTTAGTAGTATGCAATGTCAAGCTATCACACTTGGTGAGTCGGCAGAAAGAGTTTGTGCCTAAAAGGTGTGTCTGGAAGCTGAAAGAGGACAACATACGCAATGAGTTTAAGACCTGTTTGCAGGAGTGTGTTAACAACATGGTAGGTGGTGATGTTGAACGTATATGGATGGAACTCAAAGACAGCCTCATGTAACGTATGTTGTTGATAAGACCTGTGGCTGGATAAAGAAGGGGTTATGGAGAAGACAAGCCTGGTGGTGGAATGAGGATGTCAGCAGCCTAGTGAAAGAGAAACGCAAGCTGTGGAAAGCCTGGAAGAATGGGGGTAGCAAAGAGGATTACCTGGCAGCTAAACGCCGGGCTAGAACTGCAGTTTATTTTGCCAAGAGGAATGCCGAAGCGATCACCTTTGTGGCACAGATTCAGGCACAGACAGCATCTACCATCTGGCAAAACAAATGTGCAGAGAGAACCAAGATGTAGTAGGTGAGAAATGTGTTCTTGATGATGATGGCAACATGGCATTTGATGAGCATGCTAAAAAGAAGGCCTGGAAACAACACTACAAATGGCTACTTAACATCGAATATCCTTGGTCTCAAAACCTTCCCCCAGCAGATCCTGTCGGGGGACCACCATGTTATGTCACTCATAAAATGGTCTTCGATGCATTGAAGAAAATGAAAACGGGCAAAGCAGCTGGTCCTTCTGGCATTGTTGCCGAAATGTTGTGTGCATCCCCCAAGGTGTGTTGCCAAATTGTTGCAGTTTTGGCAAATGCTATTGTGAGAGAGGAAAAGATCCCTACAGACTGGGACAAAAGCATAATCCTTAGTCTGTTTAAAGGTAAAGGTGATGCATTGATTCAAGGCAACTACAGAGGCCTGAAGCTTACAGAACAGGTACTTAAGATCATTGAGAGAGTGATGGAGAAAATCATCAGAGGTTATGTCAACATTGATGAAATGCAGTTTGGGTTTTGCCCAGGACGAGGTACCACTGATGCTATTTTCATCCTCAGACAGCTACAAGAAAAGTATTTGGTCAAGCAAAAACAATTGTACTTAGCATTTGTAGACCTTGAAAAGGCATTTGATAGGGTTTCCCGAAGAGTGCTGTGGTGGGCAATGCAGGTGGTTGGGATGCCTGAATGGATTGTCAAACTGGTACAAGCCATGTACAGTGGTGCAAAGAGTCAGGTGCGGGTCAACAACTCACTCAGTGAAGAGTTTGACGTGAAGGCTGGGGTCCATTAAGGATCTGTTTTGAGCCCCCTGTTGTTTATAATTGTGTTAGAGGCCTTATCAAGAGAGTTTTGGGTTGGTTGTCCCTGGAAGATGCTTTATGCAGATGACCTGGTCATAATCTCAGAATCCTTGGATGAACTACTTGAGAAGCTGAACCGCTGGAAGGTTGGTCTTTAGGAAAAGGGCCTGAAAGTCAACACGGGGAAGACCAAAGTCATGATCTATGGTAATGACCTAAACACACTGAGAATCTCTGGAAAATACCCTTGTGGTATGTGGAGAAAAGGGGTTGGCCAGAATTCAATTTTCTGTAGTGGTTGCAAAATGTGGGTACACAAAAGATGTTCTGGCATGCAGGGGAGGTTAGTTGAAAACCCAGATTACAAGTGTCAGCATTGTCTTGGAGGAGCTCAGCCAATTGATGCAAGGCCATGCAGTGAGGTAATGTTGGCAGGTAGCAAACTAGAGGTTGTTGATAGCTTCATATACCTTGCTGATGGTATCTGCCCAGGAGGTGGTTGTGAATTGGCAACGATTATCAGAACTCGTTCTGCTTGGGGAAAATTTAGAGAGCTGCTGCCATTGTTAACCTGTAAAGCTGTCTCACTTCATACCCGTGGTCAACTACACAGCAGTTGTGTGCGTAGCACCATGTTATATGGATCTGAATATTGGGCACTCTGAAGAGATGACCAAAAACAACTTGAGCGTAATGAAAGAGCCATGCTTTTATGGATGTGCAATGTCAAAAGAGGAACACGAATTAGCACGTCTTCTCTTCTGCGGATGCTGAACCTCTGTTGCTTTGATACTGTCCTCAGATGCAACCGTCTCTGTTGGTTTGGACATGTACAATGCAGTAATTCTTGGATCAACAGATGTACTACCTTGGAAGTTGAAGGAGCTAACAACTGTGGCCGACCTCAAAAAAGGTGGAAAGAATCTGTCCGTGCTGACTTGAAATTATGGAATATCGCAGAGGAGGCAACTCAAGACCATGTTGAATGGACAGCTCTGCTGAAGACTGCTAGTCACACACACGTCTGACGTGTCAACTGACTCAAAATGGATAGTGAGAGTGCGTGAGTTTGTGCAATGAACCAGTTCCACTGTCAGCAAAACAGCCCCAGAGCATGATGATCCTACCACCACCACCACCAGCTGGTACAGTATCTGTCTGCACATGGTGGTCATTGTGGACAAACAACTCAATCTTTGTCTCATCTGACCATACTATTTTCCTCCAGAAGGCTTTTTCTTTGTACGTGTGGTCAGCTTCAAACTTTAGTTAAGGTTGAAGGTATCAATTTTGGAGCAGGGATTTATTTCTTGGATAACAGTCTCTTAGTCCATGGTGATCTGAACTGTAGACAGTAACCCATCAGCTCCCAGTTCATGGCAGGGCGGTGTCATGGTGGTTCCTGGGTTGTTCCTAACCATCCAAACCAATTTCCTTTCAGCTGAGGGTGACAGTTTGGGGTTTCTTGAAGCAAAGTGGCTTGGCAAAGTGACTACACCTCACAATAACTTGGATACAATTGTTTGAACTGATCTTGGAATTTTCAGTTGTTTAGAAATGGCTCCAAGAGATATTCCAGAGTTGTGCATATCTGCGGTCCTCTTTCTCAGATCTGCACTGAGCTCCTTGGACTTTCCCATTTTACTGTGTGTTGGTCAATCCAATGAGTGCTGTAAACAAACCCTTTTTATAAAGGCACAGAGAAGCTACCAGCTGTAGTCAATCATGATCACTAACAGGAAGTTAAGAGACCTTGGCCTTGGCAAGGTAAAAGACATTTTGGAAATTTCAGCACCTCTGAATTAATAATCTAAATGAGCGTATGTAAATTTTTGACCCTGTATGTATCATTTTGACCCTGTGTTGATTTCAGAAAACCCAAAGAAAATTAAAACTTGTGCACCAAATTCTAGTGTTTTTAAATTAAAGATGTATGCTGTACATTCTGCCACAGAAAAAGAACAGTTCAAAGAAATTACTGAAAGCCCAAATATTGCAATGACATTCATATCCAAGATGACATTCATGTCACTGTATGTAAACTTCTGACCACAACTGTATAACCTATGATTGAGTTCATTATTGTGTTACAATAATAAGGGAAACCATGGCCTAATGGTTAGAGAAGCAGCTTTGGGACCCAACAACTAGCAATATCTTATCAGAGTATGCTCATATTCTAGGAGCCACTGCTGGCTTTAGATACATTCAGAAGATTGCTATGTTCAATGGAATCGACCCCTACAGTCTGGGAAAGAAGGATTTGTCAGACGATCTTGAAAACTACCCTTCAGTCGAGTTCCCCAACATCTCGAACTATCTGGTGTTGCAGATGTGCTTCTACACCGCAAAACAGATGAAAGTGTGGAAGAGTATGGAGGCTTACAGCTTTTTTGTATGTAGTTGGGTAAAGGACCTCAGCCTCAGGTCGCTGCCCAATGAATCCTGTATTGTTTTTGCCCGTGTAAGTATGTTTTTTTTTTTTTAAGCTTTTAGATCTTTACAATGAAGCGCTGCAAGTTGAAGTGTAAACAAACAACAGTTTGCTTGATTCTCACTTGTGTTGGCTCTTATCTCTTCAGGTAAAATATTCACAAAGATCATCAGAAACCCCTTTAAAGACCTGGATCTTAGTTAAACAAGATGGAGAAGTGATCACGGCGCATTGTAACTATATGGCTGGGTAAGAATTTTGTCGCGACCTTCATGCATATGGACTTTTTTTATTAGTTCACGGGGAACCCTGAAGAAACTTTTCTCAGTTTAACGGTTTGATTGATTCGAACAACCTAAAACGACGCAAACGTAAGGCATTTTTTATGCGAGCAATGCACCTTCTCCATATAAACGCTTTGTCAGCTGAGCTTTGGTAGACCACCAGCTAAAGTTTTGAATAACTAATGAGGCGGATGTGACATCACATGAAACCCAAGAATTAAAGCTGTCTCAGTCGATGATGATTTTTTAGACCAGTGTACCTCAATCCGAGTCATAATTTACAAGCATATTTGCTTCTTTGTTTTGATAAAGTGAGTTTATTTTGAGAAATGTTACTTAATGTGAGTGCATTCTGGAAATGAAATGAGCTGCTGTGTGCTGGGGAGAGTGAAAAACTGTAAAAGGCTATAATTTTGCCAAATGCTTAGGGTGTAATTAGGGTGGTTTTAAGTTATTTATATAAAATAACAATTGTGTATTATTTATATGATTGAATTAATGTCAAATATAAAAGTAATACTCACCCCAGGTGTCAAAGAGGCGAGACTTCCTGCAGCGATATGTCACTTCCTGTTGGCAATGCTCTGACGATGCCACCAGGGAGCGGATGTGATAAGGCGAGATTGAGTAGTTGAAAATGAAAACAAAGGGGCTTCTGGGAGTGGAACCTTGAACGCTAACAGGCTGTAAGTGATCGTGGCCTACAACTGTCCACAATGTGTCCTCTGCAAAGAAAAAGAAAAACACTGGTGTACAAAAACGTCATGCTAAAATCATCAAGCACAGACTGGAGTTGTCATCAGCTGTGGGGTTGAGCCCCTCAAGCCAGCCTTCATTTGCCAACATGTGCAGGTGAATGAGAAAAGGAGATTAGCGACGTGATGAAGTGAGATGCAAATACCTGATGAATATCAAGTAGGGAGGACACAGAAGGTCATTGTGAAATGAAGGAGTTGTGAAATGAAGAGTGTTACAGAGCTGGTGCTTACTTCCTTTCTTGATGCAAATTAAAATCCCCCATGTGTGATGGGCAGAAGTTCCTGTTTGTTGAGCCTTAAAGAATCAGCATGGTTAACAGCTCCTGTAATTGGGGTCAGTCTGAAACAATTGTCTTGCCAGCAATGGCTAAAAAGAAGAAGATTTCTATTTGTATTTGCCTATAAACTGTTTGCAGCATGAAATGGCCATCTTCTGAATGAGAAGACTTGAACAAACTTCGCAAAAGGGAAACCATATCATCCATGCAGCCATGCTCGCTTGGCTTATTTAACCTAACTTGTGCCCCAGCAATCTCCTGCAGCCAGAGTCGACCTCCAGCAAAACTAAGAATAATGGAGTTATCAGTCTAGCAAGGCCAAGCTGCCAGTCTCTGCAGGCTGACACGCTCTCTGATTTTTTTTTCCCTTCCTACACCTACATTCCTGCTTGCTGCTGACATAATGGACCTCTCTTCTCCTGTGAGATGACATGCAGTATTACAGACTCATCCCAGAGACAAATCAGCCTGCTGTCTGATGGGGGAGGCAGAGGGGATGTCAAAAGGTAAAAACCAAGATGGCTGAAAACACTAATGAGTCCTGACAGGGGATGCTGAAAAATGTGCTGGTCTTCAGAGCACAGGATGCACCTGTGTGCCTACACATGGCAAGCTTTTCAAATTTCAGAGCTGAAGGTCAACTGTGGCTGGATGTTAGTTTTTGGTTGCATAAAACTGTACTATTTATCTATCTGTTTCATTTGGTCATGTGTATCATGTATCTGTGTATCATAATCCAAGTAGGGTTTTGTTTGTGTTTTTTTGTCTATTTGCATTACTGAATGCCATATAAAAGCCACCTTTTGGTGAAGTCGCTTCATCTCACACTGAAAAAATGAGAACAATCCAACCTTTAATTGAAAAATTTATTCCGAGGAAAATAAATCCCTTATCAAGAAATAATTATTTTCAACAAAAACACACGTACCACTATTACTGGCACCCCTGGAAATTACAGTGAACACAATGTAACTGAAGCATGTTTCACATTTAAATTGTACAGTATTTTTGAGTTGATTGGAGTGCGTAGGAACTTTTTCAAGCTGTAATCCACGACTTCCTGATTAACTGGGGAACAAATATGAGGTGACACAGAGGCCAAATTCCCTTGCCCTGTGTCTAAAATCACTCACTTGTTCACTACTCCCTACTCACTATATACAGTCAGGTCCATATATATTTGGACACTGACACAAATTTTCTTTTTTTACATGTTTACTGAAACATATTCAAGTTATAGTTATATAATGGACATGGACATAAAGTCCAGACTTTCAGCTTTCATTTGAGGGTATCCACATTAAAACTGGATGAAGGGTTTTCAGCTCCTTAACATGTGCCACCCTGTTTTTAAAGGGACCAAAAGTAATTGGACAATTGACTCAAAGGCTATTTCATGGGCAGGTGTGGGCAATTCCTTCGTCATGTCATTCTCAATTAAGCAGATAAAAGGCCTGAAGTTGATTTGAGGTGTGGTGCTTGCATTTGGAAGATTTTGCTGTGAAGAAAACATGCGGTCAAAGGAGCTCTCCATGCAGGTGAAACAAGCCATCCTTAAGCTGCGAAAACAGGAAAAAAACCCATCCGAGAAATTGCTACAATATTAGGAGTGGCAAAATCTACAGTTTGGTACATCCTGAGAAAGAAAGAAAGCACTGGTGAACTCATCAATGCAAAAAGACCTGGACGCCCACAGAAGACAACAGTGGTGGATGATCGCAGAATAATTTCCACGGTGAAGAGAAACCCCTTCACAACAGCCAACCAAGTGAACAACACTCTCCAGGAAGTAGGCGTATCAATATCCAAATCTACCATAAAGAGAAGACTGCATGAAAGTAAATACAGAGGGTTCACTGCACGGTGCAAGCCACTCATAAGCCTCAAGAATAAAACGGCTAGATTGGACTTTGCTAAAAAACATCTAAAAAAGCCAGCACAGTCTGGAAGAACAATTTTTGGACAGATGAAACCAAGATCAACCTCTACCAGAATGATGGAAAGAAAAAAGTATGGTATGACAGCTCATGATCCAAAGCATACCACATCATCTGTAAAACACAGCGGAGGCAGTGTGATGGCTTGGGCATGCATGGCTGCCAGTGGCACTGGGTCACTAGTGTTTATTGATGATGTGACACAGGACAGAAGCAGCCGGATGAATTCTGAGGTATTCAGAGACATATTGTATGCTCAAATCCAGCCAAATGCAGCCAAACTGATTGGTCGGCATTTCATAATACAGATGGACAATGACCCAAAACATAAAGCCAAAGCAACCCAGGAGTTTATTAAAGCAAAGAAGTGGAATATTCTTGAATGGCCAAGTCAGTCACCTGATCTCAACCCAATTGAGCATGCATTTCACTTGTTAAAGACTAAACTTCAGACAGAAAAGGCCCACAAACAAACAGCAACTGAAACCCGCTGCAGTAAAGGCCTGGCAGAGCATTAAAAAGGAGGAAACGCAGTGTCTGGTGATGTCCATGAGTTCAAGACTTCAGGCAGTCATTGCCAACAAAGGGTTTTCAACCAAGTATTAGAAATGAACATTTTATTTACAATTATTTAATTTGTCCAATTACTTTTGAGCCCCTGAAATGAAGAGATTGTGCTTAAAAAATGCTTTAGTTCCTCACATTTTTATGCAATCATTTTGTTCAACCCACTGAATTAAAGCTGAAAGTCTGAACTTCAACTGCATCTGAATTGTTTTGTTCAAAATTCATTGTGGTAATGTACAGAACCAAAATTAGAAAAATGTCTCTGTCAAAATACTTATGGACCTAACTGTAGGAAATTACTATGTAGAGGACTATATAGTGAGCTCATTGGTAAAAATGAAAAAAAAAAAAACACTTTTGGACACTACTCAGTAGCACTGTGTAGAACTTTGAGCGGGTGGGTGGAGCACAGAAGGACGGCAGGCCAGAACTGAGTTTCCCAAAACTCTTTATTTTAGCACTTTTCAGTGACTTAACATTCTCCCAGCCACACAGACATGCACACACATATAATGCCGCTTTTCCACTACAAACGCGGCTGAGCCGTGCCGTGCCGAGTCGAGCTGAGTGGGGCTGTTGGAGTTGCATTTCGACTACAACCACGCTGAACCGTGCTGGCTGGAAGTGGGTGGACACATTGGGTGGAGTTAGCGAAAGTGGGTGGACGTCATGTGATGCCGTTAAGCAGCGCAAACAGTGACATCAGTGACAGTGGCGGAACAAGTCAGAGCCGGGCCGGGGGCGGGGCAAATGACCGGGCCCTTTATTAAAGCTTATCATAACATCATTTTAGGCTACAAAATGTCCGCAACTGCGGTGTTTACCAATTTCAACACTACCGGGTGCAACTATGTTATTTAGTACATCAAGTCCTTCAAACGAACATGTAACTCAGAAACAAAAAACATTAGGATACTGTACATGGCTCATAATAAAACATCAATAGCCTATACTGCGCACATTATTTGAAGGGCATACGAATGAGCGCTCAGAGGCTGCAACGCTGACAGGAAGAGTCAGAAATAAAAGGAGGGCGGTGCAAACCTCACTGAATGCACTGTGTTTACCAATTTCAACACTCCGGGGTGCAACTATGTTATTTTGTACATTAAGTCCTTCAAACGAACATGTAACTCAGAAACAAAAAAACATTAGGCGACATACTGTACATGGCTCATAATAAAACATCAATAGCCTACTGCGCGCATTATTTGAAGGGCATACGACGAGCCTTGCGCTCCGCGAACTCCTCCACGATGCTCTGTATGTCACTGATTCAGTGAGCTTTTAAGCGGTAGTCTCACGACCCGGAGAGTAAACAATAAACATGGAGGACATGGAGTCGTTAGTGTTGCTGGTCTCGGTGCTGTGGCTTGTTGTCACCGACAACGCCAACAGATACTGGCAAGAGCGTATAGATGAGGCGAGGCGCATAAGGCTTCAGAAATTCTCGTAATTCATAATTATTCTTCTTCCGGGTTTGCGGTGTTTACAGATCCCAGCGCGCTCGCGGGGCGTGTGTGGGCATGTGAGGACACGCCTCCTCACCAATCAGTGCACAGGGGAGTGTCTGCTCACGCCCCCAACCTCAGTCGGCACGGTTTGGCTCGCTTCAGCCCCACTCCAAAACGGTGCGAGTTTTAGGGGCTAAGCAGGGCTGAAACGAGCTGAGTCGTGCTGGTTTTTGGTAGTCGAAACGCGAGCCGTGTCGGGCTGAAGTGAGCTGAAGCGAGCTGAAGTGAGCTGAAAAAGGGTAGTGGAAAAGGGCCATAAGTCATCTGGTTGGGGAGAGAGCTCCCTTCCTCTGC
This sequence comes from Neoarius graeffei, assembly GCF_027579695.1. Classification (NCBI taxonomy): domain Eukaryota; kingdom Metazoa; phylum Chordata; class Actinopteri; order Siluriformes; family Ariidae; genus Neoarius; species Neoarius graeffei. Next base: position 60,726,837 of record NC_083583.1, read on the forward strand.
TCTCTCTCTCCTTTTATAGGGTGCGGTCACTGGGAAAACACACAAACACAGGTTAACTGACATCAGGTGTAGTGATTCTGCCACTTACCTTCCCTGACTCCGCCCTCCGTTCACAGACCGCCGCTTGACCGCGCCCCCGCTGCCACACACTGTTATTTACATCATTACTGTCGCACAATTAAAATGTGCCAGATCAGTCGGCTGGTGGGTTTTCAAAATAATAAATACATACATGCATGTGTTTTTGTGATAAATACATATTATACTGAGTATGTTTCCCACATTAATAAATACAAAGTCCTTTGTGTCTGCTACATCTTTCAGTTCTTTAAAATCAAGGCTGAATACTTTCTTCTTTGCTGCTGCTTTTTATTCAATCAAATTTGAGGCTTTTGATTTAATTTCTTTCAATGCGACCACAATGCATGATGTGATATATTGCTTGGTTAGTGACCATCGGTTGTACACTACTTTTCATGATGCATTGTGGGATACTATGAGTGCACTATATAGGGTGTAATAATGCTCACTAAACATTCGGACAGCACTACAAAATGGCAACCTTACTATATAGTCCACTATATAGTGAGTTGGGAGTGATTTCGGACACAGGGTTAGTCATCCATCAACATGTGAAAGATAAGAGAACACACAAACCAAATGAGGGAGAAGTGTGTCGACCTTCATAAGTCAGGGAATGGTTATAAAAATAGCTACTTGCCTGAAAATGTACATTTCTACTGTTAGAACAATAATGAAAAAAAGTAGCCACCAACTGGAACTGTTACAAACTCGCCTGGAAGAGAAGCCAAGTTTATTTTGCCTCATGTTCTGTGAGGAGGGTAAGTGAGGCAAAAAAAAAAATCTCCAAGGATCACCGTGGTGAATTACAAGAAAAAGTAAAATATTGGGGTTTCCAAGTCTCCAAAACCACCATCAGACTCCACCTCCATACCAGCAGATTATTTGCCAGAAAAAAAAGCCTTTTCTGTCAGTTAACCACAAACATAAGTGCCTGAAGTTTGCGAAACGTTACTACAACTTTGACTGGAACTGTGTTCTCTGGTCTGATGGAACAAAAATAGACCTTTTTGGCAAAAAAAAAAAAAAACACTCGTGGTGGGTTTGGTATAAAAAGAAGAATGACTATAATGAAAAGAACCTGATCCCAACTGTAAAATATGGTGAAGTTCTTGATATGGTTGATATCAAGTGGTTGATATATAGTGGAAGTTCTTGATATGGAATATGGTTGAAGCACATGATGTTTTGGGGCTGTTTTTCCTTCAAAGACCCTGGAAACCTTGTTAGGGTCCATGGCATCATGGACTCCATGAAATGCCAGGACATTTTAAATCAGAATCTGGCTCCTCTGCCAGGAAACTAAAACTGGGTCATCATTGGATCTTCCAGCAGGACACTGATCTGATGTCCAAATCAACACAAAAATGGTTACTGAGCACAGAATCAAGCTTCTGCCATGACCATCTCAGTCCCCTGAGCTGAACCCCAGTGAAAATCTGTGGGGTGAGCTGAAGAGGAGAGAACACAAGAGAGGGTCGAGGATCCTGGATGATCTGGAGAGATTGTGTAAAGAGGAATGGTCTCAGATACCCTGCTCTGTATCTCCAACCTTATAAAATATTACAGGAGAGACTCAGTGCTGTTTTACTGGCAAAGGGAAGGTGTACAAAGTATTAAATTCAGGGGTGCCAAAAATGGTGGCAAAAAATAGCACCCCCGGTGTTGTGGACAGCCAGAGAGCAGAAATCGCCAATTAACAGCACCTCAGATGAGCGCTTACATGAATACTTCAGAGTTGCAGTAGCAGACACATCTCAGCATCACCTGTTCAGAGGAGACTGCATTAATCAGACCTTCACAATCAAATTGCTGCAAAAAAACCCTGACTGAATGAAGAAGTCTAATAAGAATAAGAGAGTTGTTTGGGGTAAGAAACATAAGGAATGGTCATTAGACCAGTGGAAATCTGTACTTTGGTCTGATGAATCCAAATTTGAGATTTTTGGTTCCAAGTGCTGTGGAAGCCATGGCAAAATAGTTAGATAAACAGCTTTGGGACCAAAAGGTCACTGGTTTGATTCCCTGAACCAGCAGGATTGGCTCAAGTGCCCTTGAGCAAGGCACCTAACCTCCAACTGCTCTGGCAAGAGCGGTGGGATACCTTGTGTCTGATTAGCCAAGGAAAAACTGATGATGTGATTACCAGTTCGGGCAAGAATCTGGCCATAACATAACATGCTGTGTCTGCATGAGACACAAAAAAGAGAATGGATGGTATCTGTATGTGTGGTTCTCACTGTAAAGCATGGAGGAGGAGGTGTGATGTGATGGTGCTTTGCTAGTGACAAAGTTGGTGATTTATTCAAAATTGAAAACACATTTAATCAACATCACTACCACAGCATTCTGCAGTGATGTGCCATCCAATTCTTGGGTTTCACGTGACGTCATATCCGCCTCATTAGTTATTCAAAACTTTAGCTGGTGGTCTACCAAAGCTCAGTTGACAAAGTGTTTGTACGAAGAAGGTGCATTGCTTGCATGAAAAATGCCTTACGCTTGCATCGTTTTAGGTCGTTCAAATCGACCAAACTGTGAAACTGATAAAAGTTTCTTCAGGGTTCCCTGTGAACTAATAAAAAAGGGTGAACGAACACAGGATTTCACAAAAAGACGTCAAGAAAGGTGGCTTTTGAACTTCTCAGTGAAATCAAAAGGAGCCGAGTCAAAGCATGCTTGAGTTTGCAGTGATCACTTCGTGAGAGATTTATATATCCCTATCAGCTATGTTGTAAGTGTTTTCCAAGTACTTTTCTTGCTATGTGTCGTTATTTTACTGTACTTTTTGTAGTCACAAAGCGCTAAAATCCCCAGCTGTTTCTTTGTTTACTCCTCACTTGATGGCCACCATACTGCAAACAATGTGTGTCTTGCTTTCTTTAACAGGGTGTCCTAGCAGTCTTTTCAACAAGTCTTTCAGCAAGTGCACATGATCAAAACAACTACGAATAATAAAGTCCATATGTATGAAGGTCGCGACAAAATTCTTACTCAGCCATACAGTTACAATGTGCTGTGATCATTTCTCTGTCTTGTTTAACTAAGATCCAGGTCTTTAAAGGGGTTTCTGATGATCTTTGTGAATGATTAACCTGAGAGATAAGAGCCAACACAAGTGAGAATCAAGCAAACTGTTGTTTGTTTACACTTCAACTTGCAGCGCTTCGTTGTAAATACGTGAACGAAAAGTAAAAAAAAAACATACTTACATGGGCAAAAACAATACAGGATTCATTCGCCAGCGACTTGATACCAAGGGTCCTTTACCCACCCACATACAAAAAAGTTGTAAGCCTCCATACTCTTCCATGCTTTCATCTGTTTTGTGGTGTAGAAGGATGTCTACAACACCAGATAGTTCGAGATGTCGGGGAACTCGACTGAAGGGTAGTTTTTGAGATTGTATGACAAATCCTTGTTTCCCAGACTGTAGGGGTCTATTCCATTGCACATAGCAATCTTCTGAATATATCTAAAGCGAGCAGTGGCTTCTAGATTACAAGCATTATCACTAGTTGTTTGCACTACAGCAGCTGTTTTAGTTTGCTTGACCACCAGCAGTTTTACCAGAAGTGAAATCACTAAGAAAAGTCACGTGACTGAAACACAAGAATATAGTTTACACTAAGTGGAATCATCATTTGTTTTTCAATTACCCGAACAATTATCCAAAACACAGCTCCAGCCTTAGCAAGGGCTATTGAACCAATATGGAGCTGAGGGAGAGGGTAATATTCTGGGGGGGCCCTAATAATGTCCAAGATTAAAGTCATAAATGTATGAGAGAAATTTGGATATCCTCGAGGATCTTAAAGTCACACATTTGCAAGAAAAAAACTCAGAAATTCTAAGATTCTGTCACAAATTTAAGAGAAAAAACTTGGATATTCTTTGAGACAGCAATCACATACTTCCTGACTGCAGCACATTCTGAGAAATGTAGTTGAAAATCTCTCGGCACTTTATTCTTTTATATTGTGGGATCGAGGAGGAAAGACTACATTTCAGAGAGATGCAGACATTACAACTCTCAGCTCAGTTGTAATGTCTGTGGTATGATGACATTGAGCTAATCCTGGAAAGTGAAGTGATGTGGTCCCTGTCAGTCCTGCATGCTGTGGCGCATGCACCTGAAGGCATGCCCCGGGCTGAGCGCATGTCGAGTGGACTCCAGCATGCATGCCGTTAACGACACACAACTGAACTTAATTAAGGAGCTATATGTGCACCTATTTAAGGATTGTTCTGATGCACGATCAGTGCGACATATTATGCTAAATCAGTACGCATAATCGAGCCTTACTACCCGTGTTTGTGATTCCCTGGTTTCCTGATTCCTGTACCTGTTTCTCGTTCTCGCTTTGCCTCTGATATCCTGTTTGCGCCTCACCCGACCATTTGCATGTTTAACGTTTTGGATTTAGCCTGCCGATTTGGACTGTGTGCCTGTGTGTGTTTGCACTTTATTATTAAATATACTCTGCACTTAGATCCACTTCCTACCTCGTACCTGACAGAATACTTTGCCAACAATGGATGCAGTGGAAGTAATACAGTTTGCCATACCTTGCATCTACTGTGTTCCTGTAACTTGACTCCTTGCCTTATATTTCCAGCAGTGTCTCGGAACAATCCTCCCGGCTATATACTATGGAATATAATCACCCTAGGGGATTCAGCTTGCAATGTAATCTGTCTTACGAAGACTTTGTAGAACCCAAGCCTACTGAACCGACCTGGGTGAGCCTTCTGCTCATGTGGACAGCTGGACGAGCTTGCTGATGGGTGGAGTACCTGATCTGAGTTGAGCACCCATGCCTTCAGAGTTCACAGACTTTCTTAGCCGTGCTCCAGTTTATTTTTGAATCTTTGGAAAAGGAGAAATCCCATGAAATTGTTTTGGGGGTGATCACACCAACGGCTGATGCAGTGGAGGAGGCCATCGCTCCAGAGTTCCCTCCAGTGGCTGACACAGCGAAGGAGGCTGTCAGTCCAGATCTCCCTCCAGTGGCTGATGCAGAGACAGAAGAGGAGACTGTTGTTGCAAAGCCCCTCTCAGAGTCTGCCTTTCCAGAGCTGGTTTCTCAGCCAGAGCCAGCACCTGAATCAATGCCTGAACAAGAGTCTGTATCAGAACCCATGCCTGAACCAGAGCAAGCTCCAGTGCTAATGTCAGAGCCGGTGCCAGCTCCAGCATCAGAGCTGGAGTCTGAGTCAGCACCAGCGTCTGTTCCAGTGCCAAAGCAAGCACCAGTGTCTGTTTCAGTGCCAGAATGAATGCCAGCACCAGCATCTGTTCCAGTGCCAGAGAGCCAACACCAGCGCCAGTGTCTGTTCCAGTGCCAGTGCCAGCTCCAGTGCCAGCACCAGAGTCGGAGTCAGCGCCAGTGTCTGCTCCAGAACCAGTGCCAGAGTCAGAGTCTCCTCCAGAACCCATGCCAGCACCAGTGTCAGAGTCAGCTCCAGAACCAGCATCAGGGCCTGCATCAGTGTCTACTCCAGAGCCAGTGCCCATGTCAGCTAGAGCATCAGAGCCAACGCCAGAGTTGGAGCCAGTGCCTGCACCAGCTCCAATGCCTATGCCAGAGTCAAGGCCAGTGCCAGAACCTGAGCCTGTTCCAGAACCTGTGTTAGAGGATGATGGAGTGACTTCTGCCTCAGCTGGCTATGAAGGCATTGTCGTCCCCCTGCCACCCGGCTATGAAGGTGTTATCATCCCACTGCCACCCAGCCATTAAGGCGTCATCATTCCTCCACCGCCCAGCCATGGAGGTGTCATCATTCTGCTGCCGCACGGCCATGAAGATGTCGTCCTGCCACCAGGTCCTAACCAGGACCAAAGCAACACACTGACAGAGTTCAACCCATGCCTGAGTCCAGCCCAGAGCTCAAGTCATTTCCAGAGCTCAAGTCCAGCCCAGAGCTTGAGCACACTACCAGCCCTGAGTCCAAACCAGATCCAGAGCTCAAGCCTGAGTCATCTCCTGAGCTGGAGCCAGAGTACAGCCCAAAGTCAAGTCCAGAGTCTGAGCATGCTTCCTGCACAGAGCCCAAATCATTTCCAGAGCCTGTATCCAATCCAGAGTTTGAGTCAACTCCACAGCTCAAGCCCAAGTCCAGTACAGAGCTTGAGCCCAAGTCCAGTCCAAAACCTGAGTAATCTCCAGAGCTCAAACCCAAGCCATCTCCAGAGCCCGAAACCAGTGCAAGTCAGGAGTCCAAGTTTTGTCCTGAGCCTGAACCCGAGCCCCCGCCAGAGCCAAGTAGGATGGATTTATGGATTTTGCTCTTTTTATTTGGGGGGGGAGTTCTGTCAGACCTGCGTGCTGTGGCACATGCACCTGAAGGCGTGCCCTGGGCTGCGTATGCATCAAGCAGACTCTAGCACGCATGCCATTAATGACACGCACCTGAACTTAATTAAGGAGCTATATGTGTACCTATTTAAGGATTGTTGTGATGCACGATCAGTGTGACGTATTAGGCCAAGTTTACATTAGACCGTATCTGTCTCGTTTTCTTCGCGGATGCACTGTCTGTTTACATTAAAACGCCTGGAAACGCCGGGAAACGGGAATCCGCCAGGGTCCACGTATTCAATCCAGATCGTGTCTGGTCCGGTGCTGTGTAAACATTGAGAATACGCGGATACGCTGTGCTGACCTCTAGCTGGCGTCATCATTGGACAACGTCACTGTGACATCCACCTTCCTGATTCGCTGGCGCTGGTCATGTGACGCGACTGCTGAAAAACGGCGCGGACTTCTGCCTTGTATCACCTTTCATTAAAGAGTATAAAAGTATGAAAATACTGCAAATATTGATGCAAATACTGCCCATTGTGTAGTTATGATTGTCTTTAGGCTTGCCATCCTTCCACTTGCAAGTGGTAAGTGACGCGCATGCCCGATATGCACTGGGATCACACACACAGCGGCTCAGTCCCGAATCACTGCTCGTGCGCTTCACTCGCGCGCTCTGTGAGCTGCGCAGGGCCGGAGTGCGCACCCTCCAGAGGGCACTCGCTGTTCAGGGCGGAGTGATTTGGAGCGCAGGATGCCTGCGGAGCCGAGTGTATCCGTGTATTGGCGTTGCTGTGTGCACGCGAATCGTGTATTGGCGTTGCTGTGTGCACGCGAATCATTTTAAAAACGTTAATCTGATGATCCGCTGATACGGTCTAATGTAAACCCCACCTTAGGCCATGTCAGTATGCATTACCAAGCTTTTCTACCTGTGTTTGTGATTTCCTGATTCCTGTACCTGTTTCTCGTTCTTACTTTGCCTCTGATATCCTGTTTGCGCCTCACCTGACCCTTTGCATGTTTAACATTTTGAATTTAGCCTGCCGATTTGGACTGTTTGCCTGAGTGTGTTTGCACTTTATTATTAAACATACTCTGCATTTACATCCGCTTCCTACCTCGTACCTGACAGTCCTTTGACAAAATCTCATCTCATCTCATTATCATAGTTAGTTTTTTTTTATTTTTTTTTATCAGACATCTAGTTTTTAGGTTTGTTTACCTGACATGTTTCGACGTACGACTGTCGTCTTCCTCAGAGTGTCACCGGATGTTATTGGTGATGCATCTTTTATCAGCTGATGTTTCCGAAGGGGTGGCCTTCCTGTCTGGATTGACAGGTCGGTCACGCCTTCTACTGTCTGTTCGTCCCCTGCAAGATGGCACTCCAGGTATGGGAGAGCATGTATGCTCCCTCATCCCGGTTGATGGTCCTCGGGCTTCGCTTACGGATCTCCATGGCCTCCCTGATCCAGCGCTGATGTTTGTTATCTTCTGTGTGGATGACTCTGGCATTCCCCCAGTCCATAATATGATTTTCCCTTTTGCAGTGATCTGTTATAGCTGACTTATAATTTTCCTGTTGTGCCTTTTCTTTTATTGTTCGGGTTTGTCTTGTAGCTATCTCCTTTTCGCACTCTTTCTTATGTTCATTTTTTCTTGTGTTGAAACTCCTTCCTGTCTCCCCGATGTATGTTTTATTGCATAATTGACATGGAATCTCATATATGGTGTTGCATCTGTTGTCCGGATGTATTCTGTCTTTGGGATGAACCAGGATCTGACGGAGTGTTGTGTGTGGTTTGACAGGTGTGTTAATGTTGTGTTTCCTCATTGCTCTTTGAATGCGTTCAGTTATTCCCCTAATGTATGGTAATGTCGGAAACATCAGCTGATAAAAGATGCGTCACCAATAACATCCGGTGACACTCTGAGGAAGACGACAGTCGTACGTCGAAACATGTCAGGTAAACAAACCTAAAAACAAGATGTCTGATAAAAAAGAAAAAAAAAACTAACTATATTTAATATATGACATAATGAACATAATTGAAAGATCATCTCATTATCTCTAGCTGCTTTATCCTGTTCTACAGGGTCGCAGGCGAGCTGGAGCCTATCCCAGCTGACTACGGGCGAAAGGCGGGGTACACCCTGGACAAGTCGCCAGGTCATCACAGGGCTGACACACAGACAACCATTCACACTCACATTCACACCTACGGTCAATTTAGAGTCACCAGTTAACCTAACCTGCATGTCTTTGGACTGTGGGGGAAACCGGAGCACCCGGAGGAAACCCACGCGGACACGGGGAGAACATGCAAACTCCGCACAGAAAGGCCCTCGCCGGCCACGGGGCTCGAACCCAGGACCTTCTTGCTGTGAGGCGACAGCGCTAACCACTACACTACCGTGCCGCCCCCTTGACAAAATAAAAATATTTTTTAAAATGTATTTCATTTTGCCTTGTCAATTTGTGACTTTTTAGAATTTTTTTCTTGCAAATTTATGATGCTATAATCTCAGAGAATATCCAAGGTTCTCTTGTAAGTTTACAACTCTTGGAAATTGAGTATTTGTCTTGGAATACTACCCCCTCCCTCAGCTCTGTGTTTCTTTCTTTTTCCTTGTATTATTATTATCATAACTAACTAACTAACTAACTAACTAACTAACTAACTAACTAACTAACTAACTAACTAACTAACTAACTAACTAACTAACTAACTAACTAACTAACCCTTTCATACTCCATCATATAATCCAGAGCATATTTCAATAAAACAGCCTTGATACACACATTTACACACTTATTCACATCTCAGGGCAATTTAGCATAACCAGTCTCCCTACTGGCATGGATTGGGGAGGTGTGAGGGGGAAAAAAAAAAACAAGAGGAAGAAATCACATGGACACTGAGAGAACATGCACAGAAACTCCACACAGACATGAACCCAAGTTCAGGCTCAAACCAGAGAACCTGTAGCGGTGATCACTGGATGCTCCTGCATGCCTGTGCATGGGCATAAACCTAATTTTTTTAATATTTTTAATTTAATCTTTTCTTGCCTATTCTGTCTGCATTAGAGCCCCATTTATACTCCTCCACTCCTCTTCAGTGGTTCACTCCCTGATTGTAAAATGAGGGAGTGGGGCTCACAGAAGTACACAGAGGGGTAAAGACAAGCTGAACTGAATTAATGAGACATATGATTTCTCAAGGCATTTTCACAGACCTAATTAAAACCCTGTGAGGAGAACTACATGACAAATGTATCAAAATCTGCATCAGAAAAGAAAAAAAAACCTTAGGAAGTAGCCTACCTGCAATCATACAGTTAACTTGTGTGTGCTCCAAGGTACCACTGCCATCAGGATCAATGGTGAAAACACCAGAAGGGCTCGCTGTATTTCTGTATGCTTCACACGATCGCTCATATATTGCTGTAAAAGACAAAAAAATGACAAAGAGATAAATAATGGTTATTGATTGGAAAAGAGATGGGCAAATTCTATTTGTCATTTTTTTAAAAATCCTAAACTACAGAATTGACCATCAGATATCCCATATCCCTTTACACACCCTTACAGTAAACAAGCCAACTCTCAGTTGCTAAATTACCTGAAAAATCATCAGCATACTGAAAGCATGCTTTATGCAAGACATGTTGTGTCAGTCATGTCATGCATTTTCATTACACCAAAACACATCAGTGGATTCAGAGAACCAATCCTATCAGATACAAATTTAGGGTTTCGAAGCAATATTGCTCAGGTAACAATACTCAGTAATGGAGCCATGCAATCATAGTTGGAAAGTGGCTCAATGTTGGCTGATACTTGGCTGAAAATTCACCCTGGAGGCAATAACTGTTTGCTGTTTATTGTTATTAGAGATGAGCTTGAAAGGAAGCAAAATGAAAAAAAAAAAGATTTCTGACATATCACTTCAATAAAGCACTACAGAAAAATCACCAAAACTACCACTAAGAGTATACAGTATCTATATTCATAAGCAGCATGAAACTACATGGATTAAAATGTATAAACTATGTGTTACTTTGGTGACCATGTTGTCACTAAAGTGCAACTTTATTAGTCATATGTGCTGTAGATGTCAACTGTTAAATCTGTATACAGTTGGGGTCAGAAGTTTACATACAGTGACATGAATGTCATGGCAATATTTGGGCTTTCAGTAATTTCTTTGAACTGTTCTTTTTCTGTGGCAGAATGTTGGATATTTCATGACTCTTCATGGTAGAATTTAATAAAAAAAATTTTCTCAGCATGGACTCAACTTATAAGCACGGTCCATATATTTTCAATAGGGTTGAAGTCAGGACTTGTTTTAAGCTTAAGATTTGCCTGCTTTATCCTCCACAACCAGCTCTGATACGTGTTTGGGTTCATTGTCCTGTTGTAACTCTCAAGTCGTGTCATGGTGGTCATTGTGGCCAAACAACTCAATCTTTGTTTCATCTGACCATACAGCTATCCTCCAGAAGGTTTTTTCTTTGTCCGGGTGGTCAGCTTCAAACTTTAGTTAAAGGAACAGTCCACCGTACTTCCATAATGAAATATGTTCTTCTCTGAATTGAGACGAGCTGATCCGTACCTCTCCGAGCTTTGTGCGACCTCCCAGTCAGTCAGACGCGCTGTTACTCCTGTTAGCAATGTAGCTAGGCTCAGCATGGGCAATGGTATTTTTTGGGGCTGTAGTTAGATGCGACCAAACTCTTCCACGTTTTTCCTGTTTACATAGGTTTATATGACCAGTGACATGAAACAAAGTTCAGTTACACAAATTGAAACGTGGCGATTTTCTATGCTATGGAAAGTCCGCACTATAATGACAGGCGTACTAACACCTTATGCGCGCTTCGACAGCGCATTGATAGCTGAGTGAAGGTATCAATGCGCTGTCGAAGCGCGCAGAAGGTGTTAGTATGCCTGTCATTATAGTGCGGACTTTCCATAGCATAGAAAATCGCCACGTTTCAATTTGTGTAACTGAACTTTGTTTCATGTCACTGGTCATATAAACCTATGTAAACAGGAAAAACGTGGAAGAGTTTGGTCGCATCTAACTACAGCCCCAAAAAATACCATTGGTCATGCTGAGCCTAGCTACATTGCTAACAGGAGTAACAGCGCGTCTGACTGACTGGGAGGTCGCACAAAGCTCGGAGAGGTACGGATCAGCTCGTCTCAATTCAGAGAAGAACATATTTCATTATGGAAGTACGGTGGACTGTTCCTTTAAGCTTGAAGGTGTCAATTTTAGAGCAGGGGGTTATTTCTTGGATAGCAGCCTCTTAGTCCATGGTGATGTAAAACTCATTGAACTGTAGACTGTGATCCATCAGCTTCCAGTTCATGGCAGGGCTGTGCCATGGTGGTTCCCCGGTTGTTCCTAACCATCCAAACTAATTTCCTTTCAGCTGAGGCTGACAGTTTGGGTTTTCTTGATGCAAAGTGGCTTGGCAAAGTGACTATGCCTCACGATACCTTGCATACAACTGTTTGAACTGACCTTGGAATTTGCAGTTGTTTAGAAGTGGCTCCAAGAGAAAGTTTGTGAACCCTTTAGAATTTTCTATATTTCTGCATAAATATGACCTAAAACATCATCAGATTTTCACACAAGTCCTAAAAGTACATAAAGAGAACCCAGTTAAACAAATGAGACAAAAATATTATACTTTGTCATTTATTTACTGAGGAAAATGATCCAACATTACATATCTGTGAGTGGCAAAAGTATGTGAACCTCTAGGATTAGCAGTTAATTTGTTTTAGGTCATATTTATGCAGAAATATAGAAAATTCTAAAGGGTTCACAAACTTTCAAGTACCACTGTAGCACGTCCCAAATATGGCAGTCATAACCTTATTTCAATACCATAAGTGTCTGACAAAGGTAAAATTGTACATTCACAGGTACACTTCACAATCACAAGATGGTTAAAATTAGGAAGAAATGGGAAAAATTCTAACTCACCATGTGGACATACTCCAATTCCTTGACACAAAAAGGGTCACCCAACATAAAGTTTTATTTTCTCACTTTTTCTGCCACAGTGTTTCTCTAGCGGACAAAATTTCATGCTCATAAATAAAGCTGGGACCAGTAAACAAGGTTCATTTTCAAGAATTTGTCGGTGTGTAGTGTGACAGGGTGAAGAACGGACAATTTATCTCTTTGGATAAACTTTATATTTGCACTATGTGACACATAATGCTTAATGCCAGGTTTAGGAATAAGCAAAGAAAAAAACAGGCTTGCCTTTGCCAGTTTCATAATTCTTACTAATCCTTTATGAATAAATTATTTGAAAAGAAAAGACAGAACAGGTATTAAACAGATATGAGGAGGCTAGTATCTGTTGTCAGATAGGTTCACAGTGACTGCAGGCGTGTGATTGGACCGGGATCCCTTGTGATATAACAAAAAAAGTCATTGAAACAGGAGATTTTTGGTTTTGTGTACACAAGTGAGGGGACCCTGTTCACTCATTCATCCTTAGTAACTGCCTGGTCAATACTGAAATGGTTTAAATCAGGCTTGTAGTACTCGAGTCTGAGTCATGCCCTAATTTTAAGGACTCGTGACTTGACTTGGAGTTGAGCACTGATGACTCGGACTCGTGCATTAACTGCATTTGGACTCATAAATTGGAGACGAGAACTAAGATTTTTTCTTTTTTTGTAACATGCCATAATAATTTGGCATAAAATATTCATATTTATATTAATTTTTGTACTAATTTTGGACAAGAGTGTCACACCTGCATGCATCAGATAGACTCTCGCGTGCGCTCCGGACATCGCGCGCGCCAAGCAGACGTAAACGACTTGCACCTGCACAGGATTAAGGCGTAATCAGTGTGCCTATATAAAAACTATGAAAACACACTTACTTTGTGAAGTATTGAGTTGTGTTACCGAGCCTTATTTTCTTGTTTCGTTTCCTGATTTCCTGTTTCTCATCTTTGATTCTGCTGAGTCTATGATAGCCTGTTTGTGCCTCGCTTGACCTGTTGCCTGTTTCACTGTTTTACAATTTTGCCTGCTGTTCTGGATTGTTTAACTGTCTTCACTTGTATTAATAAACACACCTTCTGCACTTACATCCGTCTCCCAACCATCTCTGACAGAATACTTCACACTCCCTGACAAAGAGAATGCACATTCACCTGTTCATACGCCATGTTCAGGAACAAACTAATGTTAATGGTGCTGAAACAGCCACTGTCAAACGGTGCGGGTGCACTGTTGGACTCGACTCAGATCAATAGTGGACTCGACTCGGACTTGACTCGAAATTTTCTTTAATGACTTGGACTTGAACACTGGGGACTCAAGACTGAACTCGGACTCGAGGTTTAGTGACTCGACTCCAACACTGGTTTAAATTAGGCTCCTAGGAAAATAGAAGCAAATAAATTTGTGAGAAAATATCATGGGCAGGTAAACAAAAGTAATAGCTGTAAGAATGTGACTCTCTCGTTGAGTGATGCAGCTGAGGTTGAGGAACTGTAACAGCCAGAACTCACAGACCATTCTGACAGTGCTGGTCTACGTCTAGAGTTTTTCCAGTCTTTCCGAGTATTTCCAGGGGAATATTTGAGAGAAAAAGAAAGTTTCAGCCACACAGAATACAGATTTGGTTGTTTGGAGCTCTAAATAGATACAGATAGTGTCAATGGCCCTCATTTATAATGTAGAAACCAGCCCAGATCTGAGTGCAGAAATAATCCCATGACATGGTTCATGTGTGATTCATGAAATGTTCATATCTCGCTGATCACAGCATAAGAATGATCAGGTGTTGATAAATGTGCTGGCTGAAAACCATCACCATGGAAACCATAGACACTCCCCTAAATATTCTTGGTTTAGAGGCTGCATCTGAGACTTTGACACAGATGTGTAATATGGCCAAGAAGAGAACCTTTTCCACCCTCAAAAGAGATCGTAGCCTCCGCTCACATCCACATTGAAAAAATGCTCAGCTTTGCGTGGAAATTACTACGTGCCCAGTTTTCTGTCGTATGTTCATTTCGTAAATGATGGCCATTGTGTTACACCAGTATTTTTTTATACTGACAAGCTTCAGAGTAATGCGTCCAGTTAGTCATTAGTCACAGTCAAAACTTTTCATGGGTTTATTTTGGAGTGTGTCATCACAACCATTAACAAGTAATCTAACAAGTCTGCATCTTGCCAGTGTGACAGTAAATAAATGGTTTCAAATCATCACAAATACTCAATTCATATAATAAAGTGGCCTGTGTAGCAATTAACCTAAATTATTTTTAAACAGTATGACATGACCAGGCATCCTTTTCCTACCAGACGTGCCTTTTTCATCCAGGATTTCATTCTTCTTCTTATTCAGACTGGGATACAAAATTGAAGCCATCATTTTCTTCTGGCTAGAGCAACGCCGCTTCACCTACAGGCATCTTGGATTTTAAATCATGATGCTGTGCTCAAAGTTGAATCCCCTACGCTGATGATCTTTACTGATGAGATAAATTGCTATTTGAGGGCAAGGAGTGGTTCACTTAGATCGGGGGAAGAGTACCTCATTTTCACCATTGTTCTATTCAACTCAATATTAAACATCTCTCAGAAGTGTGACAGAAAAAAAATATTTGTCTTAAATTCAGATACATTTTATGGTGTTTAGTGACTAAACTACACTGACTTTGATTTGATGTTGGATACTGCTCTAACACCACAGTGAGCAATTATCTATAAGCACCTCGGCATCAACATGCATAAATTTGTTTTCTCTCGAAATGTGGCAACATTACATGCGCACATGTCCATTACAATGGGAAATACCAAATAATTTTCAACACTAAAGAGCCAGGTAATAGATGCAATAATAAAATTCATTACCAGCACAATTGGGACCAGAATAGAAAGTTTTATGTCTGGAAATGTTCTAATATTTGGGAGGAATTGGATACATTGCCATACTGCACAGCCACACACAGTGACGAGGATAGTGAGGGAGGCAACAAAGAATGCACAAGCACAATTGCACAGTACTAAACTTATTACTTGGGGTTGCTAAGTTTTAAAATCAACCATTACATATCATTGCCATAACCAAAAGCTTTTTGGGTTGCACTAAAGAGTACATTTCCAAATGCAATCCACAAAATTCAATGCCTGAAAGTCACCAAGTGCCAGTGAAACTTCAATTGGAATCATGTGTTGTGGTCAAACTCACTGTATACTTATTTGTTGAATAATCTAGGGTGAGAGATTTGGCAAAAATATCATAATGATTACCTCGGCCAACTTTATTGAAGGAGGTTATGTTTTTGCCTTCATTTGTTTGTTTGACTTTTCCCAACATAACTCAAAAAGTAGTGAACAGATTTGGATGAAATTTGGAGGAAATGTGGGCCAGGGGCCAATGAACAATTGATTAGATTTTGATGCAAAACCAAATTTACGGCTTGGCAGAAGTATGCACTCTACTGAGTGCCCTCCTTTTTTCTGTTTTAGGCTGGATCATGATTCATGATTTTAACAATTTTTTTTAATGGTGGTTAAAAAATAAAGCATATTTTGCAAGTTGTGAACAAAACAAGCCAACTGGTTTCCCCAATAAAAAAAAATAAAAGCTATACAAGGAAATATATCCTCAGAGAAAAAGAATAACAAAGACCGCTTAGACCACCAACCTTTTCCGCTTTGAGGCCCACCTATTCATACTTGAAACAAGTCGGGGCCCATTAAAAAAATCCCCAATTATTTTGGCTTATCTATTCTATTAGAATCTAATAATCTATTGTAAAGTGTATTAATGGGAGGCAACATCACTCCCTGTTACAGATGGGAGCCCAGGAATTAATTAAATGCAATAAAAACGAACTGTTTTGAATTGTAGGTGTTGTGTTTAAAACTGGATGGATGTAACAGAAGCCAACATAAAACCATGCATGCAGGTCATTCTCAGTGAAAAGGGATTAATGATCCAAAAGTGGATTCTGGTCCATTAACACAAGAACTTATTGTCATGTTTGTGTTCAGCAAACAAGTATGTTATTAAAACCAAGAAGGACACTCAGAAGAAGTGGATATAGAAACCACTCAGTGGGATTAGATCCTTACACACTAACAAAGAAGGATTTTTCCTATGAGTTGGAAAATTATCCATCCGATGAGTTCCTTAACATTTCAAACTACCTGGTGCTGCAGACATCGTTCTACACAGGCACACAGATTAAAACCTGGAAGAGCATGGAGGAGGACAACTTATTACATGTGGCTGTATTAAAAACCTGGGGATCAACACACTACAAGATAAATCCTGTATCTTTTATGCCCGGGTAAGTAGGAATTTCTGGGCTTGTACACGTCTTTGCAATGGTTGCTCGGATGCTAGGAATTTAAAAAATTTAAAGATCTGGGGACCAGGGGCCTCATTTATAAAACTTTGCGCAGGATTTACGCCAGAAGATGGCGTGCGCACGAAACTCAGAATGTGCGTGTGCACAGAAATATTCTGATTTATAAAACTGTGCGCACGCACGTTCCACGCCAATTTCCCTTTACAAATCACAATCCACTCTAAGTTTGCGGCACCTGTGCGTACCTCAAGACACACCCACAATTGCCTATAAATATTCAGCGAAACGCCCTTAATGAATATTGATATCTGTGGACAACATGCCCAAAACAGAAGGAAAGACAAAGAAGCGCAACTTCACCGACTGTGAAGTTGAAGTGCTAGTAGATGAAGTGGAGCAGCGTCGAGCTGTTTTGTTTGGAGGCCATAATACGGGAGTTACAAATGCGAAAAAAACGTGTGAATGGCAGCATGTGGCCGATGCAGTCAATTCTGTAGCTTCACAAGGCCGTACTATGGCAGAGGTAAAAAAAAAATAAAAATGGTCCGACATAAAGGTGGACGCCAAGAAGAGGATCGCGGCACACCACCAAAGCGTCCGTGCAACGGGCGGGGGGAAGGGGGAGCCGGAGCTCACCCCACTGGATCAAAAACTGGCTGGCATTATAGGGGAAACCCTACAGAGTGGAGTTGTGCATAAGGAGGACGGTGACACTGATGCTGGGCCACATGAACCAGCCGAGGACTCGGGTATGTAATTTTTTTTTGGTTGTGTATCAAGGAACCACCTCACATTGCACGTGTGCCCCTTGTTTGAAATGGGTGTGAAATTAATTGAAATGAGTCTTCATCCAGAAAAAGTATTTTATTAACAAAAAAATTCCCTCGCAGTTGCTGGGTGTGCCAGTGAGGCCAGCTGTGTGTCGGCTGCGGCAGCGGAGGTCCCAAGGACGTCCACGGCCTCTGATGCATGTGCATCCATGCCGAAACCAGCCACCAGCACCCGTATCCTAACAGATGCAGTGCTGCAGGTGCAGCGGGAACATGTGGATGCTGTCCGTGAGGTCGCCCGGGAGTTAAAAGAAATAAAAAATGAGTTGTCTGCATTAAATGCCAGCATTAAAGAATTTCTTAAAAAGTAATCATTTGTTTCCATACCTAATTATTTACAAGCGGCGCATCACCTCCTCGCGCTGGCACACAGTTCCTGTGTTTGGGTGGAATGCCTGGGGATAGGGATTGGGGTCGAGATCAAGGTTGACCTCTTTAGCTTGCAAAGGCACGTTTTGTAGCTGTGCCACATTGTGCAGCACACGCCCTAACAATCCTACAGACCTTTTCGGGTCTGTAACATAGCGCTCCCCCCGTGGCATCCAGACAACGCCATCTGCCCTTCAGGAGCCCGATGGTGCGCTCCACAACAGCGCGCGCCTGGCTGTGGCGCAGGTTGTAAGTGGTCTCCTCAGGTGTTTGGGGGTTCATAAATGGCGTGAGCAGCCACCGTTTCAGTGGATACCCACTGTCACCTACAACATAACTGAATGAGTAAAGGGTTGAATATTTAGAAATGGTCTAAGAATGGTTACAAATACTTTCAGGATTTACGCATTAATCACCCGCACCCAGACAAGTGCACAAAATTAAGGATTATAAATGTTAAGTCAGTCACGTCTTTGATGTGCGATGTTATGTTTGTGTTAAACTTCGATTATTGAACCAATTTCGGGTCGTTCTCCCCGTTTCCTCCTGAGGTCGCATTTTCCGCGTTTCCCTTTTTTGTGTGCGTACGCATGGGTCAGAGCTTGCATGGAGGTGCGCACATTTTACCGTCAAGTTCACTTTTTATAAATACCGAAGCTTGCGTAGAATGTGGCGTACGCATTCTTTTGTGCGTACGCATCGTTTATAAATGAGGCCCCAGGACACTACAAGATAGATGGCGGTAGACAGATCCAAGTGCAGGAAGAGTGTTTATTAGCAGGCATGATATTTACGAAAGCAAAAGAGAAAGCAAAATATTTAAACAGCATTATAAACATGGCTAGAAACAAATGTGACAGTGATAATGATAATATTTTGCAAAGCCTCTGTGAAAACAGCGTCCGTATCTGCTAACTGCACTCAAATCAGTATCAGATGTTTCCCATAACAGCCAGGTCCCAAGCACGTGCACAACACGCTCCATGAGCGTACGGCCACTCAAGCTGCACCAGGCTCAAGCGCACAAAGGTGTGACAGTCAAGTTTTCCTGTGCTGTGTGACCACAACTTTTAGCTCACGTGTATATTGCCACCAAAATTCCTCATTTTCATTGATAACCCATTGCAAAGCATCGCGAGCTGGAGTGTGACCATAGCCAGTCAGTGCGTTTACATGCACATAGAGAAAATCGAATTTCTGCCGTAGCTCGACTGAAATCGAAGTTCTAAATGCCATGGAAACACCTTAGCTCGGCTGAAATCGAACCGAACTGGATTTCTCGTAATCGAGCTACGCGACCTAGATTATGTGATTGTAGCCGAGCTACTTAGTACATGTAAACCCTATCGAGCTACGTAGTCAAGCTACTTACTTCAGCACTGCCCCTTCCGGAAGTGACGAGTGACGAGACCACAAGCGGGAAACACAACAGCCTCGGTCGGCATGACACGTCACCTTAGCTGCCACTTTATTAGGAACACTTGTGTCTGGGCATGTACGCACCCATTTCCAATTAGTTGGTAAGTTATTAGCATGTTAGCAGGCTAACAGTTAATATGTTCACCATTACAGATCAACTTCAACTT
The DNA here is from genome assembly GCF_027579695.1 of Neoarius graeffei. Taxonomy (NCBI): domain Eukaryota; kingdom Metazoa; phylum Chordata; class Actinopteri; order Siluriformes; family Ariidae; genus Neoarius; species Neoarius graeffei. The sequence goes on from NC_083583.1 coordinate 60,746,394, forward strand.
AGTGGCCATTCTATTAGGAACACTTCTGTTCGTACATACAAACACTCTTCTTGTGAACATGGAACTGATAACTTTGTTTATACTCTTGAATAGCTCTTCTTCATGACGACAACCGGAAGTGTACCAACACGATGGGGCATGTAGCGCCACCTGTGGCTCGGGTGCACAATGTACCTCACACAATAGCTCGATTTCCTTGTGTGCATGTAGGATTGGATTTCTCTGGCACCCCTGCTGGGACCCTTAGCTCGATTACCGACAGTAGCTCGATTTGGATGTGCATGTAAACGCACTGAGTGTTGTAGTCACGTCACTAATCCTCGAGTCCGAGTCCAGTCTCGAGTCCCCAGTGTTCAAGTCCAAGTCATTAAAAAAATTTCTAGTCAAGTCCACTATTGATCCTAGTCAAGTCCGAGAACAAGAGTCCAACTGTACCGTTTGACAGTGGCTGTTTTAGCACCATTAACATTAGTTTGTTCCTGACCATGACATATGAACAGGTGAATATGCATTCTCTTTGTCAGGGAGTGTGAAGTATTCTGTCAGAGATGGTTGGGAGACGGATGTAAGTGTAGAAGTTGTGTTTATTAATACAAGTGAAGACAGTTAAACAATCCAGAACGGCAGGCAAAATCGTAAAAGAGTGAAACAGACAATAGGTCGAGCGAGGTGCAAACAGGCTATCATAGACTCGGCAGGATCAAAGACGAGAAAAAGGAAATCAAGGATCAGGAAACCAAACAAGGAAATAAGGCTCGGTAATGTGTCAGCAACGCAACTCAATACTTCGCATAGTAAGTGTCTTTTCACAGTTTTTATATAGGCATGCTGATTCCGCCTTAATCCTTTGCAGATGTGAGTCATTTACGGCATGTGAGAGAGAGTCCGCTTGGCATGCTTGCTGTCTGGAGCATGCCCAAGATTATCTGGTGTACGCACCAAGGCATGCAGGTGTGATACTCTTGCACAAAATTAGTACAAAATGAATGTAGGTATAAATATCTTATGCCAAATTATTATGGCATGTTACAAAAAAAAGAAAAAAATCTGAGTCCTCGTCTCCAATTTATGAGTCCAAATGCAGTTAATGCATGAGTCCGAGTTCATGTCCGAATCATCAGTGCTCAAGTCCAAGTCAAGTCATGAGTCCTTAAAATTAGGGCATGAGTCAGACTTGAGTCTGAGTCCTGGACTCGAGTACTACAAGCCTGACCATAGCTTAATCAGACAGACCTGACATCGGATGCAACCCAGCAATTGTACTCTACTATAAATTAAAAATTAACTTCAACTTCAAAAAAAATTCATGGCCCACTTGATGGCGCTTTGCGGCCCACTAATGGGCCGCAGCCCAGTGGTTGAGAAACACTGACTTAGAACAAAGTAGCTTTATGTATAACAAAATGTAAATAACTGTACAATATCTAAAATGAGAACATGCTTGGATTATTTAAAAAAGGGAAGTTAAATTTATAAAGTGCATCACCTGTACTGACAGCTTTAATGGTTAAAAATGAAATAAGTGGGAAGGTGATTGATAAGTGAGAGAGTATTTGAATCTCTTGGGTTTACAATTTTTATTTAAATTTTTTTTACAATAAGCTTGTTTCACAGTTTTACAATGTTTCACAGTTTTGCTTTCCATTGCACTACTCTCACCATTCTGTGTACAACTGAGGAACGGCAGTGTTAGAAAAAAAAATAAGTCAACTGTTTTTAGAAGTTGCTTGAAACACTTGTTTTTTGAGAGTTTTTTTTTTTAACCTTGGAACAGGTAAAATGTCACGACATCTGTGATGTTCTTCCAGCACTTGCGACTTGTTTTCTTTGACTGCTTTGTGCATTTGTTTACTTCAGAGTTGTTTCTGGCTGTGATGATGCTCGTGTGTGTTCCCTGTGTTATTTGGGTTTCAGTACACCATCTTTAGGTGGTTAAACAAATGTATTGTGTTTCTTCAATCTCTCATTCTTGTCTTTGCAAGTTTTGCAAAGAGCCATTGTTTGTGTCTTGTCTGTTTTGTTAGATCCTGCAATTCCATATAATGTTGTTGAATTTTTAGGCACCACCTCTTCCATGTCCAGCCATGCTGCTCTGGTACCAAACAAACTGAGTAGAAGGTGTAAGCTGAGGAACTGTCTACTCTTATTTATTATTGATTTATTTCTCTGTCAGGTACAATGCAAACTGGACTAATCTAGCGAATAGATTAAAGTCTGGGTCATAAAACACTTTGGCACGCCATGTTTAAGCATTTTCGGTGCAACTGACAAAATGCATGTAGTATCATGATGCACGCAATCTATCCGTACATCATGGTGGTATTTTCAGAGATGCCAACATTGACAAATCTAAAAGAGTAGCATCTCTGAGTGCATTGAGGCTTCCTATTAGGCCAGGGATCTGGGGGCAGCAGAGGCCCCCAGAAACCAAATTTCAGGGAAGCTCAGAGATGCAATCTAGACCATTTTGAGCTACTTTTTGAGGAAAATAACTGCAGGGTTTCCTGTACAGTATAAGCTCAATTATTCAAATTCTCTGGAGAAAAAGTTTGGCTAATTAAGGGGCTGTTCAGATAAAAGAGGTTCAGATAACTGCACTACTGTAATACAGTGTTTCAGTAGTTTCATCATGATTAACAACAAAACCCAGAGTAAAAGACAAAAGATTTATGTATAGGTCTTTAAATAACAATAAAATTAATACTGTATTTACTTCCTGAAGTGTGCACCAGTCTAATATTGGACTTAACAAGACCGTCAATTACGGTCATGCCGGCCCCGTCTAGTCCAGAAGGAATGATCTAAAATAGGCCACCTTGCGCAGTTCTACTCTCAACTAGTCCAGCTCAAATATTTGAGAGTAGAACTGCACAAGGTGACCCACTTTAGATCGTTCCTTCTGGACTAGATAGGGCCAGAGTGGGTAGAAGTTATATGCACCCTAGGTACCCCTACCTTCATGCCAGAAAGAATCAAAATCGGTGAATTGAGAGAGAAGAAGCAATGTGTGTGGAAACTGCTCATTAGGGCTTAATTACTCCATATCTTCATTATTAATTGCAATTATGCAAATTTGGGTAGAAAGTATATGCACCCCAGGGAGACCTACCTTCCTGCCAAAAAGAATAACAATTGGTGAAGAATTGAGAGAGAACAAGCAATTTTTATGAAATGTGGACGATGCAGGACGGATGATGGACAACACATGATGGTATAAGCTCATCGCCTGTCGGCCGGATAAGCTAATAAAGTCAATATTGAAAGATGGCCATCCATAAAAGATTTAATTAAACTGAGCATGCTGAAGTTACTTAGATCAGTGTTTCTCAACCACTGGCCCGTGCCATCTAGTGGGCCGCAAATTTTTTTTCAAGTTGAAGCTCATTTTTTACTCGGAGTAAGGTACAATTGCTGGATTGCATCCGACGTCACATCCACCTCATTAAACTATGGTCACACTATAGCTCGCGATGCTTTGTGATGGGTTATCGATGAAAATGAGGCATTTTGATGGTGATATACACGTGAGCTAAAAGTTGTGGTCACACAGTAGGTAAAAACTTGACTGTCGCGCCTTTGCGCACTTGAGTTTGGCACAGCTCGAGCGGCCATGCACTCTCACGGAGCGTGTTGTGCATGCACTTGGGACCCAGCCATTATGGGAAACACCTGATGCTGATTTGAGCTCAATCAGCACGCACAGATAAGGAAGCTCTTTTCACAGAGGCTTTGTGAAGTATTATCATTATCACAGTCACGGTTGTTTCCAGCCATGTTTATAATGCTGTTTACATACTCTGCTTTCTGTTTTGCTTTTGTAAAAAAAACAAAAAAAACACTTGGAAGATGCTCTGGACACTTACAGTAATGCATTTATGGTTGAGGACAAAAGTTGACTTGCTAACTTTAGGACTACAGTTGTCATGAGCAGTTTTGCACTCCAGTTTCCATCAATGAACAGTTTATAACTTCAACAAAACAGACTTCATGTTAAAACTATAATGAATTTCCTGGTTACACAGTTATACTTTGTTACTATATAGGACACTGTTATTGAAGTAAGTTATTTATAATCATGTTGTCTGTTATTACCCAGATGAGGATGGGTTCCCTTTTGAGTCTGGTTCCTCTCGAGGTTTCTTCCTCATGTCATCTGAGGGAGTTTTTCCTTTTTCTTGCCACCATCGCCACAGGCTTGCTCATTGGGGATAAATTAGGGATAAAATTAGCTCATATTCCATCCATCCATTCATCTTCTACCACTTATCCAGATCTGGGTCACGGGGGTAGCAGCCTAAGCAGAGCAACCCAGACTTCCCTCTCCCCGGCCACCTCCACCAGCTCTTCCGGGGGAATACTGAGGTGTTCCCAGGCCAGCCGAGAGATGCAATCTCTCCAGCATGTCCTGGGTCTGCCCTGGGGTCTCCTCCCGGTAGGGCATGCCCACAAAATCTCCCTTGGGAGGCATCCAGGCGGCATCCTAACAAGGTGCCCAAACCATGTCAATTGACTCCTTTCGGTGTGGTGGAGCAGCGGTTCTACTCCGAGTCTCTCCTGAATGACCAAGCTTCTCACCCTGTCTCTAAGGGAGAGCCCAGCCACCCTGTGGAGAAAACTCATTTCTTTCGCTCATATTTAAAGTCTTTAATTCTCTGTAAAGCTGCTTTGTGACAATGTCTATTGTTAAACGCGCTATAAAAATAAACTTGACTTGATTTAAATATTACGCCTGCTAATAAACACTCTTCCTGCACTTAGATCCGTCTACTGCCATATATCTTGTAGTGTCCTGATCCCCAGATCTTTAACCCAGCCACATATAAAAAGTTGTACACCTCCATGCTGTTGGGGAACTCATCGGATGGATAATTTTCCAACTCAGGAAAAATCCTTCTTTGTTAGTGTGTAAGGATCTAATCCCACTGAGTGGTTTCTATAGCTGCTTCTTTTGAGTGTCCTTCTTGGTTTTAATAGCATGCTTGTTTGCTGTACACAAACATGGCAATAAGTTCTTGTGTTAATGGACCAGACTTCACTTTTGGATCATTAATCCCTTTTGTATGCATGGTTTTATGTTGGCTTCTGGCACATCCATACAGTTTTAAATACAATACCTACAATTAAAAACAGTTTGTTTTTATTGCATTTATTTAATTCCTGGGCTCCCATCTGTAACAGGGAGTGATGTCGCATCCCATTAATACACTTTACAATAGATTATTAGATTCTAATAGAATAGATGAGCCAAAATAATTGGGGATCTTTTTTAATGGGCCCCGACTCATTACAAGGATGAATAGGTGGGCCTTAAAGTAGAAAAGATTGAGAACCCCTAACTTAGACAAGTTGTTGTATGTAGATGACTTTGCTTTTTTCAGTGTACTTCTGTTGTATGACTGTCTTCACTTCACACCTGACACTAGTTTGTGAGAGAAATTGAAAGTTTCAGTTCTGGAATACGACAGATGAAGACAGTTTGCTTCCAGGAAGAAAACTACACATCACTACTGTGCATTTCTGAGCACTGCATTTAACACGTGCTGTGATTGGCTGAGAGCATGAATCAGGTCACCTCTCAGCCAATCACAGTGCAGCTAACATAAGGATACGGAAATTCCTGGAATTATCCAAATCAGTGTAAACAATGACACATGGAACAGCCTGAACGCTGAAAATATGTTGATTTGATCGATATGTGGGCAAAACTGGTTGAAAAAATAATTATTTTCAGGTCTATGCATAGCACCATAATTTTGCTTCAAATCTGTAGCTGCTACGCCCAAATTGTGTAGGTTAGCATTTCTGCATATTCATCATTCACAATCTAAGAGTCACCTAGTGGTGGGCCAATCATGTTTGGTTTAGGGGCTTTTGTGAACAAGTACCAGAACATTTACAGGTAAAAATTTGGTCTTCTGGACAGCACGGTGGTGTACGGTAGTGCTTAGCACTGTCACCTCACAGCAAGAAGGTTCTGGGTTTGATCCCAGTGGCTGACAGTGGCGTTTGCATGTGCTTCCTGTGTCTCTGTGGGTTTCCTCCGGGTGCTCCGTTTTCCCCCACAGTCCAAAGACATGCAGGTTAGGTTAACTGGTGACTCTAAATTGACCGTAGGTGTGAATGTGAGTGTGAATGGTTGTCTGTGTCTATGTGTCAGCCCTGTGATGACCTGGCGACTTGTCCAGGGTGTACCCCGCCTTTCGCCCGTAGTCAGCTGGGATAGGCTCCAGCTTGCCTGCGACCCTGTACAGGATAAGCAGTTATTGATGGATGGTAATGGATGGATGGATCTGGTCTCCTTTGCCAAGAGGTCAGGATCTGGCTGCAGATGGCTCTTTCACAAAATAATGATCTTGAATGTGAATGATTTTTCAAGAGAATTCATTTTCATGTCTCTTCATAAGAAACCTACTGAAAACATGTTGCATGATTTCGAGAGGACATCCCACATGTACAAACCTAAGAATATAAAACAGATGAGCTCAAGGTCTTTTGGCCTGCAGGCATTTCCAACATTTTTTTTTAGACATTACTGCAGCTTTTCTGAAACGGCTTCTGCAAATATTAGTGGAGCAGCTGATTATTTAAAAACTCGGCTTTTACTGAAACAAAGCTCAATTTAAAGAAAACCTATTACCAGGGTTAAAAAAAAGGCTGTGACAACAAGACCATACAGCATCCCAAGCTCACAATATCACACATTATGTGTGGCTTAGGCATGTGTGTTTTGTTTTTTTTTTTGCTCACTTTATGAACAGTGCCAAAAGTCACAGTTAAATTCCTGTGCTTCTGACTTAGAAGTGAAAAGTCTAATGGTGATGATACACGGGGCAACTTTTTGGGCAATGTTGCCGAGCAATGTTGCTGGGCAATTGCGTTTTGACTCTTTTCTATTGAGATTGGGCAACATTGTTTCTTTCTGAATGGTTTTGATAATCTCTGGCAACTTTTTGAGATAAGCCAATCAGAACGCGAGTGTCGAGTCATGTGACCTCCGGTGAGGTTCGGATCAGAAATTTCAAACAAATATGGCGGCCGCTCAGTGTCAGTGGAGTGAAGAGATGGAGAGACTCCTCATCTGTTTTTACGCCGGTAAGTTATTATTTTAATATTCTATATGGAGGAATTTACCTCACCAAAGCTCTAAAAAACAACAGACAGCTTGATTAAATGGTCACAGCAAAAATTAAGACATCGATTTTTTTTTAGCTAACTGTAAACTGCCGTTGCTAACTGTTGTTGCCCATTGTTAGTTGCCCTGAAAAGTTGCCCTGTGTCTCACCTAGTTGCCCGTTGCCAGCAACATTGCTCGGCAACATTGCCCAAAAAGTTGCCCCGTGTATCATCACCATAAGTTTAGTAACATTTGGAGCTAATTTATACAAATCTTTATTTAAAAAAAATCCACTTAAAGTAATCTGTTGTACAGTCTAAAGTGTGCACTTTTGTTGCACTCGTGTATATGATGGTCAACGTTAAAGTGCAGTCGTAACCATGACAGCGTTTCAGCTTTGTGTGGACTTACAGTTGTGGCAGGTTGTGCCTGTGTAGCCTGTTCCAGAGCAGTTGCAGTAGAAATGGTCCCAGGACTGGTAGCAAACTCCACCATGTTCACAGAAATTAGGCACACACCTGACAAGGTAAGATCAACTAGATATGAGATGTGAGACTATCAGGGATCCCAGCAGTAATTGAAAAAAATCGAGGAATGTAAGAAACTATCAGCAGGGGTCAAGGGCGCTGCAAGCCCCCTGAAGCTGTTGAGATTTGAACATTTAAAGATGCTATAGAACACATTTTTTACATAGATTTAACATAGAAAAGCAACAGAATTTAACAATAATGTGTATCTATTTGATGCCATATTTTGTAATCTATGACATAAGTGGCAAAAAAAAATTGTTATTTATAAAAATTAGATGAAAATGTAGCTTTGAAGAATATACTTCTTCTAACCCGGACACTGTTCCGCTATCTCTTTTATGGACGATATCTTTTTTCCACGACATATTCAGGGCTGTGAAATTGTAAATAAGAAATCTGAGGAAAAGGGGGGGTCTGGGGGGCACAGCCCCCCAGCATAAGCCGGGGGTCTGGGGCCCACAGGGTCCCAGACACCAAGCCATTTTAGGTGTTATATGGTGCATTCTGAGCATTTCCTGCAAGTAAAAAATTGATCTCAACAAGTAAATATTTGACTAGTCTTGGTCTTCATTTTGCCATATAAAATACCTATCAACAGTTTTCTCTTTTAAAATGAAAGATCCATGTAAAATACCTTGAAATATCTAATAAGTGCCTATGTATTTTATCTCTTAATCAAAATAAAAGTTAAAAAAAATGTGTAAATAATTTAAAGAAATGTTAATAAAAGAAAACTTTGATAGGCCTTTCAAAATGACTTTGTGAAAAATCATGCTCAATATTTAAGTGAGAGATACCTGTTGTCTTCCAAATTACACTTAATTCTTGTATTATGTCCTGGCTTTTTCCAAGAATCTCTCACAATGTCTCTTGTCTACAGAGCAAAAGTTTAAAAAAACTAATGTTTCTTATCTAATATATTATTTACATCTTTTCTTTTACTTCTGGCTCCTTCTATTCCTCTTTGCATCACTCCCAGCTATTTCTTTCAATTCATCTTTCAGTAAGGCTATTAGTTATTAGTTCTATAGTATTTGCATTCCTCTATTAAAGCTATTTACAAAATGTTCATAGTCTGTCAAACAGCATCTAATGAAAGTCTTTTAATTTTCTTTTCTTTAACACCATCTCTTTCAGTTTTGCAAACTTGTTCTTTTTCATCTTTTCCTTCAGTCTGTCTGTGTGTTCTTTTCTAGCCCTCTTTGCATCTCTCTCAAACATCTCCTTAGCTTTCCTTTTTGATGGCATCTTAACTATGTCTGATCTTGCACCCTGGAAGTACAAAATTCACGTATGCGGTGCCAGGTCACGCAATAGCTATTTTTAGCTCTGTCATGCACTCCTGAGCAGTGTTGCCAGATACTGCTGACGTTTTCCAGCCCAAAATATGTTCAAAACCCACCAAAATGCACTTGAAACCGCCCAATCTGGCAACACTGCTCCTGAGTCGCAGTCAAGACGTGTTCCACGCTCAGCTGGCATAAAACTCCGCGAATTCGGCTGTATTGAGCCACCGGTCTCGTGCAAGGCGATTAAAACCGACTAGAAACCCCCCCCCCAATGATTTTTAATGCAAAAATAGACGTTTTGTGAAGATGATATTTTTCGCGACAGAATCCGCGGAAATTTCACAGCCCTGCATATTGAATTAAGTTCAATGCATTAGAAACAAAAGCATGAACGGAGTTAAAACACATTTTCTAGCAAATGGGTGCAGCCATATTGTTTTCTCGTTCTATCGTGTACAGTCTCGCGGTATTTACATCAATTTAACTTCCGAGTGTTCCCGAATGTCAACGAGAACAAACGAAGCTGACAAAAACATCGCTAAACAAGCAAACCAAATCAGAACGTATTCTGCTGGTCATTTTACTTAAACATATTTTTAACGGATATACAAGAGATTAAAAAAAACACCACCACTTTGGCTAGAAAAATAGCGGAATTCCGCTAAATAGCGGACGTCTGGGATCCCTGGACTATATCTAATGGCACTTACAGACTGTGAGTTATCATCAATCATAAAAGTTTACTTCAAGCCACTTTATGCGAGATGGATCTAATAAACTTGGGTATGACGTGTAAACCGTATAATGATGATACCTACTGAATCAGAGGCTACAATGCAAGTCAACATACAAGAATAAAACATCTTCAGTGTGCTTTTTCCATCTGAGCCATACCAACTATAGTAGTAAACAATGACGCTAAGCAAGAATTGAAAACTCATAATAGGGGTTTTTATGTATATGGAAAAAAAAAATCCAAACAAGAGATGGAGGAGGAGAACATGGACCTGGTTGTACAGTAGCTATGGAAACAAGGCCAAATTGGGGTACCAATTTTGCAAACGGAGCTTGAGGTAAGTATTTTTTAGGATACATAAATGTACATTTTTGCCAGTGTCATGTTGATCAGTGCGTCACTTCATCCTGCGTTCCTATTGGTTGGTTAGTAAACGCAAGTTATACCATCAGTCACATTACGAAATGGTCATCCTAAATTTCTGACACCGTCACAATTTTTTCCCTGGCTATCTTTGGTCGTAAGCCCATGACGACAACGGCCATCTTTGAAACTCTCTAACAATACAACGTAAAACCTCTGTTTTTGAGCAGTGACCATGTTTCTTTCATGTTGGTCATCTTTCATCTGGGGCAACCCAAAATTGCACAGTGTATATCCTTCATAACACACACACACACACACACACACACACACACACACACACACACACACACAGTAATAAGACATGAAAGCTGTATCAGGGTGCAAAAAACCTTCAAAAACTAAGACTTATTTGTGAAAACCCTGAAAACTCTGACCTGTCACGGATACTGCAAATGTCGAAGCTGAGCTCGGTGAAGTTTGCTTGCTTCTCCTGCTGAATTCTGCTGAGGTTGATAGGTTGGTTGTTGATAAAAATGAGACGAAGGCACCCCTGATATCCCATGTAAAGTTTCTCACAGCCAAGTTCATACTGTGATACAGGGCAGCCTGGAACAATACAATGTCAACATTAAAATATTTGGGTGGGAGAGGGTTCAGGAGGGGATATGGGGAAAGTGAAATAAATCCTACTTTGAAAAAAAAAATACCAGTAAAAAACAAATTATTCTATCCACATTCATTGGATATGAGCAATCATGCACTCTGATTGGCTACTCTACTACTAGGATTTCAGCTCATATACCATAAGTAGAGAAAAACAAAATGGCGGCGCGTGTTGCTGAACCAACCGAGGATGAAATAAAAACTCTACTCGAAAACAAAACCCCAAAAAATACAAAAAAAAAAAACATATGGAATGAAACTATGTGATGGTAAGAACATAATTTGTTTATTTTTCAAGAATTATTATTATTATCTCATCTCATCTCATTATCTCTAGTCGCAGGCAAGCTGGAGCCTATCCCAGCTGACTACGGGTGAAAGGCGGGGTACACCCTGGACAAGTCGCCAGGTCATCACAGGGCTGACACATAGACACAGACAACCATTCACACTCACATTCACACCTACGGTCAATTTAGAGTCACCAGTTAACCTAACCTGCATGTCTTTGGACTGTGGGGGAAACCGGAGCACCCGGAGGAAACCCACGCGGACACGGGGAGAACATGCAAACTCCACACAGAAAGGCCCTCGCCGGCCCCGGGGCTCGAACCCAGGACCTTCTTGCTGTGAGGCGACAGCGCTAACCACTACACCACCGTGCCGCCCTATTATTATTATTATTATTATAGCATTTTCCACAAATTGCTCCTGCCATTTCACCAGTTTGTTTACATTCTAAGCAGAAATTATTTTCTCGGACGTTTTGTACAAAGTTTTTATTTACTGAATTTGCAAAAAAAATTAAAAATGTTCTGTTTCTCAAAATCCAGTGAATGTGGATAGAATAAAACAGTTATTCCACTCAATCTCATCGTACATGGCTTATAGCTGCTATCAGCTCATGTACAATTCGATTTCATGGCATAATTGTTAAGTAGTTTAAACAAATATTAGCAAAATCACACTGACAGATTCTGAGCCAAGGGATTTAGAGGATTTAGTTTAGACACTGGGGGTTGGGGAAAGATTACTCAGAAAAGCTTTAACTTATGTTGCAAGACTAACGTTATTTCTTTGTAAGGACCAAAGCTTTCAGACATAAACTGGTTTACATTCCATGTGAAATTTATATTATAAGAAAGTCACTAATGACTACATAAAGAGAAACCTGCTGTGGATTAAAATGGGAGAAAGAGCAGTTTTACATTGTAATAAATAATTAATGATAATGTAATAGCCTCCTGTGCCTAATCAGTCGTGCAAAATAAAATAAAATAAAATAAAATAAATTAGGTGAATTAACTGATTTCAGTAAAGTAGCAGCTAAACAGAAAATGGTCTCTTTTGCTTAGACCGAATGCAATTTGTAAATGATTTATAAGCAATTTTCCTGCCAGCAGACAATAGGTCAGGGCAATTTGTCAAAGAAGTCAGACTGGAATGAATTATTAGTACGGTTGCATTTGTGTGCATGAAATTGCGTTAAAGCAAACTGGTTGAAGCTGATATTGGAGACTGCATTTCTACATTTTAACAGGGTAATAGACCTTAGCATACAAATTACTTTAATTGAGCTTAAGCTTTTACTGTACAGCATGACCTTTACAAATGAAATATTACAAATATTACTTATAATACACAAAGTAATCACAATGTGAGCGAGAAGAAAGTATTACTGGTTTCTAGTGTGTTTTAAACGTAACCCTTTGTGGTTCATCTTGTGGTGATTTTATATATATATATATATATATATATATATATATATATATGCGCGTTATATTGCATTATATACTTGGAGGTATTTTTAGTACCTCCAAATACAACAGCTGTTCTCTGTAAGCTGTTGGTGAGATGAGTGATCTCCATGACCACTGGCTTCTGATTGTCAACAGTCAGATAGACCTGCTGACCTTTGACCTCGACTGCCACCAAGTGCCACTGGCCATCACACAAACTTGGACCTGGTGCATAGAAAGACATACAGAAGAAACAGAAACTTTACCAGCTCTATCAGATTTGCCATCCTTATCAGATTATTTGATGTTAGAAAATAATGGATTATTTTGGATTTTTGTGCAACAGCAACACCATTGGTCAGAAGAAAAATACACAGAATGGGATGAAGGAGTGAGGCTGGGGCTGATTTCTTCTTAGTCCACAGAGTAGATTCATCCTCAGCGTGATTCATCATGACTCATGGTTTGATACGCTGTGTGTTCTGAGATGCTTTACTGCTCAGCACGGTTGTAGAGAGAGATTATTTGAGTTACTGTCAGGGCCGGCTCGTGTCAATGGGATAGCAGGGCTAAGCCCCACCTGTCTGTTCTTCTCTGACCTCTGTCATGAACGAGGTATTTCCATCCACAGACCTGCCACTTTCGCTGGGATGTTTTTTTCCCCCACACCATTCTGTGTACACTCTAGAGACTGGGGTGTGTGTGTGTGTGTGTGTGTGTGTGTGTGTGTGTGTGTGTGTGTGTGTGTGTGTGTAAATCCCAGGAGATCAATAGTTTCTGAAATCCTCAACCCAGCCCGTCTGGCACCAACACCCATGCCAAGATGTTTCATTTCTGTGAATACTAAATGAATCTCTTGACCTGTTTCTGCATAATTTAATGCATTGCACTGCCACCACACAATTGGCTGAATGCATAACTGCATAACTTCAGTGTATATTCTGACTTAAATGAGAGTAAAGAGAAGTTTGCAAAAGTTCAAAATGAAATAAATTGTGTCTGTATGGCTACTGGTAAATTTAATCGATTTAATTTTTCTCTCACCAGTGCTGATTTGAGCCGTGCCTTGTGGGATTCCTGTCAGGGTGAGCAGGAAAAGTCCCCCACTGAGCTGCAGGATGAGAGATGATGACTTCGGGCCATGACTCAGTGGGACAGTAAGCAGACGGCCGTCCTGATTCCAGGTGCGGAACTGGAGCCGTATGGACAGACCTTCTGCTGCCCAATCAGTAGGCAAAACCAGAAAACTATTGGTGGCACTTAAAAATGTCACAGCCACTGGCTGCGACTCGGAGCATGAGAATGTCACATTACCCTGAGATGGAAAATGGATAGAAGAGAAATGAAAAGGTAAACATAACATAACAAAATACAAAATACTATAGTAGGTGATGAATATGAGACCAGGGCTTGCTCGAGGAAGAAATGAATTTAGAAGATGTGTGAGAATGGGAGAGGAGACACCTATGACAGGATAAGAGCAATACAATTAGAAAGTGCAAATTCATTAAATGATCCAGAAAGCAAAGGCATATGGAGAAGATAGACTGGTATGTGGGTATAAAGTAGACGGTGATAGGAAATGCAATGTCACAGCATTAGCTCTTCATGCAATTCTAGTCTCAGTCAAGGAATGATTTAGCTCTTTGCCCTTTATGCCTTATAACTACATATTTGCTAAGATTTTCTCAGGGTTTGTGATTAAATACACAAATCTGCCTACAGTTTCCTAATGACTGTCAAATGGCAAAGTTTTGGGCATGCTTATAAGTGCTGGATCTTGGAACAAATTAAAGGTTCAACAGGTTTTAAAACATTTTAAAAATGACATGAACGAGAGAGAAAGAAGGAACAAGAACACTTGCTTCTCTTCTTAGTATTTCTGTTAATTAGACACAGAAAGGGCACTTTTACAGTGACATGCACATAGCAACTGTCATCTCTCTCACACACACACACACACACACACACACACACACACACACACACACACACACACACACACAATCCTCAAAATGACATAATAGTGACAGAAAAAACTGCAATTAAGCACCAATGTGTGCAGATCTGTGACTAACTCTGGGTCATGCATACTAACTGGCATAACACGATGATCCTTAACACATGTACAAACGAAAAAAAACAACAACCACCAGTGTCCTCGGATGTGTTTACAAGTTGGTATGACAACAGCAATTATCAACCTGTAGTAATTACTTTTTCAACATGCTGACAATGTGCTAAAAGTAGCAAACCCTAGCAGCCTACCACAGTGTAGATCTGAGGTTTGCGTCTCTTGGCCATGTCGATGATATTGACTCCGTTGTAGTAGAGGTTCTCCAAACAGCCATGGAAATTCTCCCTCAGAAAGGTCCCGGGCTTGCCTGGCAGAGGTATTCCTCCAAAACTAAGCTTGAGTAGACAAATGCACACATGGGCAGGAAACGCAAAGATGTTAAACACAAATACAAATATACACTGAACTCCAATCATGAGGCAATGCCTGAGAAAATAATAGAAACTTCTGGAAAACCCCATCAGATTTTGTTGCCACAAAATTCTCAAAAACAGCCAAAAACTGAGCATGAGGATGAAAATGTTTGCCTGAAATGGTCATTTTTAGGTAAGGAGCCAGTTTAACAGGCACAGCTGTAAAGGAAGTTAGTCTGAAGTGTGATTTTGGTACACAGTGAATGTCAGGCTTTGATAATCTTGGACTAAAAATGGACTAAACCTAATCAATTCAGTTTCTGATCAGATATACTTTACAGATACAGCATTGTATAACATTTAAATGAGCTGCTAAAAAGACATGAATAATAAGAACTTTAACCAACACAACCCATTTTCCCGCTGATATAACTCTGAACAGAGATCATTGGAGAGAAGAGATGATAAAGAAGCTTATGTCTAAGCGACATTTACCTCAGGTGATGAGCAGCAGTGGTGCCAGGGAGGGGTTTGGGGGCACTGTAGCTACCCCTAGGATAGCTATAACACCCTCTTAGCACCCCCAAGAAATTTCTGAGGTTTATTTAACATTTTTAATTTTCAATATGTGAATACTATAAATTATGCTTTGAAAAATAATAATTAAAAAACATAAATGATTACACACATGATCTGACTCAGCCAATGGATGCAGCACGCGTTGAACTTTTTACCTTAATGTCACATCCTGTTAGCCAGAGCATTTTTTTTTTGTAAATTAGCAATAGCAATATCACAATGAATCATTTTTACTTCATAAATGTCCACGTGTGGAGACTCAATCAACAGACACAATGTTTTGTTGTGAAGAAATCTAATGCTAAGTGCATGACTTTTCCCCTCTGTTTCCAATTATAAATTTAATCCATTTGGTGGTTGAGGCACAAATTATTGAAAAAAAAAACTCTCAGGCACCGCCCTGGTGATGACACAGGGACTGATACTGGTAATGCTTGTGATTAAAGTGAGAGCTCATTTACCAATGCTTTTTCATAGATTTTACATAAATTTCACTATTTTAACGGTTATTCCACAAAATCGAGTCATACATTAGCTGATAGCTGATGAGGTGCGTAGCACTGAGTTGGCTATAAACTATGTACAACGAGATTGAGTGGAATAACTGTTTTACTCTATCCACATTCACTGGATTTTGAGAAATAAAGCATTTTTATTTTTAGCAAATTCGATAAATAAAAACTTTATACAAAACATCCAACAAAATCATTTCTGCTTAGAATGTAAACAAACTGGCGAAATGACAGGAGCAATTTGTGAAAAATGCTATAATAATAATTCTTGAAAAATAAAAAAAGATACATTCTTCCCATCAAATAATTTTATTCCATATTTTGTTGCTTTTTTGTATTTTTTGGGGTTTTGTTTTCGAGTAGAGTTTTTATTTCATCCTCGGTTGGTTCAGTAACACACGCCGACATTTTCTTCTTCTTCTTTCGGGTTTTTTTTGGTGGTTGACAAACCAACTTAAAGGTGCATTACTGCCACCGACTGGGCTGGAGTGTCGAACAGGCGATATTAGGGAGAAAAAAAAAACAATATTCTTTTACCTATTTCTGTTTCTTTTAAATACTTGATAATAAAGTGATATATCTGACTTGATGCATGCTGCCATTTTGTTTTTCTCTACTCACAGTATATGAGCTGATAGCCTCGTAGTAGAGTAGCCAATCAGAGTGCATGATTGCTCATACCCAGTGAATTTGGATAGAATATATTATCTGTAGCCACTTATCTTGTTCTATAGGGTCGCAGGCAAGCTGGAGCCTATCCCAGCTGACTACGGGCAAGAGGCGGGGTACACCCTGGACAAGTCGCCAGGTTATTGCAGGGCTGACATATATATATATATATAATATATATATATATATATATATATATATATATATATATATATATACACACACATACATATGGCCCTTTTCCACTACCCTTTTTCAGCTCACTTCAGCTCGCTTCAGCTCACTTCAGCCCGACACGGCTCGCGTTTCGACTACCAAAAACCAGCACGACTCAGCTCGTTTCAGCCCTGCTTAGCCCCTAAAACTCGCACCGTTTTGGAGTGGGGCTGAAGCGAGCCAAAGCGAGCCGAGTGAGGCTGGGGGCGTGAGCAGACACTCCTCTGTGCACTGATTGGTGAGGAGGAGTGTCCTCACATGCCCACACACGCCCCGCGAGCACGCTGGGATCTGTAAACACCGCAAACCCGGAAGGAGAAGAATTACGAATTACGAGAATTTCTGAAGCCTTATGCGCCTCGCCTCATCTATATGCTCTTGCCAGTATCTGTCCGTGTTGTCGGTGACAACAAGCCACAGCACCAAGACCAGCAACACTAACGACTCCATGTCCTCCATGTTTATTGTTTACTATTCGGGTTGTGAGACTACCGCTTAAAAGATCACTGATGTCACTGTTTGCGCTGCTTAACGACATCACCTGACGTCCACCCACTTTCGCTAACTCCACCCAATGTCTCCACCCACTTCCAGCCAGCACGGTTCAGCGCGGTTGTAGTCGAAATGCAACTCCAACAGCCCCACTCAGCTCGACTCAGCACGGCACGGCTCAGCCCGACTCAGCCGCGTTGGTAGTGGAAAAGCGGCAATACACACACACACACACACACACACACACATATACATATATATATATATATATATATATATATATATATAGAGAGAGAGAGAGAGAGAGAGAGAGAGAGGCAGATCATATAGATCATATCATATACAATGTGTGGCAATACTGAGAATCCCAGTATTTCTAAAGTAGCTTTGAAAGAATGTCATATAAATGGCTGCAGTACTCTTGTTGCAGTATGAACAACTGCTTTGACTGCAATTTTAATGTCCTCAGTGGAACATTCAAAGGCCAAGAGTCCTCTTATGAATTACAATGACTTTTCAGAGATGCATACATTTTGGAATAGTCACAGTTGACAAGAACCCTGTTAATGGTAAACATTTGTATTTTCCTGTTAATGTACACAGTTCTGAAAGAGGATATAACCATAAATGGATGGATGGGTGGAGAGTTGGATGGGTCAATAGATGGCCAAACAGACAGATGGATGGATAAAGGCTATTTTGAGGGTCTTGAGATTATTACCCCTTTTATGTATTATACTGTACATTTATAAAATTTATAACATGCATAATTTGGTAAAATGACAAGAGAAAAGAACATGCTTTAAGTGAATGGTTTTTCAACACCGTTTCCCTTTCCTTCCATTTCTTGCTGATTGCAGTTTTAATGGAATCAATACGTAACAGAGTGTTACAGGATTGCTTCAGAAATTGCAAGTGGAGTTCCTTCACTCGGGCACTATTTTAACTGTCAGTCAGAGCCTGTTCCTCTGTAAAAGTAGCAGGAGAGAGTAGAGCACTACTTTACAAAAGCAAGCCTGGTCTCACATCTGATCAGCGTTGTTCGGTCACAGGGTGACAGAAAACATATGGCTTAGTGATGGCTTACTTTTACAAGTTTCATCTGGCCAACTTAACAACATGGCAGCATGTAACTAAATAAGATTCAATTTGCTTTATTTGAAAGAAAGCATGTGCAACATGTTTAATTTAATTTGCAAGATGAATGGAAAATAATTGCAGTATACTGTATGTTCAGTAAAAATATTTGCAATAATTAGTTATAAACAAGCTGCATGAAAGTTCTTAGTGATCAGGAAACGACTGTGATAATAGCATTTGGCTTGCTCTACACTGCATCACTTTCTGGAAGTCACAGGCTTCCAAAGCAAGACAAGGCTTACTTTCTCTCCGGGTTTCTTAAAGCACACAACCAGTCTTTCTCTTACGGATTTCATTTGTCTTAGGCTACATCCACACGACAACGGCAAAGAGATTTTTTTTTTAAATATCACGTCCAGGGCGGCACGGTGGTGTAGTGGTTAGCGCTGTCGCCTCACAGCAAGAAGGTCCTGGGTTCGAGCCCCGTGGCCGGCGAGGGCCTTTCTGTGTGGAGTTTGCATGTTCTCCCCGTGTCCGCGTGGGTTTCCTCCGGGTGCTCCGGTTTCCCCCACAGTCCAAAGACATGCAGGTTAGGTTAACTGGTGACTCTAAATTGAGCGTAGGTGTGAATGTGAGTGTGAATGGTTGTCTGTGTCTATGTGTCAGCCCTGTGATGACCTGGCGACTTGTCCAGGGTGTACCCCGCCTTTCGCCCATAGTCAGCTGGGATAGGCTCCAGCTTGCCTGCGACCCTGTAGAAGGATAAAGCGGCTAGAGATAATGAGATGAGATGAGATATCATGTCCACATGGGCAACGGATCAGTAAAATATCAGGTTCATATGGCAACGCAACGCTTGCTGAAAACGATGCAATACACATGCCACACCTCTACGTGCTCTGTAAGACGGTCCCATCGGAGACACCAGAACAATAGAAGAAGTAGACACATGCGCATAAACCCCTTCTTCTGTAGCATCAGCCACATAAAGTTTTGATTATTAGTCAGTAGCGTAAAATAGTATCTATTGTCTAAGACACTTATTTATATTTCATATTAAAACGTCTATGTAAATTAATACATAGAAAGCCTGGCCAGGCGCTGAACGTTCTTCTGCCTTCACTTTAAGAGAAATTCAGGGCTAGCATGAGCCTAGGTTCTTCCCTGTCACTGTCACACGCGCACACCTTATCACTCCCTGTCCTATGGCTATAGTCCCTTTAAATCACATGCTCGTTTTTTGAATGGAGACGCGGAAAGAGGAATGAACGGGGTAGATGGAGAGAGAGAGGAATGAACGGGGGTAGATGGAAGCCGGTACGCCAACATTCTGAGATCCTCCAGAATTCTTTAATGGTCCAGAATAAATTGAATGCTACACGTTGATGGATTACTTTGTTCTTCTACGCCCTTTTTGAGGAATGTATTGTCAGACTTAAACCAACATCTGAAGAGGTGAGATCGCTCCTTTTTTTCCTATTTTTGCTGGCGGGATTGTTTTTGTTTTTGGAAAGCACACAGGCGGTGCGTGGTTTGGTACTGCTTCCACAGTGTTTGGACTAAAGACTCTGCCCTAAGGGCTATTCTCTCACACTCTCTCTCTCTCTCTCTCTCTCTCTCACTTTGCACCATTACACAATAAATATTCACAGTGAAAATATTTTGTAAGCGCGTTTCATGAACCAAGTTATAGGATTTGTTGACAACTCGCATCGAGTTCGTTACACTTCTACCTGGTGTGAAGCACTGACAGTCATGTGGTTGTGACGTCATTGTAAACAAATCCGTTCTACTCATCCAGACAACTTCGCAACGGCGCCGTTGCCAGATTTTTTCACTCTGGAACCCGTTCTCAAAAGATTTCATTTTGGGGCACCCAAAACGCCGGTGCCGTGTGGACGCCAGGCCGAAACAATAAACAATTTTATCAGATTCACCTGAATCCGTTGCTGTGTGGACAGGGCCTTAGTTTCTGTTTTGACTCCAACAAATCGAAAGATGCTTTATGTATAATCATAATAATTAGCTGCCATTCAAACTTGAAACTATAAACCATTTAGCAAGAGAGGCTTATGAAACAGTGTGTGCAATTTATCAATAATTGCTAGGTAAAAGGATTAATAATAAACAAGCAATATGCTGTATGCTCTATACTTAAGTTCGTCTGACAAAATAACCCGCTCCTGTCACATGCTACAAAGAATTTAAGATTTAATGAGTTTTCCCACGTCCCTGTTTCTTAAAATAAAATAGCCAAACCACAGCTGTGACAATTTAGAAAGAAATTAACAGTCTGCACAATTGAATTAATTTCCTTCAAAATACTGTATCTTTTTTTTTAATCAGAAAGCATGTTGAATGTCTTATTTTCGACTAAAGTAAAAGCAAGTGGTAATTATCATTACAAACTTATTAAATTAAATGCATGATTATGGAATGCAGAACACACTTTTGGGAACACAGTTAATTTTGCATTCTCCTCTGCCAAGCAATTAAAAAAATTATATAATTCTCATCTCATCTCATTATCTCAAGCCGCTTTATCCTTCTACAGGGTCGCAGGCAAGCTGGAGCCTATCCCAGCTGACTACGGGCGAAAGGCGGGGTACACCCTGGACAAGTCGCCAGGTCATCACAGGGCTGACACATAGACACAGACAACCATTCACACTCACATTCACACCTACGGTCAATTTAGAGTCACCAGTTAACCTAACCTGCATGTCTTTGGACTGTGGGGGAAACCGGAGCACCCGGAGGAAACCCACGCGGACACGGGGAGAACATGCAAACTCCACACAGAAAGGCCCTCGCCGGCCCCGGGGCTCGAACCCAGGACCTTCTTGCTGTGAGGCGACAGCGCTAACCACTACACCACCGTGCCGCCATTTATATAATTATTTATCTAAAATATTGTTAGATGTGGACAGCATGGTGGTGCAGCAATTGCCTCATGGCAAAAAGGTTCTGTGTTTGAGTCTCGTGGCTGATTGGCACCTTTCTGGATGGAGTTTGCATGTTCTCCCACTGCTTGTGTGGGTTCCCTCTGGGTGCTCCAGTTTCATCCCACAATACAAAGACATGTGGATTAGATCAACTGGCTACTCTAAGCCCATGTTTACATTAGACCGTATCAACGGATCATCAGATTAACGTTTTTAAAACGATTAGTGTGCACACAGCAACACCAATACACGATTTGCGTGCACACAGCAACACCAATACACGGATACGTTTGGCTCCGCAGGCATCCTGCGCTCCAAATCACTCCGCCCTGAACAGCGAGTGCCCTCTGGAGGGTGCGCACTCCGGCCCTGCGCAGCTCACAGAGCACGCGAGTGAAGCGCACAAGCAGTGATTCGGGACTGAGCCGCTGTGTGTGTGATCCCAGCGCATATCACTTACCACTTGCAAGTGGAAGGATGGCAAGCCTAAAGACAATCATAAGTACACAATGGGCAGTATTTGCATCAGTATTTGCAGTATTTTCATACTTTTATACTCTTTAATGAAAGGTGATACAAGGCGGAAGTCCGCGCCGTTTTTCAGCAGTCGCGTCACATGACCAACGCCAGCGAATCAGGAAGGTGGATGTCACAGTGACGTTGTCCAATGACGACGCCAGCTAGAGCTCAGCACAGCGTATCTGCGTATCTCAGTGTTTACACAGCACCGGAGCTGACACGATCTAGATTGAATACGTGGACCCTGGCGGATTCCCGTTTCTCGGCGTTTCCAGGCGGTTTAATGTAAACGGACAGTGCATCCGCGAAGAAAACGAGACAGATACGGTCTAATGTAAACTTGGCCTAATTTGCCGATAGGTGTGAATGTGAGTGTGAATGGTTGTTCATCTCTCTGTTAGCCCTGCAATTGATTGGTAAACTGGGATTGGCTCCAGCTTCCCCTGCAACACTGACAGATAAGTGGTATAGATAATCAGTGTGGGAAATAAGGAATTTTAAGCAGACTGTCACAGGACAGACAAGTCTGAAATGTTGTCTGTCTGTCCAATGAAGCTGAACAGCTTTAGATGCCTGGAGATGCTTCTCAGCTATTTCCAGGCACACTTTTGTGATCTTCAAAGGCCAAATTACACCAGACATTAGTTGCTAATTACACTACAAATTGAATATAATTTACAAGAAAATGTCAGAAGATTAAAGAAAAACATGCTTAAAGTTTATACCCAAGAAAACAGTAGCGCACACACAGGTCAGTTCCATGTCTAGAAAAAAGTATGAGGGGGCTAAGGATGTTCCAGTTGGTTACAACTTACCGGGACTCATATATAGGTACTATAATAACACTCATGAAACACTGTCAACAATGACGATTTGTATACTATGTTTATAATCAGTCTATAAGAAATTTAGTAATTAACAATACAACTATTCTTACATAATACAGTTAAAATTTTGAGTATGAGATTCCAAGTAACGTTGTAACAAAATGACTTTAAAAATGACGCAAAACTAGACATGGTGATATCATTTGGCATTCCAACTAAAATCTGCTGCACTAGAACTTAGAAAATATAAGAAAATAAAAACTCTCTTAAAATATAAATCTACATCCTACAAAGCAGATGACTAACTGTCATTCTTATTATGAATGAAAAAAATACACATAATAATAACAACATAACCATTGATTGGCACTTAACATAACACTGTACTGCAAAGTTTCATGTAAACTGAACTCTTAATCAACTGACTGGATCAATCAGATACCATCAACCCTAAAACACTAGTTCAACTGCATCGTGCAATAAAAACAACAGATGAGTGTATTATTATTGTTTTATTTAGTGTGCCACTTGGGGAGAGGGAGGTACCTGTAAATTTGGCAGGGCTAGGACTTTGGGTGGATGAGTTATGAATTTTTAAATGCTGGCTTGAGCCAGGGCTCATATTAAAAGTTTTCGGTGAGCAGCACTCACATGGGGGTTTCAGGGGCGAATAACGGGCCGAGGCAGGGTCATTGTGGGCTGTGCCTGTTCTGGTTTGTTTTATGCATTTTGCAACAAAATGGGGTACAAGTAGTCAAGAGGCATGGAGACGCTATCAATTTAGTAAACAGTTTTTCAGCACTAGTGCAGCATTCATGGTGAGAGATTTGACCATTGATGTCAACGTTTTACAGAAAATACATCAATTATTCGTTGATTGTTCTGGATCAGGCCCTAATCATGAAGAAATTTCAGTGTTTAATTGCTTTAATCCAGTGTACTTTAAATATACAACACAATGGCTCTCAGGCATGATGGTTAAAAAATAATAACGAGCTTAATTACATCCATATTTCTGCATTTGACTTGAGGTTCTAACTCAGAATTCCTGAGCTTTGACCAGGAAAACAAACAAACAAACAAACAAACAAACAAACAAACAAACAAACAAACAAACAAACAAACAAACAAACAAACAAAACCAAAGAAAACACCCCTTCAATTTCCTACTCCAGAACTTGATTTCTCAGCTCCAGGTTCCACTGAGTTAAATAATGCCGCTTTTCCACTACCAACGCGGCTGAGTTGGGCTGAGCCGTGCCGTGCTGAGTTGGGCTGAGTCGAGCTGAGAGGGGCTGTTGGAGTTGCATTTCGACTACAACCGCGCTGAATCGTGCTGGCTGGAAGTGGGTGGACACATTGGGTGGAGTTAGCGAAAGTGGGTGGACGTCACGTGATGTCGTTAGGCGGCGCAAACAGTGACATCAGTGACCTTTTAAGCGGTAGTCTCACGACCCGGATAGTAAACAATAAACATGGAGGACATGGAGTCGTTAGTGTTGCTGGTCTTGGTGCTGTGGCTTGTTGTCACCGACAACGCCAACAGATACTGGCAAGAGCGTATAGATGAGGCGAGGCGCATAAGGCTTCAGAAATTCTCGTAATTCGTAATTCTTCTTCTTCAGGGTTTACGGTGTTTACAGATCCCAGCGTGCTCGCGGGGCGTGTGTGGGCATGTGAGGACACTCCTCCTCACCAATCAGTGCACAGGGGAGTGTCTCCTCACGCCCCTAGCCCCACTCGGCTCGGTTTGGCTCGCTTCAGCCCTACTCCAAAACTGTGCGAGTTTTGGGAGCTGAGCAGGGCTGAAGCGAGCTGAGTCGTGCTGCTCTGAGGTAGTCGAAACGCGAGCCGTGTCGGGCTGAAGTGAGCTGAAAAAGGGTAGTGGAAAAGGGCCATATGTGATGCTAATTCAGCTTGGCTGTGCACAGAGTCAACAGTTAAACAAAGTTTAAAATGAGTTATACTGCATACAAAAGTTCTTTGTTCGAAATTAATCAACATACAGATATATTTGCTTGTCGAGTCAGTCTATAACATTGCTGATACAGTTCACTGATTTGAGGATTAAAATATGCATCACTCATTACAATTAGCTGTCTAGCTTGTTGATAACTTGGAGGCATCCATGTATGCTTTTCCTTACTTTGTAACTCAAATGCATGGGCATTCCAACTTCCTACCTCAGAGGTAAGTCAAACGCAACATACAGTATGTACACTCACTGTCCACTTTAATAGGAATACCTGTACACCTGCACATTCATGCAGTTATCTAATCAGCCAATCATGTAGCAGCAGCACAATGCCTAAAATCATGCAGATACAGGTTTCTTGAAGCTCTTGCTTCAGTTAACGTTCATGTCAAACATCAGAATAGGGGGAGGAATGTGATCTCAGTGACTCAGTGAGCTCCTGGGACTTTCACACCCAACAGTCTGCAGAGTTTACACAGAATGAGTGTTGTTTTTTTTTTTTTGCATAATATAGATACAGTGGTGCTTGAAAGTTTGTGAACCCTTTAGAATTTTCTATATTTTTGCATAAATATGACCTTAAACATCATCAGATTTTCAAACAAGTCCTAAAAGTAGATAAAGAGAACCCAGTTAAACAAATGAGACAAAAATATTATACTTGGTCATTTATTTATTGAGGAAAATGATCCAATATTACATATCTGTGAGTGGCAAAAGTATGTGAACCTCTAGGATTAGCAGTTAATTTGAAGGTGAAAATTAGAGTCAGGTGTTTTCAACCAATGGGATGACAATCAGGTGTGAGTGGGCACCCTGTTTTATTTAAAGAACAGGGATCTATCAAAGTCTGATCTTCACAACACATGTTTGTGGAAGTGTATCGTGGCACGAACAAAGAAGATTTCTGAGGACCTCAGAAGAAGTGTTGTTGATGCTCATCAGGCTGGAAAAGGTTACAAAACCATCTCTAAAGAGTTTGGACTCCACCAATCCACAGTCAGACAGATTGTGTACAAATTGAGGAAATTCAAGACCATTGTTACCCTCCCCAGGAGTGATCGACCAACAAAGATCACTCCAAGAGCAAGGCATGTAATAGGTGGCGAGGTCACAAAGGACCCCAGGGTAACTTCTAAGCAACTGAAGGCCTCTCTCACATTGGCTAATGTTAATGTTCATGAGTCCACCATCAGGAGAACACTGAACAACAATGGTGTGCATGGCAAGGTTGCAAGGAGAAAGCCACTGCTCTCCAAAAAGAACATTGCTGCTCGTCTGCGGTTTGCTAAAGATCATGTGGACAACCCAGAAGGCTATTGGAAAAATGTTTTGTGAACGGATGAGACCAAAATAGAACTTTTTGGTTTAAATGAGAAGCGTTATGTTTGGAGAAAGGAAAGCACTGCATTCCAGCACACGAACCTTATCCCATCTGTGAAACATGGTGGTGGTAGTATCATGGTTTGGGCCTGTTTGGCTGCATCTGGGCCAGGACAGCTTGCCATCATTGATGGAACAATGAATTCTGAATTATACCAGTGAATTCTAAAGGAAAATGTCAGAACATCTGTCCATGAACTGAATCTCAAGAGAAGGTGGGTCATGCAGCAAGACAACGACCCTAAGCACACAAGTCGTTCTACCAAAGAATGGTTAAAGAAGAATAAAGTTAATGTTTTGGAATGGCCAAGTCAAAGTCCTGACCTTAATCCAATCGAAATGTTGTGGAAGGACCTGAAGCGAGCAGTTCATGTGAGGAAACCTACCAACATCCCAGAGTTTAAGCTGTTCTGTATCGAAGAATGGGCTAAAATTCCTCCAAGCCGGTGTGCAGGACTGATCAACAGTTACCGGAAACATTTAGTTGTAGTTATTGCTGCACAAGGGGGTCACACCAGATACTGAAAGCAAAGGTTCACATACTTTTGCCACTCACAGATATGTAATATTGGATCATTTTCCTCAATAAATAAATGATCAAGTATAATATTTTTGTCTCATTTGTTTAACTGGGTTCTTTTTATGTACTTTTAGGACTTGTGTGAAAATCTGATGTTGTTTTAGGTCATATTTATGCAGAAATATAGAAAATTCTAGAGGGTTCACAAACTTTCAATCACCACTGTAACTGCAAGATAATGGCATGAATGTACAGGTGTACAGGTATTCCTAATAAAAGTGGATGGTGAGTGTATGCCTCGGTAGTTCTCATTTAATGAAAAGCATCATAGATATAAGCAGTTATGTTCCGGATGGATGGAACTGATATCCAGGCCAGAAAAGTCTGATAAAATGCCAGAAATGAGAAAGCTATTGAAAACAACATTGGATTGAAATATTGTGAATACTACTGCAAGTTGAGAAACATGTTAAGAAACGACAAAAAAAGGCCAATAGATGGGGCAGGCTGGGGGTCCTCACCTCATAGTCTACCTCCAGAGAGTCCTCCTGGCCCTGTGTGCGAAAGTGCTGCGTGTCTTTGTCCACCGTGAAGTTCACCTGCTTATTGAAACGCTCTATGAGAACAGAATGCCAGAGATTGTCATCCAGCAGGCTGCCTAACATCACTGAAGTGTGTCTCCCACTAGACTGGGGTTTAGCATCATCTATGAAAGAGAGAGAGAGATACAGTAGGATCCGTCACTAAGCTGAGGAACAGTTTGAACCAGACATCAGTATTTATTCTATCCACATTCACTGGATATGACCAATCACATGCTCTGATTGGCTACTTGGCTATCAGCTTATATATCATGAGTAGAGAAAAACAAAATGGTGGCGCGCATCAAGTCAGATATATCACTTTATCAAGTATTTAAAAGAAACAGAAATAGCTAAAAGTTATATAAAAAAAGTTAATAGTTTTGTGCCCCCCCCCCCCAATATCTCCTGTTCCACACTCCAGCCCAGTCGGTGGTATTAATGCACCTTTAAGTTGGTTTGCCAACTGTCAAAAAACCCTAAAGAAGAAGAAAATGGTGGAGCGTGTTGCTGAACCAACTGAGGATGAAATAAAAAAGCAACAAAATATAGAATAAAAGCATTTGATGGTAAAAACATATCTTTTTTTATTTTTCAAGAATTATTATTATAGCATTTTCACAAATTGCTCCTGTCATTTCGCCAGTTTGTTTACATTCTAAGCGGAAATGATTTTGTTGGATCTTTTGTATAAAGATTTTATTTATTGAATTTGCAAAAAATAAAAATGCTCTGTTTCTCAAAATCCAGTGAATGTGGATAGAATAAAACAGTTATTCCACTCAATCACGTCATACATGTCTTATAGCCAACTCGGTGCTACGTGCCTCATCGGCTATCAGCTCATGTACGACTTGATTTCATGGAATGACTGTTAATTAGTCAGACAGTAAGAGAGAGGTAGACAAGTCTTACTGCCTAGGTCTCCATCCACCTGTTCTAATGTGACTTTTCAATTTACACTGCCTCAAACATTCCATGTGAACTCACTCCATAGTCCTGTCTGAGAAGCACACCAATGACTCATATCATTGCAGTGGTGGCTCAGTGATTCAGGCTCTGGGTGACTCATCAGAAGGTTGTGGGTTCAAGCCCTCGAACTGCCAAGCTGCCACTATTGCCACTACGCTTAACCCTCTCTGCTCCAGGGGTAGTGTATCATGGCTGACCCTGCACTCTAACCCCTGCTTCCTAACAAGCTGGGATATGTGAAGAAAAGAATTTGACTGTGCTGTAATGTATGTCACAAATAAAGGCTTCTTCTTCAGAAGCCAGAAGGAATCACATCCTATACCAATGCCTTTTTTGTTAGCTAGCATTCCAGTATTACTAAGCAGTATGTTGGTACATGATAGAGATATTTGGTGAGCTTGCTACTTGTTTTGCTTAGTTTCAATTAAATGCTTGAAACTGATCACTGATCCCACATCTGCTCTCTGTTTTTCACAAGGCTATCCTGATCACCCGTCAAAGCTACCCTATCACACTCAGACAAACCATCCATCCATTATCCATATCCTGTACAGGGTCACAGGCAAGCTGGAGCCTATCCCAGCTGACTATGGGCGAGAGGCGGGGTCCACCCTTGACAAGTTGCCAGATCATTGCATGGCTGACACATAGAAACAAACAACCATTCACACTCACATTCACACCTATGGTCAATTTAGAGCCACCAATTAGCCTAACCTGCATGTCTTTGGACTGTGGGGGAAACCGGAGCACCCGGAGGGAACCCACGCAGACACGGGGAGAACATGCAAACTCCACACAAAAAGGCCACTGGGTTCAAACCCAGAACCTTCTTGCTGTGAGGTGACAGTGCTAACCACTACACCACCATGCCACCCCACCAAGGAGAATTTAAAAAATAAAAAAAAGACAATTAGCCTGGTTTAGATCCCTTTTCTTAGGATCAGGGTAATGAAAATAAGGAATGTTTGGTTGTGGTAAAATTTTTCAGCATTCCTCTGCCTGCTACAAGCAGAATTATAAATAACGGCCCAAGCAGGGAGATTCAACCCCACATATACAAACCTGCTGAATTATAGAATGAGCACATTCTTTGTAGTTTAGCTTTTGTTTGCTAATTCCCATTCAGTCATCACCGAATAGGCCATTCAAGTTCTGATCAAAGTTATGTGGACAGGAAAAGCAGCATCCATGGCGGCCCCACAATTTACATTACAAGGTGAGAAAAACTTCTGTTATTCTTACCTCATGCTGCACATTGTGGTCCACAAGACCAGAACTCAATCACCAAAAAGCAATCACAGATTTGACTTTAAAATGTGTGAACCATTCAAACAGAACCCTGCCTATTTGCAAGTGAAAAAGATCACAGCAACTCACAGAGGAACAGTAATTTTGTGTAAAGACCTTATGCTTGTGCA
The DNA here is from genome assembly GCF_027579695.1 of Neoarius graeffei. Lineage (NCBI taxonomy): Eukaryota > Metazoa > Chordata > Actinopteri > Siluriformes > Ariidae > Neoarius > Neoarius graeffei. The sequence continues at coordinate 60,775,952 of NC_083583.1, forward strand.
CATCTAAATATGCACATTCTGCGTGAGTGTGGATGAGTTGCTATAGAAACAGCTTCCAGCAGTGTTGAGACATGAATGCGTGAGGACCTCTGCCTCAGGACACTGTAAACATCTACCTCACTTTGTTGATTTGACATACTGTCCATTATACTCATTTATTCCACTCCTTCTCAATCGCTCTCGTTCACTTTGCTCCCCCAGACACCTCTCCTGCCTTTGTTCACGCCACTCCCCTTTCATTTGGTTGACCCCACTCCCCCTTAATCAGTCATATTGCCCAAAATCCCTCTCCTGAACTCATTTATCTTCACTCACATCTTCAAAAATGCAATATTCACTTCTTCATATGTATCTTCCATGCAATCTATCTCCCTTTTCCTTTCCTTCATTTCTCCCTCCACCTCCCTCATTCGTTTACTCTCCGTCTCGTTCTGCATCTCTCATATTTTCTTGCTCTTTCCTCCCTCCTCCTTGTAAATATCACAGCTCTCCCTTATGCCTCTGATCTCTACACACCATCCTTTACTTCTTCACTCCACTCAACCTTTATGTCTTTTCTGCACTCGCTCACTCTACTCACCTCCTGCACTCATTCTTCACTCATCCTTTTCCAATTTTAGTTTTGTGAAAATCCAATCCCTTCTTTTTCATATACTGTACATCTTCCATACAATCTCTGTCTCTCTTCCCCTCCTTTTCCTTCTCTTCATTTTCTCTTTCTCACTCTCTTTCCTGCCTTATTAATTTACTCTTATTTTCCTCCTGCCTCTCATCAACTTTGTCTTTTCCTCCCTTATCAGTGCCTTCTTCATCTTCCTTAATGTCCATCTCTTTCTCTCTTTTTTATCTTTCCCTTGCACCCTCCCTTATCAAACTCACCTCATCCTTTCATTTCCCCTCACCGTCCTCATTTCTCCATTGCCTAGCCCTCTCAATCTTTATCACTGTCTTCCACTCTCACCTCACATTATTCATTTGCTCAGTCTTTTCCCTCTCCATATCTCTTTCTTATTCCTCTTTCTTTACTCTTATTCTTCCTCCCATTTCGAGGCCAAGGATGAGATTCAGTTATTTCTTCTCACAAGTCACAAGACTCTTAAAACTGCCTCATTATACCAGTTCATACGCACAAATCACTTACATGTCTATACTGCTGCTAAAGATCATTAATATGATTTGCATATTCAAAAATACTTACAGAATTTTTGGAGCATTTATTGAATAGGTCATAAAAAGAATTTTCTCCGACACTCAATTATTTTTGTTTAGTGGACCAAAAGCTACCGAATTCGAATCACAGACTTCCAATTTTATTATTTATTTATTTATTTATTTATTTTTATTTCTGTGTAAATAGAATAATTAATGAATTTAAAGCCACATGGCCCTAAATTCTCTGCTATTTTTTATCTGCTTCACCATGACCCAATTCCAGATACTACATCATGCATCACATGGTGGGCTTTCCCCGTTCGCGCAAGGCATTGTGGGATACAAATTTGAAACAGGAGAGAAAAATGGAGGATGTGAGTGTGCGAATGAAATGTGAAAGACCGACTACAGTAACGGAAAGCGAGAAGAAAAGACATTATGTTATATACTAAGGAAAGGAAATGCAGGACCAAACTAATAAAAGTCGCCGGTCAGCGAGCACCTCGGTGTGATCAGCTGTTTGTTTAGCAACAGAATGATGTAACTGTCAGTGCATTGTTAAAGATAAACCTGCGCATGCGCACACACACGGACTTCCTCTGTCTGCCTGACTGTGTGAAGCGAGCGATTTCATGCACATTATTTGCTTTAATCCCCTCAAATTAAATAACTTCCCAGCCACAGAATGGCCTGATATTTTGTGAGATATTATAGAAATAAACATACATTACAATGACCAAATTTCAGAGGGATCTAAATTTCATCGATCTTATGAAATTGAAAGGCCGTTTCGCTTTAAAAGGGTTTCATTTTTTTGCATTACAAAATCCATGCTAAGTTAAACCATGTCAGAATCTTTTCGCTTTTACTGCGAAATTGCAACCTACAAAAATCAGGTAACAAATAACCAGAAATGTTCTAGGAAAAAACAAACAAACAAACAAACAAACAAACAAACAAACAAACAAACAAACAAACAAACCCCACAATAGTTTAGTGACATTACTAAGAACAGGATGCCCCTTTAAAAGTGATGAGAAGACCAGGAGGAAAATGGTCAGGAAGGATTCCAAGAGGCCTACAACAACATGAAAATAGTTGGAGCAATAAATAGGGCGGCATGGTGGCATAGTGGTTAGCACTGTCACCTCACAGCAAGAAGGTTCTGGGTTTGAGCACAGTGGCCGATGGGGGCCTCTCTGTGTGGAGTTTGCATGTTCTCCCCGTGCCTGCGTGGGTTTCCTCTGGGTGCTCCAGGGCCCGTCCACACGAGTACGTTTTTGTCAAATCCGCATAAATACTTTATCGTATCTGGCTTTTTCGAGGTGTGAAACCGGTATTTTTTGAAAACGGGTCCCAGAGTGGGAAAATCCTAAAACGCCAGATAGCCCGGAGTCGTCTGCACGGCAAATGCGGATTTTTTCAGAAACGATGACGTATAAGCCCCGCCTCTCTAATCTTTAACCTCAGCCGCCGCTAGACGCGTCATAACAACAACAATGGCGGACTACAGGCTTGTGCTCGTACTGCAGAAACGTCCAATGTGACACGAAGTAGAAGTTCCACTTCATTGTCGGTCCACACAAAAGACTCTCCTCTTCCTCTCAGAGTTGCGCTGGCCATGAGCATCCTCTTCTCGTGTTATGAGCTTGTTTGTAAACAGCGCGTGACCTTTATACGCATGCTCCATGGCTTCTCTTCCGGTTTTAGTGTATTGGTGTGGCAGCGTCACAGCGCCACATACAGGCCTGGCATATGTACTACAGTGTTTTGGGTCGTTTCCAGTGAATCCGTGTGGACGCAGATATTTCTGGAAACGACGACATGTTTATGGAGATTTTTTCAAAATGACAGCATATTGGGTGAGGCCGCGTACTCATGTGGACGGGCCCCCAGTTTCCCCCACAGTCCAAAGACATACAGGTTAAGGCCCGGTCCCACTGCACTTACGGATGCAAAGAGGATGTAAAATGTAAAAAAATCTTTGCCATCCATTGGAAAACACTATGCATCCGTTGTGTACTCATTGCATACGTGCTTCATACGTTCTATCCATCGAGCATCCGTCCACTGTGATTTCATCCGCGCAAAAAGTTTTGAGCTGCACAAAACTTTTAGAACGGATGAACTTTCCGCCGTGTATGATGTAAATCCGCGACATATACGAGCAACAAACGTTCTATGTCCGTTATCATCCGTTAAACGTCTGCTGTATCCTCTCTGCATCCTCTGGGCATCCTCGCAACTCACATCCGCTGCAGCTGAAAACGGAAAGAGGGAGGAAAGATAAGGTACATGAAACGTCTATTCATCGTTAGTAGCACGGAAATAGAAAGGATGTAAGTGTATGCATCTCGTATATAAAGTATTCAAAACGGACAAAGCGTTTATATCTGGGATGTATCTCGTATATTTAGGATGTCTGGAGTATGTCTAGAGTATGTAGAAGGACACCTAGCGGACAATCGATATTTTGTATAAAAGGGGGAGAAAATCATCTGGATCTCGGTACGAGTCGAACAGCCATGGTGTTGATACAAGATGTAGTAGAGATGTATCAATGTAGCCTTCTTCAAAAACGAGATGTAGTAGAGATGTATCGATGTAGCCGCCAGCACGTCTTTCCGCTTTATGCTGACGGCGTGCGTGCTGCATCCCTTTATATCTGCGGAGCAGACGCAATTCATACCCCCCGCATGCGCAGTGAATGGTCTGCATCCGATATACATCCGCGCAACATCCCCTTTGTTTCCGTTAGGCGTACGTGATGCATCCCCTTCATCCGCTATGCATCCGCTCTTTCTGCTATGCGTCCGCTTTTCAGTTATCACCGGTAACCCCTTCGGAGCTGTCATCCACTTCCATCCGCTTTCATCCGCTAGGCTTCCTATGAACATGCGTTTAACATCCCCGCTATATACTACCCACGTCCGTTCTTTTCCGTTCTGTTTTCGCCAATTTTCGCCAATTTTGTCCATTTCTGGAGCGGATGAAAACGGATAGAGCCACCCCCGAAATTTTGCTCGTCCACTGTGTCCTTTTTGCATACGTTTTGTGTCCATCGGCCAGTGGGACCGGGCCTTTAGGTTAATAGGCCATTTGCAGGAATTGGTCACGTGTCAATTTTCCCCATAGCAACAAGCCCATGGTGGGCAAGCTAACCTGACATTCCTTGACAACCATAAGAGTTTGACTGGCAATGCGAAGCAATCCATTTCTATAATAGCTGTTTTTACCTTTTCTACTGTCTTTTTTTTACCTGAATTTTCGTGTGTACTTGGAAAAAGTTTGTAGTTTTAACTTCTGTTGCAAGTTAAAGCGAATCATTGGCCGTAAAAGAGAGTTTTTTGGACTCAAGTTGGTCGCCGTTGAAAGAAATTCATGTGAAAAATGGCGAATCTCTCAGGTATGTTTATAACTTATAATTTCTCCTTTTCTACCTTTATCATTCACTTACTGTAGTTTGCACCCTGTCCAGGTTTTTTTCCTTGTCCAGCTTGATTTCCTTGTGTGCATGTAGGATTGGATTTCTCTGGCACCCCTGCTGGGACCCTTAGCTCGATTACCGACAGTAGCTCGATTTGGATGTGCATGTAAATGCACTGTATGTGTCAGCCATGCAATGATCTGGTGACTTGTCCAGGGTGTACTCTGCCTCTCACCCACAGTCAGTTGGGATAGGTTCCAGCTTGCCTGTGACCCTGTACAGGATAAGCAGTTACAGATAATGGATGGATGGAGTGTCAATTAGGGTGTTCACACGGCACATATTTGCATCGATGCTGCACCGATGTATTTTGTTGCGATATATCTTACACCGGTGTAAATTTTGCGCAGCGTTCACACGTCACAACCCTGCTTACTAGAGAGAAGCGTGTTAGCACCGGTGCAGCCCCACTTGCGGTCACACGGCAGTTTCTGCGACCGTATAGTAGCAAAAACTATTACTATCATTTCCTTTGATAGTAATAAAGTTTTGATATTTCCTTTTATTACTATCATTTCCTATCATTATTACTATCATTTCCGATAGTAATAATGCGGAAATGAAATATGCGCATGCGTGAAACTGTACTTCTTTTTCCCGGTTGTCATGGCATCACCAAGCGCCGGGAAAACAACGTGGATGAAGACACCAGTGTTGCCAGATATTGCTGACGTTTTCCATCCCAAAATATGTTCAAATCCGTCAAAATGCACTTAAAACTGCCAAATCTGGCAACACTGGAAGACACGCAGTTCTGTTGTTGTTGATATTCGCCATTTTGGAAGCGCAAAATACCAGGATGCAAGTTATGCAATGCCCGTATGTAATCAACTCTCCTCACGCGTAGCGAGTCTACCCCTGTAGCGTTCAGACGTCCCATTTTATATCGGTGCTGCCCCGCAAACTAGCATTTACTCCGGAGTAAATTTCTTAAACCACCTCCCGAGCAGGGTTAGATTTGCACCGGTTTAAGCAGCTTTCAGGGGCTACACCGGTATAACTTTGTACCGTGTGAACGCTCTACCGGGGCAGCCCCGGTGCTACACCGGAGTAAAAGTTGCCGTGTGAACACCCCTAATGTGTGTGGAGCAATAAATATCCATCCAAGTCTGGCTAAAGTTTGAAAAATAAAAAGCTCCCAAAACCTTGTAGAATAATGTGTTATGGTCTGACAAGACCACATTTTAAATTTTTGACCATAATACCAAAAAAACACAGCACATCACCCAAAGAACCTCAACCCCACAGTGAAGCATGAAGGTGGCAGACTCATGTTTCGTGGCTGCTTTTTCTTTTCGCTGGAACTTCAGCTTTAATCAGGGTGGAAGGAATAACAAATAGCTCCAAATCAAAGTCAATGTTGGGGCAAAACCTGAAAGCTTCTGCTAAAACACTTAAAATGAAGAATAATTTCACTTTTCAGCACAACAATGACCTGAAGCACATCAACAAATCAACAAATGAATGGCTTCACAAAAACAAGATCAAGGTTTTGGAATTGCGCAGCCAGAGTCCAGCTCTAAATCCAATTGAAAATCTGTGGAGTGACCTGAAGATGGCTGTGCACAGAAGATACCCAGCCAATCTGACAGACGTAAAATGCTTTTGCAAGAAAGAATGGCAAAATACCCCATACTGTTACACACCTGAAGACCTGTTTGCAGGAAGAATGGGACAAAATAACACCTGAAACACGTAATCACTTGATCTCTTCAGTCCCTAAACATCTTTTAAGTGTTGTGAGAAGGAATGGAAACATTATAAAGTGGTAAATGCCTTACTGTCCCAACTTTTTTTTTTCAAATGTGTTGCAAGAATCAAAATTGAAATGTGTTTAATTTGAAAAAAAAAACCAATAAGGTAAAACATTAAATTATGTGCTGTTGTATTATTTTGATTGCAATACAGCTCAAAGATGATTTATAAATCATTGTCGTCAGTTTTAATTTTAGTTTCAACACACCATCCCAACTTTTTCTGATTTGGGGTGATATTTAAGCTACTTTAGGTCTAACAATAAACCATGTCTGTAATTACACATACAGGACACTTTCAATGGAATAAAAACGTGTTCTATTCCTTTCTAGCGGGTTTCATTCATTTGGTTTTAAAGCATGCAATATTGCTAGCCTATCGCTTGTCCTATGTGTATTATGTCACTCTACCCAGTGGGGAATGAGCATTGAATATGGTTTACAATATTGCATGGTTGTAAAGACAACATGACATCACACGTCGGATACATAAAACTTCCGTGCTAGTGAGTGACTGTGACAAATTGTAAACAAACATGGTGTTAGAGTCTGAATGTCTTGAACTCTGGCCACCCACTGGACAGTTGTAGTACTGTGGGTGTGTTGACAGTGTATTTGTTTTGATGTCCCATGTGCCCTTTGTTTTGGTCTCCTGCCACGCCCCCCTCGTGCCTCACCTTTGTCACCTGACTCAATCACCATTGTAATCAGTGTCAGCTGTTTCCTGTTTAATTCTGTGTGCTGGACTGCTACTTAAGCTCTGTCATTTCTCTGCTCTGTCTCTGATCGCCTGACCTTAACCCTGATGTTTGTGAACCTGTTTTTGCCTATGAAGATTATCCTGTTTGTCCGTGAGTAACCAGTGGAATCTGGAATTCTGTTTGGAACCTTTGAGTTTTTGTTCTTATGGATTTTTGTGGACTGCCTCAATGACTTTTTGAATCTGAAAGTACTACTACTAACCTCTGTGCTTTGCTGGATTTTTTTGTTGGATTTTTGTGAACTGACTGAGTAACTTTGAACACGAAGCCCACTGTGATCTTCTGTGCCTTTTTGTTTTTGGACATGTTGAGGACTGCATTGAAACAATCTTTTCACCTGCCCTGACCTTTGAGACGGTGTTAAAAGAATAAACCTGCCAAACTGATCTGCATTTAGGTCTCTGTCTCTGAAACCTTACAGTGCGATCAGAGCAGGATGGACCTAGCAGATCCAGAGCGCCTGAGGGCTTGTCTCAAACAGCATGGAGCGCTTCTGGGCCGCCAACAAGCCCAACTGGAGGCAGTAGCTGCCAGCATCAGAGACCTGACAGCCCAGATCCAGCCACTCCAACTCTCCCAGTCTGCTTCCGCGTCTGCACAGTCCGCAGACCCTGCCCAGCCTGCAGAGCCTGCCCAGTCTGCCTCAACCGCACAACCAGCCCACGAGCCACGACTGCCCCCACCAGAGAAGTACGCTGGCGAACCCGGTACCTGTCGCTCTTTCCTGTCCCAGTGTACCCTCATCTTTGAGCTGCAACCAGGTACCTTCCCCACCGATCGAGCAAAGGTTGCCTATGTGATTACCCAGCTGTCGGGGCATGCCAGAGAGTGGGGAACTGCAGTGTGGGATGCTCAGTCAGCAATCTGTGGGAATTTCCAGGAGTTTTTGACTGAGATGAAGAGAGTCTTTGATCGATCCAAGCAAGGACATGAGGCTGCCCGTGAGCTACTCCATATGTGCCAGGATCATAGGTCGGTGTCAGACTTTGCCATTGACTTTCAAACTCTTGCAACCACAACAGGATGGGGCACTGAGGCTCTCTATGACACTTTCCTTAATGGCCTGTCAGAAGAGATCAAAGATGAGTTGGCTTCTCACGATCTGCCCGGCTCCTGTGAGGACCTCGTCAACCTTGCAATCCGCATTGACACCAGGCTACAGCAACGCCGCCGGGCCAGGACCTTTGGGTCCCCAGCAGGAAGGCCTCTCGTCAGTCCAGTCATGCCCCCTCCTTCTCCTCCCACCACCATATCGGTACCAGAGCCCATGCAAGTGGACTGCACCTGCCTGACCCAAGAGGAAAGGTAAAGAAGACTCAACACACGCTCCTGCCTGTACTGTGGCCAACCAGGTCACTTCATTGCCTCCTGTCCAGCAAAAGCCAACGCTCACCTGTGAGGGGGGTACTAGTGAGCATGACCCCCATACACCCCTCCTCTGTTCAGCACACTCTCCTCTCAGCTGTCCTCTGGTGGGGAGATCAACAGCTGGAGGTGGGAGTTCTTGTCGTCTCTGTTGCTGAGGAGAACTTCATGGATGCCAGTCTGGTGAGTCAGTGGAGTCTACCTACCGAGAGCCTGGAGAAGCCCCTGGTGGCCAACGCATTGACTGGAGAGAGATTGGCCAACATCACTCACACCACTGCTCTGGTGAGTCTCACCCTCTCTGGCAACCATCATGAACAGTTACGCTTTCTTGTCATTAATGCCCTTCATGCTCCAGTAGTTCTCAGCTACCCTTGGCTTATTAAGCACAACCCACATATTGACTGGGTAGGGAGGTGTATTATGGGTTGGAGCCCATTTTGCCACTCAAACTGTCTCCTTCAGGCCCAGACTCTGTCGAAACCTGTCTCCGATGTCAACGAGGAGTTTCCAGATCTATCACGCGTTCCTCCGGACTATATGGACCTCAAGCCTGTATTCAGTAAGTCCAAAGCCTCTTCCTTACCCCCTCACCGCCCCTATGATTGTGCTATTAACCTCCTTCCCAGCACAACTCCCCCTAGAGGTCACTTGTACTCCCTGTCACGGCCTGAGATGGAAGCTATGAACAAGTATATTCAAGAGTTCCTCGCTGCAGGCATCATCCGCCTTTCCTCATCTCCTGCAGGAGCCAGTTTTTTCTTTGTTGGAAAAAAGGACGGTTCGTTACGCCCCTGCATTGATTACCGTGGTTTAAATGACATCACTATTAAAAACCGTTACCTTCTCCCTCTCATGTCCTCAGCGTTTGAACTCCTCCAAGAAGCCAAGGTATTCACCAAGCTGGACTTAAGGAATGCCTACCACCTGGTCTGTATCTGCGAGGGGGATGAATGGAAGACAGCCTTTAACACCACCTCAGGCCATTATGAGTACTTGGTCATACCATTTGGCCTTACCAATGCCCCTGCGGTTTTTCAGGCCTTAGTCAATGATGTCCTGAGGGACATGCTCAATCAATTTGTCTGTGTTTTTTAGATGACCTCTTGATTTTTTCTAAGTCACTCACTGAGCATGTTGTCCATGTCCGTAAGGTCCTGAAGCGCCTTCTGGAGAACCAGCTGTTTGTGAAGGCGGAGAAATGCGAGTTCCCCCAGGAGATGGTCGCTTTCCTCGGGTATGTGATCACCCTGGGGGGCATCCAAATGGACCAACGTAAGGTCAAGACAGTGTTGGAATGGCCCACACCTGCTAGTCGACGGGACCTGCAGAGCTTCCTTGGCTTTGCCAACTTTTACCGGCACTTTATCTGAAATTTCAGCACTGTAGCCACCCCCCTCACCGCCCTGACCTCTTCAGCGGTCAAGTTCGTTTGGACCACAGCTGCAGAGGAGGCCTTTCAAGACCTGAAGCGGCGATTCACCTCTGCTCCGATCCTGATTCAACCCGATCCCAACCGGCAGTTCATTGTGGAGGTAGACGCTTCTGAGGTGGGTGTTGGCGCTGTGCTCTCCCAACGTTCTGCTAAGGATAATTGCATACACCCATGTGCCTTCTTCTCTCACCGTCTGTCACCAACAGAACAGAACTATGACGTGGGGAACAGGGAGCTGCTTGCAGTGAAGTTAGCCTTGGAGGAGTGGCAGCACTGGTTGGAGGGTGCCCCACTGCCATTTTTGGTCTGGACTGACCATAAGAACCTGCAATACATCAGTTCAGCCAAGAGACTCAACCCCCGACAAGCACACTGGTCCCTATTCTTCTCCAGGTTTAACTTCACCCTGTCCTACCGCCCCGGTCATAAAAATGTTAAGCCTGATGCTCTGTCCCGACAGTTTCCCATGTCCAAGACGAATCCAGACTCTAATACCATCCTCCCTTCCCACTGCATTTTGGGGGCAACTCTGTTTGATGTGGAGTCCGCTGTGAAGGCTGCTCAAGCGGATGAAGCAGGCCCCAGTCAATGTCCCACTAACCGTCTGTATGTTCCTAACTCTGTCCACTCACAGGTGCTGCAGTGGGGTCACTCCACCAAGTTGTCCTGCCATCCTGGACCCCGACGAACCCAAGCGTTCATCGGGAGGAGATTTTGGTGGCCGTCCATGAAGGAGGACATCACTAACTTTGTCCGGTCCTGCCAGGTCTGTGCCCTAAACAAGACCTCCACTCGACCCCCTGCTGGCCTGCTGCAACCCCTGTCTGTGCCCCAAAGACCATGGTCCCACATCTCCTTAGATTTCGTGACTGGTCTGCCCCCATCAGACGGTAACACTACCATTCTTACTGTTGTGGATCGTTTCTCAAAGTCTGTTCATTTCATTCCCCTGCCTGGTCTTCCATCTGCCCAAGACACTGCTAACCTGATGATCCAACATGTATTCCGCATACATGGGTTGCGTGTAGAAGTGGTATCAGACAGGGGTCCCCAATTCACTTCTGCATTCTGGAAGGCTTTCTGTAAATTGCTTGATGCCTCTGTGTGTTTACCTTCTGGTTTTCACCCGCAGAGCAATGGCCAGACCGAGAGGGCGAACCAGTTGCTGGAGACTGTGCTACGCTGTATGGCATCCCAGAACCCATCCTCCTGGAGCCAGCAGCTTCCATGGGCAGAGTATGCAATCAATTCACACATCTCCTCTGCCACGGGTCGATCTCCCTTCGAGTGCTCCTTGGGGTACCAGCCGCCACTGTTCCTGGAACAGGAGAAGGAGGTCGGGGTTCCATCAGTGGAAGCCTTCATCCGCCGGTGCCACCGTACATGGAGGCGCACCCGCTCCACCCTGCTTCGCTCTGCTGCCAGGATGAAGGTCCAGGCCGACAAGCGTTGGTCCCGGGCCCCTCAATATCGCCAGGGACAACGCGTATGGCTTTCCACACAAGACCTGCCCCTGAAAATGGAGTCTCGCAAGCTCACAGCATGTTTTATTGGCCCCTTCCCCATTGCCAAAGTCATCAGCCCCACAGCTGTCCGGTTCAAGCTCCCCTTACCCCTGCGCCATATCCACCCCACATTCCACATCTCTAGGGTCAAGCCCTTTCTGTGCGGTCCCATGCATCCTGCCCCCAAGCCCCCCCCGCCTCATCGATGGCTCTGAGGCATACACTGCCCGACAGCTGGTGGATGTTCGGCGCCGGGGCCGTGGCCTCCAGTATCTCGTCGATTGGGAGGGCTATGGCCCTGAGGAGAGGTGCTGGGTCCCGGCCCGGCACATACTGGACCCCACACTTATCAGGGACTTTCGCCGTCAGCATCCTGTGTCTGCCCGGGGGACGCCGGGAGGCGTCCGTTGGGGGGTGGGGGTGTACTGTTAGAGTCTGAATGTCTTGAACTCTGGCCACCCATCGGACAGTTGTAGTACTGCGGGTGTGTTGACAGTGTGTTTGTTTTGATGCCCCATGTGCCTTTTGTTTTGGTCTTCTGCCACGCCCCCCTCGTGCCTCACCTTTGTCACCTGACTCAATCATCATTGTAATCAGTGTCCGCTGTTTCCTGTTTAATTCTGTGTGCTGGACTGCTACTTAAGCTCTGTCATTTCTCTGCTCTGTCTCTGATCGCCTGACCTTAACCCTGATGTTTGTGAACCTGTTTTTGCCTGTGAAGATTATCCTGTTTGTCCGTGAGTAACCAGTGGAATCTGGAATTCTGTTTGGAACCTTTGAATTTTTGTTCTTATGGATTTTTGTGGACTGCCTCAATGACTTTTTGAATCTGAAAGTACTACTACTAACCTCTGTGCTTTGCTGGATTTTTTTTGTTGGATTTTTGTGAACTGACTGAGTAACTTTGAACATGAAGCCCACTGTGATCTTCTGTGCCTTTTTGTTTTTGGACATGTTGAGGACTGCATTGAAACAATCTTTTCACCTGCCCTGACCTTTGAGACTGTGTTAAAAGAATAAACCTGCCAAACTGATCTGCATTTAGGTTTCTGTCTCTGAAACCTTACACATGGCTGTTAGGTTTGCTTAGTTAAATACGGAAGATTTGAGGGAATTTTGAAAGAGAAAGATGCATTGAACACCCGAAAGGAATGTATAATAATAATATTGGCTGGTTTTTTTCATGGTATATCAGATATATTCCATTCAGCTCCTCGTCTTCGACTCGTTCAATATTATGCTAGCTGAATGGAATATATCTGATATACCACTCAACACCAGCAAATATTATTTAATTATTATACACACAGGCCACTTTTTCCATGGAATAAAAACATGTATTCTATTCCCTTCTAGCGGGTTTATTGACAGCATGCGATATTATCATATCACTTATCCTCCATGTATTACGCCACTCTCCCCAATGGAGAATGAGTGTGCAATATTGTTATAATATTGCATGTTGTCAAGACAACACAATATCACACATCGGCACTCATGCAAAGATCCAATGGCAAAACTTTGCTGTTGCGCATGCGCACAATCATTTCCTTGTCAGCTGGGAAAGAGAGAGAAGACGAGGCTAATCCAGTGCTCAGTTTAAGCACTAATTAAATAAACTGAAAACTGAAACCAAAGACGCACTGAACACCCGAAAGGCCACCAAAGCTTCATTATATATTATTCACGCATATTTACAAGAGAAAAACATACCAACGGACATCGAAAAACTGGAAAAGAGACACGTCGGAGATGTAAAACTTCCATGCTAGCAAGTGACTGTGAAACTTTGTAAAGAAACATGGCCGTGAGGTTTGCTTCATTAAAAGTGGAAGATTTTGAGAGAATTTTGGCTGACAGGTTGCTCCGGTGTGTGCAGTTATCGATGTTGATTTTAAAAGTAGCTAAGTAAATTACACATGGAAAATAATAATAATAATAATAATATTTGGCTTGACTGCACTAGCATTGGCCTGCGCCAACACTACACCGGCTAGAAGGTAACTGGACTGCTGCACTAACAGCACAGAGTCATGGGTAAACTAGTGTTGGCCTTCACTAATGCTACTGCTGAATGCTACACCAGCTAGAAGGTAACTGGACTGCCACACTAACAGCACCGAGTCATGGGTAAGCTAGCATTGGCCTTCACTAATGCTACTGCTGAATGCTATACTAGCTAGAAGGCAACTGGACTGCCGCACTAATAGTATCGAGTCGCGGGCAAGCTAGTGTTGGCCTTCACTAACTCTACTGCTGAATGCTGTACTACTACTACTACTACTACTACTAATAATAATAATAATAATGGCTGGCTTTTTGTCATGGTCTGTCAGATATATTCCATTCAGCTACTTGTCTTTGACTCATTCAATATCATGCTAGCTGAATGGAATATATCTGATTTGGCTAACTGATGGCGTTGAACTCAACACCAGCCAATATTATTTAAGTGTTTAATGAAGTATTATGTAATAAATAAAAACACCCCCCTGTTGATATGGTGCTTCTTGCTGTAAAGATATTGTTTAATTTGTACATATTTTATTAACTTTTGGAAGGAATTTTCATGACCAGCACTTTTTTAGGTTAAGCTGTTTAACATAATTGTCCAAATAATTTTCATAATAACTTCTTACTGTAGTTTGTGTAGCTTTTGACTTTTTCCAGTTAAGACAAGGACAAATTTACTTTTTCTGCCATTTTCCTCTAGCCGATTGGAGCTGGGCAATGCTTTTGGGAGAAGTGAAGCCGCCAGGTCCACAACAGTATCCATCAGAATTAGCCATGGGTTTACTCTTGCAGAGATATTTGTTTCCTGTTCACTCAACCTTTTTGTGTCTGAACATTTGCTAAAGTGCATCAACAATTTTTCACAATTTATATACACTGTTTTTATGTGCATTATAGTATAGTCTATGTGTCTTAATAATTATGCTTCAGGATTTAAGCAGAATGAAACACTCGTCATTCATTCTTTCTCTCTCTCTGTCTCTCTCTCCCTCATACCCAGGTTGAGATGCAGTGTCAGTCTTCCTCTCTGGAGCTCCAGGGTGATGTAGTCTCCTCTCTGGCTCTCTCCATGGAGCAGAACACCACTTGCTTGCCTGCTCCGGAAGCGCACTGAGATCACGTTCTTCACTGTGCTCGTCGATTTCTGATTAAACCGGTACAGCAGAGCGCTGTGCCCATCAAAGTCTGCCACATCTGACTCTGAGATGCATAAGAACACATCAGAGAAGTGAGAAGTGAGACGCAGTTGGAACAAATTGACAGTGAAACACTATTTCAGTCACAGAATGTGGCATATCACACAGGGAGAGTCATAATTTCTTTTGATTCCACGGTAGCACAGGTGCAAGAGCTATTTTGAAATGCATGATATTTGGTTTTCAGATGCTGGTCTATACACTAGTTCGAAAAATAGTCCTAGAAACCTTCTTGCTTTGGAATTATTTTGATGGCAGGCATGTGAGCTCTGGTAGAAACACAAATAGGAAATAGAAGCCGAAAAGGGATCCCCCCCATATTTACAAAAGCCAGTCACTTTGATCTGATGTTGCTTCAAGTCAAAATGAGCTTTGGAGTATATAATCTTCAAAAAAAAATCATTACAGAAAGTAAGCCAAGCATGTAAGACTTAAGACCTTACGTATTCATTAATAGCACAATGACATTTCCATAATGACCATGGAATGTTTTTAAACTTTTCCTTATACTATTTTAAAAGCTTTGTTGTTGTGGTTGTTGTTGGTGGTGTGGTTTTACAGAACAAATTTCTTAACAGTGCAGTGAATGAATAAAATCATTCAACGTTTTTGGCTGTCATCAGGTTGACGGCATCATTATGAAGTCTTTTGGTTTGACGGTGAGGATGAAAGTAAAAAGACTCCCTAAAACCTCAGCAGCCTTGAGAGTGTTATTTTGTCGCTGTCACGGCTGACTTGAAAGAAAGACTTTGGGCTTTGAGAAGACAAGAGAAGGAAAAGAAGGGCATGCTGAATCCCCATCAGCTACAAACAGTCAGAAGTCTCTTGAGGTCTGTCTTGAAAAAAAGCTAAAGTTCGTGAATAATTTGAGTGCATAATCCTCTTTGGGGTGAAAAAAATTATATATATATATCCATCCATTATCTGTAGCCCTGTCCTACAGGGTTGCAGGCAAGCTGGAGCCCATCCCAGATGACCATGGGCAAGAGGTGGGGCACACCCTGGACAAGTCCCCAGGTCATCGCAATATATATATATTTAATTTAATTTGGGTTTTTTTAGCTTTTCTCATGTGCACACACAATCACACACTCAGACACACATTAAATTACAAAGAATGCTCCTAAATGAGCACATTTGCAACCCAGTTTGTTTCACTAACTAACCCGAAACCCTAACATTTGCATGCACTTTTTCTGCAGCAACTTTTACAAGTATATCTGGAATATCAATCTTCTGGCACAATTACAGTAACATATCAAGCTTTCACTCAAATGTCATGCCCTGCACCAAGCCCACTACTACAATATTTGAATAAGATTGATATATATTAAATACATTAAACAATTATTCCACGAAGGGGCGGCACGATGGTGTAGTGGTTAGCGCTGTCGCCTCACAGCAAGAAGGTCCAGGTTCGAGCCCCGGGGCCGGCGAGGGCCTTTCTGTGTGGAGTTTGCATGTTCTCCCCGTGTCCGCGTGGGTTTCCTCCGGGTGCTCCGGTTTCCCCCACAGTCCAAAGACATGCAGGTTAGGTTAACTGGTGACTCTAAATTGACCGTAGGTGTGAATGTGAGTGTGAATGGTTGTCTGTGTCTATGTGTCAGCCCTGTGATGACCTGGCGACTTGTCCAGGGTGTACCCCGCCTTTCGCCTGTAGTCAGCTGGGATAGGCTCCAGCTTGCCTGCGACCCTGTAGAAGGATAAAGCGGCTAGAGATAATGAGATGAGATGAATTATTCCACGAAATCGAGTCATACATGAGCTGAAAGCCAACGAGGTACGTAGCACCGAGTCGGCTACAATCCATGTATGACAAGATTGAGTGGAATAACTGTTTTATTCTATCCACATTCATTGGATTTTGAGAAACAGAGCATTTTTATTTTTTGCAAATTCGATCAATAAAAACTTTATAAAAAACGTCTGACAAAATCATTTCTGCTTAGAATGTAAACAAACCAGCGAAATGACAGTGGCAATGTGTGAAAAATGCTATAATAATTTTTGAAAAATTAAAAACATATGTTCTTACCATGAAATACTCTCATTCCATATTTTGTTGCTTTTTTGTATTTTTTGGGGTTTTGTTTTTGAGTAGAGTTTTTATTTCGTCCTCGGTTGGTTCAGCAACAAGCTCTGCCATTTTGTTTTTCTCTACTCACGGTAGATGAGCTGATATCCTAGTAGTAGAGCAGCCAATCAGAGTGCATGATTGCTCATATCCAGTGAATGTGGATAGAATAATTTGTTTTAGTGCTTTTTTTTTCCAAAGCAGGATTTATTTGACTTTCCCCATATCCCCTCCTGAACCCTCTCCCACCCAAATATTTAAATATAGACATTGTATTGTTCCAGGCTGCCCTATATCGCATTACGAACTTGGCTGTGAGAAATTTTCCATGGGATATCAGGGGTGCCTTCGTCTCATTTTTATCAACAACCAACCTATCAACCTCAACAGAAAACCTCAAGATACCTCATATCCAGTGAAGGTGGATAGAATAATTCACATTAGGCTGGGCTCGTAAATCTTCCTTTCTTCTTTGCAAAGAAAATTAGGCTTGCTAGGCATTTGCTAACATGGCAAATTAATCCAGTTTTTCTGGTTTTTTTCTTTCAAAAAAGGCTATTAAGAATACAGAGATTTGCTGTGTTTTGAAATATACCCATTTTACACTCTCTCTCTCTCTCTGTTCTTACTGTAACTGCAGCCATAGATCTCCAGTCTGAGCCCGAGCCCTCCTGCAGGGTTTCCTTCCAGGGGCAGAAGTCGCAGAAATCGAGTCCTGATGGAGTGGAGGAGCTTGTACTGGACCACTGAGTCTGTGTCTGTGTTCCCTGCAAATGTCTGCACATACAATATTTAGAGAAGACATATGACTCATAAACCACACTCATACATACACTTTGCTCACAACTGTATTGCAATTGTGTTTTTATAAAGATATTTTTTTGGGCTTTTTGCACCTTTATTGGATAGGACAGTGTAGAGACAGGAAATGAGCGGGAGAGAGAGAGACAGGAAGGGATCGGGAAATGACCTCGGGCCGGAATCGAACCCGGGTCGCCCGCATTCATGGTATGGCGCCTTAACCACCTGAGCCACGACGCCCCCGCAATTGTGTTTTTAATGGAGCTCTTTTCATTTGGGCAATTATTAGTGGAACCAAAGGAAAGGCAATAGATTGATATTTGCACCTTCTTATTTCAAGTAATGATATAATTAAATCAAATGACATTTCATGAAAATGGACTCATTCTCCTCCCCTCTCAGTGAGATTTTCTTGTCTTTGTAGCCTTGTTTGTCCCTTTGTCCTGAGTTATAAATAATTTCATCAAGTTGAGTCTGGAGAGAGACAGTCGGCACTTCGTCAAACATGGCTGGCATTTTGCTCTTGCAGAAGAGCAAACATGAAGCAGGGTGTTAGGGATATTAAAAAAAGGGTCACAAATTGTTGTTCATAAACCAGTAATGAAAATAGAAGATGGATCTTGCATGGTATGGGCAGATGAGAGGGAGATGCAGAGAAGGAAAAGATGGAATGAAAGTATACGTGAGGGCAAAAGACTGGCTGCAATAGCTTTAGAACAGGGAATGATTTCTGTGATGCTTGTTCCCGGTAGACCAATTTTGAAAGACAGTCCCAAATAGACTGAACGTGGGAGAAAGATTGGGACTTTGATAACACTGTAGGATGGTATAAATGAACCAGACTTTGTGGGGTGCATTCTATTATACTGGCATACTGGGGAGATCATTATATACTGTAAGCAACAAGTCTTGAAATAACATGAGAGAGAGTATTTGAGGAATAGAGTAAGAAGGAGAAAGTAGAGGCATCCATCATCTGTAGCCACTTATCCTGTTCTACAGGGTCACAGGCAAGCTGGAGCCTATCCCAGCTGACTATGGTACACCCTGGACAAGTTGCCAGGTTATCGCAGGGCTGACACAGAGACAAACAAACATTCACACTCACAGTCAATTTAGAGCCACCAATTAGCCTAACCTGCATGTCTTTGGACTGTGGGGGAAACCCACACAGGCACATGGAGAACATGCAAACTCCATACAGAAAGGCCCTCGCCAGCTGCTGGGCTTGAACCCAGGACCTTCTTACTGTGAGGCAATAGTGCTAACCACTACACCACCGTGCTGCCCAAGTAGAGGCATAATGAGTATATATTTATAAATATATTCATCACAAAAGCTTAATAAAGCAGCCTAAATTTCTCAAATAACAGTATAGCAGTTAGTACAAGAGGTCTGATCATTGTTATCAATGTGTTTTAGCTTTCTTGAAGCCCATTGTGCTTCAAAATAATTCACTTTCATGGGAACTGGTAACAAAAGCAGCAAATTATACATAGAAAGGCAAAAGCCCAATCACATTAAGAATAAAAAAGAGAAATTGTGAATAGAGCTGCAAGCAGTGATGATGGGGCCAAAGAGCCCAGTAGGGCAGAGTTGTCATAAAAACCTCATGTCATGTTGTCAAGTCCAGAGCTGTATGCATTCACAGCAAGTTTCATGTCAACTGACCAAAGATGAGCCAAGATATTAGCTCAGATCCTGTTTGGCGGCCTAGCTGTCAAATTTGTTAGGCTGTAACAGAGAAACGGTTTTGAAAATAAAAAGATATTTCTGATAACTTTCTTGAGGCTTTGTCTGAAGGTCATCTGGACCAAATTTGGTGAAGATTAGATAAAATTTGTCGACTGTGAATTTTTTTTTTAAACTTTTCAATAAAATGTTGACTGTAAATTATGTGGTCTTCGGAATTCCCACAAATAATTTTTTTAAAGGCAAACACAATTAGCTATGGCGGCACGGTGGTGTAGTGGTTAGCGCTGTCGCCTCACAGCAAGAAGGTCCTGGGTTCGAGCCCCGGGGCCGGCGAGGGCCTTTCTGTGTGGAGTTTGCATGTTCTCCCCGTGTCTGCGTGGGTTTCCTCCGGGTGCTCCGGTTTCCCCCACAGTCCAAAGACATGCAGGTTAGGTTAACTGGTGACTCTAAATTGACCGTAGGTGTGAATGTGAGTGTGAATGGTTGTCTGTGTCTATGTGTCAGCCCTGTGATGACCTGGCGACTTGTCCAGGGTGTACCCCGCCTTTTGCCCATAGTCAGCTGGGATAGGCTCCAGCTTGCCTGCGACCCTGTAGAAGGATAAAGCGGCTAGAGATAATGTGATGTGTGATGTGACAATTAGCTATTCGCCAAAAGCATTTCTGCTTATTGCACTGCCCCCAGTGGTACAATGACACAAAAGTATTTGTACTTGCTCAAAATGAGGTCCTGAGCAAATGGACTCAATTCTGGGTTTGATACATCCAAATGTACTTGATACAGTACATCTGGGGTTGATTGGCTGTGGTATAGGAACACTTTTGCAAATCAAAAAGCCAACAACATTTTTGTGAGGCTTGGTCTGAAGATCATCATGAGCCAAGATATCCAGTGATACCTCATTTTTCAAAAATGGACATACAGTTCAAAAGTTACATGCATAAATGCACCAACAGTTTTGACTCATTGGTGGCACTCGAGCAGTTGAGGTGCAAACATGAAACTTGGTGGAAAGAATCAGAGGATTGTCTTCAATCAGTGTGCCAAATTTCAAAACTTTTACCATATGATTCTATGGGCTGCCATAAACACCCTAACCAGAAGAAGTTGTTAGTCCTGGGTATGACTTTAAACTGCAACTGGTGGTGAGTCTCAGGTCTGGGAGGACTTGAGTATTGGGGAAAGTTGAGTTACTCCTTAATCACCATTGCTCCCAGGTCCACTCTGACCTGGAGTGGTAGCACCTGCCTGGGTTCCAGCTATGGGTTAAATAGTACATCACCAATAAGGCACTGGCAGCAGGATACTTTTCAGTGCCATGTGGCAGATGAACCCAATAGGGTCAATGGCACACCACCAGATGACATGCAGAAGAGTCACTCAAATAGCCAATGAATGGCATCACTCGGCAAGTCAGTTGTCACTGCGGGGCAACTTCCATACTCATCAGGTCTGTGGCACTTTTCTGCACCACTTGGCATCAGGTCTGGAAGTCCACAGAGACAACGTGATGGGGGCACGACATTGTTTGTCTTACCTTACTGTGCAAGGCGCTTTGTTTGGAGAGGAGGAGAGTATGCGAGCGCTCATGAGGCCAGACATTCCGTGGCAGCTCGACTGGGCTGTTCATGCCACCGGTGTGGATGACTCTGTCACTCTGGTGCGGGCCTCATGACCCATCTGCATTTCTGTGCATCATAATGAAGCAGTCATCATCACTAGCGATGGGCAGCCAACGAACCAGAAGATGATGAATAATAGGCATATCAGATGAAAATTCAAGTTCAAGCCAAATTGTTTGAAACTGCTCTCATTTAATTCAGAATTGAATGCGGAACAACATACTTTTTAACAGAATTAAAATACATTTATCTGTTCTTAAAGAAAGAAATCAAATCAAAGATTGAAAAAATGGCTTAATTTTTTGAAAACTAATGTAATATTCTGTTTGAGGATCACATGGTCCAAAATGGGCCTCATTAACTAATGAGATCAAATGTTTTTCTTAATAAATTTTATCTTTCAAAATATTTACATGGAAATTGGCAGGCACATAGATGGTTGTATACTGAATACAACTTTAAAAAAAATAGCAAAAACAAATTCTGCAAATTAGTATTTAATTAGTACTTATAATGCTAATTAGGTAAAAAACATTATATCAGTACACTCTCTTCTTCAAAGTTTCACCAAATGGCTTTATTTGTGCAATATAAAGCTGATCTTAACTCTCATTTATACATCACAAAGAAGGCGAAGTGTTAACAATGTTAATTATAAAATATTCATAAATAAGCATCGAAAGCCATTCACATCTACCATTCTCTATCAAAATTAAATAATAATAATAATAATAATAATAATAATAATAATAAAAGATTATTTCTAATACCCTCTTTTTGCTCTGTAGGCCTTTGTATTTCTCAAAAGTAGGGCCTAATAGTGTTTGTATTATATTATATTAAATATAAACCTACTAGTGTTTATATTTATATTATATTCACATCTTTCCAGGCGAATCTCGAAAAAACTGTGTGATAAACACAGTTCATCCAATAAACAATTCCATTTAACTGAATTGAAATTGACACTCACGTTTCTGACTTCTGTTTTTTTTTATATCATTCCGACCACTAAGCTCTCAATATTTTTCATCAAAACAACTAGTTATATTCTAAAATAGTTATTTATTTAGTGTGAATGGTTGTCTGTTTCTATGTGTCAGCCCTGTGATGACCTGGCGACTTGTCCAGGGTGTACCCCGCCTTTCGCCCGTAGTCAGCTGGGATAGGCTCCAGCTTGCCTGCGACCCTGTAGAACAGGATAAAGTGGCTAGAGATAATGAGATGAGTTATTTATTTACATGAATCAGTTTTATTTGAAAAAATAAAACAGTAAAGCTACGAAAACTCACTTCAACGTCTCCCGTGAATCATAACATCAAAACTAGCAAACGGAAAATTTTGCTGAATACTTCATCAGAAACAGTGAGAGCGAGAGAACATCCCTATAAAAGTTACCTGATTGATATTCATGAGTAATCCAGTCAGAAACCAATAAGAAGAGAGAGAGCGAGAGAGAGTGCCTGAGCGCTTTCCTGTGACTCAAAAAGTACCAGCAGTTTCTTGACGTCCCGCGAGCAGAGAGTGAGCTCTGTTGTACCAACTTCAACCTGCTGTTACTCCCAAAGTACTGAACAGATCTTAACAAGAGAAATTTCTTTGGAAAACCGAGATTTTAAGCTTTTTAATGATAGTATTCACAATAGAAAATATTCAAGAATTAAACAATGACAGATTTGGAAACTTAGATGAGCATCTGCATGTGCAATTTTCACACCATGGCCAGTGAGCGTCTCATATGCCTCCTAATAAGAAAAGGTAGAAGCACAATAGGTGCCTGTACAGCTTTTCTGACTGGCCCCCAAATATATACATTACTGTGCAAAAGTCTTAGGCACTCTATTTTTTTGTACAAACTTTATCGATTTTTATTTTGACTTCTGCATTATCAAATCTATACAAAACCATGTTAGATTTCTAAACAGTAGTTTTCCAGCACAAAATAAAATGTTACAGAAAAATGTTTGTATGTCAGTAAAGAAAGCAGCTTATTACATAAGAGACCACTTTTCAGAAAAAAAAATAATGAAAGCTGCTGGGTTTTGCTGCAAAATTAAGAAGCAAGTGTGACAGTCAAAATCTCCAGAAGAACTGGAGCTGGTCCTGCATGATACTTAGTAAAACTTACTAGTTAAATTTCCTGATAAAACTGCACTCATTCTTACCTGAGATTACTATTTTAAGGTTGTCACACCACATACTGACTTGGTTTAATTCACTATTACCATTTATAACATTTTTTAAAAAATGTAAAAGCATTTAATTTCATTATTTGTGAAGGCATCTTTGCTCTACAGCATTTCTTTCATGTGCCTAATACTAACATCTCACATAGCCGGAATCACTTCACGGCAGACGCCGGTAGACAATTTTGAGCCTTCTGGGGGTCAATCGGCAGGCGTTCTGTTTTCCGTTGGAATATGTGAGAGCAAGGGAGCTACCTTGACAACCGGGAAAGCATGGCTTGCATCCCCGGAAAGTTTTGTCGTATTGAAAATTGTTGGGGGTCAAGCACTGGAATTAATTCATCCTTCGCAAATGTGAAGGCATCCATGAGGCATACGTCAGGCTTACGTGGGCTACCATAGCATTCCATCACAACCATTGAGCTCAAAATGTTCACAGAACAACATTCTGTAGAAAGTGAAAATTTTGCCTAGGGGGCGTGGCTTATTTCGTCTTGCTGTGGCTATGCCGTACTGCAGTCATGAAAACCGTACACACTGCCGTCATTGCTGTAAGGCCATACGTTGCTATACATCACTGCCACCATTGGTTTTACCAGCACCTTCCATCGTGATTACCATGGCTTCATTTGCATATTTACTCAATCCAAATTTATGCAACAGATCACCTCCAAAATCTGCCAGAATGGCCACAGTAGCCCCAGCCATAGTTCTCACGAATCAACTGGCTATGTGTGATCTTAGCATAAGACCTTTGCACAGTACTGTATATGCAGGGAAGAATATGTCCTTGAGCAATTCTCTGGCTTCATCAAAAACACATTGATAATATTGCTGGACTCGACATATTTAATGTACTTTTTACTCTTATTCAAGTAATCCTTTATGCTATTTCTCCATACACTAACATTAGTGATCTTATGGCCCTTTTCCACTACCCTTTTTCAGCTCACTTCAGCTCACTTCAGCCTGACACAGCTCGCGTTTCGACTACCTCAGAGCAGCATGACTCAGCTCGCTTCAGCCCTGCTTAGCACCCAAAACTTGCACGGTTTTGGAGTGGGGCTGAAGCGAGCCAAACCGAGCCGAGTGGGGCTAGGGGCGTGAGGAGACACTCCCCTGTGCACTGATTGGTGAGGAGGAGTGTCCTCACATGCCCACACACGCCCCGCGAGCACGCTGGGATCTGTAAACACCGTAAACCCGGAAGAAGAAGAATTACGAATTACGAGAATTTCTGAAGCCTTATGCGCCTCGCCTCATCTATACGCTCTTGCCAGTATCTGTTGGCGTTGTCGGTGACAACAAGCCACAGCACCAAGACCAGCAACACTAACAACTCCATGTCCTCCATGTTTATTGTTTACTATCCGGGTCGTGAGACTACCGCTTAAAAGGTCACTGATGTCACTGTTTGCGCCGCCTAACGACATCACGTGACGTCCACCCACTTTCGCTAACTCCACCCACTGTGTCCACCCACTTCCAGCCAGCACGGTTCAGCGCGGTTGTAGTCGAAATGCAACTCCAACAGCCCCGCTCAGCTCGACTCAGCCCAACTCAGCACGGCACGGCTCAGCCCAACTCAGCCGCATTGGTAGTGGAAAAGCGGCATTAACTATGAGCTTAATAGTTCTTTTGCTACGGTAAACATAATTTTGATTCAGAGCCAGAATTTATTCACATTTAGTGCAGTTAGCAGGTGAGTGGGTTCCATACATAGGCCTACACTGTCTTTCAATATGGAAAACGAAGTGTAGGTCAAAATCTAAAGACATCAACAACCAAACACACTGCCAGAAACAGGAGTCTCTGTTGAAACACAAGTACATTCATTCAAAAATTACAAGTGCCTTTGTGCTAAGTGCACAATTAGTGTTCAGATACGTGCTTATTAAACACACTCTGTATTTGATAACATCCAATGACTCAGCTGTTTACACATCTGCAGGAGTTCATTCCACCACATGAGTTCATTCTTGATGCTTCTCCTTCTTGCAGGTCAAGTTACAGGCCAGACCTCAAGCTCAAAAAGCTTGAAGAAAGGTGAAGGGTTTGAACATTGCCATAAAAAGTGGGCAACTCCAGAAAGCCAGTGGAGAAAACACACGACTGGAATGATACGAGTGAACTGAGGCAGAAAGAACTGCTGTGTTCTGAATAATGAAAGACTTAACAGGGACCCAAATAGGCTCTGTGGAGAGATCGTGCATGACCGATTAGGATGAATGATAACGGATCATCCAGTACTACAGGGACAGAGGCTTCATGCACTTAAAATTCCTTCAGCCATACATTGAGTGTATGAAGTGTACTTAACTCTATGTGGGTGGCAGCCTGGGAAAATCAGATGTTGATGTTTCTAAATTCTGCAAAACAGCCAAAATTGTGGTTTTGAGCAGAAATGTTCTTGACAGATCAGTCGAGTGAAGAGACAATGATGAGGCTCATGTTAATATGTCACAAGGATGGATAGAAGAATGAATGAGTTGATAAACAAATGGATGAGTAAATGGATTACTGAACAAACAAAAGAATGCACATATAAAAAGAATGAAAAAATCAATACTCTTTTGTGCTTTTGGATGCAGGACAGTCGATAACAAAACTTCTATTTAAACAGCACCCACATTTCCTCAGATAAAGTGAAGCAGACTTTACAAGCATTTCTCATTCGTATTCAAAGATGATATGACTTTTGCGTCTAATCTTCCTACAGCATAAATACTTGGCACTGATTCACCCATCAGGAGCAGGAGCATGGAACAGCACAGTTAAAGAGCCTAATTAACATTATCTTTTAAATTACATACATTTTTTCCTTACCTGAATTATCCACAAGTAACAACATGAGTAAGAACTTTTGGTATCATTGTAATAGAGCTTATGACTTAGGGATGACTTATTAGAACAGATTTTTACAAATAGCAGGGGGACAGAGTGAGAATGTGTAGAAAAATGGTAGACTTCTATTCAATTTTGTTATTTGTGTTGCAGTGCTATATGTTTTAACATTAAAAAAATATCCTGTATATGTTAGAATGCCATGACAGATTATATAACTGATGTGACATAATGGTCATGCCCTACAATAAATCAATACAATGAAAAATATATTTATTATTTTCAGGGTGGTTAATTTACACACAGTATTGGCCTAGGGGTTAGCGTGTCCACCTCTTGACTGGGAGATCGCGAGTTCAACTCGCGATCGGGTCACACCAAAGACCATCATAAAAATGGTACCTACTGTTATCTGGTAAGGCATGCTGCAATACAGATGCAAGTGGGGAAGTCAAACTCTCACGGTTACCAGAGGACTGGCCCCCCACTGTAACCCTAGCTGTACAGGTGAGAGGCCGAGGGCTATCGAAATGGAGATCGGCGCTGCACCCATACGCCTTAAAGATTGGTTAGTAGTGGGACAGGAGACTGCCTGGGAAGACCAGATTCTGGTATGAGAGGGACTTTGACTTGACTTTGGTGACTTTGATGGTTGCAGGTTAGTGTGTACTGTGCTTGTATATGACATGTAGCAGTGATTGTATATCTACAAATATCCATCCATCCATTATCCATAACTGCTTATCCTGTGCAGGGTCGCAGGCAAGCTGAAGCCTATCCCAGCTGACTATGGGCAAGTGGCAGGGTACACCCTGGACAAGTCGCCAGATCATCACAGGGCTGACACATAGAGACAAACAACCATTCACACTCGCACCTATGGTCAATTTAGAGCCACTAATTAACCTAACCTATGTGTCTTTGGACTGTGGAGGAAACCAGAGCACCCGGAGGAAGCCCATGCAGACACTGGGAGAACATACAAACTCCACACAGAAAGGCCCCAGTCAGCTGCTGGGCTCGAACCCAGAACCTTCTTGCTGTGAGGTGACAGCGCTAACCACTACACCACCATGCCACCATCTCCAAATATGCATACACTATTATAATATGCGTACACTGTATAGCCAAAGCAATATGGTCCCATGCTTGCAGATTTGTAACAACTTGTGTGTGTGTGTGTGTGTGTGTGTGTGTGTGTGTATATATCAGTGGCGACTGGTGGTCATAAAAATAGGGGAGGACAGTGAGTGAATAGATAGATGGATGGTTGAGAGAGAGAGAGAGAGAGAGAGAGAGGTTGGAAGTTGTGTGGGTGTTTACAACTGTTAGGGGGTTTGTATATTTTTAAAGATAAGCTCTGTTAAAAATGGGTTTTTTTGTTACTGCAAGAAATAAAAGTAAAATGTTTTTGAGGACACATCAGCATGGGAAATACCATGTAGTGTAATGCTTGTTGAATGAGCTATGTGAGGTGTGAATGGGTCAAATTTAAAACAGTAATTCATTTAAAAAAGTAGTCAAGTCTCCTGGATGTCTGGGTGGCAAATTTGTCAATGACTTGCTCATACCACTGGGGATCTTGTTGAAGAGATTTAAGCATCCTCCTTTCAATTGACATGACTGCTAAACTTTTCAACCTCTCTTGTCCCATTGTGTTTCTGGTGAAGCTTTTTATGCGCTTCAGACATGAGAAGCTCCTCTCAACTCCTGCTGAGGTGGCACCAATGGTGGCAATCAGACACATGAGTCTATACACCTGAGACATTGCCTCATCAAGCCCGTTTGACTTCATGAAGCTGATAGCCTCACACAGTTTTCGGGAAGAGTGGATCTCTGCATCACTGTAGAAATGCTGCAGTTCCACCTTCAGTTTGGCCTCATCTCATCTCATTATCTCTAGCCGCTTTATCCTTCTACAGGGTCGCAGGCAAGCTGGAGCCTATCCCAGCTGACTACGGGCGAAAGGCGGGGTACACCCTGGACAAGTCGCCAGGTCATCGCAGGGCTGACACATAGACACAGACAACCATTCACACTCACATTCACACCTACGGTCAATTTAGAGTCACCAGTTAACCTAGCCTGCATGTCTTTGGACTGTGGGGGAAACCGGAGCACCCGGAGGAAACCCACGTGGACACGGGGAGAACATGCAAACTCCACACAGAAAGGCCCTCGCCGGCCCCGGGGCTCGAACCCAGGACCTTCTAACCACTACACCACCGTGCCGCCCCAGTTTGACCTCATCAAAGAAATTCCCATATGTCTCTGACAAGTTGGACAATGCACGAGAAGGGAATTCTGCTTTAAATGATTCAAATTTGTCAAAGTCTAACAGCTCCATGAAATGCAAACGGCCAAGCTGCTGGAAGCGCTGTGTGAGTTGGGCCTTGATGCTGTCATGCACTATAATATCAACAACTGTTGAGCTACTAGAGGTTTAGCACAGATCTGGTTTTATAAGCTAAAATGCTTGTTACTAGCATCTTATTTTAATCATTTTCAGTGGAACTGTCACAATGGTACAATATGTGGCCAGATTTAGTTCCCTTTGCTGTTATAATAACCTCCACTCTTCTGGAAAGGCTTTGGAGTGTGGCTATGGGGATTTGCGCTCATTCATCCACAAGAGCATTAGTGAGATCAGGCACTGATGTTGAGTGAGGAGGCCTGGGGTGCAGTTGGCATTCCAGTTCATCCCAAAGGTGTTCAGTGGGGTTTGGGTCAGGGTTCTGTGCAGGACACTCAAGATCTTTCACTCCAACCTTGACATACCATGCCTTCATGGAGCTCATTTTGTGCACAGTGGCACTGTCATGCTAATACAGGTTTGGGTCTCTTAGCTCCACTGAAGGGAAACTGTAATGCAACAGCATACAACGATAGGATGTCAAGATGTGTGCTTCCAATGTTTGGCAACAGTTTGGGGAAGACCTATACATGGGTGTAATGGTCAGGTGTCCACAAACTTTTGGATATACTTTATGGTAAAGTTAATTATGTGGCAGGATTGGTTGATGGTAGATCATACCTAAAATTATTAGAATAACATATTTGTCATCACCACACCTACTACTGTCTTGCATCCACCCCAAATGCACCCTTTACACATTGTAATTTTATTTAGTATATTTCCTCATCTAGCCCTGAACTTAATCACTTGCCAAAATAAAATCCCTTGCGATCAACCATGACTTGACCTTATTAAGCCAGTAAGGCATGTAGAATTATAACATTCCTTTGACCAATTTTTATTAATGTTAATTCATTCATCTTCAGTAACCACTTTATCCTGGTTGGACCCAGATCTAGAGCATGTAGATCTGGGCGAAAGGTGACAGTACACCCTGGATGGGGCACCAGTCCTTGACAAGGTACCATGCAAACAAGCCCTCATTTATACTTTGGGGCAATTCAGAGTATCCAGTCCACCTGGAGAACCCAGAAGAAAACCCATTCAGACATGGAGAAAATGTCTGACATTTCTCCATAAAATTCTGCATAGTCAGTAGTTTCAGCTCAGGATCAAACCAGGGACCCTGAAGCCTATTTTTATCCATCCTGCTCTCATCCTAGTTCTCCACACATTTCACAAGCTGAATATAAAACACTATTTATCACCATCTTTGGCATAAAACTACCAAACCCTCAGGTCCCCAATCATCTATTCCTTCTGAAAGTACTGAAATGGATTGCGATATACTGAAGATATTTGGGTTTGAGATCAAAAGATGAATATTTAACAATAGATCAGAATTTCAGCTTTCATTTCCTGATATTTACATCCAGCTGTGTTAAACAACTTTGGACTTGGCACTTTTGGCTTGAACGCACCCATTTTTCAAGCGATCAAAATTATTGGAGCACATGTTTCTTGTAGGCCAGATGTGCCCTGTTAGATTGCTTGTTTAAACAATTCAGAGTGCTGGACACTCTTCTATGCTGGGAATATCTACTCTTGGTTTGAGCCCTGGGTTTTGCCTGTGAAGACTGCATTTGTTGTTAAAAAGGATAAACCAACATGAAGACCAGGGAGCTGCCTATGGGATAAAAGCAAGCCATTTTGATGCCGAGAGAAAATCAATCAAAGATATTGCACTAGTATTAAGCATAGCTACAACAATTTGGAATGTCCTGCAAAAGAAAAAAAAAACCACACTGGTGTACTAACAACCAGACATTGAACAGATTGCCCAAGGAAAACAACAGGAGCTGATGATAGAAACATTGTGAGAGCTGTGAGGGGGAAAAAAATCTCAGTGGTTTGATCTCAGTGAAATCACCAATAACCTCCACAAAGCAGGTATGAAGATATTACAATCCACCATTCAAAGAAGACTTTGAGAGCAGAAATATAGAGCCCATACTACAAGATAACCACAGTAAGAATAAGAAGACCAGACTGGACTTCGCAAAGAAATACAGAGATGAGCCACAAAAGTTTTGGAACCAAGATTAAGCTCTATCAAGCATAGATATACATAGAAGACTAGATGCCTCACCGCGTATTCCAGAACGTCCGCACAGGGCGGCCATCTTACCACAGGCAAGCTTTTCCACAGAATTTGTGGTACACTGAGGTAAGACCATCGAGATGCTTAAATGTTTATACTCTTTATCTCGCTGAAATTTTGACGTATACGCAAGCACAGCCCAGCACTCACATTATGAATTACAGGAAATCAAAGTACTGACTTTGATGACAAGATGATGTGTGTGTCTGTGTGTGTTTTAATTGTACATGTTTATCAGTATGTTTAGTTTTATTTTAACTGCACATTGGAGCCTAATCAAATGAAATTTCAATCTTCTGTGCTAACATATATTGACTTTGACATGATAATCAGCTTTGAATGTTCTTTTTGTAAATGTAAAGATATCTTTTTATCCTTGGAAGTATAACCACATGTGATTAATTAAATGCTTTTTTTGTCACAAACTACCGTGAGTCACTGTCACTGTTTTATACTATTGCTTACTCGGGCAGTGCATTTGTTATTATGCTATGATGTGAGTTTACATTTGTTATTATGCTATGATGTGAGTTTACATTTGTTATTATGCTATGCTGTGAGTGCATTAGGTTTTTGAGGCGGATGAAGTATTTCTGAAGTTTCAGAAGTGAGTAAGCTGTTTATTTAACTTTAGCTTCCCCTACGGCCCTAACACATGTAAAAATATTTTCACTAAAAATTGGAAATAAATTGTATGGTTATTTGTCCTAAGGCCGCAGTTATCCATAAGTATGCAGTGTTAGGCTTCTCACAGCATAGGAATTTCAGCATGTATTTTTTTTAAAACATAAAATGATTATTCATCATTAATATCATAAATACATACTTCCGTTTTTTTTTTTTATATAACAAACCAAACCGTTTGAATATCGATTGAAATTTGAGGAAGTTACGGTCATCTGAAAAGTACATATCGCTACCAACACAATGTAATGGGTAAGCCAGCTGTCTGAGGTAAGATGGCCGCCATGTGCAGACGTTCGACTTCGTTGACGGGCAACAGGGACGAGGCATCTAGTCTTCTATGTATATCTATGCTATCAAGGACCAAAGTGTGAAGAAAGAAAGTATCGGCACATGATCTAAAACATACAAGCTCATCAGTGAAGCATGGTGAAGGTAGTGTCATGGCTTCAGCTTGCACAGCTGCTTCTGGAACAGGCTCCCTAATCTTTACTGATGATGCAACTCATGATGGTAGCAGCAGAATAATGTCTACAGAAGTCTACAGAAACATTCTGTCTGCCAATTTACAGAGGAATGAATCCAATCTAACTGGGTGGAACTTTATCATGCAGTGAGACAGTGACCTGAAACTGAAGGGAGTAAGCACCCAAAACAAATAACAACTAGTAGAAGCTGTGGTATAAGCCAGGTAAAGGATCACAAAAGAAGAAGGCAACAGTTTGGTGATGTCAGTGGGTCACTGGCTTGCAGTTATTGAAAACAAGCAATATGCAAACATCGAATGCTATTTACTTTAATTCACTTGAAGACTATCTGTTTCAATACTTTTAGTTTGTTTAACATAAAAAATATCAGGAAATGAAAGCTGAAATTCTGATGTCATTCTCATAACTTTTGATCTCAAACCCAAATGTCTTTATTCTAATAATTTCAGAGAGGACTGCATCATGGCAATTCCCCTGCCTGTGACATGAAAAACCCCCCAAAATACAAAAAAGCAACAAAACATGGAATAAAAGTATTTGATGGTGAGACCGTATCTCTTTATTATTCAAGAATTACAACCCCAATTCCAAAAAAGTTGGGACACCGTGTGAAACATAAATAAAATCAGAATGTGAAGATTTGCGAATCATGGAAACCCTATATTTCATTGAAAATAGTACAAAGACAACATATCACATGTTGAAACTGAGAAGTTTTATTGTTTTTTGAAAAATACATGCACATTTTAAATTTGATGTCAGCAACATGTTTCAGAAAAATTGGGACGGGGCAACAAAAGACTGAAAAAGTTGTGTAATGATAAAAAAAAGAAAAGAAAACTAATTTGGTTAATTGTCAACAGATCAGTAAGATGATTGGGTATAAAAAAAAACATCCCAGAGAGGCGGAGTCTCTCAGAAGTAAAGATGGGGAGGGGTTCACCACTCTGTGAAAGACTGTGTGGGCAAACAGTGCAACAATTTAAGAATAACGTTCCTCAATGTAAAATTGCAAAGAATTTGGGGATCACATCATCTATGGTCCATAATATCATTAAAAGATTCAGAGAATCTGGAGAACTGTCTGTATGCAAGAGACAAGGCTGAAAACTGACATTGGATGCCTGTGATCCTCAGTCTCTCAGGATACACTGCATTAAAAGCAAACACGTGTCTGTAGTGGAAATCACTGTATGGGCTCAGGAACACTTCAGAAAACCATCATCTGTGAAAACAGTTCATTACTGCATCCACAAATGCAAGTTAAAACCAGATATAAACAATATCCAGAAACACCGCCACCTTCTCTGGGCCTGAGCTCTTTTACGATGGACTGAGGCAAAATGGAAAATTGTCCCGAGGTCTAACGAATCAAAAGTAGAAATTCTTTTTAGAAATCATGGACACCACGTCCTCCAGGCTAAAGAGGAGAGGGACCATCCAGCTTGTTATCAGTGCACAGTTCAAAAGCCAGCATCTGCGATGGTATGAGGGTGCATTAGTGCACATGACATGGGTAGCTTGTATGTCTGGGAAGGCATCATTAATGATGAATGATAAATACATGTTTCAGAGCAATATGCTGCCATCCAGACAAAATCTTTTTCAGGGGAGGCCTTCCTTCTTTCAGCAGGACGATGTCAAACTACTTTCTGCACATATTAAAACTGCATGGCTCCATAGTAAAAGAGTCCAGGTGCTAAACTGGCCTGCCTGCAGTCCAGACCTGTCTCCCATTTAAAACATTTGGTGCATTATGAAGCACAAAATACGACAAAGGAAACGCTGAACTGTTGAGCAACTGAAATTGTATATCAGGCAAGAATGGGACAACATTTCTCTTCCAAAACTACAACAACTGGTCTCCTCAGTTCCCAAATGTTTACAGAGCATTGTTAAAAGTAGAGGTGATGCAACACAGTGGTAAACATGCCCTTGTCCCAACTTTTTTGAATCGTGTGGCTGACATCAACTTTAAAATTAGCATCTATTTTCCAAAAAACAATAACATTTCTCAGTTTCAGCATTTCATATATTGTCTTTCTACTATTTTCAATGAAATATAGCGTTTCCAAGATTTACAAATTATCGCATTCTGTTTTTATTTACAGTTTATACAGCGTCCCATTTTTTTTGGAATTGGGGTTGTATTATTCCCAAATTGCAACTGTCATGTCACCAGTTTGTTTACATGCTAAGCGGAAATGATTTTGTCAGATGTTTTGTATAAAGGTTTTGTTTATCAAATTTGCCAAAAAAATTTAAAAATGTTCTGTTTCTCAAAATCCAGTAAATGTGGATAGAATTAAACAGTTATTCCATTCAATCTCATCATACATGGCTTATAGCCAACTCGGTGCTACACGCCTCTTTGGCTATCAGCTCATGTATGACTCAATTTCATGGAATAATTATTAATTATCTTCAGTCATGAATCAGGAATATCATAGAATATTAAGGATAGATAAAATCATTTAGAAAGCAATTATACAACACTGAACAATTAATAAGTAACATGCCATTGTGTATTATGATAATACTCAAATAGTACAATATTTCTAGGCAGTTGATGGCAATCTGAAAGAAAATATCTTGTAAACATTATGACACGTCAATGTTTACAAGATATTTTCTTTGAGTGATTTTTGTATCATACGATGTTGTATCTTAAGACAGTATGTGTAAAAGAAAAAAACACATCTGTCTTGAGCCATATGGTAGAGCACAAGAACACATTTAGTAAAAATAAGAATAGCATATAACATGTAATTACAGCAAATCTAAACATTATTACAAGTAAAAAAGTTGCTGATGATGGTAAGAATGGTTATGACGGTTCTATGACATCAGGTATGAAAGGTGTATGACAGTTATGTCAATGTCATGATGCAGTGTTTGTGTATATGAGTGTTACTATAATCAATAGGCACATTTCACATGAGTTCCCTCTAACCTTATAGAAGACAAGTGCATTCAGCTTAGTATATGTAATTAATAGGGATATGACTATAGTGAGTCAGACAGAATGGCTTTCCTTTGAAAATATCCATAAACATGTTTTTGATTTGATTGACCTTTTAAGAGTGCGTTAATGGGAACTGTCACTGCGTGATAAATGTGCCAAGCCATGTTAGCTGCTCAAGTTCAAGCCCTTGGTCAATGGCATCGATTTGAGTGGGTGCTGACTTGGACACCAAAACCTTGTTATGTGAGATGAAGTGGGGGTGGTCTGTGCAGAAATCCATAGCCAGGAGAAAAAAAAAAAAAAGCAGCCGCACAACAGCTACACTGCCAATTCTATTAATGCACAAGTTGAGAGCAGTGCACCTTTACTTCCAACTGCTTTATTCAGCTTGAGACGGCATTCACTTCTGGCATGAATGTCAGAAGGTAAGATGTGACACACTTCAGGAGTTTTATTATTTAAAATATGTCTGACTTGTTCTGGAAATTTACAGTGGCCACAGTGTGAGAGCTGATTCCAATTTGGTGCTGTCATGTGGCTTGAAATAATACTATCAACCGAAGACCTATGCTAGACACAAAGTGTATGTACTGTATATAAGCAATAAAACATACCATGGCATGAAATTATAGGAAAATTATCAATGACAAAAAAAAAAGCCAGCTTAGCATGCGGAAATATCTTGAATATACTCAACTGTATCTATCCATTCATCCATCCATTATCTATACCACTTATCCATCAGGGTCGTGGGGGAAGCTGGAAGTGTTTTGACCCACTCTCACCAGGAGAGCAACAATTTTGGTTGAGGACATATACAGGGCGTCTCCAGCTCTTGGTAACAGGGTGGGATAGGGAGATTTTGTGGGAGGCAAATTATATAAATACAGTGCCCTCTATGATTATTGGCACCGCTTGTACAGTAATGATCAGTCAAAAGGGTTAGAAAAAAAAATCCACTTTTTGGTGAAGTAGTTGCATACTCACACTAAAAACAAAAACAAAAAATACAACCTTTAATTGAAATATTTCTTCAGAGAAAAACCAATCGTTCATCAAGAAAGCATTATCTTCAA
Source organism: Neoarius graeffei (assembly GCF_027579695.1). Classification (NCBI taxonomy): domain Eukaryota; kingdom Metazoa; phylum Chordata; class Actinopteri; order Siluriformes; family Ariidae; genus Neoarius; species Neoarius graeffei. The sequence continues at coordinate 60,811,572 of NC_083583.1, forward strand.
AAAAAAAAATTGCCACTGTTATTAGCACTCTTGCATTTAATACTTTGTACACCCTCCCTTTGCCAGTAAATCAGCACTGAGTCTCTCCTTTAACATTTTATAAGGTTGGAGATACAGAACAGGGCATCTGAGACCATTCCTCTTTACACAATCTCTCCAGATTATTCAGGGTCCTCTGCCTTCTCTTGTGCTCTCTCCTCTTCAGCTCACCCCACAGATTTTCACTGGGGTTCAGCTCAGGGGACTGAGATGGCCATGGCAGAAGCTTGATTCTGTGCTCAGTAACCATTTTTGTGTTGATTTGGACATATGCTTCAGATCAGTGTCCTGCTGGAAGATGACCCAGTTTTAGTTTCCTGGCAGAGGAGCCAGATTCTGATTTAAAATATCCAGATATTTCATGGAGTCCATGATACCATGTACCCTAACAAGGTTTCCAGGGGCTTTGGGGGAAAAACAGCCCCAAGCATGACAGAACTTCCACCATATTTTACAGTTGGGATTGGGTTCTTTTCACTATAGTCATCCTTCTTTTTACACCAAACCCACCATGAGCGTTTTTTGCCAAAACGCTCCATTTTTATTCCATCAGACCAGTGAACCCGGTTCCAGTCAAAGTTGTTGTAGTGTTTCACAAACTTCAGGTGCTTATATTTGTGGTTAACTGACAGATACAGTGGTGCTTGAAAGTTTGTGAACCCTTTAGAATTTTCTATATTTCTGCATAAATATGACCAAAAACATCATCAGATTTTCACACAAGTCCGAAAAGTAGATAAAGAGAACCCAGTTAAACAAATAAGACAAAAATATTATACTTGCTCATTTATTTATTGAGGAAAATGATCCAATATTACATATCTGTGAGTGGCAAAAGTATGTGAACCTTTGCTTTCAGTATCTGGTGTGACCCCCTTGTGCAGCAATAACTGCAACTAAACATTTCTGCTAACTGTTGATCAGTCCTGCACACCGGCTTGGAGGAATTTTGGCCCATTCCTCCGTACAGAACAGCTTCAACTCTGGGATGTTGGTGGGTTTCCTCACATGAAATGCTCGCTTCAGGTCCTTCCACAATATTTCGATTGGATTAAGGTCAGGACTTTGACTTGGCCATTCCAAAACATTAACTTTATTCTTCTTTAACCATTCTTTGGTAGAACGACTTGTGTGCTTAGGGTCGTTGTCTTGCTGCATGACCCACCTTCTCTTGAGATTCAGTTCATGGACAGATATCCTGACATTTTCTTTTAGAATTCGCTGGTATAATTCAGAATTCATTGTTCCATCAATGATGGCAAGCCGTCCTGGCCCAGATGCAGCAAAACAGGCCCAAACCATGATACTACCACCAGCATGTTTCACAGATGGGATAAGGTCCTTATGCTGGAATCCAGTGTTTTCCTTTCTCCAAACATAACACTTCTCATTTAAACCAAAAAGTTCTATTTTGGTCTCATCCGTCCACAAAACATTTTTCCAACAGCCTTCTGGCTTGTCCACATGATCTTTAGCAAACTGCAGATAAGCAGAAATGTTCTTTCTGGAGAGCAGTGGCTTTGTCCTTGCAACCCTGCCATGCACACCATTGTTGTTCAGTGTTCTCCTGATGGTGGACTCATGAACATTAACATTAGCCAATGTGAGAGAGACCTTCAGTTACTTAGAAGTTACCCCGGGGTCCTTTGTGACCTCGCTGACTATTACACGCCTTGCTCTTGGAGTGATCTTTGTTGGTCGACCACTCCTGGGGAGGGTAACAATGGTCTTGAATTTCCTCCATTTGTACACAATCTGTCTGACTGTGGATTGGTGAAGTCCACACTTTTTACAGATGGTTTTGTAACCTTTTCCAGCCTGATGAGCATCAACAACGCTTTTTCTGAGGTCCTCAGAAATCTCCTTTGTTCATGCCATGATACACTTCCACAAACACATGTTGTGAAGATCAGACTTTGATAGATCCCTGTTCTTTAAATAAAACAGGGTGCCCACTCACACCTGATTGTCATCCCATTGATTGAAAACACCTGACTCTAATTTCACCTTCAAATTAACTGCTAATCCTAGAGGTTCACATACTTTTGCCACTCACAGATATGCAATTTTGGATCATTTTCCTCAATAAATAAATGACCAAGTACAATATTTTTGTCTCATTTGTTTAACTGGCTTCTCTTTATCTACTTTTAGGACTTGTGTGAAAATCTGATGGTTTAGGTCATATTTATGCAGAAATATAGAAAATTCTAAGGGGTTCACAAACTTTCAAGCACCACTGTATTTTTTTTTTCTGGTAGACCTTCCAAATAATCTGTTGGCATGGAGGTGGCATCTGATGGTGGTTTTGGAGACTTGGAAACCCCAAGATTGTATTTTTTATAACCATTCCCTGACTTATGAAGGTCAACACACTTCTCCCTCATTTGGTTTGTGTATTCTCTTATCTTTCCCATGTTGATGTATAACTAAGGGAATTTGGCCTCTGTAATAACATCTGTGATATCCTTGTGATAACACAAATTTTCTCTCTCTCTCCTTCTTGGGTGGGTGGGCCAGCCTTGTGATTGGGTTGACCAGGCCCACCCTGGCCCCCTTGTGGAGCTGGGCCCAGACACATACATTGATTTTGAACAGCTACTATATACCAAGTTTCAGCTTCCCTTTGACCCATTGTATCTAGTATTTCCAGTTATAAGAATGCAACAAACTAAATATGTCTATTAAACCTCAAAAAAGGACATTTTTACAAATTTCAAGCCTGAAACAGTCTTGCTTTATCGGTAGAAAATTTTAGCTAATAGGAAATAAGTGAATAAGCTAATAATTAGTGAATAAGGGAAAAAAAAAGAAAATCTACAAATAGTTTTAAAATTTATATTTATTTTATTGTAATCTTAGAAATAACTTTATAAATTTGACTATTTTCACCTGCTATGTGCTTTATTCAGCACATGCACGAGGCTTTCAAAGATAATGAAATTAAATGTTTCACACCAAAAACACTATAAGAGCCAATCCTGCAATGATCTGGTGACTTGTCCAGGGTGTACCTCACCTCTCACCCACAGTCAGCTGGGATAGGCTCCAGCTTGCCTGTGACCCTGCACAGGATAAACAGTTACGGATAATGGATTGATGCATGGACTATAAGGGCCTGACATGCTTTTACTTTAAAAAAAAAATGCATTCATAGTCTCAGGTACAATTTGTGCAGTTTTATAGGAAAATGAGATAGTAAGTTTTACTGAGCATCTTGGAGAATCTGCTACAGTTCATCTGGAGACTTTGACTGTCACACTTACTTCTGTTTTTCCTGCAAAAAGCAGCAGCCTTCATTTTTTACTCTGAAAAGTGGTCCGTTATGTAATATGTTGTTTTCTTTACTGACAAACTTTTTTTTTTTGGAAAGTAATCTTTGGAAATCTAAAATGCTTTTGTACTGACTCACTCAATAATGCAGAAGTCATAAAATAAACATATATAACAAAATTTGTGCTAAAAAGGGTGCCTATCTATCTATCTATCTATCTATCTATCTATCTATCTATCTATCTATCTATCTATCTATCTATCTATCTCCTGTTGTGTACTGTAGTTTGAATTCAAGAGCTGCAGATTATTACTTTTGAGCTTCATTATCATGTGCCTCATAGCACATCTCACTGATGCCCAACGAAAGGTCTATAAGGACAGATGAATCAGATGAAAGCTTAGACTGCGCTGATATTTACACTGCATTTACAATTACTTTGTTCTTCTTTGTTGATATCAAATTCTTCTCTCCATGCCAGGTAATATCATCTTATTTTCTAAGATGCCCTCACGGCTGTTCATCATGGCAGAGGGGTCAAACTTTTACAATTTGGTCTATAGTTTGAGCAGCACACACACAGAGAAGCGGCATACAGAGGTGCTAGAAAATGGAGTTCTAAAATTAAATGTATTGATTTATTTTGTGTGTGTGTGTGTGTGTGTGTGTGTGTGTGTGTGTGTGTGTGTGTGTGTGTGAGAGACTGCACGGTAATGGTTAAGCAGGTATTTTACACCTAGAGAATCAGGAGAACACAGACCAGCGGCATAGTGCTGGAGGCTAAAGCCATTGATCTCACACCTGTCACAATAAGTCCAAGTTAAACAAAGGATAATTGGAGTCAGTGTGAGTAACCACTACAACCTGAACAATAACTATATGGAGTCTGAAGTACATTTTATAACAGATACCATCTGGCTCATCTTATCTCATCCAGCTTAAAAGCTAAGCTTATTTATTATTTTCAAGTAGGGGTAAACTATTAAACTTGTGAAGACAAAGTTACTCAATAGCTTAAATATGCTTGCTGATGATAAGCAAATGCTGTATAGATAAAATATGTGGCCAAATGTATGTGGGCACCTGACCATCACATTCCAGATTTAGTCCCACTAAGGCTTCACTAGATTTTGGAGTGTGGCTGTGGGAATTGGTGTTCATTCAGCCACAAGAGCATTAGTGAAGTCCGGCACTGATGTTGGGCGAGAAATCCTGGCATGTATTTGGTGTTCCGAGTCATCCCATGTTCAGAGGGTTTGAGGTCAGGACTCTGTGCAGGCCATTCAAGTTCTTCCACACCAACTTTGGCAAACCATGTCTTCATGGAGCTCACTTTGTGCACAGGGGCATTGTCATGCTGGAACACATTTGGATGCCGCAGTTCCAGTGAATGGAAATTGTAATACTACAACATACAAAGACATTCCACACAATTGTGTGCTTCCAAATTTGTGGCAACAGTTTGGAGAAGCATCATGTATGGGTGTGATGGTCAGGTTTCCACATACTTTTGGCTGTATATGTAGTGTTGATAGACAGCTTTTTTCACTTCACTAATGGATGAAAGGCTAAAATAGCATGTTTGCAAAATGTTTCCAATTGCCATGTTTAAAGCAAGACTAATAAACAATGCATTTGCATAAATGTTCGCATAGAACTAATTTATTTGTCTTGCATGGTTCTGTCAGGGTGCAGACACTTTGTCGGCGGTGGCTGTCCATTGCTAGTGATGATGACTGCTTTGTTAGGATGTGCAGAAATGGAGACGGGCTGTGAGGCCCGCACCAGAGTGACAAAGTCATCCACAGCGGCACCACAAATGGCCTGGCTGAGCCACCATGGAATGCCTGGCCTCATGAGCTCTCGCATACTATTCTCCTCTCCTAGCCAAACACCTTGCACAGTAAGATAAGACAAACAATGTTATGCCCCCATTGTATTGTCTCTCTGAACCTCCAGACCTGATGCCAAGTGGTGCAGAAAAGTGCCACAGACCTGACAGGTATGGAAGTTGCCCTGCAGTGACAACTGACTTGCCGAGTGATACCATCCATTGGCTATTTGAGTGGATCTTCTGCATGCCATCTGATGGTGTGCCATTGACCCTGTTGGGTTCATCTGCCACACTGCACCAAAAAGTGCCCTGCTGCCAGTGCCTTATTGGTGATGTACTATTTAACCCATAGCTGGAACCCAGGCAGATGCTACCACTCTGGGTCAGAGTGGACCTGGGAGCAATGGTGGTTAAGGGGTAACTCCACTTTCCCCAATACTCAAGTCCTTCTGGACCTGAGACTCACCACCAGTTGCAGTTTAAGTCATACCCAGGACTAATACCCAGAGTTCAAGCACCCACAGATGCAGGCACAGGGAAGAGTGGGTATATCGCAAATTGGAAACCAAATCGGTAGACAGAAGGCGTAGTCAGGGTCGAGCAAGGGTCGGGCTTACTAACAGAACATCAGAGGTCAGGTGAAAGTTCAAAGTCAGATAATAAACAGAAGGTAGGGTCAAAGTCACAGGAAGTCAGGAACTATAATCAAAGGCTTGGTACGATCAGGCATGAAGACACAGAACAATACTTCGCAACTTGAGTGAGTGTTTGGTGAGCTTATATAGAGGGATGATTACTGGGAAGATGGGAAACATGCATTTCTAATACTCTGGAAAGGAGGGGTGCTGTGGCACTTGGGAAATATACTCTGGAGCAGCCATGTTTGGATGCCGCTCCGAACTTAGTTTTTTGGCGCTGTTACTGACAGGTTGACAGTAATTACAATCTTGTTGGATTTTTACTGTGAGTAACAGTAGACATGTTCCAAAACATGCAGCAGTGTCTGCTTTCCTTTCTGAAATGGGATTATAACTGTGTTAGCAAGTGGCAGGAAACAAACATCGTTTGGCACATTTCTTGAAACAGCCTGAAAGTTCTCAAAACTTTAAATGCTCATACCACAACCATGTAGATTGTAAGCAAAACTCTGTAATACATGCAAAAGGCAGGAATTCACTCATTAAATCTTTAACATGATTTTCAAAATTGAACAAATTCAACAACCAGTGCATTGCTGTCACCAAAATATATTATCCCTGAACAAATTGCAATAAACAATTGTCACGTCTGTAGCCGCTCGCACTCAAGGCTCCACTTCCCAGAGTTCACAGCAGCAACCTCCAAACATGGCCGCCATGGACTATGATAACCAACCTGCACCACTGATTAGTGCTACACCTGTTCCCCATATCACAATCACCACTATGTATATAAGGACTCTAGTTTGCACTTACCAACTGCGAAGTAAATGTTCAGTGTTCCCTTGCCTGACTTTACCAAGCCTTTTATCGTCATGTTGGTACTCTGGTTTTTGATCTTATTTGTACTTTGGATTTTACCTTTTTGTCTTTGCCTCTGATATTCTGTTTGTGCCTCAACTGACCAATGCCTGCTCTTTGACTTTGACATTACTTCATGATTTGGATTTGTTTGCCAGTTTGCCTTGATAAACTCTCTGCTGCATTTACATCAGTCTGTCACCTGTATTCCTGACACCAAGTCATTTAAATGCTTAAAGAATTTTGTCAGAAGCAAAAAACACTGAATTTGTGTGTCTTTATTAAATTTCTCCTCTTAAACTTTTATACTGAGGTCTATTATCCTCTGTAGATGATATTAACTGAATGGTATTTGTCAAAATTTATCCAATTGTACAGTAACGTTGAGTATTTATCAACACTACTCCAAAACATTCCATTCAAATCCAAAAAAGAGGAAAGCTCACAATATTGAAAATCACTATCATGTAAATTAGGAACTCTTCTGGACAAAGAAGGAGAAGGAAAAAAAAAAGACTGTAACCTCATTGACAATTCAAACATGCCAGTCTATCAGACTAAAGCTTTTCAAGATACCTTGCTTCAGAAAGCATCACCAAACATTCACTTCTTCCTATGTAGGAATGGCATCTTGGTCATGTTTGATATCTACAAGCTTCATACTGTACTCAGAAACTGTGGAACACAGGAACTTTTTGTACAGTAATACACAGTAAATGTGTATGAGAACTGATAGGTGATGTGCTGCACCAGTGAACTAGTAAGTTGGCAATCTTTTATAGATTGCAATACACAGTGAGATTAAACAGAGTGACTAGATGTCAAGAATCCAACGCAGTCTCACAGAAAAAAAAAAAGTTTGAATGAAACTTATCTGCAGCACTTTCTTTGAATAAGAATACGTATGGAATAAATAATTTCACAATCATCCTTTTAAAACATATTCAGCGTAGCCCATTTCATGTGTAAAGCTTGTGCTTTTCACAAAATAGGAGTAGCCTTACTGGTCTCATGAGACGTCTCTGTTTCTCTGCAAACACCATCAGGCTTTCAAGTCACTTGGTAATGCAATACACAATACAGGTATTTTCAAAATGTGGAAAGTCTTGGTATTGTCAACAGCCTAAAACCTTTCCAGATTTTGAAAATACATGCATTATTATACCCTGTTACAATGTACTTGTCTGATTGTGTTTCCAGAGAAGAGGAGACGTGAAGCTTATTTCATGAGCCTGTTAAGTCTAAAAAATGTTCTGACCAAATGACTAATTGCTTTGCAGTATTTCACACAATGTTTTGAGAAAAATTATCATCATTTGGCACTTGTCTCAAAGCATCTGTGAAAAACTGTAATATTGTTGTGGCAGCAGTGGACAGAGAGGAGGTGGGTCAAACTGGCAAGTAAAGTGTGATGATTTTAGTTACGCACTTTGAACTATTACTCTTGTCCACACCCATTTGTGTGCTGCGCCTGACACAAGGGCTGTTTATCACATGCACCTGTCCTGGATTAGAGCACAGTGTGCGCATATAAAGAATCCACACGCACAAAGACTTTGTGAAGTATACTATATACTCAGGACCCTGTGTCTGTGAATACTAAGCCTTGTATCTCTGTGTTTACTCTGGTTTTGACTTTGTTTTGTTAATTGGACTCTGCCTTTTGTTTCTGCCTCTCCGAATGACCCTTCTTCTGTTTGTGCCTCGAATGACCCTTGCCTGTTTCCTGACTCTGTCCATGCCTAATGTTTCTGAACTGTATGCCTGCTTGTTGTTTTTTAATAAACACACTTCCAGCAATTACATCCGTCTGCAGCCAACATCCCTGACAGAATACTTCGCCAAACAATGAATGTAAAGGAAGAGAGATGGCAGGCTGAGCAGCACCACATCATGGCAAACGCAAGAGGGAACAACCTCTAAAAATTTTGGGGGGGATACCTGGAAGGCTGACACAGCAGCAGATTTGGAGGCTTTCACGCTGGGCTCCAGCAAGGACAAGACTGTCGCTACGCTGTCTGGCTCTAGTGAGGAGACTGTCACTCCACTGCCTGGCTCCAGCGAGGACAAGAACATCGCTCTGCCGCCTAGCTCCAGTGAGAACGAGAGCGTCGCTCTGCCACCAGGCTCCGACAAGGACAAGACCATCGCTTGCACCTTGCCGTTTCACATTCCTGGTAACTGCCCGGCTCACTTCAGGTATGTTCCAGAACATCTCAGAGACTGAGTTATCACATAACACACCTCACCAAGCACGGCCCATGCAGGCATTAGGGGCACAAACCAGCTCCTCTGCACCAAATACTGGTGGCCCCATATGCTCATTGACATGCACAACTATGTCTCATCCTACACTGAAAGTGCCCATGTCAGAATGCCAAAGCCCATGTCCATGCCAAAGCCTATGCCTGTGTCTGAGCCCATGATCAAGCCCGAATCCACACCATGTCTAAGTTTATGCCTATGCTAACACCAGTGCCAATGCCAAGATCAACATCCAAGCCCATGTTCAAGTTCATGCCCATGCTAATACCAGAGCCCATGCCAATGTCAGAGTCCAAGTCACTGTCCAAGTCCATGCCTGCATCCAAGCCCACATCCAAACCCAAGTCCATGCCAAGATAAGAGTCTAAGCCAGAGTACAAGCCCATGTCCACGTCTGAGTCCATGCCCATGCCAGGGACCATGCCCATACTCAAGCTTAGGTCCATGCCCGAGTCAACACACATGCCGACATCTGAGTCCATGCCCATATTCAAGTTCATGCCCATACTGACTCCAGGGTCCATGGCCATGCTCAAGCCCATGTCTATGCCTGAGCCCACATCCATTTCCATGCCTGAGCCCATGTCAAGTCAAGTCAACTTTATTGTTAAATATGCTGTACATGCTGGACATACAGCACAGATGAAATTTCAGTCCTCTCTGACCCACGGTGCAAACAGGCAGTGCAATAAATAAAAAAACAGAATAATTGAAATAAGAATAATTGAAATAAACAATACAAACAGTATTCTTATTTCAGTTATTCTATTTTTTATTTATTGCACTGCATGTCCATGCCAGACTCCTTGCTCATGTCTATGCCTGAGCCCATGCCCAAGCCCATGTCTATGCCAGAATCCAAGCTCATGTTTATGCCTGAGTCCCTGATAATCCTCATGCCCATGTCCAAGTCCAAGCCTGAATTAAAGCCTCCACTGGTGTCTACATTCCCATTCAAGGACCAAGCCTCTGCCTAAGCCCAGGTTCCGGTGCCATGTCCTTCCCGAGTCAGAGAGGAGCTCTGAGGGGACTCTGTCCAGCACCAGGTCCTCAACCCTGAGACCAACCAAGGAGGTTTTTAGCTCCCAGAGGGAGCTTTTTTTGGGGGGGGGGCCTTTATTGTTTTGTTTGTGCCCCAAATGACTCTTGCCTATTTCCTGACTCTGTCCTCACCTCACGTTTCTGATTTCTATACCTGCTTGTTGTTTTTTTAATAAACACACTTCCAGCAATTACATCCATCTGCAGCCCCCATTTACTGACAGTTCTCACCAGTATCAGGTTACCCACAGTTTATTTATTTGCATCTTGTGTGTGCTTTCAGGAGAAGCCTGTAACCAGAGAGAAACAGAGATGAGAAACATGGAGCTGTGGTGTATGTGTGCTTATGTGTTGAAGGAGCTAAAATTGCTGAAAAGTGAAAGTAGCAAGAAATAAAGCTCATATTTGCATTATCACAAGCCCGCTTGCCTGCCGTCTCATCATTTTTGCCTCGAACCCTACAACTGTTATAATCGTCTTGTGTAATTTTTTGTTGCAGAAATCTTCCTTTGTATTTATGTTTAACTTAGATTTTAATAATATTCAATGTTCTTTTACAGGACCCTGTGATTGAATTTTGCTCTGGGCTCCAACCTGTGTTTTGTACACATTAAAGGAACAGTCCACCGTACTTCCATAATGAAATATGTTCTTCTCTGAATTGAGATGAGCTGATCCGTACCTCTCCAAGCTTTGTGCGACCTCCCAGTCAGTCAGACGCGCTGTTACTCCTGTTAGCAATGTAGCTAGGCTCAGCATGGCCAATGGTATTTTTTGGGGCTGTAGTTAGATGCGACCAAACTCTTCCACGTTTTTCCTGTTTATATAGGTTTATATGACCAGTGACATGAAACAAAGTTCAGTTACACAAATTGAAACGTGGCGATTTTCTATGCTATGGAAAGTCCGCACTATAATGACAGGCGTACTAACACCTTCTGCGCGCTTCAACAGTGCATTGATACCAATTGATACCATATCAATGCGCTGTCGAAGCGCGCAGAAGGTGTTAGTACGCCTGTCATTATAGTGCGGACTTTCCATAGCATAGAAAATCACCACGTTTCAATTTGTGTAACTGAACTTTGTTTCATGTCACTGGTCATATAAACCTATGTAAACAGGAAAAACGTGGAAGAGTTTGGTCACATCTAACTACAGCCCCAAAAAATACCATTGGCCATGCTGAGCCTAGCTACATTGCTAACAGGAGTAACAGCGCGTCTGACTGACTGGGAGGTCGCACAAAGCTCAGAGAGGTATGGATCAGCTCGTCTCAATTCAGAGAAGAACGTATTTCATTATGGAAGTACGGTGGACTGTTCCTTTAAACTCAGACATCCACCTGGAATTCGTTAGGCCCCACCCCTGATGTTGGCCCTGAGAATTATCAGCACTCCTCTACAGAATCATTTCCAATGAGGAACACTCGTATCACTCACCATTATCAACCATTCTTCTTGCAACAGAATCTGAAATTACACGATTAGATAGATAGAGAGAGAGATAGATAGCTACAGGGGTGGCATGGTGGTGTAGTGGTTAGCACTGTTGCCTCACAGCAAGAAAGTTCTGGGTTTCAGCCCAGTGGCTGACAAGAGTCTTTCTGTGTGGAGTTTGCATGTTCTCCCCATGTCTGTGTGGGTTTTCTCTGGGTGCTCTGGTTTCCCCCCAGTCCAAAAACATGTACTGTAGGTTAGGCTAATTGGTGGCTCTAAATTGACTGTAGATGTGAATGGTTGTTTGTCTCCAAGTATCAGCCCTGCAATGATCTGGCAACTTGTCCAGGATGTACCCCGCCTCTTGCCCATAGTCAGCTGGGATAGGCTCCAGCTTGCCTGCGACCCTGCACAGGATAAGTGGTGATGCATGTATGTATGTATGTATGTATGTATGTATGGACGGAGGGATGTTAATCCAGAGCTACATTTATGTGCATTTGTTTTTGCTCTGGTCAACATGGTGGTGCAGTGGTTAGCATAGTCACATCCCAGTATAAATGTTCTGGGTTTAAACCTGGAAGCTGACTGGGGCCTTTCTATGTGGAATTTGCATGTTCTCTGCATGTGTAGGTTTCCTCCCAAAGTCATATGGCCCTTTTCCACTACCCTTTTTCAGCTCACTTCAGCTCGCTTCAGCTCACTTCAGCCCGACACGGCTCGCATTTCGACTATCTAAGAACAGCACAACTCGGCTCGCTTCAGCCCTGCTCAGCACCCAAAACTCGCACGGTTTTGGAGTGGGGCTGAAGCGAGCCAAACCGAGCCGAGTGGGGCTAGGGGCGTGAGGAGACACTCCCCTGTGCACTGATTGGTGAGGAGGAGTGTCCTCACACGCCCACACACGCCCCGCGAGCACGCTGGGATCTGTAAACACCGTAAACCCGGAAGAAGGAGAATTACGAATTACGAGAATTATGAAGCCTTATGCGCCTCGCCTCATCTATACGCTCTTGCCAGTATCTGTTGGCGTTGTCAGTGACAACAAGCCACAGCACCAAGACCAGCAACACTAACGACTCCATGTCCTCCATGTTTATTGTTTACTCTCCGGGTCGTGAGACTACCGCTTAAAAGGTCACTGATGTCACTGTTTGCGCCGCCTAACGACATCACCTGACGTCCACCCACTTTCGCTAACTCCACCCAATGTGTCCACCCACTTCCAGCCAGCACGGTTCAGCGCGATTGTAGTCGAAATGCAACGGCAACAGCCCCGCTCAGCTCGACTCAGCCCAACTCAGCACGGCACGGCTCAGCCCGACTCAGCCGCGCTGGTAGTGGAAAAGCGGCAATAGATTACTTTGAGAGGCTACTCTAAATTGCCCATAAGTATGAATGGTTGTTTGTCTCTGTGTTAGCCCTGCGCCAACACATTAGGTTGGTGACGGGCCCAGAGTGTACTGTGCCTCTTACCTGAAGTCTTACCTGAAGCTGGGATTGGCTCTAGCTTACCCATGACCATGATGGCTAAGCAGTATAGATAATGGATGTTTTTGCTTTATGTATTTATTATTGCTGCTTTTTTCTTCATTATGTCCATGTTTTGTCTGTACTGTAACTGCTATCATGCCAATAAAGCCACTGAATTGAATTACACCCTCTCCCCCCACACACATACTGTACTTTCTAGCTTTAGTTTGTGGTGTGTACAATAGAAGCCACGGAGCAGCTTTCTTTACATAAAACTGCTACTTAAACAAGTTTGCTCATTTACGCTATTTATCTGTATCTAAGTGGAAGGACTGATTTGTTAAATTTGATTAAAGATGAGTAACAGTGACAAGTCGGCTCTCGCATAATGGGTAGTGTGCTGCATTAGTGAGAGTCAGTGGCTCTAGAATGGCATGAAGCAGATGGCATCAGACCATGCATGACTATCTGATTCTGTCACCAGCTGGCTTTATGAAACACTGGCATTGCTCTGGAATTGAGTGACATCTCCATGAGAAAGTTTCCCACACTTAATGTGTCACAACACATCTTGCCAAGGACACCTGCGCAACTCTTTATATGCACAAGTGTAAATGTTTCAGTCAGAATTTTACCTAGCTGGAGTGTTTATCATTTTAATTGTGGAGTCTCCATTAACCTCTATATTTCTCATTGTACAATGTGCCCATGCATATTACCTTAAGTCACTCTGAATAACAACAATGGCCAAGCTAATTCATTAAGCAAATTAGCTTGCCATTTTTCATGCTAGTTAATGCACAAGCCATGCTTTCAAAGGCACTTTTCCTAAAGCTTTCAGAGGTGAAAATGAATCCTTAAAAATTCAACCATAATTCAGTTCATGAAGCAGATTGAATGTCTGTAGAATTATTGTGCAGGACTCATTAGGGGCTCTGGTATTCCTCAAGAGAAGGATAACTTAGCAATGAAGACATGACTGCACACACTGGACCACTAACAAGATTTAAACACACATTGCTGAAACTGTTACCATACCTATCCTTGTCTGATTCTCTCTCTCTCTCTCTCTCTCTCTCTCTCTCTTTTTTCCTTATCTATTTTTCCTATCTCCCTCTCTGAATAATGGCTTTAGTGAAATTTAACACAAGAAATTTAACTTGTATACTGCTAACAAATCGTTTGTGTCCTCTGAAGAACAATAAGGAAAAACAAGAGGCAGGGTCTCATATTTAGTGGCAAAAGTAACAACCTGCCAAACTACCTACCATTACAATAACAATACAATATAACAATAAATGCATTCAGTATTCTCTGTCACATTCAGGTTTTACAACTATATTTTAGAGGCAGAAATAATGGCTGGTGGAAAAAAATGCATTTTATGCATACTTAGATGCTTTTGTTGATGTTCAATCAAATGTCTAATCTACAGCTTAGTGTTTATGTTTGCTAATTACTTATCTCAACTGTGGCAATAAATTTAGAAAGTGTGATATTTCATTAGTTTGTGAGACATTCTGTTTTCTAGTTTAATTAAATGATTTTACATGCACAACATATATTATTGTATAGGTCTGTATTTAGAGTAAGCAATTTAAGTCCAAAAGGTACACTATATAGTTAAAGGTTTGTGGACACCTGACCACAACATATTCACGTGTTTTTTGAACATCTCTTTCTTGATTTAGTTTCTCCCTTTCCTGTTATAATAACCTCCACTCTTCTGAGAAGGTTCTGAAAGTCAGAGTTCTAGTTCACCCCGAAGGTATTCAGTGGATTTGAGGTCAGTGCAGGACACTTGGGTTCTTCCACCCCAACCTTGTTAAACCATATCTTCACAGACCTCGTCATTATCATGCTGGGACATGTTTGGGACTTTTAGTTCCAGTAAAGATAATTCTTAACGCAACACCATAATGCCAAAATTTGTGTCGACACTATGGGGAAGTCAAACATGTTTAGGTGTTGTTCACACACACTCTTTTGGCCATGTAGTGTATATTGTGGAAATAATCCCTATACATGGTTGGCATATGCAGACGCTTAAATTAATTTTCTGGGTGGCACACAAACACTAGCCTTTAAAGGTTGACTTGCCTTTCAGATTTTAAGTGTAGGTCATAAAAAGAATTTTCCCTGAGGCCCAATTGTTTTTGTTTAGTGGACTGAAAGCTACTGAATTCAAATCACAGACTTCCAATTTTATAAGTTTTTTTTTTTTAAATAGAACAATTAATGAGTTTAGTGGCCCTAATTCTCTGCTATTTTTTCCTGCTTCACCGTGACCCAATTCAAGATACTCCATCATGCATCATGTGGTGGGCTTTCCCCATTCACACAAGACATTGTGGGATACAAATTTGAAACAGAAGAGAAAAATGGAGGACGTGAATGAAACGTGAAAGACCGACTACAGTAACAAAAAGCGAGAAGAAAAGATGTTATGTTCTGAAGGAAAGGAAATGCAGGAGCAAACTAATAAATATCCATTGTCAGCGAGCACCTTGGTGTGATCAGCTGTTCGTTTAGCGACAGAATGATGTTACTGTCAGTGCATGGTCAAGGTAAACCTGTAGATGGCAGTAGTGCAACACTGGATGCCAGCTGCCGTAAAACCCAAAAGAAGAAGAAAAAGAAGTAAAAGAAGAGGAAGAAGAAGGTAAAGCATGTGCATGCACCCATGGATGACTTCTGTCTGCTTGACTGCACAAAGCGAACAATTTCATGCACATTATTTGCTAGGGAATCCCCTCAAATTAAATAACTTCTCAGCCACAGAATGGCCTGATATTTTCAGATATTACAGAAATAAACATATCACAATGACTAAATTTCACCAATTTTATGAAATCGAAAGGCCGAATCGCATTAAGCCTGAAAAAAAAATGGGGGATAGAAAATGTGGACTGAAGAAGCAGATCTTTTTTCTTTGCTATCAACTGCAATACAATGTAACATAACAGAAAAAAAGCTACTGACAAAATATTTCTGCATGTATGATCCTAGTTGTAAATATTATATTAAGCAGTGCAAATTGAATTGAGCAATATGGCTTCCATCCTCATTATTCGGCAGCTCCAGCACATCCTCTTTTTCTGCCTGTTGAACAACAAGTACAGCAGCAGAAAGCATGACCCTAAGGCAGGGTTTAAAAAAAAACAAAAAACAAACAAAAAAAACGTATCCAGTTATTTTTGCACATAATTTATTGTATCTATTAGATACTAGCCTAAATACTGTAGATGTCAAGAAATCATAATGTGTGCATGTACAGGTGCTGGTCATATAATTAGAATATCATGAAAAAGTTGATTTATTTCAGTAATTCCATTCAAAAAGTGAAACTCATCTCATTATCTCTAGCCGCTTTATCCTGTTCTACAGGGTCACAGGCAAGCTGGAGCCTATCCCAGCTGACTACGGGCAAAAGGCGGGGTACACCCTGGACAAGTCGCCAGGTCATCACAGGGCTGACACACAGACAACCATTCACGCTCACATTCACACCTACGGTCAGTTTAGAGTCACCAGTTAACCTAATCTGCATGTCTTTGGACTGTGGGGGAAACCGGAGCACCCAAAGGAAACCCACGTGGACACAGGGAGAACATGCAAACTCCACACAGAAAGGCCCTCGCCGGCCCCGGGGCTCGAACCCGGACCTTCTTGCTGTGAGGCGACAGCGCTAACCACTACACCACCGTGCCGCCCCAAAAAGTGAAACTTGTATATTATATTCATTCATTACACACAGACTGATATATTTCAAATGTTTATTTCTTTTAATTTTGATAATTATAACTGACAACTAATGAAAATCCCAAATTCAGTAATCTCAGAAAATTAGAATATTACTTAAGACCAATACAAAAAAAGGATTTTTAGAAATGTTGGCCAACTGAAAAGTATGAACATGAAAAGTATGAGCATGTACAGCACTCAATACTTAGTTGGGGCTCCTTTTGCCTGAATTACTGCAGCAATGCGGCATGGCATGGAGTCAATCAGTCTGTGGCACTGCTCAGGTGTTATGAGAGCCCAGGTTGCTCTGATAGTGGCCTTCAGCTCTTCTGCATTGTTGGGTCTGGTGTATTGCATCTTCCTCTTCACAATACCCCATAGATTTTCTATGGGGTTAAGGTCAGGCGAGTTTGCTGGCCAATTAAGAACAGGGATACCATGGTCCTTAAACCAGGTACTGGTAGCTTTGGCACTGTGTGCAGGTGCCAAGTCATGTTGGAAAATGAAATCTGCATCTCCATAAAGTTGGTCAGCAGCAGGAAGCATGAAGTGCTCTAAAACTTCCTGGTAGACGGCTGCATTGACCTTGGGCCTCAGAAAACACAGTGGACCAATACCAGCAGATGACATGGCACCCCAAACCATCACTGAGTTTGGAAACTTTACACTGGACCTCAAGTAACGTGGATTCTGTGCCTCTCCTCTCTTCCTCCAGACTCTGGGACCTTGATTTCCAAAGGAAATGCAAAATTTACTTTCATCAGAGAACATAACTTTGGACCACTCAGCAGCAGTCCAGTCCTTTTTGTCTTTAGCCCAGGTGAGACGCTTCTGACGCTGTCTCTTGTTCAAGAATGGCTTGACACAAGGAATGCGACAGCTGAAACCCATGTCTTGCATACGTCTGTGAGTGGTGGTTCTTGAAGCACTGACTCCAGCTGCAGTCCACTCTTTGTGAATCTCCCCCACATTTTTGAATGGGTTTTGTTTCACAATCCTCTCCAGGGTGTGGTTATCCCTATTGCTTGTACACTTTTTTCTACCACATCTTTTCCTTCCCTTCGCCTCTCTATTAATGTGCTTGGACACAGAGCTCTGTGAACAGCCAGCCTCTTTAGCAATGACCTTTTGTGTCTTGCCCTCCTTGTGCAAGGTGCCAATGGTTGCCTTTTGGACAACTGTCAAGTCAGCAGTCTTCCCTATGATTGTGTCGCCTACAGAACTAGACTGAGAGACCATTCAAAGGCCTTTGCAGGTGTTTTGAGTTAATTAGCTGATTAGAGTGTGGCACCAGGTGTCTTCAATATTGAACCTTTTCACAATATTCTAATTTTCTGAGATACTGAATTTGGGGTTTTCATTAGTTGTCAGTTATAATCATCAAAATTAAAAGAAATAAACACTTGAAATATATCAGTCTGTGTGGAATGAATGTATACATTATACAAGTTTCACTTTTTGAATGGAATTACTGAAATAAATCAACTTTTTCATGATATTCTAATTATATGACCAGCACCTGTAATAATGTCAGTTATTTATTACACTTTTAATTTGCTGTTTTGATTTGCAGAACACTGTTGAAGGATAAGCTGACCAAGTACTCATCTACCATGCTTATTGCTCACATTAAGTAAGTGTAGTTAATAAGTGCAGTAGATGTTTAGTTCAATATATTTAATCTTGACCTTTAATGACATTCCATATTTTTTTGGAGTGTCTTTGCTCAACACATGAATTTCATTGTGACATATTGTGGTTACGGGGCGGCACGGTGGTGTAGTGGTTAGCGCTGTCGCCTCACAGCAAGAAGGTCCGGGTTCGAGCCCCGGGGCCGACAAGGGCCTTTCTGTGTGGAGTTTGCATGTTCTCCCCGTGTCCGCGTGGGTTTCCTCCGGGTGCTCCGGTTTCCCCCACAGTCCAAAGACATGCAGGTTAGGTTAACTGGTGACTCTAAATTGACCGTAGGTGTGAATGGTTGTCTGTGTCTATGTGTCAGCCCTGTGATGACCTGGCGACTTGTCCAGGGTGTACCCCGCCTTTCGCCCGTAGTCAGCTGGGATAGGCTCCAGCTTGCCTGCGACCCTGTAGAACAGGATAAAGCGGCTACAGATAATGAGATGAGATGAGATATTGTGGTTACAACAAACTATCAGGCTGTGGTGCTAGACATAATACTGCTCTTCACTTCAAGCTATATGGCCTTTTGAGGTCATAAAATCAAAGAAATTTAAGTCCCTCTGAAATTTGGTCATTGTGTTATATGTTTATTTCTGCAATATCTAAAAAAAACCAACAACAAACAAACAAACAAACAAACAAACAATCAAACAAACAAACAAACAAAAACAGGCCATTCTGTGGCTAGGAAGTTGTTTAATTTGAGGTGATTCCTTAGCAAATAATGTGCATGAAATCACTCGCTTTGTGCAATCAAGCAGACAAAGGAAGTCTGTGTGTGCATGCGCAGGTTTATCCTCTTCTTTTTCTTCTTCTTTTGGGTTTTACAGCAACTGGCATCCAGTGTTGTATTACTGCCATCTACACTGTGTTTGAACTGCTGCCTTCAGCCAGACATTACAGGACATTAACAGCTAGAACAAACAGGATTAGGAACAGTTTCTATGCCAGTGCCATAAGGGCATTAAATAAAGCAAACTTGTACATTCAGTAATATAAATATGATACAATACAGGATTGTGCAATGCCGTCCACACCATAGGATGTGAATGTTGCGAGTGATGATTGTTTTAAATAACTTTTTTAATTATTTATTTATACATTTATTAGTTTATCTTGTTGCATTATTTTCATAGGTTTTTAGATGCACTTTTTTTTTGCACCAAGGACTGCATTTCAATTCTGTTGTATTTATTTACAATGGCAATAAAGATATTCTATTCTACAGGTTTACCTTGATTGTGCACTGACAGTTACATCATTGTCGCTAAATGAACAGCTGATCACACCAAGGTGCTCGCTGACTGCTGATATTTATTAGTTTGGTCCTGTGTTTCCTTTCCTTCGCAACATAACGTCTTTTCTTCTCGCTTTTCGTTACTGTAGTCGGTCTTTGACATTTCATTTGCACACTCACATCCTCCATTTTTCTCTCCTGTTTCAAATTTATATCCCACAATGCCTTGCGTGAATGAGGAAAGCCCATCATGTGATGCATGACGTAGTGTCTTGAATTGGTTCATGGTGAAGCAGGAAAAAAATAGCGGAGAATTTAGGGCCATGTGGCCCTACATTCATCTCATCTCATTATCTCTAGCCGCTTTATTCTGTTCTACAGGGTCGCAGGCAAGCTGGAGCCTATCCCAGCTGACTACGGGCGAAAGGCGGGGTACACCCTGGACAAGTCGCCAGGTCATCACAGGGCTGACACATACAGTAGACACAGACAACCAGTCACACTTACGGTCAATTTAGAGTCACCAGTTAACCTACTGTAACCTGCATGTCTTTGGACTGTGGGGGAAACCGGAGCACCCGGAGGAAACCCACATGGACACGGGGAGAACATGCAAACTCCGCACAGAAAGGCCCTCGTTGGCCACGGGGCTCGAACCCAGACCTTCTTGCTGTGAGGCGACAGCGCTAACCACTGCACCACCGTGCCGCCCCCTACATTCATTAACTGTTCTATTTTTTAAAAATAAATAAAATTGGAAGTCTGTGATTCGAATTCAGTTGCTTTCGGTCCACTAAACAAAAATAATTGGGTGTCAGGGAATTTTTTTTTATGACCTACACTTGAAAAATCTGAAAGTCAGTCTACTTTCAAGTCAATATCATGCAAGTATCTTTTCAGTCTGTAAATAGTTCCTCACTACACATACTTATTTCAATTCTGAATATGTTCAACTATGTTGTTTTTAATTTGTTTTTACAGATTAAAAAATAAGTCAGTTATATTGAGTTACAATTGGAAAAATGTTAGGTGAGATGATCTTCATAAGTAACATCCACAAAACCGCCTCGTAGGAAATATGACAGGACATTTAAGGTACTGCTTGTTGTCACAAGAACACAAATCTACCCTTTGCATCTGCACCAACACTGGCCCCTAGGAGAAAGAAACTAAAAGTCTGGACCAAAGATGGTACAAATTACTAGAGTCTGCAAATTTCAAATGGCACACAACCTACATCACTGTTCCACCCATGTCCGTGGATATGTTTTCATGAAAATGCCAATGAAAATAGCAACTGGGTGGAGAAATGGCTTATGACTAGCCAAACTATTAATACCATTAACCCCTTGGCTGCCACCCATAATTAATTATAATGTGCCAGGCATATAGGGCAAAAATAGGTCAAAATTGGGATATTTTGATAATCTTTCTCTAACTTGTTCAGAACTTTATATTTTTAATATTTGTATAGAAAAATCATAAAAAACACTGTTGTAGAGTAAAAATAACTATAGTAATCAAAAACAACTTCAAAAACATCCAAAAAAAGAAAAAACAAGACAACGGGTCTTGTCAATGAGAACCTGTCCATAAACATGAATTACTAGTACTTGAAAACACAATGTACACCAAGGGTCCATGTATTCCAAATAACTGGGTACCATTTTTATGATGGGCTTTGGTATGAGCCTACCATGAATAGAACTCACAAGCTCCCAATTGAGAGGCAGACATGCTAACCACTAGGCCAACTCACAGTAATGTACCACTGTGAAGTAAAAATAATGTGTTCATGTAAGGTACATAAAAGGAGGTGTTTATGACGAGTAAATAATGTGCCATGTAAGGTACATAAAAGGAGGTGGTTTGTGACATATGTCATAAGGCACAGCGGTAAAAGATTTCATGATGTACATGACTCGTCCAAGGGCACTGAAGGGGTTAAGGTGTAAATAATGCTCCATATAGACAAACTGTTAGTCACATGACTGTCATTAATTCAGTTTTAAATTAAATTACTTGGTAAACTTCAAAGTGTCACTGCAGCCATTCCTTTGATGGGAAATTATGCCTGTTTGTGCATATGAGCACATACTGTATGTCCATTTGAATAAATAGAGCAGAAATAAAACTATGTCATGATGCAGTTGCAGTGACTGAGTAGCAGAGCGGCTCATTATAGCACTATACAGGCAGAGTCTGCATCTGGTTGCAGACTTACCCATGGCGTGTTGTCTTGTCTGTAAGATCTCCATGTTCTGCCTGAGTCACTATACTGCAGCTGGTAGCTGCTCACCCAGTCTGTGCTACCCCATCGGCCCTGTGTGGCCACTGCTGTCACCTCCAACCGATCTCTTAGGTCCAATTGCAGCCAGGGTCGACGGTCCTCACCGTCTGGAGACCATCCTCCAGAACCTGCTGACAGAACAAGGAGGGAATTAAGAAGGAAGGAAGTTAAGAGCAGTGACATAAACCAAACAATAGAAACTATGTTAGCAGCTAGGGCTTGTCCTCTGATGGCAATCTCTAATTCAGATCTAGAGGACAATGAACAGACCTTAGAGCAGTGTAATATTGCACTACAGTAGCCAAAAAAACAAACAAACAATGACCTCTAGGACTGTAATAGATCTAAAAGCTCCTCGGTGCTTCCGTATTTGTTTGTATTATTCTATATCCTACCTGACTCCAAGGCTCGAGCACATGCAAGGTGCCCTGCTAGTTTCATCTACTTTCCTTTCGCAAGTGATAATGAAATGAAGTAACTAGATTCCCTAGCCAAGCCAAGCCAAGAAGGCTTTATTTGTCACATGTACACTCAAGCACAGACTTAAGCACAAAGTGAAATTTAACTTCTGCATTTAACACATCTGAAGCAGTGAACACACACATGCACACACAAGTGAGCAATGAGCGCACACACATACCCAGAGCAGTGGGCAGCTATGCTACAGCGCCCGGGTAGCAGTTGTGGGTTAGGTGCCTTGCTCAAGGGCACTTCAGCCCAACCTTAGGCCATGGCTGCCCCATGTTAACCCTCATTGCATGTCTTTGAACTGTAAGGGAAACTGGAGCACCAGGAGGAAACCCACACAGACACAGGGAGAACATGCAAACTCCACAGAGAAAGGCTCCCTTCGGCTGCTGGGCTCGAACCCAGAACCTTCTTGCTGTGAGGCGACAGTGCTAACTACTGCACCACCATGAAAGGGCTTTGAGAAATCTAATTCCTTGTCCATCAATAAACAGCAGCTCCCTGTTCCACATGCTCAAAACACAGAATCTGCCATAAATCCACAATGAGGATGAGAATAAAGACTGGTTTGTTTGTTTGTTTGTTGATAGTGAAGAGGAGAGAACTGGGATTGGTTCTTACCGTCATTACCCCTAATCTCAGACCCCAATTCCATTCCTGATCTTTTCATTTTCTCAGTCTCAGATCCAACCCCAGTGTCAATCTCAAACTCTGCTTGTAAACCAGGTTCAATAATTGTCCCAGTTTATTACTCTGTTGGCTTCTTTCCTGTGTGTCTGTCAAAACAGGTTTTGGCCTTTCTCAGAGTCAGGCCATGCATTTCGAATCAGAATTAGCCTCTTAACCATCCCCTGTGTTGGTCCCATGCCCTGCTCCTTTCTCGGTGTTCCTGTTAGTCATAGATCCTATTGCTTTCCCAAGTGTCAGCCTTAGGTTTGTAGACATCAGGCCTTTCTCTGGTCTTTTCTCTCCCTTGTTTGCTTCTCTAAGCAACAAAGACCTCCTGGTTGCTTTCTATTTGCCTTTTTATTTTGTCTTTCTTAACTCTTTTTCCTAGTTATCGAGCTGTTTTCTGGTTTTGACACTGCAGTGAAGTGAAACACTTCCTTCACCAGCCAATGACCATTTTTTGATTGTGTTGCTAAAATGCAGAGGAAAGTGCATGTTAGTCCAGTACCCCAGGCTGGGTTGTTCTCGTTTAAGAAAATCAATCAAATTATTTAAACCATTATACTTATGTTCCTCTGTATGGCATTACATGGTTTGAATATGCCTACAGCTTTAGCCAGTTATTCATCCCCTGCTTGATGTCATCAAATCTCAATCAGAACTTTTCAGGAATGGAGAAAATAACTTTCCAACCTGCTAAGTGCTCCTGCAGTAACTTCAACATGTGAAATTCCACCACCAGAGCATGATTTAGACATCAAAATAGGAGATTGACAGAGAGAAGCTAGAAAAAGCTATCAAAGGCTTAAACAACTACAAAGCTCCTGGTTTTGACTCCATCACCACTGAAGCGCTTAAGTATGGCGGCAATTCTCTATCAGAGAGGCTACTTAAACTGATCAATGTAATCAAGAACAGTCTAAAACCACTGAGTGATTGGACTAAGACCATCATTGTCCCACTGTCAAAAAAAGATTGAACCAAGATAAAAAAAATTACAGAGGCACAACACTGATGAGCATTGCTGCAAAACTTTACAACAAATTACTCCTGAACCGCACAAGCGACCAACTTGATGTGAAACAGAGCCAACTAAGCAGGTTATCGCCCAGGTAGAGGATGCACTGAGCATGTCCACACACTCAGGAGAATCCTGGCAAGTTGTGATGGAAAGAATCTGCCTCTAGTAGCAGTCTTTGTTGACTTCAAGAAGGTCTTTGATTCAATCGATCGTACCGTCCTGTTTAAAATCCTCCAACATTACGGCATCCTAGAACCTATCATTAAAGCAATTCAAATCTTATGCAAGAACACAGCATCAGCAGTAATCATCAATGGTGCATTAACAGGAGTTTGAGGTGAAAACTGGTGCACTCCAAGGCGATGTACTCACACCCTCTCTCTATCATAGTGATCGACTGGGTAATGTGAAATGCTGAAATCGAAGATCTGGGTTTCAATACCCACAAAAGACAAATCTCAGACACCTGGAAAAGAAGATCAGGGACATGGAGTATGCTGACAATATTGTCTTGCTTGAGAACACGGTTGAGAATGCTCAAAAACAACTTGTGTGTTGTCCTCTGCAGCCAAAGAAGTTGGACTTGTCATTAATATGGAGAGAAAAAAAAAAAGTTGACAAAAATCCAATCGGCCAATGTACCATCAAGCTAGAGGGGAAACACCCTAGAAGTAGTGGATGATTTCCAATACCTTGGTGCTTTTGTGAATGATACTCTCTGTGATTTCAAGCACCATAGGACTAAAGCATTTCCAGCCTTTTGGAAGCTCAAAAACATCTGCCAATCCAAAGCTCACATCAGCCTCAAAGTAAAGTTCTTTAACACTTCTGTTCTTAGCGTCCTCTTATACAATACAGAATCTCATAAATCAATCAATGAATCCCTTGAGAAGATGATTGTCTTCCAAACCCAGTGTCTTGTCAGAAATGGCAAGCTGAGGTGACGTGAGGACCCAAGAGCAAACTCAAGACAGGCAGTGTACAAAAAGAAACTTCTTTAATGAATATTGTTTAGTTTTTTTTTTTCCTTTTTTATCAGACATCTAATTTTTTAGGTTTGTTTACCTGACATGTTTCGACGTACGACTGTCGTCTTCCTCAGAGTGTCACCGGATGTTATTGGTGACGCATCTTTTATCAGCTGATGTTTCCAAAGGCGTGGCCTTCCTGTCTTCCACGCCTTCGGAAACATCAGCTGATAAAAGATGCGTCACCAATAACATCCGGTGACACTCTGAGGAAGACGACAGTCGTACATCGAAACGTCAGGTAAACAAACCTAAAAAATTAGATGTCTGATAAAAAAGAAAAAAAAAAAAACAATATTCAATATAAGACATAATGAACGTAATCGAAAGAAAAAAAAAAGCTTCTTTAATGAAGTATAGAGCAGAGGTACAGTAGAGTTCAGGCAAAGTCAATGGTCAAAGAATGGGCCAAGAGGTCAAAACACAGAAGAGCAGGCAGGCACAGTCAGGGACAAAAACAGGACAGAAAAATCTTCACAAAAACTGAAGAAAACAAGGACAAGGGAAACCCAGACAGAGAAACAGACAGGTAGAACAGGAGCAAAAACTGGACAGAAAACTAGGCCCAAAAAAAAAACCCACGGGGGGGGGCCCCTCAAGAAGCCACAATACCAAAGGACTATAGCATGGCAAGGAAAGTCTACAAAAGACAGTCTGACAACTGGAGCAGCTACAAACAGCTAAGTAGGCTCTGGCTGATGGGAGAGGAGTGGTAGCAGGTGTGGGAGTGCCTTCAGGGAAGATGGCCTCCAGCAGGGCAGGACTAAATTCCTGTCCCGGATCCGGCCTGGAGCCGGCATGGAAGTCCCACAAACTCAGGCATGGATGGACTGGACTGGACTGGACTGTGACAGTCTTTGAATAATTCTGAACATCAACAAAAGAGATCACATCACCAACAACTATATATACGAGCAGACAGGAACGAGACCCCTGATAGAGACAGTAATTCATTGGCAGCTGTCTTTTATTGGTCACTCAATCAGGAGGAATGAAAGTGATCTCATCCAACAGTACTGTCTATATGTTCCATCTCATGGTCATCGAAGCAGAGGAAGACAGGAATCAAACTACTTGCAACATGTTGCCAAACTTCTAAGCAACAATGTCATGCTGGATGAGAGGGAAGTGCAGATTGCTGCCAAGGATCGGGTCTTGTGGAGATCAAAAGTTAAAGCCACCTCACGTTTCTTTACCACAAGATGAGACAGAACCGACCAAGAAGGTGCACATACAAGTATCAAATAAGTAAAAAGTTTAAACCAATTATTTAAGAGATCATTTTCTGTAGTACAAGGTGCTATGGGCTGTTTACCTCTGCCAACTTTGTTAGAGGAGGTTATGTTTTCGCCTCCGTTTGTTTGGTTGCTTGTCTTTTCCCAAAGTAACTCAAAAAATAGTGAATAGATTATGATGAAATTTGGAGGAAAGATGAGCTAACAATTGATTAGATTTTAATGCAAATTCAGATAAGTATGTAGATTCAGGATCCAGATATGTATGTGGATCGAGGATTTTTTTTTTTGCTTGTTCCTAATGTAACTCAAAAAGTAGTGAACAGATTTTGATTAAATTTTGAGGAAACATGAACCATGGACCAAGGAACATTTGATTAGATTTTGAAGCAAATCCGAATATGTGGCTTGACAGAGGTATGCACTCTGGTGAGTGCCCTTCCAGTTTGTCTCTGTGTTAGCCTTGCGATAGACTGGCGACCTGCCCAGGGTGTACACCGCCTCTCAACTGAAGTCAGCTGGGATTGGCTCCAGTTTCCCCCTCGACACTGATGGATAAGCAGTATAGATAATTCATGGATGGATGAATAATGTGCTATGGAAAAGTGATGTCCAGACTGTGATGCTTTAAATATCGATTGGCTTCAGGAGATTGTTGATTCCTTACTGCTTTACACTGTTAAAAAATATATCTTGTTTTAACTTTTAAAAAAAAGTTTTAAAGCAACTGGGCTGCTTTAAAATTTTGAGATCATTGAAACTCATATAGTAAGTTAAATTGATTGCCTCATTTTGCTAAACTACTATATGAGTTTCAGTGAACTCAACACTTTAAGGCAGCCCAGTTGCTAACTTTTTTTTTTTTTTTACATTAAAACAACAAACTGTGGTTGCTAAAGAAGGCAACTGGACTTGCTTGAAATTCTTGAAGACGTTTCACCTCTCATCCAAAAGGCTTCTTCAGTTCTGTCTGATTAGTGGGGAGTTCCAGGTATTTATCCTCTACTGGATCAAAAGCAACCGTAAGGAGAGTCGTTGAGGTCACCTGGGTCATTGAATCATCCTGTCGGTGTAGGTCCCTGGAGGCAAGGTGTGAACGGTGTTAGCAGCCTAAAGAGTCGTTAGGGTGATCTGTGGGTTGTTGGCTCTTTGCCATCATGTGAGTCATTGAAGTCAGCTGAGTTTTGGTGTGGATGTGTGTTCAGTTTTCTGGGAAGTGTGCCAAGGACTGCGTTGTAGGTGGCTGATAAGTGGTGTCTCAGACCACCTCCTCTGTTCAGTGATGGTTGTTCCAGGTTGATGAAGATGGATTCTTTTACTCCTCTTTCAAACCACCGGTCTTCTTTGGCTAGAATGTGTACATTACAGTCCTGAAATGAATGTCCTTTGTTATTGAGTTGAAGATAGACTGCAGAGTCCTGGCCTGAGGAACTGGTACTCCTGTGTTGAGCCATGCGCCTGTGAAGCGGTTGTTTCGTTCCCCCAATGTACAGGTCTGTGCATTCCTCACGCTGCATTGAATTGCATACACTATGGTGGGGTTTACATTAGACCGTATCAGCGGATCATCAGATTAACGTTTTTAAAAACGATTAGCGTGCACACAGCAACGTCAATACACGATTCGCGTGCACACAGCAACGCCAATACACGGATACGCTAATCACATGACTAATTCGGCACGTAAGTTGAAATGTGTCAGTGCGGCTCATCGCTTCCTCCTCAGCGGCTGCGCTCCAAATCACTCCGCCCTGAACAGCGAGTGCCCTCTGGAGGGTGCGCACTCCGGCCCTGCGCAGCTCACAGAGCGCGTGAGTGAAGCACACGAGCAATGATTCAGGACTGAGCTGCTGTGCGCAAGTCACTTACCACTTGCAAGTGGAAGGATGGCAAGCCTAAAGACCATCATAACTACACAATGGGCAGTATTTGCATCAGTATTTGCAGTATTTTCATACTTTTATACTTTTTAATGAAAGGTGATACAAGGCGGAAGTCCGCGCCGTTTTTCAGCAGTCGCGTCACATGACCAACGCCAGCGAATCAGGAAGGTGGATGTCACAGTGACGTTGTCCAATGACGACGCCAGCTAGAGCTCAGCACAGCGTATCCGCGTATTCTCAATGTTTACACAGCACCGGACCAGACACGATCTAGATTGAATATGTGGACCCTGGCGGATTCCCGTTTCCCGGCGTTTCCAGGCGTTTTAATGTAAACGGACAGTGCATCCGCGAAGAAAACGAGACAGATACGGTCTAATGTAAACTTGGCCTATGTTGTCCTGTTTGTGTCTGGGTATTCTGTCCTTAGGGTGGACCAATTTCTGGCTCAGACCATTACTGGGTCTGAAGTGTACAGGGATGTTGTGTTTGTAGAAGATCCTCCTGAGTTTCTCAGATAATCCAGAAACATAGGGAATGACAATGTTCTTGTGTTTGTTGCTGTTTTCTTCCCTGTCTGTTATGTTTCTTTTTCTGGTCTTGATAAAAGCACAGTTGGGATACCTGCACTTCTGAAGTGCTTCCTTGATGTGTTTTTGCTCTTTCTCTTTTCCCTCTACCATTGTAGTAATATTCTGTGCCCTGTGATGTAAGGTCCTAATGACCCCCAATTTGTGTTCCAGTGGGTGGTGAGAGTCAAACAGTAGGTACCGGTCTGTGTGTGTGGGTTTCTGGTAGACTTTGATGCTAAGGCTTCTTTAGCAACCACGGTTTACTATGACTTGGATGACTGAGAACCTTCACAGTTAAAACAATTTTTTTTACAGTGTATCTAGGGTGGCACGGTGGTGTAGTGGTTAGCGCTGTTGCCTCACAGCAAGAAGGTCCGGGTTCGAGCCCCGTGGCCGGCGAAGGCCTTTCTGTGCGGAGTTTGCATGTTCTCCCCATGTCCGTGTGGGTTTCCTCCGGGTGCTCCGTTTTCCCCCACAGTCCAAAGACATGCAGGTTAGGTTAACTGGTGACTCTAAGGCTACATCCACACGACAATGGCAACAAGATGTTATTTAAAAAAATCTCGCGTCCACATGGGCAACGATCAGTAAAATATCAGGTCCATATGGCAACGCAACGCTTGCTGAAAACGATGCAATACACATGCCACACCTTTAGGGGCGCTGTAAGACGGTCCCTTCGGAGACACCAGAACAATAGAAGAAGTAAGGACGCATGCGCATAAACTATTATGCGCGAGACTTCATATTAGCCACAAAGTCAGAAAAATCTGTTTGTAAAATTATATTATAATGACCAAATACAATGAAAAGTATTTTTCCAGTCTCACCTGTGAAAGGTAATCCCATGTGATCTTGTTTGGATGGTAAACCTGTTGGTACAGTTAAACGCAGCACATGAATGAGGCCTCTTTATTCTCCGCTTTGACCCATCCAATATGGTGGCGAGGATGACGTATGATTCTACGCGGAAGGCGGCGTCTTTAATGGTCCGGAATAAATTGAATGCTACACGTTGATGGATTAATTTGTTGTTCTACGCCCTTTTTGAGGAATGTATTGTAGGACTTAAACCAACATCTGAAGAGGTGAGATCGCTCCTTTTTTTTCCCTATTTTTGCTGGCGGGATTGACTCTGCCCTAAGAGCTATTCTCTCTCTCTCTCTCTCTCTCTCTCTCTCTCTGTCTCTCTCTCACTTTGCACCATTACACAATAAATATTCACAGTGAAAATATTTTGTAAGCGCGTTTCATGAGCCAAGTTATAGGATTTGTTGACAACTCGCATCGAGTTCGTTACACTTCTACCCGGCGTGAAGCACTGACAGTCATGTGGTTGTGACGTCATCGTAAACAAATCCGTTCTACTCATCCAGACGACTTCGCAACGGCGCCATTGCCAGATCTTTCCACTCTGGAAACCGTTCTCAAAAGATTGCGTTTTGGGGCACCCAAAACGCTGGTGCCGTGTGGACGCCAGGCCGAAACGATAAACAATTGTATCGGATTCACCTGAATCCGTTGCCGTGTGGACAGGGCCTAAATTGACCGTAGGTGTGAATGTGAGTGTGAATGGTTGTCTGTGTCTATGTGTCAGCCCTGTGATGACCTGGCGACTTGTCCAGAGTGTACCCCGCCTTTCGCCCGTAGTCAGCTGGGATAGGCTCCAGCTTGCCTGCGACCCTGTAGAACAGGATAAAGCGGCTAGAGATAATGAGATGAGATGAGACAGTGCATCTATTTCACATTGTACAACACTGCTTTTCAGCATGGGTCTTGTCTGTGGGCATGACTTTTGCAACTGCAAAGTCATATTAACATTTCATTTACATACAGATGATAATGGACACTGACATTTGAAAAGTCTCAGTTACTTCGTCATTAGGTTTAGCTGTAAAGTCCCCCCCCTTTAAACTCGGTACAATTTATATACAATTCCATAAAACACAAGGCTGTGCAAACAGCAAAATATAGGTGCTTACAAAGACATATCACAGGTTTATCAGGTATGCACCACCTGGATGTTACCATCTTTCTTTCTGAATTAATTAAATAATTGATTGATTTATTGATTGATTGATCCATCCATTTATTCATTTCTTTATATTTTTTCTTGCTTGGAAGAATAAAAAATAGTCTGAAAAAAAAGAAAAATTCCAGTGTTTGGTATCAGTGCGCATTCACCAGAAGCAGATATTGATTGGAAGTGAGCATTCTGGCTCCTTGGCTCCTGACTCAGAGGCATGGAGAAAGTAGCAAACACCTCATGGAGATAGAAAGGTCAGCCTGTAACATTCGGGCTATGGTGATTCGTCGACAAAATTGATAATTGATGTCTCATCTCATCTCATTATCTCTAGCCGCTTTATCCTTCTACAGGGTCGCAGGCAAGCTGGAGCCTATCCCAGCTGACTACGGGCGAAAGGCGGGGTACACCCTGGACAAGTCACCAGGTCATCACAGGGCTGACACATAGACACAGACAACTATTCACACTCACACCTACAGTCAATTTAGAGTCACCAGTTAACCTAACCTGCATGTCTTTGGACTGTGGGGGAAACCGGAGCACCCGGAGGAAACCCACGCGGACACGGGGAGAACATGCAAACTCCGCACAGAAAGGCCCTCGCCGGCCACGGGGCTCGAACCCGGACCTTCTTGCTGTGAGGCGACAGCGCTAACCACTACACCACCGTGCCGCCCTAACAAAAACAAGTGATAATGTAAAAGTACATAAGTGTCTGTATCTCTATATTGTAGAGATTGTAGAATTTATTGCACCATGAAAGCTGCTTGGGGCAGGATTGGCCCTGCAAATGTTTTTTTTTATTTATTTATTTGTGTAATACACCATGTAGCACTCTCTGCAGGACTGTTTTTGTTTGGTCCTGTTATGGAAAAAAAATTATATATAAAAGTGATTTAAGCTTCCTTTTTGAAAATTAACACAACAAACTGATTTAATCCACTTACTACATAAAGGTTTCTCATTTAAATTACAGATCAGGAGGTCTGACCAAACAGGGAATAAAGGGGTTTTGTGAAGAGTGAAAGTGTGAGCAATGGAAAACAAAAAAGCAAGCTGTACTCCTTCCTTCTGCACATAAATGAGGGAATTATGGTATGTTATTAAATAGCAGTTACACTGGCTGTATGCTTTTTCTGTTTGCTTTGTGATCTTCATTTCTGATCACAGGGCGGCACGGTGGTGTAGTGGTTAGCGCTGTCGCCTCACAGCAGGAGGGTCCTGGGTTCGAGCCCCGGGGCCGGCGAGGGCCTTTCTGTGTGGAGTTTGCATGTTCTCCCCGTGTCCGCGTGGGTTTCCTCCGGGTGCTCCGGTTTCCCCCACAGTCCAAAGACATGCAGGTTAAGTTAACTGGTGACTCTAAATTGACTGTAGGTGTGAATGTGAGTGCGAATGATTGTCTGTGTCTATGTGTCAGCCCTGTGATGACCTGGCGACTTGTCCAGGGTGTACCCCGCCTTTCGCCCGTAGTCAGCTGGGATAGGCTCCAGCTTGCCTGAGACCCTGTAGAAGGATAAAGCGGCTAGAGATAATGAGATGAGATGAGATTTCTGATCACTCATCTCATATGGGATTTGAGTACACATCCACCTCATAGAGAAATAACATGTCACAAGGAATGAACTTGGAATGATGAGTAATGGCAAATGTGAAATGTTAAAACTGAAAAAAAAAAACAAATAATAAAGTTTCTGGTGTGCACGAGAAACTACCTGAGAGAAGCGTGAACTCCATCAATATGATGAAGCATTTCTGACAAGAGAATGGCTGTACAGAGGGACTCAACTAACAGATGACATGCACATCAGATACTTGTGCGCACCAGATACAGTATTTTCTAATTCATTCATTTGTTCATTCATTCACTTATTTATTTTTACAAATACCTCTTTAGGGGTGCCATAGCTAAATAATAAGATAGGTGGTAAACAAATATAACTCTGCTAATAAATAACAATATGTTCCCTCTTATAGTCTATTATTCAATGGTGTGGCCACTTTTGTGATAGATAATACAGAATTTCAGTTCATAAGATAAAACTGGGGTGGCACGGTGGTGTAGTGGTTAGCACTGTCACCTCACAGCAAGAAGGTCCTGGGTTCAATCCCAGCGGCTGGCGAGGGCCTTTCTGTGTGGAGTTTGCATGCTCTCCCCATGTCCGCATGGGTTCTTCTGGGTTCTGGGTGCTCTGGTTTCCCCCACAGTCCAAAGCATGCAGGCTAGGCTAATTGGTGGCTCTAAATTGACCGTAGATGTGAGTGTGAATGGTTGTCTGTGTCTATGTGTCAGCCCTGCGATGACCTGATGACTTGTCCAGGGTGTACCCCGCCTCTCGCCCATAGTCAGCTGGGATAGGCTCCAGCTTGCCTGTGACCCTGTAGGACAGGATAAGCGGCTACAGATAATGGATGGATGGAAGATAAAACTGAAAAGGGTATTTAAAAAAAAAAAAAAACAAGCCGAGACTCAATTTTGCATTCTGAATCTGTAACCTAAGTGCTCCTAGAATAGCATACAAACAGGGTCATAAATGCTTACATGGTCACTAAATGATGAGCTTTGCTTGTGGAGGTCACCAGACAGAGACACTGAGACAGTCTATACCTACAGACAGGGTTTGATGCACATTACCTCCGGTATTCAAACAGCTCTGATTAAAGATATTCTGGACAAGAACATATTTCTTACTAGTGTTCCCTTTCAGGCCTTATCATCTGCATGATAAGCCATGAAAGTAGCTCTCAGTAAGATCAAACAACTCCAGCAGGTCCTGTGTTATAGCTCTTGGGCACTGCTGATAACTGATGAAATAAAATTATTTAAACATGTACCGTCTCTCGTGTGGAGTTTTGCAAAGTGTGGCGAGTGGCTGTCAGAAGACCTTGATGAACTCTGAAAGGAGGCTGAGGGGAGTGATGCCAGCAGTGGTTCTTCACAGTAATCTAAATATGAGGGACAGAGAGAGACAAGTAGACAGACAGTATTTTGGACAACTCAAACAGTAGTATCAGCAGTCATTAAAAATATGAAATTCAGCTGGAGAAAAATGAAGCACTGACTGGAATTCTGAACAGTATCAGCCCCAAACATGTTACCAAATACCATAGCAGACTGTCAAGTGGGAAATGTCCAATAGCAAACAAACAAACAATAATAATAATAATAATAATAATAATAATAATAATAATAATGACTTTTTAATAAAGGTGAGATTAAAAAATAAATGTATGTTGTTTTCCTTTAGTTGTCATGGTGATGAACTCCCACTGGCTGACTGCTTTTAAATAAAAAAAACTACAAGACAAATGTGCACACGTCACGTCACCACATTTAGCACACATTGAGCTGTTACTCTCGTCCATGTGCATCTGTGTGCTGTGCACATCACAAGGACTAATTATTACATGCACCATGCACCTGTCCCAGACCAGAGTGCAATCACAGCACGTGCATAAAAGGACTCCAATAACACAAAGACTTTGTGGAGTATACGCGTTGTACCCTGTGTCTTACGTTGCCTAGCCTTGTATCTCTGTCCTCACTCTGGTTTTGACTCTGTTTTGTTTATTCTCGACTCTGCCTTTTTGTCATGCTCTGCCCCGGACCTCCACTACGGAGATTACTTATCTCCCAGGTCAGCGCTAATCCGGATCCGGGACGGGAATTCCATCTAGCCTGCATTTCACTTCCTGGTTCTCTCTGCTGTGTATAAATAAGCCTCAGACACTAGGTTGTTTTGCTATTCTAGCTGTTACTGTGCCTTTATTGTGGGTCATGGTTTTTGCTCAAGCTATTTTTCTAGTTCATGGTTTTTGCAATAAGGGTTTTTTTTTCTTCTAGTTCACGGTTTTTGTGCTTAGGGTTTTTCTTTCTTTTTTTGCTCTAGTGTTTGTCCTTGTTTGTCTTGTTTTTGTCAAGTTTATCTCTTTGTACCTGGGCTATTTTTGTCATTTGTTTACCTTTTTTGCCATGCCCTTTCCCTGGATTAAATCTCATTATTTATTGGATTACTGTCTGTGTGTTCTGCTTCTGGATCCTATCTCACCACCCCTAACAGTATGTCCTGACCAGCATGGATCCAGTGGAACTCACCTGTCTGAGAACAGCCATCCAGTAGTAAGGGACTCTCCTTGGGATCCATCAACAAGACCTCCAGCAGATCACCCAGAGCCTTGCCACCTTGTCCAACTCACTCAACCTCCTCACCACACAGATGCAATGCTATCAAGCTGTGCCTACCCTTGCCTAGCTGTCTCCTACTCCTGCCACTGCTCTTCTCTGTGAACTGAGACTTCTAGCACCTCAGCCCTATGATTGAGAACCAGGTACTTGATTGTTTGTTTGTCTCAATGCTCTTTGAGCCTAGAACTGCAACCTCTAGTCTTCCCCACAGAATGCGCCCAGGTAGTATATACAATCATGCTCCTCACTGGCAAGGCCAGAGAGTGGGGGCCAGTGGTCTGGGATGCTGATGCACCCTTTTGTTACTGTTTCAAAGATTTCTGAGGAGATGAGGCAAGCTTTTTTGACTGTTCTCTGTCTGGTGGGGAGGTGGCTAGAGGGCTCATGGAGCTGCAGCAGGGGTCCCGGTCTACCTTGGATTACACCATCGAGTTCTGAACACTGGCAACATCGTGCAGTTGGAATGAGAGTGCCCAGATCAATGCATTCCTGCATGGCCTGTCTGATGCCATTAAGGGCGAATTGGTATTGCGGAAACTGCCGTCGAACCTTTCCAGCCTCATGGACCTCACCAACTGCATTGATGCCTGGGTCCACCAACAGAGGAGAGAGAAGAACCACTCCAGCTTCACCTCCTCTCCACCCCCTGCCATGCCTGTTGAACCCATGCAGGTAGACGGGGGTTGGGTGTCATCAGGGGAACGACCGTGCCGGCGGAGCACAGGGGCCTGTTTCTATTGTGGTCAGCAAGGACACATCTGCCAAGCCTGCCTGCTAAAGGGAACAAGACCACCAGTGAATCGAGGGGCCCTGATGGGGCAACACTCGGAACCAGCCCCCTGCTGGTTGTCTGTTACTCCCTGTCCTTGTCATCCATGACAACCAGCATCACCATATCCAGGCTCTTGTTGACTCAGGGGTGGACAGGAACCTGATCTGCTCCACCACTGCCAAGTGTCTGGGAATTCTGCTACTCGCCCTCGACATCCCTCTCACAGTCCTGACACTCAGTGGCACTGGCTTGACCACCATCACCCACCTTACTGCCTTCATCCACCTTCAGCCAGTGAGTTTCCCGACCTCTCACATGCCTCTGGGATACCTGGACTTAAGACTTGTTTTCAGCAAGACCCAAGCAGTGTCCCCCCGGACAGACCCTATGACTGTGGAATCAACCTCCTGCCCGGGATGGTGTCACCCAAAGGGTGACTCTACTCTTTCTCACATTGAAAGGCAAGCCATGGAGAAGTACATCTGAGTCTCTGGTAGCTGGGATCATCCGCCCTTCCCCCTCCCCAGCCAGGAGGAGGTCACTGTACCCTCAGCCCAGATCTTCATATGCTGCTGCAGGAGGATGTGGGCAATGGCCTGGAGAAGACTCATTCGCTCCACCCTAGCATCCAAGAGGCAGGCCAACAAATGCTGCTGTAAGGCACCCACCTACCAGGTGGGGCAATGAGTCATGCTCTCCACCTGCCACTCAGAACTGTCTCCTGCAAGCTGGTTCCCAGGTACCTAGTACCTTTCCTCATCAGCAAGGTAATCAATCCATGTTCCATCAGACTGGCTTTACCACTCACCATGTGATGTGTTCACCCCACCTTTCACGTATCACAGCTTAAACCCCTGGTCTCCAGTCCTTTTTTTTTTCTCTCTAGTGTTTGTCTTTGTACCTGGACTATTTTTTCCATTTGTTTACCTTTTTTGCCACGCCCTTTCCCTGGATTAAATCTCATTATTGGATTACTGCCTGTGTCCTGCTTCTGGATCCTAATCTCACCACCCCTAACACTTTTGCCTTGCCTCTTACACTGTTTGTGCCTCGTATGATCCTTGCTTGTTTCTGGCTCTGCCTTTGCCTAACGCTTGTGTATTGTTTGCCTACTTGTAAATAAACACCTTCCTGCTTTTTACATCCATCTGCAACCCCTTTACTGACAGCAGGAAATGTGAATTATGGGGGAAAAAAGACAAAATGACTGAACATTTATCTTGACTAGTATATCATTAACTTGGAGTAACTACCTGTTTAACCATCTGGGGTTGAGAGCTTCACCGGTGAAGCTTGACAGGTTTGGAATGAGTAGGTCATGTATTTAGATAAATATCTTCGAGGTTTATCATACAAGCATGATTAACATACTGACAAACTTTATACTTTCCTATGTACCTACTGCCAAATGTGTGGGGTGTGGTGGGTTTTTAAATT
The DNA here is from genome assembly GCF_027579695.1 of Neoarius graeffei. Classification (NCBI taxonomy): domain Eukaryota; kingdom Metazoa; phylum Chordata; class Actinopteri; order Siluriformes; family Ariidae; genus Neoarius; species Neoarius graeffei. The sequence goes on from NC_083583.1 coordinate 60,848,684, forward strand.
GCCTAAATTAAATGAAACATAACTTGTCACCTTACTCAGTTACATTAGAGTCGGAGCACTGAGCTCCCACTTGCGCATTCATAAGACTGTTACTATGGTAACGGCATGATCACTTCCACTCTTTGGGTTTTGATTGGTTTCTCTTTGGCAGTGGGAATGCCCACCATAAAAGGATAAAATCTGTCAGCCATAGTTCAGGCTATTTGGAGGTAAAACTTGTTGGGAGATGGCACATGAATTTCATGCACTTTGGATGATTCAGGATAGTGATTCAATTCAATCTTGAGAACTATGACCCTGATGAGCAGTGCCTTTTTTTTTTTAACCTTCTACTCGATTCAGCTGAAGATCAGTAAGTGTAAATATTTATTCTATTTCTGACGAGCAGATCAGTTGATATGTGTGTGCTGTAGTGCATACACAGGAAGATGACTGAGCAATTTTTCCAGAGTTAAAAGTATTTTCTTCAAAATTAGTTAATTTTGCTCTACTTTGAGTTTGTAGAGTAAAAGTTAGAGGCTACATCCACACGGCAACGAGATGTTATTTAAAAAATATCATGTCCAAATGGGCAATGATCAGTAAAATATCAGGTCCATATGGCAATGCAACGCTTGCTGAAAACGATGCAATACACATGCCACACCTCTAGGGGCGCTGTAAAACGGTCCCTTCGGAGACACCAGAACAATAGAAGTAAGGACGCATGCGCATAAACTATGCGCGAGACTTCATATTAGCCACAAAGTCAGAAAAATCTGTTCGTAAAATTACATTATAATTACCAAATACAATGAAAAGTATTTTTCCAGTCTCACCTGTGAAAGGTAATCCCATGTAATCTCGTTTGGACGGTAAACCTGTTGGTACAGTTAAATGCAGCACATGAATGAGGCATCTTTATTCTACGCTTTGACCCATCCAATATGGCGGCGAGGATGACGTATGATTCTACGTGGAAGGCAGCGTCTTTAATGGTCCGGAATAAATTGAATGCTACACGTTGATGGATTAATTTGTTCTTCTACGCCCTTTTTGAGGAATGTATTGTAGGACTTTAACCAACATCTGAAAAGGTGAGATCGCTCCTTTTTTTTTTTTCCCCCTATTTTTGCTGGCGGGATTGACTCTCTCTCTCTCTCTCTCTCTCTGCACCATTACACAATAAATATTCACAGTGAAAATATTTTGTAAGCGCGTTTCATGAACCAAGTTATAGGATTTGTTGACAACTCGCATTGAGTTCGTTACACTTCTACCTGGCGTGAAGCACATGTGGTTGTGACGTCATCGTAAACAAATCCGTTCTACTCATCCAGACGACTTCGCAACGGCAATGTTGCCAGATCTTTCCATTCTGGAACCCGTTCTCAAAAGATTGCGTTTTGGGGCACCCAAAATGCCGGTGCTGTGTGGACGCCAGGCCGAAACGATAAACAATTGTATCGGATTCACCTGAATCCGTTGCTGTGTGGACAGTGCCAGAGTGGGAGCAAAATTATAGAGTAATTGTGTGTCATTACTGATACACAATCACCCATTCATTACACATTCACCTAATCACCAGAATCATTACTGAACAGAATCACCTCAAGTGACCAAAACAGTTTGACACAATGGGTAAGGTCATGTTTTTCCATGCATTCCAACACAGTTCTACAACTGCTTTTTACATTTCTGTTTTTTTTTTTTTTTTAAAGTACGGTCATGACCTACTACATAGATATTAATGTAGCTGAACTTGTGCTGAATACAAAGTCATATGACTTTGAAAATGCTGCTTAGATTTTTTGAACTTGACAAAATCAGAGCATGCCAAAATAATTAGAGTGCCAGAAAATACCCTCAGACCCCAGAGTTAATTGCTAACAAATAGACAGCTTACTCACAAAAAAATTGCAGGTTGTCAACCTAAAAAAAGCACAATACTCAAAGTGAAGAGTCTCATTCTGAATATAGACTTGTATTTGTATTAAGGGTTCATAATATCCATTTCATATTCCTAAGAAATACATTCATTCAGAGGTGAAAGATCAAGGTCTTGCACAAAAGGGAGAACACAATTCTCTGTATTTATATAAATGTGCATTAAATTACCCTCTCACATGTTCCCTGCACTTTTGTATCAGGACGACAGCAGTTCTGACCTTTTGGAAGGCAATCAATGGCTGTGACAAAAATCAGCTTTTAGTGGAAGGATAAAATGCTGAGAAAGAAAGGAAAAATAGCAATGCAGTGGTGAGCGCCTCCTGACATTTATTTCTACACATTTCTGTAATTATTTACTTTCATGGTTTTAATACTTCCTTTCTGTAATTTAGACAATGCCTCATGAGTAGCAACAAAGCTGCCAGCAAGCTATGAGATTAGTAATGACAGAGCTGGACTGTACTTCCCCACTAAAGCCAAAGTACTTGGCTGTTTCTCCATGTCATTTTACATTTACGGTATTTGGCAGGCACCCTTATCCAGAGCGACTTACATTTATCTCATTTATAAAACTGAGCAGCTGACAGTGAAAGGCCTTGCTCAAATGGCAGCTTGGCAGTGCTGAGAGTTGAATTCACAAGCTGCCAATAAGTAGACTAGCATCTTAACCACTCAGCTACCAGTGCCCATTTTATTTCATGGGATATAAAAAATTACAATTAGCCAACAGGCAATCATTTTTGTAATGATCTAGCTATGGCATGTTTGGCTGTACATTGGGTAAACTTTAATGTCTATCTTAGTAAGAATGTACTGTACCATTCAATTAAGATTATCTGTAAGATTCTGAAGAGATGAAGATGAGTCAGCTGCTTGAAATAAAGAACAGTTAAATGGAGTGAGATAGGGTAAAACATAAATTCATTAGTGTTATGTTTTGGTTATCCGGAAGCTATAATGTCTAGGCTCAAAAGTAAAAAGTGGTAAACATACAAGCAAACTTAATGTAAAAATTGTGTGATAAGCCACTTAGCTAGTTAAGTACATGAATACAGACTATGGAAACACATGATTGTATGATCATTGGTCTCTTTCTTAAGTAACACTTCATGTAGGTGTCCTCCACAAAAGTCAGTGAGCTGTTGGCCAAGGTTTCAGCGAAGAGACGGACTGTTCTGTCCTCACCTCACACATAAAATATTATCTGGCAAGGAGGGTTGACAGCTTTGTGCTGGAGGTATTTTTGCTCAGCTTTGTCATATGTCCTGCTCCTGTTATCCATGCATACTCCAACCCCAAATCAGAAAAAGTTGGGACAGTATGGAAAAGGCAAATAAAAAAGAAATCAGTGATTTCTAAATTTACTTTGACTTGTATTTTATTGCAGACAGGATGAACCCAAGATATTTCATATCTTGTCTGGTCAATGTCATTTAATTTTTATTAATATACACCCATTCCTGCATTTCAAGCCTGTGACACATTAAAAATTAATTAATTAAAAAAAGTTGGGCCGGGGGCAATTTAGGACAAGTAATGAGGTAAAATAATTAAATACTGATGTGATTTGAAACAGGTGATGCCAATAAGTGATTGTAATCATGATTTGATACAAAATCAGTATCCAGGAAAGGCCTAGTCTTTGAGGAGCAAAGATGGACTGAGGATCTCCAGTTTGTCAACAAATGCATGAGAAAATTATTGACGTGTTTAAAAACAACGTTTCTCAAAGAAAGACATGAAGGGATTTGGATATTTCACCCTCTATGGTGCATAATATAAAAAAAATTCAAGGAATCTGGAAAAATTTCAGTGCATAAAGGGAAAGTGCACAAGCCTAAGCTGAACATCTGTGATCATTGATCCCTCAGACGGCACTGCACCAAGAACCATCATTCATCTATAGCTGATAGAACCACATGGGCTCAGGATTACTTTGGCAAACCTTTGGGAAGTTACAATAAAGAGTTACATCCACAAATGGCAGTTAAAACTTTACTGTGCAAAAAGGAAGCCTTATGTTAATTTTGTCCACTAGTGTCGTTCATTTCTGTGGGCTCGGAAGCATCTGGGATGGACCATCACACAGTGGAAACGTGTACAGCTGGCTCGTATATGCGGACCTCAAGAAAGCCATCCTCCAGTGTGTTGGCCACTCCCTGGAGCAACAGCGTTGGCGCTTCCGCTCACTGCGCTTGGGGGAGGTCAGCTGACCGTTCACGTTCGGCCAACAACTCCGGGACTCCTGCCAGCGGTGGCTGAGGGTAGACGACCGCGACACCGAGGGAATTATCGACCTAGTGACACTGGAACAGTTCATCGTGCGACTTCTGGAAGGAACAGCAGAGTGGGTCCAGTGTCATCACCCAGTGTTGCTGGATCAAGCCATCGAGCTGGCAGAGGACCACATGGTGGTGGTTCCGATGGCAGGAAGACATGCTTCTCCTCCACCTCTCTCCTCTCTCTCTTCCTCTGTTTCCTGTCCTTGCCCCGTTCCCCCACTGCGGAGGTGGGGACCGGCTCCCCCCCAGTCGGCCCAACGCACCCATGGTGTCCTCCCATTTCCCCCTTCCTTGTCTGTGTCTTCTCCCCCCAGGTGAGTGATGTCCGTAACACCAGTGCAGAGGGAGAGCCTGGGTCGGTGTGCTGGTGCTGCGGGGAGCTGGGACATCTCTAAAATCAGTGCTCCGCAATGGAGGTGGGTGCGGTGGTCCGGGTCCCCGACGCGCCAGAAACTGCCCTCGATCGGGCCAGAGAGTATCGTATACCAGTAAGTGTCCAAGGGGATACGTATCAGGCCTTGGTGGATTCCGGCTGTAACCAGACCTCAATCCACCAAAACCTGGTGCAAGGTGAGGCATTGGGGGGAGCAAAAGTGGTGAAGGTGTTGTGTGTGCACGGGGATGTTCACAACTACCCTCTAGTGTCCATCCACATTCTATTTTGGGGAGAAATGCATAGTGTAAAGGCAGCGGTTAACCCTCATCTCACCCACTTGCTGATCTTGGGGACTGATTGGCCAGGATATAAAGAGAATGAAATACATAGTATGAAGTGGGTCCTGCAGGAATGCATATCGGGAAGATCCCGGACTAGTATTGGTGGGAGAAGCTGTCACAGAGCCGTCTACGTCAGCACTGCGTCAGGGTGATATGTGGAGCAAGGAGCACCCCACCCCTCCTTCCTCTCTTGGGGATTCCCTTGAGGATTTCCCGTTAGAGCAGTTGCAAGATGAGACTCTGCGGCATGCATTTGACCAAGTGAGAATAATCGATGGTCAAATTCTCCAGCCAAATGCGATGCTGGCCTTCCTCTACTTTTCTATTATTAAGGATAGGTTATACTGAGTGACGCAGGACACTCAAACTGGCAAAAAGATAACACAGTTATTAATCCCAAAGAGCCACCAGGAACTCATATTCCATGCAGGACAAAACACTAGCCTGAATAATGGCCAGGTTCTATTGGCCAGGGATTCGCGGGGATGTCTGTCGGTGGTGTGCGGCGTGCCACGAATGCTAATTAGTAAATCCCTCGGCCACTCCAAAAGCACCTTTACGCCCCCTCCCTTTGATCGAGACCCCTTTTGAAAGAATCGGGATGGATCTTGTCAGGCCATTAGATCGGTCAACACAGGGATATCGCTTTATTTTAGTTCTGGTGGACTATGCAACGCAATATCTGGAAGCAGTTCTTCTCTGCAATATCTCAGCATGCAGTATTGCGGAAGCACTCTTCCATATTATCTCCTGGGTCAGGATTCTGAAAGAAATCCTGACAGACCAAGGAACTGCATTTATGTTACGCACACTATGTGAACTGTATGGGCTATTGGGAATTAAGTCTACCCGCACCAGTGTCTATCACCCACAAACAGATGGCTTAGTGGAACGCTTTAATCAAACACTCAAAAACATAATTCAGAAGTTCATAAGTGAGGATGCACATAATTGGGATAAATGACTCGAGCCCTTGTTATTTGTAGTACGAGAGGTCCCGCAAGCCTCCACAGGGTTTTCTCCATTTGAATTATTATATGGGCATAAACCATGTGGCATTTTGGACATGCTACGTGAAAACTGGGAGGAGGGACCTTCGCTTAGTAAGAACGAAATTCAATACGTTCTCAACCTGTGTGCCAAACTCCACACACTCACACACTTAACCCAGGAGCATTTGCAGCAGGCACAAGAAAGTCAAGTCCGACTGTACAACAGGGGCACGCAGCTTAGAGAGTTCACGCCAGGAGACAAAGTGCTCATATTATTGCCCACGTCAACACCCCACCCACCATTGAGGAGCTCAGCAAGGCCATCGACTCGCTAGCCTGTGGTAAAGCTCCAGGTAGCAATGGCATCCTGCCTGAAGTCATCAAAGCAAGCAAGGAAAGCTCCCTCTTGGGCCACCTACACAAGCTTCTGCTACAGTGCTGGGAGGAAGGGACAGTGCCCCAGGACATGCATGATGCCAAGATCATCACGCTGTACAAGAACAAAGGGGACCGCAGCAATTGCAACAACTATCGTGGTATCTCGCTCCTCAGCATCGTCTGCTCCTCAGCATCGTCGGCTCCTCAGCATCGTCGGCTCCTCAGCATCGAGTTCGGGCTCACTATAAGCCTGAAGAAGACCAACATCATTGGCCAGGACATCAGCAGAGCTCCCCACATCACCATCGGCAACCACACCCTCGAAGTGGTGGATAGGTTCACCTATCTGGGCTCCACCATCTCCAGCAACCTCTCTCTCGATACCGAGCTGAGCGTGCAAATCAGCAAAGCAGTAACAGCAATGGCCCGTCTTGCAAAGATAGTCTGGGACAACACCATGCTCATGACCAACACCAAAATGAGAGTGTATCAGGCCTGCGTGCTGAGCACTCTCCTCTATGGAAGTGAAGCATGGACCCTCTACTCCCGCCAAGAATGCAGACTGAATGCCTTCCACATGCGCTGTCTCAGAAGACTTCTGGGCATCATCTGGCAGGATCGTGTCACCAACATCAATGCTGACCCAGAGACGCCTGCACTGGCTAGGCCACATCAGCTGCATGGACGACAGCCACATCCCAAAGGACGTACTGTATGGTGAGCTGGCCACAGGCTCCAGACCCACAGGACGACCCACACTATGCTACAAGGACATGTGCAAGCGTGACCTGAGGGCAGGCAGCTTCAACCCCACAGACCTGGAGACGGCGGCCTCAGACCGCGCCGGCTGGTGGTCCACCACCAAGGCCGTCGTTGGGGAAGCCGAGGAAAGGAGAGAGACCTGGTGGGGGGAGAGGAGGCTCCGACGACAGCGGAGACTGCAGTCGACACCAACAGACACCCGACCAAGCAACTTCACCTGCAGCAACTGTAGCAGACCATGTGGCTCATGCATCGGCCTATACAGTCATACTAGGCACTGCAACTAAATAACTGATGGATGACCCCTGGCGCAGATCACCATGGTCTTTTGAGGTCGAAGGAGGATGAGTGCCAAGCTCCAAATTAATTGCCAAGTGGCAAGGGCCCTTCGAGGTCACACGGCGAGTCGGGGACATCGACTATGAGGTGAAGCGAACGGAAAGGGGTGGAGCATTGCAAATTTACCACCTCAATCTGTTAAAATGCTAGAATGAGGACGTCCTCATGGCATTGGTATCAGTTGTCCCAGAGAAGGCGGCGCTGGGGCCGGAGGTACAAAAAAAAAATTGACATCTCCAACCACTCCAGTCCCTTGTAGAGACCACCTCTCCCTGGCCCAACTCATGGAGGTAGCCCAGTTGCAGAAGGAATTTTCTGATGTGTTTTCTCACCTGCCCAGCCACACCCACCTTATAGAACACCACATTGAGACACCCATGGGGGTGGTAGTGCACAGCCGCCCTTACCGTCTGCCCGAACACAAAAAAATGTGGTCTGTGATGAACTTAAGGCCATGCTCAAAATGGGCATAATCGAGGAGTCCCACAGTGACTGGAGCAGCCCAGTGGTCCTGGTTCCCAAGACCGATAGGTTGGTCCGGTTCTGTGTGGACTATAGAAAGGTCAATGCGATGTCTAAGTTCGACGCATACCCAATGCTTCACATTGGCGAGTTGCTTGATTGATTAGGCACTGCTTGCTTTTACTTGACAGTGGATTTAATGAAGGGATATTGGCAGATCCCCTTGACTCCTTTTATCCTGGGAGAAAACGGCCTTTTCCACACCGTTTAGGTTACACCAATTTGTCACACTTCCTTTTGGGTTGTTTGGGGCTCCCTCGACGTTACATACATTAGGCATATCAGACGCTCGCTGGCCATGGTGTGAAAATTGTGCATCTAAGTTTCTGAATCTGTCATTGCTTAACTCTTGAATATTTTCTTTTGTGAATAGTATCATTAAAAAGCTTACAATCTCAGCTTTTCAAATAAATTTATCTCGTTAAGATCTGTTCAGGACTTTGGGAGTAACGACAGGTTGAAATCAGTACAACAGAGTAAAAACTCTGCTCGCAGGATGTCGGGAAACTGCCGGTGCTTTTTGAGTCACGGGAAAGCTGTCAGGCTTTCTCTTCTGATCATTTTCTGACTGGATTACTTGTGAATATCAATCAGATAACTTTTATAGGGCTGTTCTCTTGCTCTCATTGTTTCTGATGAAGTGTTCAGCAAAATTTTCCATTTGCTAGTTTTGATGTTATGATTCATGGGAGACTTTGAAAGGAGTTTTCATAGCTTTACCTACTTTTTTTTTTCAAATCAAACTGACTCATGTAAATAAATAACTATTTTAGAATATAACTGGACTTGTTTTGATGAAAAATATTGAGATCTTAGTGCTCAGAATGAGATTTTAAAAAACCAGAAGTCAGAAATGCAAGTGTCAATTTCAATTCAATTAATTGGAAGTGTTTATTGGAGGTGGCTCACACAGTTTTTTCGAGGTTCACCTTGAAAGCTGTGAATATTACTTTGATTAATCATTTATATTATTTCATATAAACACTAGTAGGCCCTACTTTTGAGAAATACAAAGGCCTACAGAGCACAAAGAAGGTATTAGCAATAATCTTTTTATTACTTTTTTATTTGGATAGAAAATGGTATATGTGAATGGCATTCAATGCTTATTTATACATATTTTATAACTGCATTTGTAATTTGTAATTGTAAGTAACATTGATTTCTCCTTCTTTGTGATGTACAAATGTTATATTGCACAAATAGTCATTTGGTGAAACTTTGAAGAAGCGAGTGTATCGATTTAATGATTTTACCTAATTAGAATAATGAATACAAATTAGCATAATTTGTTTTTACTAATTTTTTTAAACTTTGTATTCAGTATACAACCATCTATGTGCATGTTAATTTCCATGTAAATATTTTGAAAAATAAAAGCGTTATTAACAAAAAAAAACATGTGATCTCATTCGTTAATGAGGCCCATTTTGGACCATGAGATCCTCATACAGAATATTACAGCAGTTTTCTAAAAATTAAGCCATTTTTTCAATCTTTGATTTGTAATATCTCAAGAACGGATAAACATTTTAATTCTGTAAAAAGTGTGTTATTTTGCATCAGGCTTATAGTATTCGAGTCCAGGAATTGGACTCGAGTCCGACTTGTGCCCTAATTTTAAGGACTCATGACTAGACTTGGAGTTGAGCACTGATAACTCGGACTTGGACTCAGACTCGTGCATTAACTGCATTCAGACTCATAAACTGGAGAAGAGGACTCGGATTTTTCTTTATTTTTTGTAACATGCCATAATAATTTGGCATAAGATATTTATATCTACATTAATTTTTATACAAATTTCGTGCAAGAGTGTCACACCTGTGCGCCTTGGCATGTGCATCAGATAGACTCTCGGGCACACTCCGGACAGCACGTGCACCAAGCAGACTCTTGTGCACGCACCGTAAATGGTTTCACATAAAGGCAGTGACAGACACTGTCAAATGGTGCGGTTGGAGTCTTGTTCTCGGACTAGACTTAGATCAATAGTGGACTTGACTCTGACTCGATTTGAAATTTTCTTTAATGGCTTGGACTTGACTTGGACTTGAACACTGGGGACTCGCGACTGAACTCGAACTCGAGGTTTAGTGATTTGACTACAACACTGTTCTGCATTCATTTCTGTATTCAATGAGAGCAGTTTCAAGCAATTTATAGTGACTTTGAATTTTCACCTGATATGCCTACATACAGTATATTGTATGTATTTTGTCTATCAGTGAAATTAAGGGATACTGTATGCTACATACAGATACAGTGGCATGCAAAATTTTGGGCACCCTTACTGAAAATGTCTGTTACTGTGAATAGTTAAGTGAGCAGAAAATGAACTGAGCACCAAAAGGCATAAAGGTAAAAATGACACATTTCTTTTCAGCATTTTCTGCAAGATTTGTGTATTATTTTTCTTTTGTACAATTGGAGAGTGAAAAAAGAAAAGGAACACCATGCGAAAGTTTGGGCACCCCAATACATTTGAGTTCTCAGGTAACTTTTACCAAGGTTCCAGATCTTAATTAGCTTATTGAGCTGTGGCTTGTTCAAATTCTTCATTAGGAAAGGTCAGATGATGCAGATTTCAAAGCTGTATAAATTCTCTGACTCCTCAAACTTGTCCCTAAAATCAACAGCCATGGGCTCCTCTAAACAACTCCCTCGCATTCTGAATAATAAAATAATTGATGCTCACAAAGCAGGAGAAGGTTACAAGAACGTAGCAAAGTGTTTTCAGGTAGCTGTTTCCTCAGATTGTAATGTTATTAAGAAATGGCAGTTAACAGAAACAGTGGAGATCAAGGTGAGGCCTGGAAGATGAAGAAAACTTTCTGAAAGAACTACTCATTGGATTGCTAGAAAGGCAAATAAAAACCCCTGTTTGACTGCAAAAAACCTTCAGAAAGATTTAGCAGACCCTGGAGTGGTGGTGCACTGTTCTACTATGCAGCGACACCTGAACAAATATGACCTTCATGGGAGAGTCATCAGAAGAAAACCTTTCCTGTGTCCTAGCCACAAAATCCAGCATCTGAAGTTTGCAAATGAACATCTAAATAAGCCTGATGCATCTTGGAAACAAGTCCTGTGGACTGATGAAATCAAAATAGAACTTTTTGGCCACAATGTACAAAGGTATGTTTGGAGAAAAAAGCGTGCCGTATTCCAGGAAAAGAACACCTCTCCAACTCTGAAGCATGGGTGTGGATTGATCGTGCTTTGGGGTTGTGTTGCAGCCAGTGGCACAGGGCACATTTCATTGGTCGAGGGAAGCGTGGATTCGAATAAATACTAGCAAATTCTGGAAGCAAACATCACACCATCCGTAAAAAAGCTGAAGTTAAAAAGAGGATGGGTCCTACAATAAGACGATGATCCAAAACACACCTCAAAATCTACAATGGAATACCTCAAGAGGCACAAGCTGAAGGTTTTGCCCGGGCCCTCACAGTACCCTGACCCAAACATCATTGAAAATCTGTGGATAGATCTCAAAAGAGCAGTGCATGCAAGACAGCCCAAGAAACTTGTAGAACTGGAAGCCTTTTGCAAGGACAAATGTGTGAAAATCCCCCAGGTAAGAACTGAAAGATTATTAGCTGGCTACAAAAAGTGTTTACAAGCTGTGATACTTGCCAAAGGGGGTGTTACTAGGTACTAACCATGCAGGGTGCCCAAACTTTTGCTTCGGGCCCTTTTCCTTTTTTGTCATTTAGAAAATGTAAAAGATGAAAATAAAAAATTGTTTTTGCTTAAAATATTAAGGGAATGAGTCATCTTTAACTTTATGCCTTTTGGAGATCATTTCATCTTCAACTTGCTTAACTGTTCACAGTAACAGCAATTTTGACCAGGGGCGCCCAAACTTTTGCATACCACTGTAGAAGGCTGAGTGTGATTGGTTTTGAAATGGGTAAGAATACAGTCAATATAAAGTGATTATAATGAGGAATATACTTATAGAGAAACTTGCACAATGTTTTCAGAGAACTGAACACAATAATCTTGAATTAGAAGACAAGAGCAATTATATTGATCAGAGAGAAAACACCTTGAAGCTACAGGGATCGAATAAAGATACTGGCTCAGTTTGTCTTCAGGCTCTCCATCATTCTTTGAGATTGTTGCAATACACATCTGACCAATGCAGTACCCAACCACATAATTCCTGTGATCTATTCAGACAGACATGGAGAATGCCTGTTAGTGCTGATTGTTCATTGTGAAATGTGCTCTGTGTAATATTCCACATGCTGGCATAAGGAAAGTGATGTTCTTGTGCAAGCAATATTACACTGTTTTCCCTCAGCATTTCATTTCAGCATTCAGAGCTGAGCTTCTCTAATGAACCTTGTTTGTGCAGACGGTCCACATTAAAACCTGTAACTAAAAAAATATGCTCATAATGCAAGAAAAACATCAGAACCAACAGCAGGTTGGGGAGCCATTAGCTGTGTCCAGGGACCAATCTAATGTTCTCTCTTGTTTGTGTTATTTCAGAATAGGCACTTTATACCAATTTCTGTGATACATAAGTGAAAATATAACCCTATTTAAGCTGGCTATACCTGATAAACATTTAACAGCGAGAACTGAAAATCCCCTGTCCATACTTTCTTCCTCTCTCCATCATCTACCCATTTAGACTCAAGTGCACATGAGCAATAGTGCCAGTCAGCATTGCTTTCCATTCTAACAACTAAGCATATCTTTGGATTTTATCCACAGTTTGTGGTTCTGGAAGTCATGTCCACTTATTATCAAAAAGCCCTTTCATTTGCAGAAGAGTTGAAAAGTGCACACATGGCAAAAAGAAATGATTGTACACAAGTATTTGAAGAACAATTTAAAATCAGGGAGGAACAAAAAGTCTGGCCCCAGGGTCAAACAGGGCTCAGGACAAATGTTAACCGGCCCGTGGAATGGATGATAGGTGACTTGTCAGCCAACATGTTGCAATTTTTCTTTTCACCTGATGGTGACAGCTGACTGTTAATATGGTTGGCTAAAATGCAAAAGCCTTTCTTATCTCTGACTACACCAGCAAATTAATTTACAGAATGATATTTAGTCATAGTTTCATACAAGAAGTGAAAAGGGGCGATTTTAAAAGAGCTGGAAACCACAAAGCATGGAAAACATTTTGTGAATTCTTGATACAGTTCTTAAATAAAGCATATTTGCAACCAAGTATTAAAAATGACAGTTTAATTTCTAATTATTAGTTTCTCCAATTACCTTTGATCCCTGAAATATAGTGTGTGGAGGAACCACAGGGGAAGCCATGGCCTAATCGATAGAAAAGCAGCTTTGGGACCAAAAGGTTGCTGGTTTGATTCCCTGGACCAGCAGAAATAGCTGAAGTGCCCATGAGCAAGGCAACTAACTCCCAGGCTGCTCTGGGTATGTTGCACATTGCTCTGGATAAGAGTGTCTACTAATTGCCTGTAATATCACCATGTATAAAAAGTACACCTGATGTAAAATACCACTGAAGTTGAAAGTCTGCACTTTGATTTCATTTTAACTTCAATATCTTGTGGTAGACATTGTGTGTGTGTGTGTGTGTGTGTGTATATATATATATATATACACACACACTCTCCAGCCACTTTATTAGGAACACCTATCAGGTGTCAGCAGCACACTGCATAAAGTCATGTCGGTTAACATTCACATCAAACATAGTGGCTTTGACCATGGCATTTCATTTCATAAAGTGGCCTGGGATTTTCTTACACACATTCAACACATCTCTAGAGTTTACAGAGAATGGTACGAAAAACAAAACAAAAACCATGAGATGACAGGTCAGGAGAGAACAACCAGACTAGCTCGAAGTAACAGGAAGGCTACAGTAACTCATGTAAACACTCTTTACAACCATGCTGAGCAGAAAAGCATCTCAACATGACAAAACCAACACAAGGTGGATAAGCTACAAGAGCAGACCATCACATCGGGTTACACTCCCATCAACCAAGAACAGGAAAATTGAGGTTGATGGTTGATGTGCGTCTGCACGACATCACACACTGTGCTGCTGCAACATGATTGGCTAATATCATGAATGTACAGGAGTTCCTAATAAAGTGGCTAGCGAGTGTGTGTGTGTGTACAGTGGTGCTTGAAAGATTGTGAACCCTTTAGAATTTTCTATATTTCTGCATAAATATGACCTTAAACATCATTAGATTTTCACACAAGTCTGAAAAGTAGATAAAAAGAACCCAGTTAAACAAATGAGACAAAAATATTATACTTGGTCATTTATTTATTGAGGAAAATGATCCAATATTAGTGAGTGGCAAAAGTATGTGAACCTCTAGGATTAGCAGTTAATTTGAAGGTGAAATTAGAGTCAGGTGTTTTCAATCAATGGGATGACAATCAGGTGTGAGTGGGCACCCTGTTTTATTTAAAGAACAGGGATCTATCAAAGTCTGATCTTCAAAACACATGTTTGTGGAAGTGTATCATGGCATGAACAAAGGAGATTTCTGAGGACCTGAGAAAAAGCATTCTTGATGCTCATCAGGCTGGAAAAGGTTACAAAACCATCTCTAAAGAGTTTGGACTCCACCAATCCACAGTCAGGCAGATTGTGTACAAATGGAGGAAATTCAAGACCATTGTTACCCTCCCCAGGAGTTGTCGACCAACAAAGATCACTTCAAGAGCAAGGCGTGTAATAGTCGGTGAGGTCACAAAGGACCCCAGGGTAACTTCTAAGCAACTGAAGGCCTCTCTCACATTGGCTAATGTTAATGTTCATGAGTCCACCATCAGGAGAACACTGAACAACAATGGTGTGCATGGCAGGGTTGCAAGGGGAAAGCCACTGCTCTCCAAAAAGGCCATTGCTGCTCATCTGCAGTTTGCTAAAGATCACGTGGACAAGCCAGAAGGCTATTGGAAAAATGTTTTGTGGACGGATGAGACTAAAATAGAACTTTTTGGTTTAAATGAGAAGCGTTATGTTTGGAGAAAGGAAAACATTGCATTCCAGCATACAAACCTTATCCCATCTGTGAAACATGGTGCTGGTAGTATCATGGTTTGTTCCTGTTTTGCTGCATCTGGGCCAGGACGGCTTGCCATCATTGATGGAACCATGAATTCTGAATTATACCAGCAAATTCTAAAGGAAAATGTCAGGACATCTGTCCATAAACTGAATCTCAAGAGAAGGTGGGTCATGCAGCAAGACAACGACCCTAAGCACACACGTCGTTCTACCAAAGAATGGTGAAAGAAGAATAAAGTTAATGTTTTGGAATGGCCAAGTCAAAGTCCTGACCTTAATTCAATCGAAATGTTGTGGAAGGACCTGAAGCGAGCAGTTCATGTTAGGAAACCCACCAACATCCCAGAGTTGAAGCTGTTCTGTACGGAGGAACGGGCTAAAATTCCTCCAAGCCGGTGTGCAGGACTGATCAACAGTTACCGGAAATGTTTAGTTGCAGTTATTGCTGCACAAGGGGGTCACACCAGATACTGAAAGCAAAGGTTCACATACTTTTGCCACTCACAAATATGTAATTTTGGATCATTTTCCTCAATAAATAAATGACCAAGTATGATATTTTTGTCTCATTTGTTTAACTGGGTTCTCTTTATCTACTTTTCGAACTTGTGTGAAAATCTGATGATGTTTTCGGTCATATTTATGCAGAAATATAGAAAATTCTAAAGGGTTCACAAACTTTCAAGCACCACTGTATGTGTGTGTGTGTGTGTGTGTGTGTGTGTGTGTATATGGAGAGAGAGAAAGAGAGAAAGAGAGGATATTATACGGTGGCATGAAGGTATGATGTTTATTTATAAATGGTGAATATATTTCATGAGTGAGTGAAATTTCATATCTTCGTGCCACTGTGTAATATTCTTTTTATTATGTAGACACATCCACACAAAAAAAAGTGCAATTTAATCAAAAGAATTTTAATTTTGAACCGGTTCGCCATTTTGACAACGCACATCTAGTCAGCGGGAAAACACTGGGAGTGACATCATTGGAGTAAAATACTGGGAAGTATTCTGCATACAGGGCACTTTTCGATGGAATAAAAACATGTTCTATTCCCTTCTAGTGGGTTTCATTCATTTGGTTTGATAGCATGCAATACTGTTATTATATTGCTTATCCTATGTGTATTGCGTCACTCTACCCAGTGGAGAATGAGTGTTGAATATGGTTTACGATATTGCATGATTGTCAAGACAACATGACATCACACATCGGAGCGTGAATATCCACTGAGAAAGCTTTCTGTTGCGCATGCGCACAATCATTTCTGTGTTTGCCGGGAAAGAGAAAGATGAGCTGAATACCCGAAAGGCTACCAAAACTTCATTAGATATTCTTCACTTCTATTTACAAGAGAAAAACATACCAATGGACATCGAAAAACTGGAAAAGAGACACATCAGTGATGTAAAATTTCCACGCTCAGGAGCGACTGTGACTATTTGTAAACAAACATGGCCCCCAGGTTTGCTTTGTTAAATACAAAAGATTTTGAGAGAATTTTGAAAGGGAAAGACAAGTTGAACAGCCGAAAAGAATATCTATGTGTAATAATAATAATATTGGCTGGGTTTTTTTCGTGGTATATCAGATATATTCCATTCAGTTACTCTTCTTTGACTCATTCAATATTATGCTAGCTAAATGGAATATATCTGATATGCCACGAAAAAAAGCCAGCCAATATTATTTAAATATGTTACTCAATGTCCTGGATACCCCGCCTTTCGCCCGTAGTCAGCTGGGATAGGCTCCAGCTTGCCTGTGACCCTGTAGAACAGGATAAAGCGGCTAGAGATAATGAGATGAGATGAGATGAGATGTCCTGGATGTAGTTCGTATGAAAAATACGAGTGGCGTATTTCCCATTAAAACACTTGTGTCTATAATACCTGTATATATGACCAGCCCTGGGCGGCACGGTGGTGTAGTGGTTAGCGCTGTCGCCTCACAGCAAGAAGGTCCTGGGTTCGAGCCCCGGGGCCGGCGAGGGCCTTTCTGTATGGAGTTTGCATGTTCTCCCCGTGTCCGCGTGGGTTTCCTCCGGGTGCTCCGGTTTCCCCCACAGTCCAAAGACATGCAGGTTAGGTTAACTGGTGACTCTAAATTGACCGTAGGTATGAATGTGAGTGTGAATGGTTGTCTGTGTCTATGTGTCAGCCCTGTGATGACCTGGCGACTTGTCCAGGGTGTACCCCGCCTTTCGCCCGTAGTCAGCTGGGATAGGCTCCAGCTTGCCTGCGACCCTGTAGAAGGATAAAGCGGCTAGAGATAATGAGATGAGATGAATGAGATGACCAGCCCTAGGTTGTTTTGATCCAGTCTAATCTAGCCCCCTGAAAAATGATTTGACTCAAGTGTTCAAGGGTTTTTAACATTATGGCTGCCTTTGTTTCTCGATAGGCTTAAGATATGGAAAATTGAAGCAATATGTTAACCAAGAGCATTTAAAAAAACAGTCATCTTATCATTGTTTGCACAAAAGAAAATAATTAAACACAAAACCGCAGCTCACTAATCACTGATCTTAAGTGTTGTCACTTCGAGAAATCTTTGTTGCAGGATATTTCAGTAAACAAAACTAATTTCCCAGTGGAGTTTCTGGCCTTGAGAGAGGCAGTAGATAATAATAAAAAAAAAGAGGCTAGATTTAATTATCAGAAGCACAGATATGAGACGAATATCCTCAAAATACTGTATTCTCCAAGGATTGTGTCAACAGATTTCAGCACACAATAGCAAACTACACTATTTACACTAACAAACAGTTGTTAATTGTTGAGTGGGTGTGAGTCTCATACACTAATCTCTGAGCACCATGAAATGACCACCGAAAAAAAAGGCTTTGCTCAAGAAAAAAAATATCATGGTCTCTTTTCAGGAGTATTCCATTTTTTTTTTCCACTAAGGCCCTGTCCACACGGCAATGGATTCAGGTGAATCTGATAAAATTTTTTATCGTTTCGGCCTGGCGTCCACACGGCACCGGCGTTTTGGGTGCCCCAAAATTATATTTTTTGAGAACGGGTTCCAGAATGGAAAAATCTGGCAACGGCGCCGTTGCGAAGTCGTCTGGATGAGTAGAACGGATTTGTTTACGATGACGTCACAACCACATGACTAGAACAAGCAGCACTCTCGCGCGCATCATCTGTCACTTCTGTTCACTGCTTTTTTAATGTACCAATCACTTTTGTATATAGTATTTCAAGTACCTGGGACTCACTATAGACAATAAGCTGACATTTGATCAACACATCACTAACATCCACAAGAAGTCTCAACAAAGGCTCTATGTCATCCGCAAGCTCAGTGCTCTCTCTGTCGCCCCTCATCTTCTGTCCCTTCTGTACTCCAGCATCATTCAGCCTATTCTACTGTACTGTTCACCCTGCTTCTATAATATGCTCTCCACCTCCAACAGAAACAAATTGACAAAAATCACACACACAGCATCCAAAATCATTCACCACCCCACACGCAACCTTGCTGAGCTCAACCTCAAAGCTGTCACACGCCTCGCAGTGTCAATAATTGAAGACCACAATCACCCTCTTTACCCACTTTTCACACTGCTCCCATCTGGCCGCAGGTATAGGACTTTAAGATGGAGATGGGCACGTTTTAGTAAGAGTTTTGTACCGTCTGCCATCTATGCATTGAACTGCCTCCCCCAGTAACCCTGTACGGACTTTCCTGGACTGGGTAAATAGTGACGGACTGTCTGATGCAGATATGTTGTAGGCCTACTGTCTGAATGGTTTCTTGTCTAAGTGAGCATATTTGATTTGATTTGATATTTGATTTGATATCTGTTCAATGTCTTGATGCCTGTCGCTTGTTTTTGTCTGAATGTCTTCTGTCTGTGTGTACACATTTTATACCTGTTTAATGTTGGTTATGTCTTATTGTACTTATATGTTGTAGCTGTTCCAAGTCTGACAGTTGGTGAAGACAAATTTCCCTTGAGGGGACAATAAAGATCTATCTATCTATCTATCTATCTATCTATCTATCTATCTATCTATCTATCTATCTATCTATCTATCTATCTATCTATTCTTTAGTGTGGATTTAGTAAACTGTGTGGGTGTTGTACATAGACAAGTGACTCAAACCATTTCTTGCCTGCTTTCTATTGGATAAGAATCTTTTGAAATTGTTTACACATTAACCTGACTGACCTGCCAGACAGACAATTTACACCTGCTTTGATGAACAGAAAGTCCAGCCTTCCACACAAAGCAACAGTTACCTGACTATAATGGAGGCAGAGGGGAAAAGGGTCAGAAGACCCTTCAACAGACTGTTTTGTATGAACCACTGCATTGCATTCACTTTTGTATACAGCTTTTCTTTTAAATAAACAAGTAACTGAACCATTTCTTGAATTTCTTTTTTTTATTGGATAAGACTGCTTTTCAAAATGTTCACACACAATATAAAAAGTTATATAAATTATATAAAAATGCTTTTCAAAATGTTCACACACAATAAGAAGATTAAGTTATATAAAACTATGCACACTAATAAAACTAATTTGTACACACAGAAGGCACGGTTTCCTCGCGTAGTCGCAGCCATCTTCTTGTTGTTGTGTGTTTGTTCCTGTGAGTGCTTCACGCTGGGTAGAAGAAGGGGTTTATGCGCATGCATCCTACTTCTTCTATTGTTCTGGTGTCTCCGATGGGACCATCTTACACATACATGCCAACCTATACAGAATGTCCGTATTTTATACGGATTTGATTCAATAAACGTAGTATACGGGCCTATAAATAAAGTTATACGGATTCTTTAAAAAAACTTCAATATTTATTTAGAGCTATAATCAATTCCCACGATGATAAAAGAGCGCATAACATTTACAAACGTATTGTACACCACAGACAGCCAGTAAAGAGTCTTATGAAATCGCGCGTTATCTTGTGGTAGCGAGACTTCGTTCCACTTTTGATCATGTGCACACCGCATTGCAAGAATCCCGCCAATCATGAAGTCATAGACATATAAACATAGACGCCGCCTTCTGCGTAGAATCATACGTCATCCTCGCCGCCATATTGGATGTGGCAAAGTGGAGATTCTTCAACCGTCTCGGCATCTAGACAGTAGCCGAGAATAAAGATGCCTCATTCATGTGCTGCATTTAACTGTACCAACAGGTTTACCGTCCAAACGAGATCACATGGGATTACCTTTCACAGGTGAGACTGGAAAAATACTTTTCATTGTATTTGGTCATTATAACGTAATTTTACGAACATATTTTTCTGACTTTGTGGCTAATATGAAGTCTCGTGCATAATAGCCGCTCGGTGAAACCTGTCTCCAAACAACGAAGTATTTCCTTCGTAACTACGCTGATAACACTTTGTGTTTTTGTCAAACATTGGAGCTTTGTATTCATTCTGAAGGTTTATTGTTATTAATATTGAATAAAAAGTAACTGGGATATATCATTGTTAATTATCATTCAAATTTTAGGTAAATTATTTTAATTTGCATCTTATACGGATTTTATAAGGGAAATACGGATTTTGGAGGTTGGTTATACAGGTTTGATTGACCAAAGGTTGACGTGTATGCTTACAGCGCATGTAGAGGTGTGGCATGTGTATTGCATCATTTTCAGCAAGCATTGCGTTGCCATTATGTACCTGATATTTTACTGATCCGTTGCCCATGTGGACGCGATATTTTTTTTACCCACTAAAAAAAAAATCTCGTTGCCGTTGTCGTGTGGATGTAGCCTAAATGTGTGTCTTTAAATAAATCCAACAAGCACTTGTGCATGTTATTGTATATGGGTCATCATTATGTGCTGCCTGTTTGGGTGCGTTATTGCTGTTATTATCATGTATATTGCCACTCAAAAGTTCAGGCACACCTACTGATTCATAGGTTTTTCTGCACTTTGACTATTTTTTACATTGTAGAACAATACTGAAGCCATCAAAACTATGAAATAACAGACGGAACATCAATAACAAGTTTAATTTATCTTGCGCCTTTCACCAGCCCATTGTATCCAACCTACTAAACTTCACCAACCCACCAAACCTCATGAGGTAGTCACCTGGAATGCTTTTCAATTAACAGATGTATGTTGTCAAAAGCTAATTAATGGAGTTTCTTGTCTTCTTAATGCATTTGAGATCAAACAGTAAATAGTAAATAAATAAAAATACAGTAAATGGCCCTATTCAATACCACAACTGTAGTAATCCATATTATGTCAAGAACTACTCAACTAAGTAAAAAGAAATGACATCCACCATTACTTTAAGAGATGAAGTGTCTTTTAATTAATACAAATCAGGAAAAAAACATTGAATTAGGAGGTGTGCCCAGACTTTTGACCAATATTCTATTTGTGTTATTATTGAAAGTTAGCATGCTTCAGTTTATGAGATTAATATCTGCAGGACAGTAGGTAAAGCCTATTTGCAATTATGATTACCAATATAGGAACTACTTAGTTCAAATCTTGTGTCATTTTTATTCCCCGCTGGCCGAAAGGTCCAAAGGGGGATTATGTCGTGGCGACATCCGTCCGTCCATCCCGGGAAGGGTACTCACCATCTGAAATCAACTCCTCTCACAAAGTTTGGAGGAATTTCACGAAACTTGACAGGATTCTTTGTTGTATGTCGGTAATATGCATATTGGAATTTTGTTCAATTCAGTTGTATTTTACCAGAGTTATGGCTCTTGATTACCAAACTTGTACTTTGACAATTTCATGAGGGTGTATTAAGCACTCATAGCATAGATACAGTATGGACCCTTTTCACGTGACGTCACGACAAACGCAGCCGCCATTTTGGACGTGTACTACCAGTAGTTTACCACAGCCAACATTGAGGAACGGCAGCAAAGAAAGTGTTTATTTTCAGCAAGACTTCCATCATGCCACTATATTGTTGTGCACCTGGATGTAGTAACCATCAACAAACAAGGCAAGGGTTATCATTTTATCGGATCCCGGTAGATGCTGACCGACGGAGAAGATGGATAGCAGCATACCAACGCTTGTGTACTGACCACTTTGTTGGAGGTAAGACGAATAAAATTAGCCAGAAAAGGCATTACATTGCTGTTAACATTCTGTGGCGGCAAGTGTGTAACCAAATAGGCTAAAATAACCCATTGTAACCTCCGTTCTTCTGTAGTAGCTATTAGCTAACGACATTAGCTAGCGTTGTGTTCCTTTGCTGTTGGTAGACTGTAGGACAGATCAGAGGCAGTGTCCTACAAACAGCGCTTAATTTGAGGGGAAGCAAGCCGGAGCGCGCTCCGGAACCTCGGGCGTTGGCTCCGGCAGCTATTTACACTGGATCCAGTGATCCGACACCTCTTTTGACTATGTAACAAAAATAAAAAAAATTAAAAAAATAATTAAATAAAAAAATGCAAGTTTATTTAGTGTTTGATTTTGATATCTGTCTTGTTGGTGATTTCTCTCATGAAACGATATCCGCAAAATATCTGCAGATGAACTTAATTTGCAGTGTTATTACAAAACATGCCCAGAAGCGCAGCGCCGCGCCCCTCTCCCCTCTTCTCCTCTTTTTTTCCGCTCCGGAGCCGCTCATCCTCTGCGCTCCGGACCTCCCACAATACAAATTAAGCACTGCCTATAAATAAGTGTTCAAAATAAGAGGAACATGTATTTGTCTCTTAAATCCAGGCCGTTCCCTGTAATCTGTAACAACGGTTGGAGAAAGTAATGGCAACTAGTGAGTGCACAAACCATAGAAGGTAAGCTGTACACAGCGCCAGGGCAGTGTGATGGTATGTCTACTTTTAGATTGTGTTAGCTTATCAATGAACACACTCGTCACTCGACGAGTTTCACGTCTTTACGACGGATACTTAAATGTGTGTTAGGTATTATTGTTGCAGTCTAAGCAGTTATTGTAGCAGCTACGGTAGATGAGCGAGAACCGAAAGGGTCTGTGCCATAAACCGTTATTTCTGTACGGCGTTGCTAATGTGTCGTTACTGTTGTTATTTCTCCCTCTGCTCGCCCTGTAAATGCCCTACGTCGCTGGATAGCGAAGGTGTTTTCTGCATCTCGCTCCTTTTTCTTGTATGTTCTCTGTTTGTCGCCTTCCTTGCATTCAAACCAATTCGAGCCGAAGTCCACTACATGTCCAAAATGGTGGTCGCGTTTACGAAGGTCACGTGACTGAAAAGGGTCTATAGTTGCCAGCGGGGGATAGTTTTCACATGATGTCACAGAGTCGGGGATTCCCTAGTGGCGGCCATCTTGCAGGTCAAGCTTACCGTACGGGTCACTGAGCACACATTGTAACGCGCGAGTACAAAGTCTTCAAAAGAACCCAAGCAGGCTATTTAAAGCTAGCAATGGTGCACACCTGTTGTATTCACGGCTGTCGTAATAGGTCAGATGATGAAGTCAAGCGGAGCTTTTATGGGATTCCCACTGTACAGGAGCACGAAGGCGAGCAAACAAAGAAACTCAGCATACAAAGGAGGAATCTATGGCTTGCAAGAATCAACCGCAAGGATTATCAGCCTTCCAAACACAGCAAAGTCTGCTCCGATCATTTTATAAGTGGTAAGTTGTTTAAATAAACAATCAATTGTGTTTAAGTTTGTTTTTGGAAACCAAAACATCATGTGAACAATCCCTGGAGAATGCCTAACTGGAACCGCTGAGTATACGTTTACATTGTAATGTACACTTAATATCGCTCGTTTGTGACGTTTCTATTTGAAACTTGTCACTTCACTCACGCAAGGGTCATTTTTAAAAAACATTTTAGGTCTTTTCTGTATGATTTGATTTGTGTTTGGGATGCAAACAGCGCGCCTTTTGGCGGATGCTGCCTGAATCGCGCAGATCCGATTTTTTTTTTTTTGGGGGGGCGTTGGAGTGTCTGATTATAATTTCAAAGTAAATTCTGTATTAAAATTACTAAATAAGCAAATCCGTTACAGTCCATGAAACAGGAAGTATAAGGATGAGAAAAAAACAGTTTAAATCGGAAAGCTGCGCACATTTGCGCAGTCCTGCACACCGCTCGGGCTGCGCAAATGTGCGCAGCTTTCCGATTTAAACTGTTTTTTTCTCATCCTTATACTTCCTGTTTCATGGACTGTAACGGATTTGCTTATTTAGTAATTTTAATACAGAATTTACTTTGAAATTATAATCAGACACTCCAATGCCTCCCCTAAAAAAAAAATCGGATCTGCGCGATTCAGGCGGCATCCGCCAAAAGGCGCACTGTTTGCATCCCAAACACAAATCAAATCATACAGAATAGACCTAAAATGTTTTTCAAAAATGACCCTTGCGTGAGTGAAGTGACAAGTTTCAAATAGAAACGTGACAAACGAGCGATATTAAGTGTACATTACAATGTAAACGTACACTCAGCGGTTCCAGTTAGGCATTCTCCGGAGACTGTTTACATGATGTTTTGGTTTCCAAAAACAAACTTAAACACAATTGATTGTTTATTTAAACAACTTACCACTTATAAAATGATCGGAGCAGACTTTGCTGTGTTTGGAAGGCTGATAATCCTTGCGGTTGATTCTCGCAAGCCATAGATTTCTCCTTTGTATGCTGAGTTTCTTTGTTTGCTCGCCTTCGTGCTCCCATACAGTGGGAATTCCATAAAAGCTCCGCTTGACGTCATCATCTGACCTATTACGACAGCCGTGAATACAACAGGTGTGCACCATTGCTAGCTTTAAATAGCCTGCTTGGGTTCTTTTGAAGACTTTGTACTCACGCATTACAATGTGTGCTCAGTCACCCATACGGTAAGCTTGACCCGCAAGATGGCCGCCACTAGGGAATCCCCGACTCTGTGACATCATGTGAAAACTATCTATAACCAAAATATAAGATTATTACAGCTCTCCAAACTTGATCAATGGACAATTTAGAGTAACCAGTTAGCCTAACTGCATGTCTTTGAACTGTGGAAGGAAACCCACACAGACATGGGGAGAATATGCAAACTCCACACAGAAAGGCCCCCGTTGGCCACTGGGCTTGAACCTTCTTGCTGTGAGGCGACAGTGCTAACCACTACACCACACATTCATTTAGGCCCTGTCCACACGGCAACGGATTCAGGTGAATCTGATAAAATTGTTTATCGTTTCGGCCTGGCGTCCACATGGCACCGGCGTTTTGGGTGCCCCAAAACGAAATCTTTTGAGAACGGGTTCCAGAGTGGAAAAATCTGGCAAGGGCAACGTTGTGAAGTCGTCTGGATGAGTAGAACGGATTTGTTTATGATGACGTCACAACCACATGTGCTTCACGCCGGGTAGAAGTGTAACGAACTCGATGCGAGTTGTCAACAAATCCTATAACTTGGTTCATGAAACGCGCTTACAAAATATTTTCACTGTGAATATTTATTGTGTAATGGTGCAAAGTGAGAGAGAGAGAGAGTGAGAGCCAATCCCGCCAGCAAAAATAGGGAAAAAAAGGAGCGATCTCACCTCTTCAGATGTTGGTTTAAGTCCTACAATACATTCCTCAAAAAGGGCGTAGAACAACAAATTAATCCATCAACGTGTAGCATTCAATTTATTCCGGACCATTAAAGACACCGTCTTCCGCGTAGAATCATACGTCATCCTCGCCGCCATATTGGATGGGTCAAAGCGGAGAATAAAGATGCCTCATTCATGTGCTGCGTTTAACTGTACCAACAGGTTTGCCATCCAAACAAGATCACATGGGATTACCTTTCACAGGTGAGACTGGAAAAATACTTTTCATTGTATTTGGTCATTATAGCGTAATTTTACGAACAGATTTTTCTGACTTTGTGGCTAATATGAAGTCTCGCGCATAATAGTTTATGAGCATGCGTCCTTACTTCTTCTATTGTTGTGGTGTCTCCGATGGGACCGTCTTACAGCGCACCTAGAGGTGTGGCATGTGTATTGCATCGTTTTCAGCAAGCGTTGCGTTGCCATATGGACCTGATATTTTACTGATCCGTTGCCCATGTGGACGCGATATATATTTTTTTAAATCTCGTTGCCGTTATCGTGTGGATGTAGCCTTAATCACATTAAATTACTGCAAGACAATGGCTGGAAATGACACCGTTGCCCCCAATCAACATAATTATACTTCTCTAGACTTAGGCAAACTTTGGAGTGCAGAGAGCCAACAGGATTTGAAGTGTTTGGATAAGTGATATGAAGTAGAGGCTGTCTAAAAGGTGAATCGGAGTCTCTCAGCATTTCGATGGGGTTGCTGATGAAGGGCCCTTTGCTTCTGACCTGCCCACACCATCATTATTCTAAAAGTCAGCTATTATTGCCCCACTCTTTTACATAGCCAATGCCCTATCAAACAGAACATAGAGTACAAGGGCTGCCACCATTAACACTCAAGAGGATAAAAGATGGGAAGGAACAGGTACAAGATGAAACTAGAGAGTATAAATAATTAGAGAAAAAAATCTGATGAAAATGTTGTGAAGGGAAAGTCATAAAATGTGTGGCTCCAAGATAAAACAGCAAGACAGGATGTGTGCAATCACAACAGCATGCACTTCACACGATCCATTCAAATCAATGCACATGGTAGTTGTTTTAGCCAGACAGCTCTGAGCCATTTATAGCTCTTACAATCATTCATTCAGCTGATAGTTTGCTCTGATCACTGTGATTAGTAAGTTTAATGACAGATGAAGGTGTGATTATTGAGTTTCCACCAATCAGCTTATCAATCAGTCGTGCTATTGTGCATGCAGAAACTTTTTGGTAAGAGGATAACAAAAAGCTCCTAGCAATTAAAAGGGTCCATTTAGGTTTAGTGGTTGTGTAAATCCAATCTATAGTACATTTAGAGAAGCAAGGCTAGGGATGAGTATTTTGATCAATTTGTTCAAGTCGTATTATCCCAAATAGTAAATTATTTCATACTAGGTGTATGAAAGTGATTTATTATTCTGTATCTTGATCTGTTTTTTAAATAGAGAAGTTGTATTTGAATTTCAGCAATGAGTCGTATTTCATTCTAAAAAACGCTTATTATAAAGGCACTTATAAAAGAATCACTGGCTTATCTGTAAGGAGAGGAAATAAATGTTAATTGAAAACCAGCTTAACCCCAAGCTCTCTTCCTGCATTTCTGTTTAGAAAATGTGCTGCATTAACTCATGGATGGTAAACACATTGATGAGAGAAAATGACTTTCCTTTTTTTAAGGGTGTTTTGTTTGGGGTTCATTTTATTTGTATTCATCAGACTCTCAGCCATGGCCTTAATTTCCCCTCATTAAAACCCAGGAGGATTTTGTTTGTCTACCATTCTGCTTTAATCTGTGTAAAATCCCCGCCTGCCTCTTTTGATCTTCATCTGTGAGCCTTGGCTCAAGCCTCATCAGGATAGGACCCTTGTCCCCTCCCCACCTTCCGTCGTCCTTGCTTTTCCATTCATCACTCCTCTCTTCTACATCCTTAATGTAATATAATCAATAAGTGTCTGTTTGTTGTAGGAGGAAAGAAGGTAAGTTGTGGTGATTTTATTATGCAATTATGACAAATCAGACTGGAGGTAAATGCATTACTGTTTAAAGTTGTGGGAATACATTGCAGGTGATATAAATTGGAGGTGATATAAAATGAGAATGTAGCATATTTCAAATGCTACATTCTCATTTTATATCACCTCCAAAATATTCTACATAGGAGAAAAGGGAAGAAGGGAACTGAATCACAAATATGGGAAATTGAGGAAGATGGCTTGAGGGACATTGGGGCCTGCAACAGTAATGTTATTTTGCTAGCTTCTTTTGATGTGATAATGACTATGAGCTCAGCAGTGGTCTAGATCATGGCTAGTTAGTCGTACGTGCAGCATGGACAAAGATCACAAAGGAAATATTGCCTACACTCTTCGAAGGAAGGTGTAGAAAAATCACACACATTATGTGTAGCACGGTATTTTCCACATTCTGTGTGAATATTAAATACAATTGTGCTGGAAGAATTCAGATTTTTACACATAATTATGTGTAGTTCTAAATTAAACACAATCTTTGAATTTGTTCAACACAATGTGTCGACTGATCTGCTCTACACAAAGTCAGTGTCGGGTTTTTTAATGCATGAATGAATTCATATAGCTGAACAGCAGCCAGCATGTAGTCTGATAATGACATTGACTTGCCATTTCGATTTCATTACAGGCTTTCGTCTAAACGGGGGAACAGGGGCGCTGCGCCCTCTTACTCTTGGCGTGCGCCCCCTTACCGACTCCGTGAAAACATCCCAGCAACACTACGTGACAATGCGTCTGATCATCAAATACGTTATAATTGCTCCAAAAATATTCCAATCATAGTAGATACACCGCCAGACGGTGCAAAAACAATCCGAATTGGCGTTTTCCAGACTGAGGCGCCATGTTGTTTAGTTGTTTACTTGTCGCGGCTGCTCTCGCGAGATTTGACATGGGTTACATACAAGGTCAGCTGACTTGTAGTGCGAGATTTCTCGAGACTGAATGACCTTTCACCCACCGGCGCGGGAGCTTTTGACAGAAGTAGCTCGCGAGTTGTTTTTGTTGACACTTGGGCATTTAAAGATGTCATCCCGCGGCACGAAACGGAAGAAAGCCAAAGACTGTCTGGGGCAGAAGATGATCACTTTTTTCTTTTTCAATGTTGACAGACAATTTGTTACAATTTCCCTCTCAGATAGCCTCAGAATGTCCCATTGGAGCATTTTTCAAAGGCTTTGCATGGCGGGGGGGGGACAACCGGCACCATCTCCCCCCCCGCTTCGCTCCCTCGCCATGGTGAGCGCCCTCATACTAAATTTTTCTAGAAAAAACCCTGCATTATATTGTACACTGTTGTGCATAAAATATAATATTTTATATTGTAATCACTTCACTATGTGGATCACTAAAAAAAGAAAAAAAAATCCACAGCTCAGTGGTCATTGAACGCCTCTAAGCGTCCTCTCTGTTTCTCAGAGACGATGTAAACAGTATACACAGGCCCTTTGCAGATACCGTAAGATTGAAGACCCCTGATTACAAACCCCTGGGATGATAGTAACTCAAGTGAGGGATTTCAGTGGGGATTTGTAACTAATGGGGCAGGGCTCTCAAGCCTCACGCATTGAGAGTGAGACAAACACATTTCAACAAGTTCATACGCTCACACATGGCATTTTTCACTCTGAGCTTCTCCAATAATCGCACAGAAATTCCTTCAAGCTACCTACAAACGCCACAGCCGTAGGTCACAGCGCTCCTGGGGCGAGTTTAACCGCTGCAATGGTTTGCTACGTTTTTCTAATTGTTCCTTATTGATTGGCTGAAATGTGCACCGTTCTGCAACTGTGTTGAAACGTTTCATGTGTCTTGGGCCAAGTTTACATTAGACCGTATCTGTCTCGTTTTCTTCGCGGATGCACTGTCCGTTTACATTAAAACGCCTGGAAACGCCGGGAAACGGGAATCCGCCAGGGTCCACGTATTCAATCCAGATCGTGTCTGGTCCAGTGCTGTGTAAACATTGAGAATACGCGGATACGCTGTGCTGAGCTCTAGCTGGCGTCGTCATTGGACAACATCACTGTGACATCCACCTTCCTGATTCGCTGGCGTTGGTCATGTGACGCGACTGCTGAAAAACGGCACGGACTTCCGCCTTGTATCACCTTTCATTAAAGAGTATAAAAGTATGAAAATACTGCAAATACTGATGCAAATACTGCCCATTGTGTAGTTAAGATTGTCTTTAGGCTTGCAATCCTTCCACTTGCAAGTGGTAAGTGACGCGCATGCCCGATATGCACTAAGATCACACACACAGCGGCTCAGTCCCAAATCACTGCTCGTGCGCTATACTCGCGTGCTCTGTGAGCTGCGCAGGGCCGGAGTGCGCACCCTCCAGAGGGCACTCGCTGTTCAGGGCGGAGTGATTTGGAGCGCAGGATGCCTGCGGAGCCGAGCGTATCCGTGTATTGGCGTTGCTATGTGCACGCGAATCGTGTATTGGCGTTGCTGTGTGCACACTAATCGTTTTAAAAACGTTAATCTGATGATCCACTGATACGGTCTAATGTAAACCCCACCTTGAACTCGCCCCTGTGCTCGGAGCAGCATCAGCCAATCAGAAAATAGATTGTTCTGTTGTCGGGAAGACATGAGTTTCAGCTACAAGCGTGCGCTGCACCTGCAAAATTGTGAGTGAACTAGAGAACGACCTGGGGCGAATGAGAGAACTGAAAGAACTGGAGAACTGTCGGGACTCAGGACCATCAGGTAATAACCTAATTTATATCAATATTTACTTAGTTACTTTGTAGTTTTACTCTATAGACCAATATTTCTGGTCTACACCTTGTTCAGTATCGAAAACCTGTCCATTTCAAGCTATCGTAGATAACTGTCTAACTAGCAAGCTAGATGTAAACCAGCTAAAATAGCATACTGTGCTGACGACGATTTAAATGTTCGTTTAGTCAAAGACTGTTTTTCTGGGGATTATAGAATGAATAACTTTGGTTAAGTCGCCTAGGAGCTATCATGAACAGAGAGGCATTTTTCATTTTTTTTTATCGTTTGTGTCATTTATTTTAGCATGTCAGGGAAGAAACAGAAGAGCCTCCTTTCCTTCTGGGAAGCCAAGGCTCAGAAAACAAAGGCAGGGAGGTCAGTTGATGTGCCAGAGACTGAGAGGGAGACTGTGACATCAGGTGAGATAGTGAATGTGCAGGAAGTGACAGAAGAGGAGACAGGGGAGGTGGACAAAGAGAAAGTGGAAGACAAAGAAAGAATGGAGGTGAATGCAGAAGGTGGAGTGCCAGAAGAGGACAGGGTGACGGAAGAAGGCAGGGTGACCGAGGAAGACAGTGCAGAGGTCAGGGTAGTGGTGAAAAAAAGGCCTTAACTGGAGCTGCCACCTACCGATCCACATTCAAAAGTGAATGGACTGCAAAATGGCCATTTATAACTGTAGGCACCACCAACTCCTACTACTGGTGCTCAGTATGTAGGCAGGAAATTTCCTGTGGCCATCAAGGTGTCGCAGATGTGCAGTGACACATTAAGGCGCCGTTTACACATACCCGGGTATTTTTAAAAACGCAGACCTTTGCCTTCGTTTGTGCCTTTCGTTTATACACAAACGGAGTTTTTTCCTCTGAAAATGATTCTTTCTAAAAACCCCGGCAAAAGTGGAGATTTTTTGAAAACTCCGTTTTGCGTTTGTATGTAAAGAGACCAAAACGGAGTTTTAGGCAATCTTCGCGCCACAAAAGAGCGACCATTGTACATATGACAAGCATGGAAACACTCAGAGTAGCAGCATTTCTGTTATTAAGAGCTATATTCGCCTGTTTGCTTTTGAGAATAAAGCTCATAAAGCTCACTGACCAGCAGAGACGCATTAGGGCTCGGAGGGCAGCAATTGCGGAGCTTCTGGTGACCAAAAGAGCCCGACCGTACCACCGCCAGCGTCGGCGATTTTGGGTTCGACCTGGACGGACTGCTATCTGGTGGGAGAATTTCGAGAATGGCGTTGTCATCCCGGAGGAATAGCAGGAAAATTTCAGAATGTCGCGATCCTCATTCCTGTCACTCGCAGAGTTGGTACGTCCGTACATACAGGGTGAGTGTACTCACATGCGCGCTTCTGTCGATGTCGTCAAAAAAGTTGCCTGCACACTCTATTACCTGGCTGACGAGGGTAGACTGCGCAAGACAGCTAATGCGTTCGGCCTTGCTCACTCAACAGTGTCCATCATAGTGAGAGAAGTATGTCGAGCAATTACCATCCAAATTGGCCCCATGTACATAAAGTTGCCCACATCGGAGGAATCTGTACAGCAACTCGTCGCCAAGTTTGAGGAAATGCATGGTGTCCCTCAATGCCTAGGGGCTGTGGATGGCACGCATGTGGAGATCTTGACAGCGCTTGACAGCGTATTTATGCGGATCAATATAAACATAATTTTTTTTAAAAACGCAGCTGTGTGCACGAAGTTATTTTGGAAAACGGAGTTTAGAAAATATGCGTTTTTAAAAATACCCGGGTATGTGTAAACGGCGGCTAAGAGTAAAGCAGACCAGTCTAAACAGCAGGCACTTCAGTCCACAAGTAGGATTGGACAGTTTTATCCCCCAGTGACTGTTGGTGGCATGACTGCACAAGAATCCAAGGTATTGTCCTGGTCAAAAGGACTACATGAAGCTCAGATTCTTGCATGAAATCTTGTTTTTCATCATTTCCGAATATAAAAAAAAATATTACCATATATTTTAAATAATTATGAACAATTACCCGGTAGCTGATTGAATTGTGTCTGTGTTTACCATAAATTACCTCTACAAATAAATTTGTCTTGAATGTCCTTTCTGCTGATAACATGGTTATCATTCTTTTCTGTTTAAGACAAGGAGAGCTGAGGTGAAAGTGGCTGTGGCCATGGTGCAGCACAATATGCCATTTGCCACGGCAGAACATTTTAGTCCTTTGTTAAGGAATTGCTTTAGCGACTCCCCCACAGCACAGCAATATAAGTGTGCCAGCGCAAAAACAACTTGCATAATAAATGAAGCTGTGGCACCGCATTTCAGAGAGGAGCTGGTCACCAAAATGAAGACCAGTCCCTTCACTCTCATAACAGACGGCTCAAATGACACAGGTGTTGTATTGACAACCAATTAAGACATCCTCATTTTCCAGTACACATTTTTTACACGTCAGTGGTTTAGGCTATGTGTGTAATGTTTCTAATGTGATGCTTAAACCTTTACCTTGCAGGACGTGAGAAAATGAACCCCCTCACTGTCGGAGTGTTTGACGGCAAGGTTGTTCACCGATTTCTGGACATGTGCACAACAAGCGGACAACGCTGTGGCACTGCCGAAGCCATTTTCCAGAAGATCAATGATGTCCTCGAAAAACACAACATACCTTGGAGTAACTGTGTTGCTTTGTCTATTGACAATGCCCCAGTCAATACGGGGGCAAGAAACTCGATTGCCTCTAGGATACTGGCAGAGAATCCCAGCGTGTACATCCATGGGTGCCCATGCCATATTCTGCATAACACAGCAAAACATGCTGGGCAGGGTTTTTTGGAAGTAAGTTTGTATTCTTTCAGTAACCTTTAGATAGCTTGTTGTGCTGTGGTGTAATGAATTTGTGACCAAATTGTAACATAATCTAATTTGTAGGTGACTGGATTTGACCCCGAAGATCTGGCAGTAGATGTTGGGCACTGGTTCAGAGGCAGTACGAACCATAAAGGTTACCTAACAGGTTTGTGATTTTCAGCAGTACTATAGTGTGTGAATGCAATGCAAAAACTTTCATGACACTGAAATGTAATAGTCACATTGCAGAATTCTGTGACTTGCACGAGTCGGAGTATATGGAGATACTTTCACACGTTGGCTGAGCCTGGAACGCTGCTTGAATCGGATTCTGCAGCAATACAAGCCACCCTCCAGCTATTTCAAGTCAGCATGTAAGTTGCATATTTTACTAACATGAATTTGAGGTTCTTTAAGAGATTGCCATGTGAATGAATACTATGCATAATTGTGTTTTCTTTCCTTTTCAGATGAGAAACAACCACGCTTCACATGGCTTGCGCATGCATTCTCCAACCCAATAACAGAAGTCTACCTGCTTTTTCTATCAGGCAACGTTGCCAGCCTTCTCCTCCCTTAATCTCCTCCTTCAGAGAGAGAAATCATCTGTCTTCCTTCTCTATGAAGAGGTAAAATATATGAGGGTTCAGCTCTGTTTATGCCATTGGTTTTTTATCTGCTGTCACTAACAAGGGTTGACCGATACGTGTTTTTTAATGGCCGATGCCGATACCGATTTTTTCCCATCACCATTGGCCGATGGCCGATATGGACTGCCGATTTTCTTAAGCCGATATTTTGGACCAATATGGGTAAAAAATGTTTTAAAAAATGACAAATATTCCAGGTCTCAAGTTACAAATGAACATTTATTTAACAGCAACAAATAAAATAAAAACCAGATCTGCCATCTGTATGGAGAAAAAAAAATATATGTACCAATCAGTATCAATTTTTTTTAATTATATACTTTAAAAAAATATTTTTAAAAATTATATATTATACTTATACTATACCCTTTCATCACACCATAACATGAATAATAGGAAAATAACCATTATGTCTGAAGCACATTGAGCAACTAATTGTTCAAGTGTCTGCTTAATACAGTATTATATTCACTTAAAAATTAATACATATTAAACTGTCAAAACGACGAGGGATATTATTTATAAATCCCTACACACGACGGGGGGATATTACAAATTCCTACGCACCTTGAGGGAACAGTATACCGTTATTACACATAAACTAACATGGCAAGTTACTTATGGAGTGTATTTGGGTGTTTATTCTGTGTAATTGTTTGCACAATCTCAATACATCGGTTCTGCTCTATGTTCCAATAATGACGGGGCGACACCACTTCCGCGTGTAGTCTTAAAGGAGGGAACAGAGCCATCTATGCGGCCCTGGGAGGGGAATAGTCGACGAATAAGTACAAAGAGGTGTCCTAATTCTAAGAAAGGCCTGAAGTTCAACGTGTCTGCCACCCAGTGGAAAGGGGTTTAAGCAAGATTTTTCACTCTATTCAACGTGATGGCTTACTTTTTTCAATACCACGAGCTGTCACAATTCGGCAACTTTGGCGGGTAGAGCATTAAATGCCAGATTTCCGTTTTTTTCCAACCCACTCAATAACTTAATAAACTTCCAGGCACATGTAATAAAGAGAACATAAAATTTGGTGGTTTCAAACAATATTTTAAAAGCATTAGAGGCTCTGAAAGTTTAAAACTTACCGTGGCTGTAGCTTTCGGGGCTGTGCACTTCACTATCAGAGGGGGAGGGGTGACACGACAGCATGCATCGCGGGTCTTCTGGCAACACAGAGCTGGCCTTGGAATCCAAGGCTTGGATGCTGGTCTGTAAATGACGCGCGGGGGGGGCGGCATCGGCCAAACCACATGCGAATCGGCCGATGCCGATACACTTAAAAAACGCAAATATCGGCCCGATACATCGGCCGGCCGATGTATCGGTCGACCCTTAGTCACTAACCTCTTCAGTGAATTTTTCCTTCATAACTACTAACCCTACTCATCTTCACTAGCCTTGTTATGCTTGTGTACTCGCTTGGGATAAAACCGTCTCTTCAATGTAATGTAATGAATTGCAACTTTGTAGATGACCAAGTTCATTCGCAAGTTGTGCGGAAGATTCCTGCAAGTTCAGGCACTGCAGAGCAGAGCGGTGGAGGACAGCAATTACACAGATCCATCCAACCAACTGTCTGGTAATGCTCCCCAAGTTTCTCCCTATATGCAAATACATAAACTCTCTGTTTACTGACCACAAATGACTTATTCAGTTTTGACAGTGAGGATGTCACCAATGTGAAAGCAGAGATACTTTATGATACTTTGTCTGTGAAGATTCTGTTAAAACTGTGGGAGGTGTTTGCCTTTGTGGTTTAAGTGTCTGATGTTTACTGTATATGTTTGCAGTCTATGTACAGTAGTTAGTAGTTTTATTGAACAGTATATTTATGTGTGCACTTTATGGAGCAGCTTTAAATGTTTTTATACTCTGTATAATGTCAATAAAGGCTTTCTATTCTATTCTATCCTATTCATAACTCTAATAGGACAAAAGCTGAATGTGGGTTTTACAACCAGGGCAACCCTCAACCGGCTCCTAGAGGCTGGAGATGTCACTCCACAGCAGGTGGAGAGATTCCACCAGGCTGTCTTGGCATTTTTGACAGGGGCAGTTGAATATGCCATGGCAAAACTGCCCCTTAAAGAGAGTCTCCTGAAACACGCCAGGTTTGTGGATGTGCAGCAGAGGGCAGACTGTGAAGTCAATGATGCTGCATACTTTGTGGATCGGTAAGGGTTTAACATTTCAAATCTATTGCAAAGTTTGATCACATTTGCTGAAAAACTAGCCCTTTGTTTCTCCTGGTTAAGTACACATTGTATTCTTTAGGTTCACCAAACTGCTTCCATATCATGAACCCCAAGACTAAGACCAACTTGCAGAGGAGTTTCAGGACTACCAGTTAATGGAGGTCCCAATGCCCGAACACCAAACGGAATTTGACGTTGAGGCTTTCTGGGAAGGCATGAGTTCACTTACGAATAGGGTAATAAATATCCAGCGTACACATTGACATGAGCAATTTAATAAGTGTAAAATATGTAGGGGTGTAATTAGGCTTCCTTGTTTTTTTTCCCCCAAAGGTGACTGGAATGAGCAGATTTCCCAGGCTGTCTGCAATTGCCAAATTAGTTTTAATTCTCCCCCACTCCAATGCAGATGCTGAGAGGGTTTTTTCCATGGTGGGCTTGAACAAGACCAAAACAAGAAACGCCTTGGCCCTGGACGGAACCCTTTCAGCAATCATGACAGTGAAAATGGCTGGCATTGAGCCTCATTGCTTTAAATGGGAGCCCCCAGTGTCAGTAATTAAGGCATCTAAATCTGCCACAAACACTTACAACACACAGCATCACTCATAAACACACACACACACACACACACACACACACACACACACACACACACACAATATCCACCATTGTTCAGTGGGGCCCTTTGGGGCTATATTTGTGTTTTTTGCCTTTATTTAATTTGAAATGCAAATGTTTATGCACAATAAAGAACAAAACATATTTACTGTATTATTATTTGTTATAGAATAAACAGTGTAATTGATCTAATCGAATTTGTTCTTTTTTTAAGTAGCTGGGTTGATGGGACACTGGGAGGGAGGGAGGGAGGGAGGGTCGATGGGACACTAGGAGGGACCCCCCACCCCACCAAAAAACAAACAAAAAAAAAATCTCACTCCGAGCAAACTTCAAAACTTGAGAGCCCTGTAATGGGCTTACTCAAGTGGTGTCAACATTAACACTAGTTCTCTCTATCTTCAGCTTGACTAACATTAGCTTACTACTTGTTTTTAACAACTATATTCGATGTGTTCTTGAAGCAGGTAAAGTCTGGTTTGTGTTGCAGTTACAAAAATCAAATTCCCTCTCATGCCAGAATCTGGTCTTCCCAGACAGTGTCCTGTCCCAGTACTAGCCAACTCTTTAAGGCATATGGTACCAATCTCCATTTCAATAGCCTTTTGCCTCTCACTGATACAGCTAGGGTTACAGTGGGGTGCTAGTCCTCTGGTAACCATGAGAATTTGGCTTCCCCACTCACATCTGTATTGTAGCATGCCTTGCCAGACAGTAGTAGGTACCCTTTTTATGATTGCCTCTAATACACCCCAACCATGAGTAGAACTCACAAGCTCCCAATCGCAAGGCAGACACACTAACCACTAGGCCAACTCACAATTGTGTTATAGTTGCAGTAGTACTTAATTGATTTTGGTTGGCAAGTGTGTGTTTCATGCATGGTGTCACCAGGCCATGCTAACTTACAGTGACTTTAGCCGGAGTGTGCGATAAGCATCATGGGAGTTGTATAACGTCAAAACCATCATTTTGACATGGAGAGGATTCCCACCGGTGACGACTAGAAGAAAATTCTTGAGGTAAGTTGGACTTCAAATCATTTCTTAACGTATATTTACATGCAAAAAAAAAAAAAAGGCATCTTCTGCTGCCGTTATTTTTAATAACTGGTTTAGTTTAGTTTCTGACAGATCTGTCATGGCTAATGGTTAGAGAAGCACCTTTGAGACCAAAAGGTTGCTGGTTCAATTCCCTAGACCAGCAGGAATGGCTGAAGTGCCCTTGAGCAAGGCACCTAACCCCAGGCTGCTCTGGGTATGTTGTATGTTGCTCTAGATAAGAACGCCTGCTAATTGCTTGTAATGTAACTGTCAGACCATGTGTTTTACTTCAAGACAAATTAGCTAACTTTAATCTCAAAATGACAGAGGAAGCTCATTTGCATGGCACAAATATGGCAGGGAGATTTTTTGAAGTATTGTCACTCAGCTTGCAAGAAGGAAATTTAACTTGTGAGAGGTTTTATGTAGTTGTTTGCAATTTTTATGAGTATTTAATTTGTACTTGGTATTATTGAAGAGCCTGGCAGGAACTATAAGTTCTACTAATTATTCAGCATCATGAGGCAGGAATATTTTTTCTTCTTCTTGCTAACTATCTAACTTTGCTGTATAGCTAACTAAGATGTACCACATATAGCCATAGCTAGCATTATCCAATTATTTCCCATGATTGAAATCCTTTTAATATAAATACATTTAAAAAATATAGTTCAGATCTGTAAAAATGTTGGTGTATGAATGTGTAGCTGCAGCATCATCTTACATAAAGTGTAAAGGTTTTATATTGGGGGAGAGAGAGATGAGCTGTGATATCAGCTAATGCTTTGTGTAAAAAATATTGTTAAAAAAAGTAGCTGCTGCATTATCTGTCTAAATGTTAACATTTGATGAATTTATTATGCAGCAGGTGGCACGGTGGTGTAGTGGTTAGCACTGTCACCTCACAGCAAGAAAGTTCTGGATTTGAGCCCAGTGGCCTAAGGGGGCCTTTCTGTGTGGAGTTTGTATGTTCTCCCCGTGTCTGTCAGTACGTTTACATGCACATAGAGAAAATCGAATTTCTGCCGTAGCTCGACTGAAATCGAAGTTCTAAATGCCATGGAAACACCTTAGCTTGGCTGAAATCGAACCGAACTGGATTTCTTGTAATTGAGCTACGCGACCTAGATTATGTGATTGTAGCCGAGCTACTTAGTGCATGTAAACCCTATCAAGCTACGTAGTCGAGCTACTTACTTCAGCACTGCCCCTTCCGGAAGTGACGAGTGACGAGACCACAAGCGGGAAACACAACAGCCTCAGTCGGCATGACAACAGTAGTAGAAACGTGCACTTCTGGGGCAATGAGGAGATAGAGTTCATGCTCATTCAGCTTAAGGAGTTGAATATATATATATCGATGTTGCTGTCCTCGTCGTCGTTCTTCTTGTGAACACGGAACTGATAACTTTGTTTATACTCTTGAATAGCTCTTCTTCATGACGACAACCGGAAGTGTACCAACACGATGGGGCGTGTAGCGCCACCTGTGGCTCGGGTGCACAATGTACCTCACACAATAGCTCGATTTCCTTGTGTGCATGTAGGATTGGATTTCTCTGGCACCCTTGCTGGGACCCTTAGCTCGATTACTGACAGTAGCTCGATTTGGATGTGCATGTAAACGCACTGTGTGTGGGTTTCCTCCGGGTGCTCTGGTTTCCCCCACAGTCCAAAGACATGCAGGTTAGGTTAACTGGTGACTCTAAATTGACTGTAGGTGTGAATGTGAGTGTGAATGGTTGTTTGTCTCTATGTGTCAGCCCTGTGATGATCTGGCGACTTGTCCAGGGTGTACCCCGCCTCTCACCCATAGTCAGCTGGGATAGGCTCCAGCTTGTCCGCGACCCTGCACAGGATAAGTGGTTATGGATAATGGATGGATGCATTATGCAGCAAATGGACCAATCGGAAGATGATCCTTAGCCAGTGATTCCTGGGTCCTTGAATGATCAGATTGACATCAATCCATGATACAAAGGTATGAAATGTAGAATGTGTGGTTGTGTGTCATGTTGCCTGATAAAATTGGGAAAAAAAGAAGTGTTTTGTCCTACTTCGGACATTTCCTTTATAACCGATGAAATTCTATGAAATTGTATTCTATGAATTTGTATTGTTATGTTCTGCAGTTGGATTCCTGTGAATCTTATTGTTAATCCTTCATGATAATAAATATGTAGAAGTCATGAATAGTGTATTATTGTCATTAACTTATTTTGGGTCAAATAAATCTTTTTTTTGTGTAGTGTTTAAATTTTTTTTTAAGGCAATGTGTGTAGCCAAGGACAGCACATAATGTGTTGATGTTACACATTTACACATCTTGATGTTAACCTTCCTGACACATTCACTATGTTAAAATAATTCACACAATGAATGTGTCAAAATTAACACAAGCATTGTCCCAAAACTCATCTACTGATGTGTAAGAATTTAACACAGTTTGTCTCAGTTTTAACACAACCTTTCTAAGAGTGTACTAATCATCAGAATTCAAAGTAATGTGTTGCGGTTGTCTGGTACTTTTAATGTTAATGCTTAAACGTCTAACTTCTTTGTAACAGGGTTTAGCTTTATGGTATTATAGATAGTTTTCACTGACGTCACGGCATTCCGGGGAATGCCCTCCAGCCGCCATCTTGTGGGGCAAACAAAACGGACCATGGCCATTACCGGCTACATTATCTCGGACGAATTTATGAAGTTATATAGTCAGTTTTCTAAAATAAAGATCAATGTCGGCAAAATCAAGCAAACAGAAGTATATAGATACATTAGACGACATCTCACGACAACGGTATGCAGCCAAACTGGCCTTGATTGGGGGAATTGACCCCTACGAAGTGGACAAAGATGCATTTTCAAGTGACTATGCAGGGCTGCCAAAGCCTGAAACTGCCAAAGCCTGCTCCAAAGCCTGAAACTGACTTCATCAAACTTTAAAGGCTGTCTGATATATACAACTTTATATATTCACAGCGCGCCTTTTGTCGGATGCCGCCTTTTTCATGGCTGAATCGTGCAGATCCGATTTTTTTTTTGGGGGGGGCGTTGGAGTGTCTGATTATAATTTCAAAGTAAATTCTGTATTAAAATTACTAAATAAGCAAATCCGTTACAGTCCATGAAGCAGGAAGTATAAGGATGAGAAAAAAACAGTTTAAATCGCAAAGCTGCGCACATTTGCGCAGCCCGAGCGGTGTGCAGGACTGCGCAAATGTGCGCAGCTTTGCGATTTAAACTGTTTTTTTCTCATCCTTATACTTCCTGTTTCATGGACTGTAACGGATTTGCTTACTTGGTAATTTTAATACAGAATTTACTTTGAAATTATAATCAGACACTCCAACGCCTCCCCTTAAAAAAAATCAGATCTGCATGATTCAGGCGGCATCCGCCAAAAGGCGCGCTGTTTGCATCCCAAACACAAATCAAATCATACAGAATAGACCTAAAATGTTTTTCAAAAATGACCCTTGCATGAGTGAAGTGACAAGTTTCAAATAGAAATGTGACAAACGAGCGATATTAAGTGTACATTACAATGTAAACGTACACTCAGCGGTTCCAGTTAGGCATTCTCCAGAGACTGTTTACATGATGTTTTGGTTTCCAAAAACAAACTTAAACACAATTGATTGTTTATTTAAACAACTTACCACTTATAAAATGATCGGAGCAGACTTTGCTGTGTTTGGAAGGCTGATAATCCTTGCGGTTGATTCTCGCAAGCCATAGATTTCTCCTTTGTATGCTGAGTTTCTTTGTTTGCTCGCCTTTGTGCTCCCGTACAGTGGGAATTCCATAAAAGCTCCGCTTGACTTCATCATTTGACCTATTACGACAGCCGTGAATACAACAGGTGTGCACCATTGCTAGCATTAAATAGCCTGCTTGGGTTCTTTTGAAGACTTTGTACTCACGCGTTACAATGTGTGCTCAGTCACCCGTACAGTAAGCTTGACCCGCAAGATGGCCGTCACTAGGGAATCCCCGACTCTGTGACGTCATGTGAAAACTATCTATTAACTTCTAACTACCGCACCTATTAGTCCAGTTTCTGAGCCAGAATCAGAGTGAAATTTTTGATTTGATTTGCTTTCTCACTGCGTGCAATTAAAAAACCAACCAACCAACCAACCAAACAAACAAACAAACAAACAAACAAACCCAGAACTGGGGTGTGTGTAGTACTGAAAAAGTACCTAGAAAAAGCTATGCCATTAATTTGTCAGAAATATGATGATAGAAAAAATAAACAAAGCTTTACCAAGCCTGTACAGCGATTATAAATCACAAACGACAACACAGAGATGCTCTCAGTAAATCACTTGATAATTATAGAAATAGGTATTTGAAAATATTTTGTGTCACATCTACCATTGGCTTTCTTTTGTTGTTCGTCAGTTAAAATCTCCAGAACATATAGCATTTCTTCAGTACTATAGCTATCAGTAAATCGGCTGAGAACACTTTGACTACAAACATGGACACCTCGAACTATAATCCCCAAGTCTTACAGTGTCCTCTGTCTCCCAACTACTGATCTCAGCTGACACTCATTTCCCTAATCACCGCTCTCCCCATTTAAAGGATATGGGACATGGATTTTTTTCTGGGCATATTTATGTATAAAGGACATAAGAAATGCCATCTAAATCACTGCAGGCCGTCAAAAATGTGAAAATCATCACATTATTCAAGTTTTTTTATACATCAGCATAAAACAAGGATTCGTTAATGAGCTAGGTGGTCACGTGACCCGTGACGTAACAAAAACTTTCCAAGGAGCCAGCGCTTGGGTATCTAATGTAAACAGGTTACCGAAATGGACACCATCGACAGTGATATTCCCGATGTCTCACAGAGATGTGAAGTTAGACCTTATCAATTCGAGCCGATAGCTGGAAATTCACATGAACATGGATCTTGTCTTTACTCTGACGGGTCAGATGATTCTGAGAGTGAGAGTTCATTCAATCCCCATGAAACTGAAAGTGGTCGGCTCGATAACACTTCCTGGTAAGTTAAAAACAATTCTGCTCAAAGGCTAATGATCTGTTGAAAGAAGTATTATTTTTGTATCATACATTGAAAGTTCATCATAGATCTAGCTAAAGTCCGTTGCAAGCTAGGTTTTTTTTGCTGATATTTTTTGAGATTGATTGAGATACAATGCTTCCAGAGTCCGAGATGAAAACATTCAAAATGGCGAAACGAGTCAGAATTATGATAATCAATAATTGATACACCCAAAATTATAATACTAATCCTTACCTCGGCTTTCAGTCGCTTAGCGAATGCACCTCGTGGTGGCCGTAGCACTTCGGGTTTCACTCCGCCGTCTTGTTCCTGAATTGGGATGTTGGGAACGGCTCCATCTTTAAGTAGCCTCTTAAATTTGGCTTGGCAATTAATATTGCTCAGTACCTGAGTATTAATGTTGAAAGAATCCTGAGTGAAATGGTCCGAACACAGTTTGTGGGAAACAGTAGGTGCAAAGTTTTTTCAACAGGTGTTCTGTAAAGTTATCCTACCTCTTGAATTTGTCCTACTAAGCCTACTGCGCATGCGCGAAGCCTACTGCGCATTAGTGATGGGAATTTCGGCTCTTTTTCTGGAGCCGGCTCTTTTGGCTCTTCTTACTATAAGGAGCCGGCTCTTTCGGCTCCCAAACGGCTCCTGAGATTTTATTTTTGATTTAATTGCTGCAATTAACTAGTTAATTACATTATTATTTATATTTTATCAATAGGATGTTTTTCCATTTTATTTTTTAGTTTTTGTAGCCATTGTAAAGCTTTGTAAAGTATAGCAGTGTAACAATGTTCTAGCTATAGAAATAAAACTTACTTACCAATTAATAAATTATTTTCTCACAAACATAATGCAAAACTGTGTTATATTACCAATATAAAATACACAGAAGACATCAACTGTTTATCC
Source organism: Neoarius graeffei (assembly GCF_027579695.1). Lineage (NCBI taxonomy): Eukaryota > Metazoa > Chordata > Actinopteri > Siluriformes > Ariidae > Neoarius > Neoarius graeffei. The sequence continues at coordinate 60,892,238 of NC_083583.1, forward strand.
TTTATGGCTTTATTTCACACTCGACCTTGAACAAAATGCCACAAAATAAATTATGAAGTATAAATCAGGCCTAAGAAACTATGAAGCAAAGTTGGAAATTATTTTAACAAACACAGAACAATGTGCAACAAAATATTTTATTAAATAAAATATTAAATAAAATATTAGACTCCTCTCCCCTGCGCTCCACAGCTTTAAGCATTACACCAATTTTCGTATTTTCGCAGCTGTGAATGACATCAACCCCCCCCAACCAAAAAAAGTAGGCGTACACCATGCTACTTTTTTTCTTTTGAATGGTAATAGACAACACAAAGACGCAATCGGACAGCAACTTTTTTTGTGAAAGTCTCTCTCTCTCTGAGGCACCTAAGGACAAAAAACTAATTCGGCTCCCCAACTCGGCTCCCACCGAAGAGCCGGCTCCCGTCGTTCACTTCAAAGAGCCGGCTCTTTGAACCGGATCGTTCGCGACCGACACATCACTACTGCGCATGCGCAGGTGAGCCCACACTTTCCTCAGCTTCGGGTCCTTGGGGAATGCAAAAAAACTTACTCCAGGGCATTTCCCATTGGAATTATTGCAACCATAAGCAGCACAATACACCATGATGTTCAATGTACGTTAAAGACTATAAAAACAATTTTCTTGTCATCCACTTCTCCATTCGTCTACCCGCTTGTGCTGTGCCTGAAGGTTTTTGTGACGTATGATCACGTGACAGCGGCTCTTCCGGTTGTAGAAAATGCATATCGGAAGTCGAGCATAAATGCCATATAATCATCACGAATATAACGATTTTGCTGAATTTAATAGATGATTTTGTATTTGTTGATGCAATTAATTCATATTTTTAATGGAAAGAAACTGATATAGCGTGCATTTATGTTTCATGTCCCATATCCTTTAAGCCTCACACCACTTCAGTGTGAAGTATCGTTCTGCTCCATTCAGTTCATACCAAGCTGTGTTTATTCTGACTGCCTCTTTATCTCTGACCTTTGCTTATTCTCTCACGTTTTCGCCCTTTGTCTTTCCTCTACCAAGTTGTTCGCCAACCACCCGAACCTCGCTTGCTACCAACCACGACTTATGTCTCTCGATTTGGATTTGTCTACAGTTTGCTTCACGCCTTCTTCTGCACATACATTCGTAAGTGCCTGCATTCTGACAGGATACTTCGCTGGTATGGATGTAGCAGAGGAAGCAAAACAAACTGTGCTTAACACCCAGGGATGCCTTCTGGGAGAACATTAGTAGATGCTAGCAGACCTCAACACAAAAATGGCACAACTAGCTTCTGTGATGCCGCAGGCCCTCCTAGCATGCCCTGAGGCTCCTCCAAACCCCACTCTGCAACTTCCTGCTCCAGAAAGATTCGCGGGAAACACTAATGCATGTAAGGGTTTCTTGCTACAGTGCTCCATGTATTTTGCTTCCATGCCTAACCTGTCTCAAGAACGTAAAATTGCAAAGTTCCTCTTTTCTCACTGGTAAAGCACTCCGATGGGCTAGTGCCGTTTGGAACCAAGGAGGTGAGCAAACGAACTCTTACAAGCAATTTCTCACTCAATTCAAGAGGGTATTTGACCATGAACCCAAGGGGATTGAAGTAGGAGAGAGCCTTCTCAGCATTTCCCAAGGTTCACATAGCGTGGCTGAATATGCATTGGACTTCAGGACACTGGCGGCTGCCAGTGGGTGGAATGATCCAGCATTGAAGGCAGTCTTTCGTCAAGGTCTGCATCCTGAGATTCTCAGTGAGCTCACCTGCAAAGATGAACAATGCAATCTAGATTCACTCATCAATCTAGCCATCTGCCTGGACCACCTATTGTCACACCACCCCTCCATTCAGGAAAGCGCTCGGTCAGTTCAGCCATCAGAAAGCGAATCACCCATGGATCTATCTCGTACCCAGTTGACCCGTTCTGAATGTCTTTGGAGGAAACGGGAGGGCTTATGCTTCTACTGCAGGAGTGCTGAACACCAGCTCAGACAGTGTCACCTCTGTCTGTCTTGTGTAGCTCCCACTACAGGTCCTGCACATAGCGTGAGTCCCACACGAACTTTCAGTTCAAAATCATTTAAAGTTCCTGCACTGCTAAAGCTGGCAAACTCCACACATATCCTCTCCGTGTTTATCGATTCAGGGGCAGAGGGGAACTTTGTTAGCGACTCCATTACCCAGCGGTTCAACCTGCCAACAACCCCTCTCCAAAGTGGACTCTGCATGCAAGCTATCGACGGAGGACCCATAGGAGAGGGTCTCATCACTAGGCGCACCATCCCCCTTCACATCCAGGTGGGGGTGTTACATTCAGAGTTCATCTCCCTCTACGTCACCTCTATGGATGACCATGATATCATCCTTGGCTACCCTTGGCTGCAGCGTCACGATCCTTTGATTTCCTGTCAAAGCAAAGAAATACTCCAGTGGTCACCCACCTGCTTCCAGGGTTGCATCGCTCGACCTCAAGTAAGCATCTCATCTACCTCGGTGGAAAGTCTGCTACCAGATTCCCTTGACAACGTCCCAGAATATTATCTGGACCTCAAGGAAGTATTTAGCAAGGGAAAAGCCTATGGTTTACTACCTCATTGTCCATACGACTGTGCTATCGACTTGCTGCCTGGCATGACACCACCAAGTGGCCACATCTACCCACTCTCCCAGAAAGAGTACACAGCTATGGAAGAATACATTCAGGAGGCCCTCAAGCAAGGGTACATCTGTCCTTCCAGATCTCCAGCTGTGGCAGGCTTCTTCTTTGTGGAAAAATGGGGTGGTGGTCTCAGGCCATTCATTGACTATAGAGGACTTAATCAGGTGTCTGTGAAATATCCCTATCCTCTTCCTCTGGTCCTGGCAGCCCTGGACCAACTTAGGTCAGCGAAAATCTTCTCTAAGCTCAACTTATGCAATGCTTATAATCTCATCTGAATAAAAAGGGGTGAAGACTGGAAAACCGCCTTCAGCACTACTGCCGGCCATTTTGAATACCGGGTAATGCTGTATGGCCTTTCTTCCGCTCCCAGCATATTCCAGTGTCTGACAAATTATGTTCTATGGGACATGTTAGGCAAATATTCCATAGTGTACATTGATGATATCCTCATCTACTCCCCGGATGAAGCAACCCAAGAGGTTCACGTTAGAGCAGTTCTCAATCGCCTGCTCAAGAACCACCTCTATGTCACAGCTGAAAAATGTGAGTTCAACCAGAAATGTATCTCCTTCTTAGGCTATGTCATCAGTGCTGAAGGAGTTAGTATGGACTCTTCCAAGGTTTCAGCGGTCACCTCATGGCCCACTCCCAAGTCCATCAAGGACCTACAACGTTTCTTGGGTTTTGCAAACTTCTATCGCCATTTAATTAGGGGTTTCAGCACGATCACTGCTCCCTTAACCGCCTTGCTCAAGAAGGGACCCAAGCGGCTCCAGTGGAACCCTGCGGCAGAAGAAACCTTCAGTCATCTGAAGCAAGCTTTCACCTCAGCCCCAGTGTTACAGCATCCTCTCACAGTAGTCTCACAGCACCCTCTGTCTCCCAACTACTGATCTCAGCTGACATTCATTTCCCTAATCACCACTCTCCCCATTTAAGCCTCACACCCCTTCAGTGCGAAGTATCGTTCTGCTCCATTCAGTTCATACCAAGCCGTGTTTATTCTGACTGCCTCTCTATCTCTGACCTTTGCTTACTCTCTCATGTTTTCGCCCTTTGTCTTTTCTCTACCACCTTGTTCGCCGATCTCCCGACCCTCGCTTGCTACCAACTATGACTTCTGTCTCTCGATTTGGATTTGTCTACAGTTTGCTTCATGCGTTCTTCTGCACATACATTTGTAAGTGCCTGCATTCTGACAACAGCCCTGTCTTTGAGAGTTTATCAGCTTGCATCTGCAGAAAAATGTCACCTGCAGCTCAAAATACATGACGATTTTGTTTTACTTTGTATAGTTGGATCAATTCAGGATCAAACTGTTTTCTCATTGTAATCACACCATATTATAGTTTGACTGGAATTCTGTAGACAGTCTCAGACTAGTGTTTTTTGGTCCACAACAGAGTATGATTTCTGTGTGTTCACCTGTGCGACTGAACTGTATACCAAAGAGAAACTGCACCACAGACTAAACTCGGTATATATGAAAGCAGCCTGACTTATTGAACTAGTATGAATAAATGTTTTGTAATGCTAAGATCACACATCGCTGGTTGATCCATGAGAACCGTGGCTGGGGTTACCGTGGCCATTCCGGCAGATCTTGGAGGTGATCGGTCGCATAAATTTGAGTGGAGTAAATATGCAAAATTAAGCCACGGTAGCCATGATGGTAGTGACAGAAGACGCCGGTAAAACTAATGGCAACAGCTTTTTCCTTCATTTTCTTGAATGATCTTTATTGAGGATGCCAACATCATAGAAGTGATTTACAGAAGGGTTCTCAAAAAATATAAATAAATTAAAAACTATAAAAGTAATTCAAAATAAAATATGAAAAACACATAAGTTAGTAGAGTGGTTTACATTAACCCATGAAATAAAAGTATAACTATGAATAAAAGTGAAGAACACAGGTCTGACCAATCAAGTTAGCGGATTAGAAAGCGCTGGGGGGAAAAGAAAAAAAAAATATATATATATAAAACTGAAATACAGTAAGCTAAAAAGGATTAATTTAGATTTCATGGGTTAATGAAAATCACTCCACCAAAAATAATAATAGATATAATTATTGTTATACAGCGATATGTAGCAACGTATGGCCTTACAGAAATGATGGCAGTGTGTACGGTTTTCACAGCTGCAGTATGGCATAGCCACGGCAAGATGAAATAAGCCATGCCCCCTAGGCAAAATTTTCATTTTCTGCAGAATGTTGTTCCGTGAACATTTTGAGCTCAATCGTTGTGACAGAATGGTATGATAACCCCTGGTAAGCCTGACATATGCCTCAAGAAAGCTCATGGATGCTTTCCTGGTTGCAGTGGATGAATTCATCCAGTGCTTGACCAATGACAATTTTCAACATGACGAAACTTTCCAGGGATGCAGGCCATGCCCTCCCGGTTGTCAAGGTAGCTCCCCAGCTCTCATGTATTCTGACGGAAGGACCCAGAACACATGTCGATTGACCCCCACAAGGCTCAAAATCATCTACTGGCATCTACTGTGAAGTCATTCTGGCTATGTGAGACCTTATATATATCTCCCTGTGTTCTTTTTCAGTAGGAGTTGAAAATACACTTGCTGAAGTGAAAATGAGAGCCATATTGATAGAAAAGGCTCTCATTTCAAGGGGACCAAACCTGGTGAGAAATGTGCTAAGTTGAAAGCACCGAATCCTTGTTAATTGTCTTCACTCTGGATTTATAAATCATTTGCATAAATTATTTTATAGAAAGCAGCCAATGAGTCAAGTTCAGGTGAGAAACTGTGAAATTTGATACCAACCTGACTTCATGAACAGCTGAAAGCTGAAAACGGGCTGAAAACTGAAAACAAACAAACAAATCTTTGTACAAAATAACACCAGTCGACAAAAAGATAACAATTTGTCACCTGATGTATGCACTGGAATGTTGATGAAATCATTAATACAAAGCCAATTTTGTGCAAATGGTATTGACTTGAGTTTACAGAGATGCACATTAACCTTATACTAGTGTTGTAGTCGAGTCACTAAACCTCAAGTCTGAGTCCAGTCTTGAGTCCCCAGTGTTCAAGCCTAAGTCAAGTCCAAGCTGTTAAAGAAAATTTCGAGTCAAGTCTGAGTCAAATCCCTACTGAGCCTAGTCGAGTCCGAGAACAAGACTTCAACCACACCATTTGACCACACCACAAGTTGAGTCACAAGTCCTTAAAATTAGGGCACAAGTCGGACTTGAGTACTACAAACCTGCCTTATACTGTCTAGAAAAGTTGATTACGATGGAGTTCAGTGCTGTGTTTCTCATGATGAAATTGCATTTCCTGTTGTTCCAGCATCAATGGCAATGCCTTAGCTGGCCTTGATTAAAGCAATAAACTGTGTTTTGTTTTTTATTATCATGTGATCACTAATCTTCTTACTCCAGCAGCTAAAAATGCAGAATGTATTGCCATTCAAACTGTGGGAGGTGAGACTCAAGTACCAATCAATATGGCAATTAAAAATGTAGGTCAATCTTTACATATAATACACTAGCGTGTGTATTTACAAGAGCAAATGCATGATATGTTATCTAAACACAATCTATTAATTACTTCCAGAGTTATAAAGAAAAGCAGAGTGCCAATCATTAACCTTTCTTGCATGGAGAAAGAACAAATCTTTTCTTCATTGCCCACACACTGTCGTCCCCCCCGATCTAGTACCATGGTCCAGGTTCATCACAGACTTTTATTATGCCACTATTCATTATAGCCAATGAAAAAGGTCAATGTTTCTTAGCTTTTCCCTTTTCATTAGCTGCTAAAGTCAATGAAGAAAGAAGGTTTCCATCTGGTCTGTTGAAAAGTAGAGGAAGTATGATGCAAATTTGATGCCATTTTGAGAACCAATGACTAGGCTCCTACAGAACCAGTACAGTGTTGAATATTTAGATTTGACTAAAATGTTTTACATGTTTAACTTAATTAAAACCCATTTTGGGATATTTTACCTCGAGGTGTAGAATGTCATGTGAATAGATTAATTTTACCCTTGCTATAAGATTTACTGAGCTTGAATGTCAAACGGTGTGCAATGCCAATTATTTGTGCAAATTTAATACATCCTGATAGTATGTATTAAATTTGCACAACCATATTGCCATAGGGTGAAGACAAAATTATAATAAATTATATTATTTTATTAAGACAAAGGTTTACCTAAAGTATGCCTCAGTAAAATAATCAGAAATATTCTCAAAATTGTCTTATTATTACCACTGTAATATTATTACGACTTTTTTTTTTAATTCACTACACACTTTGGCCTCCGATCCAAATAGCTGTTAAACAGTGACTTTTAAAATGGTTATTAAGATCATGCACACTCATCTCTAAACTCTATTTTGAATAGTTTTTCAACCTGTCTCTCTCTACATTTTGTTTGTGCTATACTTGAGATTCAGTTTCATTTACTCTTCTGGGAGATTCTTTGAGATCTGGAGTCACCAAGGCTATTGAGATCACACACAAACAATAATTTACATATGATGTCATTTTTAAAATTATGCTGCAATCTATTGTATTTCAAACTCAGAAATTTCCAAGTTGATTTTTTTTTCAGAGTTCTGATATAAATATGTTCCAGTGCTTTGACTCAGAAAAAAGGGATATCCAGAGCAAGGTCATATTTGTATGTATTGTCTCTGAATTTGATAATCATATTAATAAGAACTACAATTCTACAGATACAATGAATTATTTCTGTAATTTAATGAGAAATTACATATAAGACAGGTCAACTAAAAGAAATTCTGTCTCTTGTTCGTAACTGGGATGAAATCAACAGAATCATAACCTTACAAAGCTGATAAAACAGGTTTTCACAACACAAAAGCAATATCATCTCATCATCATCTCTAGCCGCTTTATCCTTCTACAGGGTCGCAGGCAAGCTGGAGCCTATCCCAGCTGACTACGGGCGAAAGGCGGGGTACACCCTGGACAAGTCGCCAGGTCATCACAGGGCTGACACATAGACACAGACAACCATTCACACTCACATTCACACCTACGGTCAATTTAGAGTCACCAGTTAACCTAACCTGCATGTCTTTGGACTGTGGGGGAAACCGGAGCACCCGGAGGAAACCCACGCGGACACGGGGAGAACATGCAAACTCCGCACAGAAAGGCCCTCGCCGGCCATGGGGCTCGAACCCAGACCTTCTTGCTGTGAGGCGACAGCGCTAACCACTACACCACCGTGCCGCCCGCAAAAGCAATATATTAAGCAAAATTATAAATTATATTGAGGAAAAAATAATGCAAAGATAAATCTGTTTACTATCGACTATCTTCTGACCAGGCTTGTAGTACTCAAGTCTAGGACTCGGACTCGAGTCTGACTCGTGCCCTAATTTTCAGGACTCGTGACTTGACTTGGACTTGAGCACTGATGACTCAGACTTGGACTTGTGCGTTAACTGCATTTGGACTCGTAAATTGGAGACAAGGACTTAGATTTTTTCTTTATTTTTTGTCACATGCCATAATAATTTGGCATAAGATATTTATATCTACAGTAATTTTTATACTAATTTTGCACAAAAGAATGCACATTCACCTGTTCTTATGCCATGTTCAGGAACAAACTAAAGTTAATGGTGCTAAAATGCCTGGAAAGAAGCCCCTAGGATTGTCTGCTTTGATTATACAGACTTCTCGTGCAGTAGGAAAAAACACACTGCTATGTGTTCCATATGTAGAAGAACTATTGAGGAGATGATGGGGACGACTTCGAACTTCAATCGTCATTTGGTAAGACTCCACCCAGAGAAGTAAGTGACACACTATTACCCTGTCCACACTAGGGATTTTGTACCGATACGAAACTACTTTCGTACCGCAACACCTGTCCACACTAGCAACTATACCGGTACTGTAGCGGTATAACTGTATCGGTACAAAACCCACAAATGTATGGGTTTCGTACCGGTACAGTATCAGTACTGTAGCGCTTCGCGTAGTGTGGACAGATGAAGCGGCTCTGTATCGATACAAATATAATGCGCATGCGCAAAGTCACACACCTCAATCGATGTCTTCGCTGAATAAAATAGTGAAGAATGGAGATTCGTTTGTTTCTTTCTCAACTGCCTCGCGCGTTTTATACGATTCGACTGAATAAATGACCACCAGAAATACAGACTGTACATTGACAACAAAAAGCACACACACGTTGTTTCATCCGCCATATTCTCGTAAGGAAGTTACTCGGTAACCATGGAAACATTTCGCGCACGCGCATTTCAACTACCGTGAAAGAAAACCGCAAACATTTCTCGCTAGTGTGGACAGATGCACTAAACTGTACCGGTATACTTTGTATCGATACAGTTATACCACTTTCGTACCGGTATAAGTGTGAACACAGTATATGTTCATTGCTCTGTTGATAACGGGGCTTAATGAGCGGTGAACTAGCGAGTGTTAATCCTCTCTAATGTTATTTGCCCTGTTGATAGTGGGTGGGGCTTGGTGAGCAATGAACAAGCTTTTTATCTGTAGCCTATTAACTAAAATGGGGTAGTCGAGCAGTAACGTTAGTCCAACACAGTAGCGGAGACGGTTTCACATAAAGGCAGCAACAGCCACCGTCAAATGGTACAGTTGGAGTCTTGGTCTCGGACTCGACTCAGGCTACATTTACTTTAGACTGTATCTGTCTCGTTTTCTTCGCGGATGCACTGTCGGTTTACATTAAACCGCCTGGAAACGCCGGGAAACGGGAATCCGCCAGCGTCCACGTATTCAATCCAGATCGTGTCAGCTCCGGTGCTGTGTAAACATTCAGAATACACGGATACGCTGTGCTGAGCTCTAGCTGGCGTCTCATTGGACAACGTCACTGTGACATCCACCTTCCTGATTCGCTGGCGTTGGTCATGTGACGCGACTGCTGAAAAACAGCGCGGACTTCCGCCTTGTATCACCTTTCATTAAAGAGTATAAAAGTATGAAAATACTGCAAATACTGATGCAAATACTGCCCATTGTGTACTTATGATTGTCTTTAGGCTTGCCATCCTTCCACTTGCAAGTGGTAAGTGATATGCGCTGGGATCACACACACAGCGGCTCAGTCCCGAAAACACAGCTTGTTCACTTCACTCGCGTGCTCTGTGAGCTGCGCAAGGCCGGAGTGCGCACCCTCCAGAGGGCACTCGCTGTTCAGGGCGGAGTGATTTGGAGCGCAGGATGCCTGCGGAGCCGAGCGTATCCGTGTATTGGTATTGCTGTGTGCACGCAAATCGTGTATTGGTGTTGCTGTGTGCACACTAATCGTTTTTAAAACGTTAATCTGATGATCCGCTGATACGGTCTAATGTAAACATGGGCTCAGATCAACAGTGACC